>NC_088342.1:33626250-34332500 GCF_036884655.1 Musa acuminata AAA Group | reverse complement strand
TTAATCTCCAAAGAATCTTGAGTAGCAGATGAAACATGATAACGATACAATAAAGAAATATTATGAAGGCATTGAGCTAATACCTAAAGCACAGTATGCAAAATTAAAGTTCATTATAACATGGAAACATGTAAAAACAACATGAGTGGAAAACAGAATATTGTATTACAGTCCAATTTTGTTTTATTAAATCTTAAATAAGTGGAAAATTTTGTCCACAAGCAGGTTTCAGATTCCTTTGAACAAATGTAAGGGCATCTTGCATATTTTTATGTTCACAGGGTTTACCTTACATGTCAACAAAGTAGAAAATAGCCTATATATTTAGAGAATATCGATATATCCATATTCTTCCTTCTTAGACTGGATTGAAATAAGTTTAAAGAACTTCATTTGTTTAGAGTTAGACATCGCTGACATTACATTCCACACAAAATCACATGCTTCACACCACAATTACCTGCATTGCATCATTACCAGCACTGTGTAGAGTGCAAAAAAGAAATATAAAATCAATTGAGATATTTTGTAATTTAGCATAACATTGAATACAGTATAGCAAAAGATTAAATCACAAATATTAATCTCAAAAAAAGGAAATTTTTTGTATATCAATGAAGTGGCAAATTGATGTCACAATCAAAATCTTATGTATGGTCAATTGAAGGATAAGGACTAACAATTCAGTACAAATGCAAAATGATCGACTGTTCTGATGAAGGGCTTAAGGAAATGTGGCAAGCATTAGTAACACAATGACATAAGCGACATGCCATATTCCTAATAAGAAGTTGATGGTTGTAGTTAAATAATGATTCCCAAACTTCTTCAGCAAACTATATTTGCTTCTATCTATTAGAGGAATTACGTTGAGTATCCTATGCTACAAGTCAAGGGGAAAAATAAAACTGCTTGAAAAGTTTCTCAGATAATGTATTCCAACTGAAAATCAGGATGAAAAGGCTTTGACAGGTTGAGACTTGTTGTTCACCTAAATCCCCCAAAATTTGAGACATTAGAAAACCATCAGAAATTGGACTGGTGTCCATGGTTCAAGTATATCATAAATTCAGCAACTAAAGTCCCCATCCATCTCTGATGGAAGACTGAGAATTGATCTTTCATCATATGAAGCTCAAAAGTGGTGTTATCTCAAAAACAATGATTTAAAAAGCCCTAGGCACCAAAAGGCACCAAGGTCTCAAAATGCTCGAAGCGCTAGGCGCTCGCCTGAGCGAAGCGAGATACTCTAAAATATTAAAATATTAAAATATATAATATAATTAAAAAAATATGATTATATAAATTAAAATATAATATTAAATTAAAAAGATCTAAAGTATCGAGTCACATTATCCATTTTCTAATAACAAAAATATTAAAAGATTTAAAACAATAAAGTTTAGCACCAAAGTCAATCATCATCATAATCAACGTCGTCATTCTCAAACATATCATCTTTCTCTTTCTCTTTCTCTCGTCCATCTTAATCAAAATATATTTCCTCTTCAATAGTGACAGGAGATGAGTTGAGGTTTTTGCACTCATTTTTCCCTTCATCATCTGTCTTGTACATATTTGTAATTCTCCACCACTTAAGACTCTTGCCACATCTCCCCATATCAAGCTGTCATCTTAAAAAACAAGGTCATCTTCGGCATCTTCCAAGTTATTTCTCTCACCAACCACTCATTTGAATCATCAATGTCTTGTAATGAGATTGGGTCAATGTTATTTCATAAATCATAATGAACCTTCAGTACTTGATTATACTTTATATAAACAAAATCATGTAATCGTTTGATGCTCTAACTAATTTCTTCTCTTTTGTGAACTTATCATATCATATCATTTAAAAATATATTAATACATCTATCTAAAAATATTCTATGTTCGTTACGTGCTCAAAGACATTCTCGTTTTGCTTATAACCTGCAGCACTACATATCAAACTAAGAATTTTGATAACTAATTACTACAAGTTCGAGATGGAATTTCTAAATAAACTCCACTATTCAATTGTAAAATTTATTTTATTATTAGTAATAACATACTATATATGAAATTAATTATATCAATTTATTAATACCTAGGGATGTAGGTGTCTTAGATCGAAGTATCATTGGAATTCCAAAAAGACCATTAAATTCTTATATAAAGATAATTCATGTATGATCTTATCTTGCATCTCAAGACTTGGAATCAATTTTGCAATGCACTAATATAACTCATTTATAACTTCTGCATCAAACTCAACGAAGGTGTTCTTATAAAAGAATTCTGAGTACAAATAATATCTTGTTGCTTGTAATGAATGATGAAGTTGATAATTCTATCATTCGTCAATGATCACAAATATTTTCTTATACTTTTCTTTATTTTTATCAAAAGACTTTTGAATCATCTTCTTTGCTCTATCCATAGCCTCGTAAATAAATCTCATTGCAGGCTTCTTTTCATTATCTGTCAACTGAAGGACCCGAGCAAAAGGGCTCATTACCTTTAATATATATAAACTATAAGATTTTAAAAGGATAGCATTAAAATGATATCATTGGCTCTCTTGTCTTTCACTTATTTTATCCATTTGCTTGTCATCCATTTCTTCGAGATAAACATGTTTATCGGGTTATGTTTTTGACAATGCACGCACTGTAATGTCAAGAAAAAAGTAGCAAATCGAGTAACACCATATATCACTAATTCTTTATTACCTATGACTTCTCTCATCATATTCAAAGCCACAATAAGATTATAGAGAAATCCAACGACAAAAATTATCTTTTTTAAAGTCTTCTTGATTTCAAGAATCTTTCTAATATCCTCCAACATTAAATCAATGCAATGTACTGCACATATAGTCAAATATAAGTGTTATCTTTTTGTTTCAAGTAATTTACCTAAGACAAAGGATAACGAAACTAATAAGACTTAGGAGTCACATAGTTCTTCCATTCAAATTGGAGACAGAGTAATTAAAAAATTAAAAAATTCAAAGATAAATCTTACCAGCTAACACATAGTTTCTTCCATTATCGGTTATAACTTAAACGACATTTTGTTCATCACTTTATTCCACAAACTTGTCAAGCAAATCATGTATCTTTTCTCCAAATTTTATAAAAGATTATGCATAACTTCACAAATATGATTCCTAAATAACAGTTAACCATAAAATTAATTATATTCCTATGTCTCATATGGGTCCAAGCATCTAACATAATAGAGCAACCTTGCATTACTCATGATTCTTTGTGGCCCTTTAATAAGTCATCTGTATAATCCAACTATTTTTTCAATAATGAAACTTGCATCTCATAATAACTTGAAGGTCTTAATCCACTATCATATCTTCCAATAGCTTCAATAATCTCCTTAAAATTGTCTAAACGGCAAGTATTAAGAGGAAGGCTAACCTGATAGAAGAAGCGAGCAATGTGTTAAATTATTCTTCTTCTTATTTCCTTATCATAAGTATCACATATATTTATTTGTCTTAATTTTACTCTTACTTGCCTTATTGCTTCTATGATCCTTGATACATATATAAATTCATCTGTCCCTTTTTACCTTTCTTAACAACCATGGCTTGTTTTTCTTTTCTGTTATATACTCTTTTCCCACTTAGATTAACACTTTCAGAATAATTTTCTTCATCATCTCTAATATGTTCAATATTATCCTCATAAAGTCTTATAAGATTCATTCCTTTGTATTTTGTTTTCAATCATATAAGCCAATGGATCTTCTTTTACATCAGGTGGACACTTCTTGCAAGCTAATGCATTCTTGAAATTTCCTACTAGATACTACCTTGTACGAAAAATACCACCTCTAGTAGTCTTATCACAAAAGATACAAGTAACTACATTAGGATCTTTAGGATCCTTTAGATAATTATATTTCCAAGCAAAATCTTTTCTTGAATTTTTTTAAGAATCTTTTGAATTGCTTTTGTACATTAATCCTGAAACCCTAATAATTATTTAAAATAAATAGAGATTAGTAGTATAAAAATCTAAATAGTATATTATTAATCTAAATAAAGATTACTTTTTTGTATAGTAGTTGATAATCTACTATTAACAATATATTATTTACTATTAACCGTAGTTAGAAGGGTAGAAAAGAATTGTTAATAGTAATTAGAGAGGGAGAAAAGTGTCACCGATAGTGGATAGTGGGGAAGGAGAGGACAATAGTGATGGAGGAACTATCGAATGACAATGGCGGCGAAGGATGCTACGGACGATAGTAGCAACGGCGGAGGAAGTTGCGAATGATAGCCACGGTAACGAAGGACACAACAAACGGTAGCGACAACAATGGCATAAACTGCAAATGGTGACATCGTGGGTGGAGGAAGCTTCAGAGGTGTCCATCGGTGGTAGAGGAAGCTGTTGTCCTCTCCCTCGACGGTGGAAGGAACTGCACACGGAAGTAGCGACAACAGAAGGAACTACACACAAAAGCTAGGCCCTCAGACTCATCCATCAACGATAGAGGAAGCCTCGGTCCTATGCGTTGACGACGGAGGCAATGACAGAGGAAGCGTTAGCGGCGAATGCAGAACCTGCACTAGGGTTGATGGTTAGGGGTCACGTAGGGGTACAAGGGGTGGGTTTTGCAAATACAGTAAAAGAAAGTAGCAAGTTGCTTCATTCAATCGAACAAGACTTAAAAGTCTGGTTCGGTTGCTTCATTTAAACCGGACGCTTGCCCAAGATGCTTGGGTTCAGACGAGCGCACTAACGACGCTTCATTGAAGTGCGTCGCCTGGTCGACCCTTGAGGCACTTGGGCCTTGCCTTGCCTCACCCGAGCACTTAGGCAAGCACCCAAGCACCTATTTAAATCGTTGCTCAGAAGGAAAAGATGCATCAAGTTAATGCTAAATTTAGGGAACCTGATGGAAGATATAAACATGAAGATAATATTTTTAAAAATCAACAATAGCAGCCAGAATGATCATATGCAGCACATAGTAAGAAACTACGTGGGAGTAATAACATATTCAGTGGTAAACCAAAATCACAGCATACCTTATCAGCTGCAGCTTGTAATGTAATGTGGTCTCCCCATTCGCCGGATCTGTATAACAGTAATTGGTTAATAGTGAATAGAAAGTTGCTTATCCACAGAAACAGGCTTTTTTTTTTTTTCATAAAACTCGAGTCATGAGGCTGCCATCTCCATGAGGCCTAATATGGGCAACTTTTTAACCCCATGTAAGGGGTAGTTTTCTTCATGATTGAAACTAATGGCATGTAGCTTGCATCACAATTTTGCATCAAGACCTTCTCACTAATTCAAATAAAACAATAAATAAAGTTCAGAATTTGAAGTTAGAAAATCATACTTGGCCATTTTCTTATAGTAGCGCTTGTACTTCATGGGGACATATCCTTCATAGAAAGCATGGAATTCCTTAAGCTGCATAACAGAAGATGTAAGAATCACATAAATGTCTCTCTATGCCTTAAGAACATAAATCCTGCAGTTCAGCTTTTAAAAAATGAGAATATTCTGATAGATGAATAATGAGCAAAGGTAACTCAAGTAAACTGGATAATCCAGCAATTCAACAGCCTGCCAACTTTCAGCTCAGCGATGAGAAAAGAATGCTTTTTACTTATATCGATATGAAGTAAATTCTCAGAAAATAATTAAAATGTAAAAGTAGCTACTCTTCCATGCAGTTAAGAGTAGGAAGGTAAAAGACTATTCAAAAGCTGTAGAAAGTGGAAAAACCTTTCATATAGAAAGGGTTTCAACATAAAAGCAACCACTGTAACGATCAGCCACAAGGAGTCTAAAGATGTAATTTACTGATAACATAATAAGCAAATATAATTGGATAATCTTAGTCCAACCTGCTTTACTATCTCTTTCCGAACATGTTTATGATATTCCGAGGATCTGTATAACTGATCAGATATTGCACGAAACTGCAAAATGAACAACAAAATTACTGGAGTCTCAAATGCATTATCTCTCTATCATTATATCAATAGCTAATGTAAATAGCATGGTTGTATACAGACCTGACAATTGCCATCCCCAGAGACCTTAACTTCATATAGGCCATAAGCATTTAACCTAGCAGAAAAATTTGCTGACGACTTAAATTCACAACACAAATAAGGATCAATAATAACTTTGGCATAAAATAAGCACTGATTGTATTTTAAATAATAATTAGCATGAAATGCTCTTTCTATTTCATTGTATTTTAAATGAAATTGTGTTCCAACAGAACAGATACAGCATGTACATTCTCTAAATACATGTTAACATATGTGATGAATTTAAAGAGTAGGTCTTGAACAGGTGAAAAACAGATGAGCCTCAAGAAAACTGATTGAATGTCAAGGTTAGTTAAAGTAGCATCCTTATGGGAAAAAGAAATGAGATAGGTGAGCCAGAATCCTCTATATAGGCTGATACGCATGTTAATGTCAATTCATTTTATGAGATGTTGAGTGTTCTAGCCTCCCAGTTGTAACCTCCCCTGCATGCTTTTAAACAAGCTCAGCAATAATCTTATAACATCTAAATATATGTTAAATCTACATATCTCGTGTCAAAATACTTAGAGGAAACCAGAATCTAAGAAGCACAGACGTGCTTTTGGTGGACGTGCTCAGATGCGTCGACACATTTTCAGGCTTGTCTTTTTTTATTTATTTGCGTTTCCATTTGTGGGATATGACAATGCTCCCGCACGCTTCAGAGTCTACATGGAGACAGATTGTTGGCATCAGAAGGAAAGAAATATGGAAAGAAATCTAGAGATTGTCACATGAAAACATATATCAATTATATCTGGAGATTGTTAAATATTATTTGATGTCCTCAACCTTTATTTTGGATACTTACATTTAGATAATTTTAATTGTTTCAACCTGTATGATAATATTATTTGTTTACATTTCTAAGTTTATAAAATTGAAGTATATATACTATAAAACTCATGTTAATTGAATATTATATATATATATATATATATATATATATATATAGAGAGAGAGAGAGAGAGAGAAATACATGTGTCCCTGCCGTGTTCGTCGTAATTTTTGTTTTTTAAATGGCATGTCGCTGTGTCCGTGCTTCATTGTGTTTGTGATCGTGTTCATATCCATGCTTCTTAGACCAGAATTAAGCTAAATTTAAAGCAAGCATCTAATATCATGGAAAAGAAAACATTTTTCATAAATTTTCAGTGGAGTAAAATATAAGTATTCTCTAACAAAATGCATTATGGTATTAATTTCCAGTCAGGTACAAACTAAAAATCTACATGAATTAGCAACATCAACATTTATATGAAAATTTTTCATGTTCAATGAAGTTTCAATGAAGGTACCTTTGGAGAAGCCGCTGGTGATCTAGAGTGGCATCACTCAAGCTGGGAATAAATGTATTTATCCGCGGAACATGCTACAAGAATTTAATTTTCCAGGAAGTATCAAATAAAAGCAAAACTACCTCAACAAAAGCAAATATAAAACCCAAAAATTGCATATTAATGATTCAGAAACAATTTGCTTGAATAAACAGCAACACAAATGAAGTCCGATCTTTAGATACACAAATTAAGAAGACCAAGGATCTTCAGTTCTTGTCCATAGGTTGGCATTGTTATACAAACTAGTCATTGTATATAAATGGTAGCTCCTCTAGCTGCTTATACCACAAAATGAATAGAATAGCAGACAGAAAACCTTACAGGAAAAATAAATATAACTTAAAAGAATCAAATGAGTATTAGGTTAGTGTAGTAAACATAACTATAAATGAATAGTTTCAACTAGCAACTGGATAAAGTTTGAAGGAAAAAAGGATTAGTAGATGGCAAATTTATCAGATAGATAAGAGGTCCAAAATTGATTGAAAAACAACTATTACATGTTTATGAAAATCTTTTATAGGACACTCAATACTGCATTTGTAAGATGATTTTGTGTAAACGAATTCTCACAACAACAGGTCAACTACTAATTCCAGGAACAAAGAAAATTTAAAAAAATAGCAATTACATACAGGCACTGAAGCCAGATTAGCAAGGCGTCTAGAAACTGCACCATCTAACTTTTCATATTCTTCTGAGAGAACAAGCGCAATCATCCTATCATCATCAGTGTCATTGCTGTGGCTGCTTAGACCAGTTGCTGTAGATGGGCCAACTTCATTATGAACTATATGTTCCATATGGAAACCTGAAGAGGAGACGGTTCATTTGAGTAAAATATGTAGTAAATGCAGGTTAGTGGAATGAACAATGTGGCATTAAGTGAAAAACATAAACCAAAAACCCTTAATTGGCCAGTCCTCTCACTGGAACAATATATTCAGATAGAGTCAAAGTACTTCATATAATGTGTTCAGTAGTTTTTAAAGCTAATTTAAAAGAAAAAAAAAAGTCTAGTCCCTTCATTTGGCAGTAAGCATATAACCAATGAAAGATTGGTCCTTGGACAGAGCACTCGCAATATTCTCTTTTGGTGTTAATCATGCGAACAAACTTCCTAGAACCGGATCAGTTGCCACTGATTTTTTATAGAGTATCTTGTAAACCTGCTTAAGGTTAGCTTTCTTGAACATCGTTTTGGAAAAATTATTTTTGACTTGTTCAAATAGATGCTGTAGCAGATATAAACCTTTATGTTAAGAAATTAGGCGAACAAACTATTCATAATGCATCATGAAGCAGTTCTCCATGGCTCTAAAGCTTCCACCACAATCCTTCAGCGACGACCAGCTATACTCTCCAAAAAAAGCAACATAAAACGAAGTAAACTGCTGCTCCCAGTGCCACGCACATTCTTTTATCAGGTTCAAGATCTACTCTGTTGCTACAACTGTCGGGTTTGTGTATCAATATATCCCAGGGAGACTTCAAGTCGAATTCAACGAGTTAAGCTCGTGTCCTGAAGAAATCCCTAAAGCAGCAAACATATCTGCGTGCAATGTCCTATCGAGAAATTGGAACCTGCACCGACTCATCCTGCGACTGACATGCTCGACGCACATGATCAAAGCAACCGCCAAATTAATCATCCCTAGATCCCAAAAAATATTCCTCTCCAGAATTCACCAACAATCCAAACCTCCAAAAACAATTGGAATCGACATTAACCTACAAAAATTGAATCACGATCCAAAAAGACAAAGAGAAGGAAAAAAGGCACGGAATCGGAGATCGAACAAGAACCAAACGAAAAAGGAAGACCGAATCCCAATAACCAAGAACGAAAAGGAAACAAAGAAAGAATCGGAGAAGGGTAAAGGGAGAAGAAGCATATACTTAAGGAGGATTCTGATCGATCAAACGGCAGCAGAATGTGGTTCGAAAGGTCGCGGTACCAAAGGAGGAATTCGTCGACACGCCTACCTTTCCTTCTCCTCCTCCCTCCTTATATATTACCTGCGCAAACCGCGTGCCACAAATAATTAAATAGATAAGAGAAACAAACCTTCATACGTAGCTTACGATAGAGGCAGATGCCCATGCGGATCCCGCACAACGACAACAAAGTTTTCCAGTAATGGAGCCGGTAGCTTTCCCGGGTACAAATTCTGAAGACGTGTTGCTCTTATATCTGTTTGACGTCCGTGAAGTCGGATGAAGAGCGTGCGTATAATTTATGTATGCGAGCGGGAGGAGGGAGGGGCTCGAACTGTGCATATCTTGTTTTCCTTTTCCTTTATTTTTGGCGATTTTTCGGGGGAACAAATCGGGTTTTTCATATTAACCACAAAGAAGTGAAGAACCATATATTTTTCAAATAACTAAATTTTCATTTTTATAAATAATTAATTGTTATTGAAATCCAGCCAACTGAACCTAATCGGTTTTAGTTCAATAGCAAAAAATACTATCATTTTCCATTATCATTCTTCCACAATAAATAAATACAAATATTGTAAGGTTATTAAAAATATATAAATATAAGCTTAAGATAAAATATAAAAATAATTTTTTTATCGTTTTTATTTTCTAGGCATGTGAAAATCTTTTTAATTTATATTAAAACTCCTAAAACTCTCATAAAATTTACTTTATAAACCCTTAAAATTTATAGCAAGGTTGATAATTAAGATTTGTGGGATTTAAACTAGTTAGAGCTTGCTTATAGTGTTATTGAGTGCAATTACAATGTTTATGTATTTTAATAAAAACGTTATAAATTTATTTTAAAATATTATAACCGGATAAGGTTTTACTCTTGTTTATTCTTCTGCAATAAACGAACATGAAGATAGACCTAAATTTAGGGTTCCCAATTATTTTGAATATGACAAGACCTTCTTAATTTGCATCCAAAACCAAATAAACTCTCATATAAATTATTTTATAAAATATTACAACTTATAATAAGATTGATAATAAATATTAGTAAGAATTTTAACTAATTAAACTCGATTAAAATATTTTTAAATAAAGTTATAGTGTCATGGTATAATAACAAAAAGATAATACAAATATATAACTAGGTAATTATCTCATCCTTTATTGTTATTCTTTATAATGAATAAATATAAATATTATAAGGTTTTTCAGAATATATACCTAAATTTAATATTAAGTGAAAAAAATAAGGATCTATCATCCTTTACTATGAAATATATCAAAATAATCCTATTTGTCATTTAAAAGTATTCAAAAACTCTCAAATAAATTATTTTTATAAAATCCTAAGACAGATTTATAATTAAGATTGATAGAGTAACTGAACTCTATTGTTTTTATTATTGAATATGACTCTATTTAAAAATATTGTAATTGATCCAATTCCATTCAACTAGCTAGGTTTGTCTGAGAAATAATTGTTTTTCAATAAATGACATTTTGGTACTTCAAAAATGTAATAGGATGCATTCTGGTTATTTATTTTATTTATACCAATTGCCCCGAAAGGTTAACTCTATCAATCGATCATCCCATAATGAGTAGTACATTGTCATTCCATATACGCCATCTAGTTTTTATAATAATGGTCATCATCACAAGTGAAGTGCGACAGTTCACGTAGGATTCTCGTTTCACGAGATTTTGATACCGACGAGGGTAAAATACATAATAGATTTTGAAATAACACCGATGAAACAATTTTTCAGATAGAAAATGTCACAGTAGACAAAAAACGAATTGATCCCAGGAGTGATGCTGAATGGGGGGTGTAGAATAGATTTCAAAAGAAAACTGACGGCACAGTTTTTTCGGATAGAAAATGAACAAACTTACAAGAAAAGTTGACAGTATAATCATATTTGTTGAAATGAGTTTTCCAAATAGAAAAAAGAGCGAACTCACGAAGCACTTTTGGTAAAAACAAAAAATAGCTCACCACCAAGTTTAAAATCGCGAAGGGATATAGAAAGATCACCACTCTAAGGATAATAAACAAGGATATAGAACTGAAAGCAAAAGACTCATCACTCAAAGACGCATCCAAGAGATACAGAGTTCAAGAGAATACTCTAAGAGAGCTTCTGCCAATATTTTCAGTTTCTAAAGTTCTTTCTAAACACCAAAATAAATACTAGTGCATGAAACAATCCTTCATACATAGGGAATTTCAAAATTAAGTGTTTACAACTGCTAACCAATACGCATTTTTTGGTCATGAAGAAATATTCACAACTGCTAACCAACTCCTTCAACGCATTCCTTTGTTATGAAAAAAAACACTTTTAAACAACTTTAACTTTGTGCAGGGAATATGATTATGAGGCATCTTTGTTGGCTGAAAAAAATATCATATCATAATTAAAATTCATTTGTTGATCAAATTATAGTAAATTAGATTATTGCAACTTATACCTTGCAACTATAACAACAACAACAACAACAACAACAACAACAACAACAACAACAACAACAACAACAACAACAACAACAACAACAACAACAACAACAACAACAATAATAACAATAATAATAATAATAATAATAATAACAATAACAATAATAATAATAATAATAATAATAATAAAATAATAAGGCTAGTATAAATTAAAGTTGATTATCAAGCGAAAAGAACCAAGACGGTTAGCTTCCATGTGGTTGCCCTTCTTATTGGTTTAGAGTTGATGAATTAAGATAATTTAAGTGGGTACTCAGAAACACAGTATCTTTCTAAATGTCAATGATCGATAAATCATCTTTGCAGAAGAGGGACAACTGCAAGTGCATATGATCCATCGCCACATCAGCTAATGTACACATTAATTACTAATTTAGTCAGTAAAAATTTTGTCGAGCTTCTTTCTGTCTTCAACGTTTAACCTTTTACTAGAAAAAATATTGATCACTTGTTTTCAAACTATTTATATATGTATGCATATATTATAAAGTATGTCTTTTTTGGCTTTAGAAATGCACTATGTATGTCTTTTTTTTCTGTTTCTGAAAGTGTAAGTTTGATGGAGATGGATTTTGATCTCATGACATTATGATAATCTCACAAAGTAGGATACCTAGCACAATCTACATGTATAGTATGTCATGTTTACCTACATACCGAATTGGTTTACGAGGAGGCTAATAACAAATAAATTATATCTAACAAAGAGATATCTGTAAAAGTTACTCCCATTGTTGTGTTTTCCTGATCTATCGGTCCTTCAATCCGTAGAAGGAGTTTCATTCATTAGGTAGTAGATAATTTCTAAAGCTAATCCGTACCTATTATTTGTAAATATTAAATGATTTAGCTATTTTGTTTGCATATATGTCAACATGATTTATGAACTAGTCCTATATTTATGATTTTATACATCAGTCAAACATTTTCATATGAACACATTGTTTCTATTTCTGTATCAGCTCTCCTACGTTGATATTCATATATCGATACTCCTACGTCGATATTTCTAAATCGACACTCTTACATTTGTTCATTATCTTCATAGTCGCATTGATTTGGATATATCTAATTCAGGCGGAGAAGAACACCTGATAAGACTGAGCTCATACCTCCTCCACCCATCTTATAATTCGACCTCTGGCATAAGAACAAATGATACTAGTTTAACAAATGACATCTAATGAGATTAGCCATCACTTTCCTACTACAGAATCAACATGTTGCCATGACTACTGCAAATCGAAATAATATAATTTGTATTAAGCATAGAGGAACTTCTCCAATGGTGCACCATTTCTCCAAGCATTCCTTAAAAATTATATTTATAAAGACCATGCTATTTCAATAATAACATTAAAGGACAAGAAGAAAGAATATTCTTCCAGCTAACTCAACCTCTCTTTCTCTTGACAAGGTACAATAAATTCTATCCTATGGCATAGTATCATCTAACTTCTATGTCGAAAGCCTCAAAGTATCATCTAACTCCTAATTAGATATTTTATTCTAAAAGAAAAATCTCAAAATTATATTTATTAATTTATCTATTTATTTTAATTATATATATTATTCTTTAATTATTTCTATTTTTATGATTTAATTGATATTTTAATTAAATTTATTGACTATGATTATACATAATGTAGTATCAAGTTCTCGTATATAGTAACAAATATAACATGTCAATGGAAGTATAAATAATATATATAAATTATTATTATTAAAAAATATCTTTTATAATATCTATGCTTAAAAAATATAATATATGATATGCTCATGTTATTTATTTTAAAGTTAAAGTATATTTTTTCAAATATATTATGTATAAAGTTTTTCAAAATACTAGTTGAAGTATATAGAAATATTGACTTCTATGTTAAGCATATTTTACAATAAAAAGGAATGATCCTTCATCTTAATAAGCCTAAATATACTAATGGACTTGAGTATGAGGTTAAGTCATTATAATAAACATATATGTGGTAATTAAAAAAAGACTTATGCAATGTAATAAATCTTAAGTGATTTTTAAAACTTCAATAACTTTAAACATCTTTAAGGTAAAAAAATTTGAGTTTTAAGTATCGTATATATGAAGGATAATAAGTTACTTAAGTAGTAATAAAAAATTAAGTGTAGATAAAATTTAAAGAAAACTATTGCACTAAAAATATTAAGATCCATAGGTGAGATAGAATGATGAATTTATATCGAAACATGTCATTCTTCTTAAATTAAATTAGGCTCGAATTAGGTTGATGTAACACTAGAATTATGTTCAAAAACACTTGAGATTAGACTCAGTGAGATTGAACTCATGACATCTTAGCTACCTCTTAAGCAACTCTAAATAAGCACCTCTTTGTTTTGGCCTTATCTCCCTCATCTATAACCTACGAAACATTTCCCTCTTCCTTTAGCATATCTCTTAGTCTCTTCATATCTCTTTCATGAAAGCTAAAAGAAAACAGCTCTAAAGAAGATTAATATAAGAAAACCTAACTCTTCCGCTAGAAGTTTCAATTTTATAAATTGTAGATTGATAATTTTAGATGCTTTTGAGTAATCTAGACTTTGAATTAATCTTTGATTTTTTGATATATTATAATTCTAATACCTCTAATATGATATTGGTCCATAAAGTTATGGGTACCTTAATCTTAAATACTTAGAATTTCTTATTTTTTTGTGAAAGGGAATTAAGATATAATTCAATCTTATTCTTTTGATATATTTTTAAAGGTTCCCTTAGAGTTATGTGAAATTTAGAATTTAATGAATACCACTGCACCAAAATATGAGATTTATAAATTCAAATAACCTCAACCTAGTTTTAATTTTATAGAATATGTGATAATAATTAAAGTGGGAGGGTATTTTAGATTCATAATAATTCTATTTTGAGTTAAAATTTGATATATATTTAATTTTATATGTCTCCTAAGTTTCTACAAAATTGTATTATAATCTAATATGGTTTAGTTAGCCATAACAGTGAAATAAAATTAATTTGTAGAACTATACAATTGTTTGACTAGTAACAATTATGTCATAGATTATAGGCTAAATCATTAGTAAATTGATGATGAAATTTAGGTGAATTTATAGGTTATTTGCAACCTACTTTAAAGAGGATTCTACAAAAGGTTTACTATAAATTATTATTTGCATTGAGAGTTACAAGTGAACTAAGATGTAATGTTTTTAATTTAAGCATATCAGGACACTATATTCCATTTGATATGTTTTAAGCTCCCTATTATACTTGATCATTGTGAACCAAGGGCTGGAAATATCATTTTAAGTTGAATCATATCTTAATTATAATCTTAATTAACTATAAAATAATGGCCATATTTATTATGACATTCATGATATCTCCTTTGAAAGAATATTTTTAATGATAAGATCACAATGAGCTTAATACATATTTAGATTGCTATGAGATAACTCTAAGAATATAATATTAATGTATGCATTGCACAAGAAGAGATGTATATAAATTTAAGTAAAATTGATTGACATGCATAACTATATACTATAATGTGTGGTATGGAAATGCAGGCATATATTAATATAAAAAAATCTAGGGGTGATATCACATATGTAACGGAAGAACAAAAAAATAAAAATCATAAATTTTCTAAAAAGATGTTCATCGTCGTGTGAAAATTGGTGTGTAAAAATCCGTAAAACCGAAAAACTACATGTACAACGGAGATTATGTTACCTAGGGAGATTATATACCCCTGAAATCCTACAGATATGTGGGAAAGGATGAAGGAGGCCAAATGTCATCCTTTTTAGCGGTGATCCACACGGTAGGGGTTATGAAGACGTTCCTCGAATCACTACCCAGATCTCTATACCTATTGGTTGAGGAGGAGAAGGATATATGAGAATAGGAGGTGGCAGCCAAGAAGGCTCAACCTATGGCTTTATGGTTCCCTCCTATTTATAGAGGCCCCCTATTAACTTAACTCTAATGGATCTTGCCCTATTGGATATTGGATCTCCATCCAACTACCCAAGCCTCTTAGATTAGTGGATCTATATCCAATAATCTTTCATTGGCTCTTATTAGATCTCATCCATAGGATCTAATAATTTAAGAGTTTATTGGATATCTAATAAGATAGGGGTTCTAACGAATATCTCATATCTGAACATCTACTTGTCGCAACACCTACCATATGTATATGACCCTCTAGGCCCAATATCGATCTAGCCATGAGTTATACCTGTTAGAACTCTTTTTGGCTCAGTGAATTATTATCTCTATAATAATTCACTCGACTCATCGACTATGGACGTACTAGGCCACTATGCCACAATTCTTAAACGATATAAGAGAATCCAATCCATTGGATCTATTTATCCTTAATTATTATATATCTATAGTCCCTCATTCATTTAATACCCCAAAGACCGTATAGTGGGCATGGTGTTGTCAGGCCCATATGGTTTCTACTCGAGTTTCACTTTAATCAGATTCTCCCGGAGAACTCTTTCTCTCTCAATCCGAATGACCCTGGCCAGAAATTTGTTTGAGTAAGAATATATGAGATATTCCTCTTATGACACCGAGAGCGGATGATCCTTTATCAACACTCAATATCTCTCAAAAGGTTGGCTGCCCCGATGACCGATTGTATTAGATCTAGAACTTTTAGACTTATAAAGCTGATATCAAAGAATAAAGTACTCATATAGGACATCCTTAATGTCTCAAGTCCAAGGACCAAAATATACCATTAGGATGACAGAATTACTGTCTAATAATAAGGCATCATCAATCATCCAGCATTCCATGAGTAGATCAATCAATGAACTCATTCTCTAATGAGCACTTGCATTGTATCTCTAGTGTCCTCACATGAGCAGTTATGAGACCAGCCGTCTCAATTATATAGATGAATATATAGTACACTAGTCTGTCCGGTTATATCGATGTCCCTCTTGAGTAACCTATGACCGAAATTATTTAGGGTCTATGTTTATAGGTAAATTAGTCTCATTATCGTGATCTCATCATGATTCAATTCACATTGCACAGATCTATGAACATCACAATATATGTATGCAACAAGCAATACAAAGTGAGAAAATGTCATAATAATAATATGCAAAAAGATTGTGTGTCATGTTATACATATCATCACTCATGTAATTGGCTTGCAGGACACCTATGACTAACAATCTCCCACTTGACCTAAAGCCAATTACCTATGTGTTTGATCCCCATCAGACCCCTATGATGCTTAAAAATAATATGAGATAACAACTTTGTCAATGGATCTGTGATATTATTTTCGGATGGAGCTCTTTCCACTACTATATCTCCTCGGGCCATGATCTTTCTAATAAGTTGAAACATCCTCAAAACAATTATAATGAGGCTCGGATTCCCTTATTTGAGCAATTGCCCCATAACTATCACAATACAAGAGAATCGACTCCTCGTTACCTGGCACGACTCTCAAATCTGTTATGAATTTCTTCATCCAGACTCCCTCCTTTGCTGCCCCTACCATAGCAATGTACTTCACCTTTGTGGTCGAGTCAGTAGTAGTCTCTGCCTCTACCACAACTGCCTCTATTATTGAAGCTGATGCCTCCTACTTAAGACTCCTAATAGGACTCCTACTCAAGACTCCTATTCCTTTACAACTCTATTAGGACTCTAGCTAGGAGAGTCCTAATTGAGAGGGACATTCATGTAAAACCTACCTAAGCCGACCCCTATTAAAGAGGTGAAGATGCCGGCTAGGGTTAGGAGGTTATTTCTTAGAGAAGAATAGGGAGTTGTAAAGGAATATTAGTCTTGAGTAGGAGTCATATTAGGAGTTGGTTAGAAGTAGGAGTCTTGAGTAGGAGTCCTATTAGGAGTTGTTTAGAAGTAGGAGTCTTAAGTAAGAGTCCTATTAGGAGTTAGGGTTTAGAAGCCCTATAAATAGTCATGTATTCCACCTCTTTTCATAAGCAATAGATGAATCTTTTCTGCAGCCTTTGAGCAGCAACTTGGAGGGAGGAACCCCTATAGAGTTCTAAGGAGGCCGATCCCCTAAAGAGATCAACCCCAAGTTTAGAATCTGCAAGGGTTCTAACACTTGGTATCAGAGCAGCGTTCTTGGTGTCTCGCTGCCCTTCCACAGCCATCTATCAACCCTCCACAACCGCTCAAAGCAATTCCCACAATTGCTTAAAAGATCGTCACTAAATTCTGTCGTCATCTCCACCACCACGGATCATCCATTGATCTCCCCATGAATTCCAACAGATCCAAAACATTCATCCACAACCTTAAAACTCCACCAAACCACACCCTCAAACTGCACCTAAAATAGCCACAAAACAATCCTAAACCGTAGCCTACATCCACCAATCCACCAACCCTTTCGACCATCACCTCTCTCAACCAATACATGCCTTTAACCCGACAACAAAAGAGAGATCTTAACATCATAGATTTGACGGCATATACTATGGCATCTGAAGAAGTAATCAATGCTAAATTTGAAGCCTTCGAGGTGCGAATGGAAGATAAGATTCAGACGCTCTTTACCGAACTCAGATTGGGTCGACCACTAAGCCCAAAGAAATCACATCAAGGAGAGAGCTTTGCCCAATCTCACCAAGCCCGAAGAGATGAATTCTAATGGAGGGGAGGCTCTATGATTGACCTCAACTATCCACGCATGAGATTGGATTTCCCTAGATGGGAAGAAGGAGACCCGATTGGTTGGATCTCGCGCGTGGAGCGATATTTTCGGTACCACAAAACTGCGGACTATAGTGAAAATTGTAGCTATACATCTAGAAGGGGATGCCATATAGTTGTTTGACTAGTTTGAACACACTTATGGAGTCCTTTTATGGCGATAATTCAAAGAAGGACTGCTGATCCGCTTTAGACCAACCGATTACGAGAATATTGAAGGACAATTAGCAAAGATCTGACAAACCTCTACCATTCAAGAGTACCAAACCAGGTTTGAAAGGTTATCTAATTAAAATTATGATTGGTCTCAAAAACAGCTATTGAGGACCTTCATTGAGGGCTTGAAGCTAGAGATCCGAGGAGAAGTTAAAGCGCGACAACCGTATACGCTTATGGCAGCCATCTCTTTCGCACGACATCAAGAGGAGCAATTGAACCATGAAGCTTGGAGGACTAGGGTCGCTCCTCAACTAGTAATATTGAAGCCCTCAGCCTCCCCTACTGTCGACCAAGTCCCTACACCAAAGAGGTTAACAAGAGAAGAGCTTCGAGAGCGATATGCGAAGGGGTTATGTTGGCATTGTGACGAGCCGTGGAGCCGTGAGCATCGCTGTAGTAAAGGGAGACTTCTTATGATTGAACCAATAGAAGAAGAGGTCATTGAACATCCAGAAGAGAGCCTTGAACATGAAGAAGAAGATGCAGAAGAAGAGCCACAACCGACTAAAGTTACGGTACATGCACTAGTCGGCTACTCAAACCCGCAAACGATGAAAGTTGGAGGCCTTCTCAAACAACAACCGATCGCTATTCTCATCAACACAGGCAGTTCTAATAACTTTCTAAATAGTAAAGTTACTATCCAGATGGCCTTACCTATTGAGAATTGCAGCAGGTTTGATGTTAAGGTCATCGACGGATGGATTTTGAATTGTGATCGTAGGCGCCCGTAGGAGAAACTATTGCTGCAGGACCAAGAGATAATTGCAGATTTCTTCCTTCTCCCTCTTGATGATCATGAGGCCATGCTCATAATTAAATAGTTGACAACATTAGGTGATATTTCTTGGAATTTTATGTAACTAATTATGAAATTTTATAGTAAGGAGAAATAGGTGATACTGAATGGGAAACGTGGGGGCGACATAACGACGATTTGCACACAACAAATGAAGAAGGTTTTGCATAAAGTATGCAGCGGCCTTTTGGTACAACTTGAGCAGCAAACTAAGGAAGAGCCAATGGAATTTGAAGATCCAAACCTACTTCCTTTGCTTGCTGAATTTTCAGATATATTTGACGAACTGCACAACCTATCTCTTACCCATCGGCATGATCATTATATAATGATTCTTTCAGGCAAACCTCCAGCAAATACTCGGCCATATTAGTATCTACATCTCCAGAAGGATAAAATAGAAAGGATTGTAAAAGAGATGCTCGAAACAGGAGTTATTCGGCCAAGTTGCAACCTCTACTCTTCACCGGTGCTACTTGTACGCAAGAAGGACGGAACATGGCGAATATGCATTGATTATCGAGCTCTCAATGGCATAACCATCAAGGACAAATACCTTATTCCAATAGCAAATGAATTGCTAGATGAAAGGGAGCACAAATCTTTACAAAGCTGGACCTTTGATCCGGGTATCATCAAATATGAGTGCGCGAAGAAGACATACCGAAAACCACCTTTTGAACACATAACAACCATTACAAATTTTTGCTTTCTTCAACATAAGGTGGAATATCTTGGGCATATCATATCAGAGGAAGGTGTGACAGTGGACCCCTTCAAAATTGATGCAATGCAAAACTGGCCTACCCTAAGGAACGTAAAATTGCTACATGGCTTTCTGGGTTTAACAGGCTACTACTGCAAGTTCGTGAAAAACTATAGCGAGATCAGTGCACCACTTACTTCCTTACTGAAAAAAGATGTCTTCCAATGGTCGGACAGAGCCTCTGCTGCCTTCGACAAACTTAAGGTAGCCATGATGACGACGCCGGTGCTAACACTACCATATTTTAACCGACCCTTCATTATTGAGGCTGACGCATTTGGAGTCGGAATTGGAGCCATTCTCACGCAAGATGGTCGACCACTCGCATACACTAGCAAGGCATTATCTCCCTCCCATCAAAATAAGTCAACGTATGATAAGGAGATGCTCGCCATTGTGCACGCAGCAACGAGGTGGAGACCCTACTTGATTGGTCGACGATTTCAAATTAAAACCAACCATAAAAGACTCAAGTACTTTTTGGAGCGAAAGATACCATCCCCTGAGCAGCAAAAATGGGTAACAAAACTTCTTGGATTTGTTTATGAAATAACTTACAAAAAGGGGAAAGAGAATGTTCTTGCAGATGCGCTTTCACAACTACCCGAGCAAGTTGAAGTCTCGACCATTTCACTTCCGACCAGCGACTTCCTTGAGGATATTAAGATGGAATGGTAGGAAGATTCAGATACTATTAAGATTATAAAAAAATTGGAGGAAGCACCAAGCCCCATGGCTCATTACAATTGGGACTCAAAAGAATTACACTATAAGGGACGCATTGTGCTTATGATAAATTCTACTTGCATCTTCACGAGCAGATTTTGGACAAAGTTATTCCATATATAGGGTACTAAATGGAAAAGGAGTACGGCATATCACCCACAAACCGACGGCCAGACGGAAGTTGTAAATAGGTGCTTGGAGATAGTCTAAAACCACCCATCAAATACGACTTCCCAAGGAGAACTTCAGACTCAGCCAAGTGCTATTATTGATCAACAGATCATGACTCGATGACGACGATCCACTACTGAATTGCTAATACAGTGGGCAAACCTACTAACAGAAGATGCCACTTGGGAGAACTATGACGACTTGAAGATCAAATTCCCAAAATTCATGAATCGTCAGCCTCGAGGATAAGGCTGATTTGAAGAGGGTAGGTCTATTAGGACTCTAGCTAGGAGAGTCCTAATTGAGAGGGACATTCATGTAAAACCTACCTAAGCCGACCCTTATTAAAGAGATGAAGAGGCCGACTAGGGTTAGGAGGTTATTTCTTAGAGAAGAATAAGGAGTTGTAAAGGAATAGGAGTCTTGATCAGAAGTCCTATTAGGAGTTGGTTAGAAGTAGGAGTCTTGAGTAGGAGTCTTATTAGGAGTTGTTTAGAAGTAGGAGTCTTAAGTAAGAGTCCTATTAGGAGTTAGGGTTTAGAAGCCCTATAAATAGTCATGTATTCCACCTCTTTTCATAAGCAATAGATGAATCTTTTCTGCAGCCTTTGAGCAGCAACTTGGAGGGATGAACCCCTATAGAGTTCCAAGGAGGCCGATCCCCTAAAGAGATCAACCCCAAGTTTAGAATCTGCAAGGGTTCTAACAAACTCCTAATTCTTCTTTAAGAAATAACCTCTAAACCCTAGCCAGCCTCTTCACCTCTTTAATAGGGGTCGGCTTAGGTATATTTGACATGAATGCCCCTCTCAATTAGGACTCTCCTAGCTAGAGTCCTAACAGTTAATTTGAAGAGGATGAGTCTGTTAGGAATTTAGCTAGAAGAGTCCTAATTGAGTTTCATTGAAAGGGGCATTCATGTAAAACCTACCTAGCCGACTCGTATTAAAGAGGTGAAAAGGCCAACTAGGGTCAAGGTTAGTTGGGAGATTGCTTCTTAGAGTATGAGTATTATTAGGAGTTGATTATAACTAGGAGTCTTGAGTAGGAGTCTTATTAGGAGTTAGGGTTTACAAGCCCTATAAATAGTTGTGTATTTATCCTCTTTTCACAAGCAATAGATGAATCTTCTTAGTAGCCTTTGAGCAGCAACTTGGAGGAAGAAACCCATATAGAGTTCCAAAGAGGCCAATCCCCTAAAAAGATCAACCCCAAGTATATAATCCACTAGGATTCTAACACTTCAATCCAGGAATCATCAAATGTAAGTGTGCGAAGAAGACATACTGAAAATCTCCTTTTGAACACACAAAGGCCACTACTAATTTTTGGTAATGCCCTTTGGTCTCACCAATGCTCCCTCCACCTTCCAGAGCCTTATGAATGATATTTTTCATAATTATCTTTGAAATTTTGTGCTGGTTTTCTTCGATGATATCCTTATGTATAACTCTTCTCTTGAAAGTAATTTTCAACACTTACAACTTGTTTTGACGATTTTACGAGAACATATTCTTTTTGTCAAAAAATCAAAGTGCAGCTTTCTTAAATAGAAGGTGGAATATCTTGGGCATATCATATTAGAAGAAGGTGTGGCATTGGACCCCTCCAAAATTAAAGCAATGCAAAAATGGCCGACCCCGAGGAACATAAAATCGCTATGCGGCTTTCTCGGTTTAACAAGCAACTACAGCAAGTTTGTGAAAAACTATGGAAAGATCAATGCACCTCTTACTTCCTTGTTGAAAAAAGATGCTTTCCAATGGTTGGACAAAGCCACCACCACCTTCGACGAACTCGAAGCCGCAATGAAAACAACGCTCGTACTAGCGCTACCAGACTTTGGCAAGACTTTTGTTATTGAAGCCGATGCCTCTAGAGTCAGAATTGGTGTTGTACTATTGCAAGATGGCCGCCCCCTCACTTATACTAGTAAGGTATTATCTCCTTCCTATCTATTAGAACCCTTGTAGATTCTAAACTTGGGGTTGATCTCTTTAGGGGATCGGCCTCCTTAGAACTCTATAGGGGTTCCTCTCTCCAAGTTGCTGCTCAAAGTCTGTAGAAAAGATTCATCTATTGCTCATTAAAAGAGGAGGAATACATGGCTATTTATAGGGCTTCTAAACCTTAACTCCTAATAGGGCTCATACTCAACACTCCTATTCCTTTATAACTCCTAATTCTTCTCTAAGAAATAATCTCCTAACCCTAGTTGGCCTCTTCATCTTTTTAATAGGGGTCAATTTATGTAGGTTTTACATGAATGCCCATCTCAATTAGAACTCTCCTAGTTAGAGTCCTAACAGACCCACCTTCTTCAAATCAACCTTGTTCTTGAGGCTAACGATCCATAAATTCTGGGAATTTGATCTTCAAGTCATCATAGTTCTCCGAAGTGGCACTTTCTGTTGGTAAGTTCACCTACTGTATTAGTGCTTCAATAGTGGATCGTCATTGTCGGGTCACGATCTATCGATCAATAATGACACTCGATTGGGTTTGGAGTTCTCCTTGGGTAGTCATATTTGGTGGATGGCTTTAGGCTATCTCCAAGCATCTATTCACCACTTCTGTCTGGCCATTGGTTTATGGGTGATACGCTGTACTCCTTTTCAATTTAGTGCCCTATATATGGAATAACTCTTTGGAAGGTGGTAGCCCTTCAATGAAGTCCATGGAGATGTCAGTCCACACCGAGTCCGGTATGGGTAATGGTTGTAACTTCCTTGGACTTGCCACTATTTCACCCTTGTGCTGTTGACATACATCACATTGTACCACATATTCAGCAATAATTTTTTTCATCCCTCTCCAATAAAAATTTTACCTCACTCTTTTGTAGGTTCTCAGGAATCCAGAGTGCCTTGCTGAAGGTGTGGAGTGCATTTCATGTAGGATGATTTTGATGCAAGAGGAGTCAGGTATAAGCACAATGCGACCTTTGTAGTGTAGATCCCTTGAATCCCAAGTGTAGAGGGCTATTGCACTTGGATCCTCCTTCAATTTTTTTATGATATTGTTGATCTCTGGATCCTTCTTCCATTCTTCTCTCATATCCTCGAGGAAGCTGGTGGTAGGAAGGGAGATGGTTGAAACCTTAGCTTGCTCAGGTAGCCGTAAGAGTGCATCTGTAATAACTTTTTCTTTCCCCTTTTTGTAAATAATTTCATAATCAAATCCAAGAAGTTTGGTTACCCATTTTTGTTGCTCAGGGGATGATATCTTTTACTCTAAAAAGTGATCGCCCTTGATTTGAAAGCATCGCTTGATCAAGTACAGTCTCCACTTAGCCACCGCATGCACAATCACGAGTATCTTCTTATTATAAATAGTCATCTTAAGATGGGAAAAAGATAATGTCTTACTGGTATAAGTGAGGGGGTGGCCATCTTGCATTAGTGGAGCACCAATTCCGACTCCGGAGGCATCAACTTCAATAACAAAAGTCTTGCCGAAGTCAGGTGCTGTCGCCATTACGTCATTAAGTTCGTCAAAGGCGGTGGGGGCTTTGTCCGACCATTAGAAAGCATCTTTTTTTAGTAAGGAAGTAAATGGTGCACTGATCTTTCCATTGTTTTTCACGAACTTACGATAGCAGCTTGTTAAACCCAAAAAGCCATGTAGTAATTTTATGTTCCTCGGGGTCGACTAGTTCTGTATTACCTCAATTATGGAGGGGTCCACTATCACACCTTCCTCTGATATGATATGCCCAAGATATTCCACCTTTTGTTGAAGAAAGCAAAAATTCATAGTGGTCGTTGTGTATTTGAAAGGTGGATTTCGGTATGTCTTCTTTGCACACTCGTATTTGATGATACCCAAATCGAAGGTCCAGTTTTGTGAAGATTCATGCTCTCTTTCATCTAGAATTCATCTACTACTGGAATAGGGTATTTATCTTTAACAGTGATGCCATTTAAAACTCGATAGTCGATGTACATCTACCAAGTTCCGTCCTTCTTGTGTATAAGTAGCACCGGTCAGGAATAGGGGCTGCAAATTGGTCGAACCACCCCTGTTTCAAGCATCTCCTTTACAATCTTTTCAATTTCATCCTTCTGGAGGTGAGGATATTGGTATGGCTGAGTGTTCGCTGGTGGCTTGCATGGAAGGATTGAAATCCGATGGTCATATTACCATGTAGGAGGAAGACCGCACGACTCAACAAAAATGTCAGCAAATTCAACAAGAAATTAGGCAAGATTTTGATCTTCAATTTCTATTTTCTTCTCCTCTAGTTGCTACTGGAGATGTATCAAAAAGCCACCATTTACCTTATGCAAAACTTTCTCCATTCGTTGGGTCGAAACGGTGGTTACGTTGCTTCCGCGCTTTTTGCGTAGGATGATCTGTTTGCCTTTGCAGTAGAATTTCATAATTAATTTAGAGAAGTTTCAAGAGACATCACCTAGCATTGTCAGCCATTCTATGTTAAGCACAGCCTCATAGTTATCAATTGGTAGGAGGAAGAAGTTGGTGATAATTTCTTGGTCTTGCAGAAATAATTTCACCTGCGGACATCTTTGGTCGTACTTTAGGATTCTTCCGTTGGTGACCTTTATGTCAAACTTGCTGCAACCTTTGATGTGGATTGCCATTCGAGCAGTAAGTTTACTATTTAGGAAGTTATTAGTGCTGCCTATGTCAATAAGAATAGTGATCATTTGTTATTTGAGAAGGCCTCCAACTTTCATCATTTGCAGGTTTGAGTAGCTGGCTAGTGCATGTATCGTAACATCGGTCGGTTGTGGCTCTTCTTCCGTATCTTTTTCTTCATGTTCAAGGCTCTCTTCTAGATGTTCAATGTTCTCTTCTTCTACTGATTCAATCATAAGAAGTCTCCCTTTTCTACAGCGATGCTCGCGGCTCCACGGCTCGTCGTAGTGCCAACATAACCCCTTCACATATCTCTCCCGAAGCTCTTCTCTTGTCAACCTTTTTGGTGCAGGTACTTGGTTGATAGTGGGGGGGCTGAGGACTTTAGTATTGCTAGTCAAGGAGTGACCCTAGTCCTCCGGGCTTCATGGTTCAATCGCTCCTCTTGAAATCGTGCGAAAGAGATGGCTGCCATAAGCGTGTACGATTGTCGTGCTTTAACTTCTCCCCGGATCTCCAGCTTCAAGCCCTCAATGAAGATCCCCAATAGCTATTTTTCAGACTAATCATAAGTTTAATTAGATAACCTTTCAAACCTGGTTTGGTACTCCTGAATGGTGGAGGTTTGTCAGATCTTTGCTAGTTGTCTGTCAATGTTCTCATAATCAGTTGGTTCGAAGCGGATCAATAGTCCTTCTTTGAATTGTCACCATGAGAGGACTCCATGAGTATATTCAAACCATTCAAACTATTGTATGGCATCTCCTTCTAGATGTATAGATGTAATTTCTACCATAGATGCGTTCGCGGTTTTGTGGTACCGAAAATATTGCTCTACACGCGAGATCCAACCAATCGGGTCTCCATCTTCCCATCTAGGGAAATCCACCCTCATGCATGGATAGTTGGGGTCAGTCATAGAGCCTCCTCTCCCTTGGAAGTTATCTCTTTAGGCTTGGTGCAATTGGGCAGAGCTCTCTCCTTGATGTGATTTTTTCGGGCTTGGTGGTCGGCCCAAACTGAGTTTGGTAAAGAGCTTCCGAATCTTATCCTCCATTCATGCCTCGAAGGCTTTGAATTTAGTATTGATTTCCTCCTCAAATGCCATAGTATATGCCTCTAAATCTGTGATGTTATGATCTCTCTTTTATTATCAGGTTAAAGGCACATATAGGTTGAGAGAAGTGATGGTCGAAAGGGTTGGTGGATTTGTGGATGTATATTACGGTTTAGGCTTGTTTTGTGGCTATTTTGGGCGCAGTTTGAGGGTGTGATTTAGTGGAGTTTTAGGGCTGTTATGATAGTAGATGAAGGTTAGGGAAAAAGTTTTAGATCTGTGATAGATGGCAACAAAGTTTTGATAGAAATTAGTGTAAGTTGCTACAAGTATGAGTTATCTTGTAAGAGCAGAATTGTCGTCGAAGAAACAGTGGTTTCTCGATGAAATTTCCAGTAAAAACCAAGAATTTGGGGAGGGAATTAGTAGCAAAATCTCAATTTATATGACAGCAAGGATGACCAATTTAATCAAAAATTTTTTTGTAGTATAAAAGTAAGAAATTTGGTGCAAGTTACGATAGTAGAATTTTTGTCTAAAAATTTTAGCGGTTTGCTACGAAAATTTATAGCAACACAATAACATTTTTTAGAGATAAATTCCTCAATTGATCAATCTTAGATGGAAGCCAAGATGACCTATGAAGTGTATAAGAAATTTTATTCAAAAAGTATTGCAAATAAATCAGTTAAGGCAACAATATGCGGCTAAAATTTTCTACAGCGCAGATTTTCAAGTGTAGTAGATTGGATGTAAAAGATTAGTGGTTTATATTGAGAAAATTTTGATGAAACTAAAGAGAAATCTACTGTTACGAAATGTCAAAGCTATCATAAAAAGTTTGTAGAGATTTAGATAGAAAAAATGCAATAGCACGATCAAACAGACTGTGCTATGAGGCTAGAATTCTACAATGTATCTTTCATTATAGAGATGAAAACTTTGCAATGAAAAGTTTATGCAGTAATAAAGGAATAATTTTTTTTTGGATTTTTGAATAAGGATAACTAAATTACAGTGGTAGTAAGGTAGGAAACTAGAACCTGTTACAATTCATAGGGAGATCAAAGGATGATCCGCGGTGGTGGAGATGACGATGGAATTCGGCGATGATCTTTTAAGCAATTGTGGGAATTTCTTTGGGCGGCTGTGGAGGGCTGATAGATGGCTGTGGAAGGGCAGTGAGATGCCAAGAACACTGCTCAAATACCAGGTATTAGAACTGTTGGAAAATCTTTGGGGGTGACATCACATGCGCAAACGAAGAACAAAAAATAAAATCCCTTATTCCCAAAGAGATGTTCGTCGTTGTGCGAAGATTGGTGTGCAAAAATTCACAAAACTTAAAACTGCATATAGAACAGATTGTGTTACCTAGGGAGATTGTATATCCCTATTTCTCTGCAGATCTCTAGGAGAGGGTGAAGTAGGTCAAGCATCCTCCTCTCTAGCGGTGATCTACACAACAAGGTTACGATGACGCTCCTCAAAACTCTAGGCCTACTTTGAGGTGGAGAGGGGGGAGGACAATATGAGAGGTAAGCAAAGGCTCTAGCCTATGAACCATTGAATCCTTCATATTTACAAAGGTCCCCTATCAAACCCTAATGGATTCTCCCCTATTAGATATTGGATCTACATCCAACTACCCAAGCCTCTTAGATTAGTGGATCTCTATCCAATAATCTCTCATAGGCTCTTATTGGATCTCATCCATATGATTATTGGATATCCAATAATTCAGGGGCTTATTGGATATCCAATAAGATAGGGGCTCTAATGGATATCTCATATCCGTACCTCTACTCATCGCAGTGCCTACCATATGTGTGTGACCCTCGAGGCCCAATATTGAGCTGGCCGTGAGTCATACCTATTAGAACTTCTTCTGACTTAGTGAATTATTATCTCCATAATAATTCACTCAACTAATTGATTGCGGACGTACTAGGCCACTACACCGCAGTCCCCAGATGATATAGGGGAATCCAATCCATTAGGCCTGTCTATCCTTAGTTACCATGTACCTATAGTCCCTCATCTATCTAATATCCCAGAGATCGTATAGCGGCCATGGTGCTGTTAGGCCCATATAGTTTCTACTCAAGTCTCGCTCTAATTGGATTCTCCCGGAGAACTCTTTCTCTCTAATGACCCTGGCTAGGGATTTATCTGAGTAAGAACACATGTGATATTCCTCTCATGACACCAAGAGTGGATAATCCTCTATCGACACTCAATAGCCCTCGTAAGGTCGACTACCACTCCCAATGACCGGTTATACTAGATCTGGGACATCCAAACCTATAAGTCTGGTATCAAAGAATGGAGCACTCATACAGGACATTCTTAGTGTCTCAAGTCTAAGGGCTAGATACACCATTAGTACTATGAAATCACTATCTGACAATAAGGCATCATCAACCATCCAACATTCCGTAAGCGGATCAATCAGAACTCATTCTCCAATAAGCACATGCACTGTATCCTAGTGTCCCCACACGAGCAGCTATGAGACTAATTGCATCCATCATATGGACGGGTATACAACACACCAGTCTGTCCAATTATCACAATGTCCCTCTCGAGTAACAGATGACCTAGATTATATAGGATTTATGTTTAAAGGCGAATTAGTCTCATTATCGTGATCTCATCATGATCTGATTTCTATTGCACAGATCCAAGGATATCACAATATATACATGCATATATGCAATAGTCAATATAAATTGATAAATATAAAAATATAATTAGCAAAAAGATTCGGTGTCAAGTCACACGTGCCATCACTTACATGATTGACTTACTGGGCACCTATGACTAGCAATCTCCCACTTAACCTAAAGCTAATCACCTATGTGTCTGATCTCCATCAGACCCCTGTGACGCTCAAAGACAATATGAGACAACGGCTTTGTTAGTGGATCTACAATGTTATCTTCAGATGGAACTCTTCCCACTACTACATCTCCTCGGGTCATGATCTCTCTAATAAGTTGGAACCTCCTCAGAACACTTTTGTTGAGACCCAGGTTCCCTTATTTAAGCAATCGCCTCGTAGTTGTTGTAATATAAGGAATCAGCTCCTTACTACCCAGCATGACTCCCGGATCTGTGATGAACTTCTTCATCTAGACTCCCTCCTTTGCTGCCTCTATTGTAGCAATGTATTCCACCTCTATGGCCGAGTCAGCAATAGTATCTTGCTTGGAAATCTTCCATCATACTGCTCCTCCATTCAGGGTATACACAAACTCCAAATTCGACTTGCTATCATCGACATTGGACTAAAAACTCGAGTCCATGTAGCTTTTAACCTTGAGGCTACTACCTCCATATACTAGTAAAAGATTCTTAGTCCTTCTCAAGTACTTAAAGATACACTTTACTACTTTCTAATGCTCTAAGCCTGGATCCGCCTGATACCTGCTCGTGACACTCAGAACATGCACTATATCAAGCCTAGTACATAGCATGACATATATGATAGACCCTATAGCTGAAGCATAGGGTATCCTATCTATGTTTGCCCTTTCTTCGGTATGAGAACTCTCTTAGAATTTTTCATGCCAAACCTTTTGATAATAGTTTCTATGTACCTGGACTAGGACAAGCCAAGTATCCTCTTGGATCTATCTCTATAGATCCGAATCCCCAAGATATAGGATGCTTCCCCTAAGTTCTTCATAGAGAAGTGTCTAGATAACCAAGCCTTTACTATGGATTGCATTCCTACATCATTCCCTATGATCAAGATGTCATCTATATATAACACCAAAAAGGTGACAACACTCCCACTTACCTCCCTATACACACAAGGCTCATCTTCATTCTTAACGAAGTCATAAGATATGATTGCCTCATCAAATCTTATGTTCCAATTTTGGGAAGCTTGCTTTAGTCCATAAATGGATCTAAGCAACCTACACACCTTATCTGGGCAGTTCTTGGATACGAATCCCTTAGGCTGTATCATATACACCTCCTCCTCGAGGTTCATATTGAGAAATATATTTTTCACATCCATCTGCCATATCTCATAATCATAGTGTGCTGCAATAGCCAATAGAATTCGGATGGATTTTAGCATTACTACGAGTGAGAATGTTTCGTCATAGTCAATACCTTGCCTTTGACGATACCCCTTAGCCACTAGCCTTGCTTTATAGGTCTCTACCTTTCTATCTACTCCGATCTTTTTCTTAAAGATCCACATGCAACCGATAGGTACAATACCCTCAGGCTCATCAACTAAGTTCTAAACCTTGTTGGAGTACATGGAATCCATCTCAGAATTCATGGCTTCTTGCCACTTCCCGGAGTCTATACTTGTAATAGCTTCCTCATAGATCTAAGGATCAATGTCCTCAACATCCTCTCTTCTAATATGTCCCACATATCTCTTAGGAGGATGAGATACTCTGCCAGACCTATGTAAAGTTGGAACTTGTGTATTAGGTACCTGAACAGACTTGGGTTGTAAAGTGGTGCTTGAGCTAGGTTCTCCAACCCCGCTCAACTCTATCATGCTCCCACTATCTCCGCCAAGAATGTGTTCCTTCTCAAGGAACATCGCTCTCTTGGCTACAAAGACCTTTTGGTCCTCATGATGATAGAAATAATACCCACAAGTTTCCTTGGGGTATCCCATGAACTTGCACCACTCCACCCTTAATTCCAAGTTATCAGGGTTATGTCCTTTAACATGGGCAAGGCCACCCCAAATCTTAACAACCTTAAGATCGGACTTCTTCCCTTTCCATATCTCATATGGTGTAGACACTACCGACTTAGTTGGAACTCTGTTCAGAAGGTAAGCTACGGTCTCTAAGGCATATCCCCAAAATGAGATGGGTAGGTTAGCGAAACTCATCATGGACTATACCATGTCTAACAGCATACGATTCATCCTTTCAGATACACCATTGAGCTAAGGTATATAAGAAGGTATCTATTGGGATAATATCCCATGGTCATTGAGGAACTATGTGAACTCTGTACTCAAGTACTCACCTCTTCGATATGATCGAAGAGTCTTGATACTCTTTCTAGTCTAGTTCTCCACTTCATTCTTATACTCTCTGAATTTCTCAAATGCCTCGGACTTGTACTTCATTAAGTACACATATTCATACCTTGAGAAATCATCAGTGAAGGTAATGAAGTAGGAGTAACCACCAATGGCATGAGTTGATATGGGTCCATATACATCACTATGTATGAGTTCCAATAGCTCAGTGGCTCTCTCTCTAGTTCCTCTAAATGGAGAGTTGGTCATTTTTCCACGAAGGTAAGGCTCGCAAGTTGCATATGACCCATAGTCGAATGGATCTAGATATCCTTCCTTTAGCAACTTTTGAATCCTTTCTTCATGGATATGACCTAGCCTACAATGCCACAGGTATGCAATGTTCATCTTATCTCGTTTCCTCTTAGACATACTTACATTCATGATATTTGGAGTAGTATCTAGCATAAACAAACTATTATGCAATGTTCCTCTCATGATGATCTTATCATCTAATAATATTGAACAACTATTATTCTCAAAAACTAATTTATATCCACTAACTGTCAAATATAAAATGAAGATAATATTTTTGATAATAGAAGGTACAAAATAATATGCATCCATTGCATTACTAGCTCCACCAAGCAGATGTAGGGTGACCTCGCCAACAACTATTGCAGAAACTTTTGCTCCATTACCTATCTTAAGGTTCATCTCGCCTCTCTCCAGTCTCTTAGGCCTTGTCAGAACCTGCAAAGAATTGCAAATATGATAAGCACTACTAGTATCCAATACCCATGTGTTATCATAAGAGTCTAACAAATGGAGACTAATCATGAATATATCTGAAGCTTCTCCAAGCTTCTGTTTTGCCCTCTCTACAAGGTACTCTTTGCAGTTCCTCTTCCAATGCCTATCTTTGCTGTAGTGGAAGCACTGGCTTTTATCCTTTACTGGGTCTCTCTTAGCAACCTTTGCTTTACCTGGTTTGCCCTTGCCCTTACCTTTTTTAAGGGACTTTTTTGCTTTCTTTTTTCTTTCTGGTCTCACCAGTGTAGAGAACTGGCTTCTCTTTCTTGATAGTACTTTATGCCTCCCTCAACATATTGAGGAGCTCCGGGAGAGTCACCTCAAGCTTATTCATATTAAAATTCATTATGAACTATGAAAAGGAATCTGGTAGGGTCTGAAGCACAATGTCTACACACAAGTTATCCTCTAGGACATTCCTAGACCTGTAAGTTTCTCTATCTACTCAATTATCTTTAGGACAAGGTTCTGAACCGGTGTCTCCTCAGTCATTCTAGCATGAAAGAGGCTCTTAGATATCTCATATCGCTTAGTCCTTCCCTTTTCCTCAAACAGTTTATAGACATGTAGGAGAATGGATCTAGCATCAATTTTTTTATATTGTCTCTGTAACTCATGAGTCATAGAGCCTAACATGTAACACTAAGCAAGAGTGGAGTCATCAATGTACTTCATGTAGCGAGCGATCTCATCCTCGCTTGCCACTTCCTCGGGTGTAGGCATCACTGTATCAAGGACGTACGCGATTTTCTTCGCCATGAGAATAATTCTCAAGTTGCAAAGCCAATCCGTATAATTTGGACTAGTGAGGCAATTGACATCAAGCATGACATATAAGGGATTTGAATGTAATATTTTATAAAAAAAAAGATGTAGTAGAAATGAATAACATGTAGATTTTGTAAAAAATAAACAAACAAGATATGGACTTCTATCTTAATATGCTCCCACTATTTTATTGGCATGTCACGCGACACCCTTAGTACGTGAAACGAAAGTCTCTAGTAGACTTCTAGTGGGGATCAGGATCTAATCAGTGTCTTAATGTAACCTCGAGGGACTCGACCAATCACACTAAGCCCGAAAAGTAGGCAACTCTTGTCGATCACAACTCCTTGTGATTCTCGTCCTGTTTGACCTCTGAATCACCATGGTCTCGAGGGACTCGACCAACTATGATGTTTGGTTAAGTCAACATCATCATTACAAGATGAGTCTGATTCGATAATATACTATCGAGGGACTCGACCAAGCATACCATGTCCTCAAGTCACCGATGACATCTCTATATCGTAGGCAAGATAGCGAATCATGATATAGGTGAGTCTCGAGGGACTCGACCAACTCAACCTACACCGGGAATCGGTCCCTACCTATAACGATGGAAGGCCACGTGGGTCAATCTAATTGCCTCACGTTTACCGACTTAATATTATCGAAATAGGGGTTTCTATGATTTAGTCTCCTAATATGACATGTCACACATATACATATTTAATATATATCTACATCGCATATAAATATATATACATATATAATTGGTGTATAAGTAATCACACCAAATGATCATGGGCCACAGTCTAATGTGATCAGGCTTGAGCCAGTGGGACTAATCACTCACATCAACATCTATGTGTGCAGCGATGCATCTCTATGCCCTGTGATCGTCCATCTCATCCTTGTCGGTTCTGTCGACATCTCGATGCATCTCCATGCATCATGATCGTCCGTCTCGTGGGTCCCGCTATCGTATCTATGCTCCCGTTGCGCCTCCTCGTGTGATTATAACTTAATCATAGGTATGCAGGCCGGACAATAAATGAGAAATATAATTGAGGCTCGTAGACCCCAATAATAATAATTAGAAGTACACACATCACACGGTCCATGATCATCCGTCAACATATCATACATCACATGTATAAATTATCATGTAGGACTACTAGATAATAATAAAATAATAATTAATTATATATTTTAATCAATTAATATTTTTTAAAATCAAGGAGAAGGGAATTTTTTTGAATTTTGAGGGGTATTTTTATAATTTGGATTAAAAGGATAGAATTAAAATTTTAAAAATTCACAGGGGTAAAAGTATCTTTTTTTCCCAAGAATGCCCTAATCCCTTTCTCCCATATTGCTGCAGCCGCCGTCGCCACCCGCTGGTGGCAGCCTAGATGGCGGGGGGTGGGGGCGCTACCCTTGCCTGTGGGCGACTCGCCCGCGGGCGGCGTTGCCTTTGCAGGTGGGCGCCCCCATGGGCGGGAACCCTTGCCTGTGGGCGACTCGCCCGCAGGCGGCGCCGCCCTTGCAGGTGGGCGCCCCCATGGGCGGGCACCCTTGCGGGCACCGTCGCCTTCGCAAGTGGTTCTGCCCACCGGGGCAATGCCCGCAAGCGGTGCTGCCCAACTGAGCGGTTGCCTCTTCAGGGGAGTTTTGCCCACAGGAGCAGCAATCGCAGGCGCTGATGCCTTGTGGCGCCTCTACCCGCGGGCTGCCTGCCCTGCCAGCCACAAGCTTGCTACAAGCAGGCCGCTGCCCAGCTGCTGCAAGCACAACGCTGGTGCATGCATCGATGTTGTGCTACCTAACTGCAGCTACCATTGCAAGTGGCTGAATACATGTAGATTGAGGGCAACAACTGTAGCTGCCCTTCCTCGCTTTTGCGTCAACGATTTTGACATCAAAAGTTTCACCAAAACACAATACACGTAGTTCAAAACCAATCTATTGCACGAATAACCTGACTTTAATACCACTTTTAGGAAATCTTTGGGGGCGACATCACATGCGCAATGGAAGAACAGAAAACAAAATCCCCTATTCCTAAAGAGATGTTCGTCGTCGTGCGAAGACTAGTGCGTAAAAATCCACGAAACTTAAAACTGCGTATAGAATAGATTTTGTTACCTAGGGAGATCATATATCCCTGTTTCCCTACAGATCTCTAGGAGAGGGTGAAGGAGGTCAAGCATCCTCCTCTCTAACGGTAATCTACACAGTAGGGCTGCGACGACACTCCTCAAAACTCCAAGCCTGCTCTGAGGTGGAGAGGGGGGAGGAGAATAGGAGAGGCAAGCAAAGGCTCCAGCCTATGAACCACTGAATCCCTCCTATTTATAGAGGTCCTCTGTCAAACCCTAATGGATCCTCCCATATTGAGTATTGGATCTGCATCCAACTACCCAAGCCTCTTAAATTAGTGGATCTCTATCCAATAATCTCTCATGGGCTCTTATTGGATCTCATCCATAGGATCCAATAATTCAAGGGCTTATTGGATATCCAATAAGACAGGGGTTCCGACGGATATCTCATATCCGTACCTCTACTCATCGTAGTGCCTACCATAAGTGTGTGACCCTCTAGGCCCAATATCAAGCTGGCTGTGAATCATACATGTTAGAACTCCTTCTAGCTTAGTGAATTATTATCTCCATACTAATTTACTCAACTCATCGACTACGGACGTACTAGGCCACTACACTGTAGTCCCTATACGATACAAGGGAATCCAATCAATTAGACTTGTTTGTCCTCAGTTACTGTGTACCTATAGTCCCTCATCCATCTAATATCTCAGAGACCGTATAGCGGGCATGGTGTTGTCAGACCATAAGGTTTTTACTCGAATCTTGCTCTAATCGGATTCTCCCGGAGAACTCTTTCTCTCTCAATCTGAATGACCCTGGCCAGGGATTTGTCTTAGCAAGAACATATGAGATATTCCTTTCATGACATTGAGAGTGGATGATCCTCTATTGACACTTAATAGCCCTCGTAAGGTCGACTGCTACTCCCAATAACTGACTGTACTAGATCTGGGACATCTAAACCTATAAGTCTGGTATCAAAGAATGGAGCACTTATACAGGACAGACATCCTTGGTATCTTACGTTTAAGGACTAGATACACCACTAGGACTACGGGATCGCTGTCTGACAATAAGGCATCATCAACCATCCAACATTCTCCAATAAGCACTTGGACTGTATCCCTAGTGTCCCTACACGAGCAGCTATGAGACCAGTTGTATCCATCATATGGATGGGTATGTTGGGATCAAAAGCACTAGGGGGAGGGGGGGGGGGGGGAGATGAATTAGTGCAGCGAAAAACTTTCGTTGGTTTAAAACGACGTTTGTATGATGAAAGCGTTTTCGATGAAAACCATTTTGGAAAGTTCTTCAACTTAAGATCAAACAAAAGTATAATTGAAGTAAAGCAACGGAGGTAGTTTGCAGTTAAGATAGAGAGTAGAATATAAATGCAAACCGAGATTTAGAGTGGTTCGGTCAATCTTGACCTGTATCCACTTTTGGCTTCCTTCTCCGATGAGGTCACCGATGTCCACTATAGGCCTTCCTTCAATAGGCGAAGGCTAACTACCCTTTTACAGCTTTACTCCTTTTGATGGGCTTAGGAGACAACCTTTACAGATTTCCACTCCTCTCTTGAATGATCAAAACTTAGAAGAAAAGAGGGAGAAGAACTTCTAGCCTTTTACAACACTTTTAAGCTATCAAATTCTCATAATAAATGCAAGCTTTCGGTGCCTTTCATGCAGGAAAGGGTGGGGATTATATAGGCCCCAACTGATTTGAATTTAGAGCTCAAAAGTATCATCTCCCAGATTTCTGGGGTCCTGGCAGTACAACCGCCAGAACTGGGCGGTACTATCGCCTAACACTACTTGGAGACTGAGCTCAGGCGGTACCACCGCCTGACAGGGGCGGTACCACTGCTTGACTTTGCTGGGAGACCGAGCTCAGGTGGTACCACCACTTGACAGGGGCGGTACCACCGCTTGGCATTCCTGGGAGATTGAGCTTCTAGGCGGTGCCATCGCCGGCCAGGAATTCTGGGTCCGAATGGGCTAATCCATTTGGCCCAATTTGGGTCTGTCAAGGGCCCAATTGCTCCCAGATTAAGTTAATGGGATCACTTCCCATTCCTAACTTAATCTACATTCTAACTATGACATTTAAGATATTAATACTGTAACTTGCTCTGGTGCGTCAATCGCTTCATCCGGCGAGCTTCTGGCAAACTTCTGGCAAACATCCGACGAACCCTCGGTGATGCTCCAGCGGACTTCCAGCAAACTTCCAGCAAACTCTTGGACTTGTGATGATCCACTTGGCAAGTTCCGACGAGCTTCTTTGGTAAGCTTCTGGACTTCTCGGATTTGTTCCCGCAGAACCTCCAATGACCGTCCGGACTTCCGTCGAACTCTCGAACCCCCAACGTGATCATGGTCTTAACTCCGATGCAACTCTTGCTACATGTCTTACTGCCATCGTAGTTAATCCTGCCCATGTAAAACAAACTTGGATCTAGACAATTAATACTAAGCATTAATCAAGTTACCTGACATGTCATTGGTCTCTCGATGCTTTGTCCGATTCTTCGGCGCATCGTCCTCTCATGCAGCCTATTGTCCAATTGGCTAGTTGACTCTACAACTCCGATATCCTTAGTGCAATATTCGCTTTTCTTGGCTCGATGCCCGAATCCATGGCCCAAAGCCTTCTATCGATACGTCGACCGATCCATCAGCCCGACGTCCAATCTTCTGACATGTTCCTCTAGCACAACATGCTTTTCCTGCTTTAATTGTCTCATCCTAATCGAAGAATCCTGCGTCACTCAAAATACAAATTAAAACATAAACATATATCAATTGGTTTCATCATCAAAATATGAGATTCAACAATCTCTCCCTTTTTGATGATGACAACCAATTGATGATGGAGTTAACTTTAACTTCTAGAGTTTAAACAAACTCCCCCTATCAATATGCCTTATTGATAGAAACTCTTGGATTCAAAAATCCAAGCAAACATGTCATGATCAAATCATGTATGACATCAACATACTTCTCCCCCTTTGTCATCAACAGAAAGGAGAAGTACCAACTATCAAATGTTTGGAAATACAAGTTTAACTCATTGCATGATAAACATAATCTCCAGTTTTATCATCATACAATTTTTTTATCATCATAGATATGCAAGGTAGTAATATAGCAATTTCTACAACATACAAGCTAGTAAATTTTATAACATTTTAGAATATACGAACTAGCAGTTTTGAGATGTTCAAGAAAGCAACACTTGCTTCTTGAAATATGCAAGTTGCAAGCTAGCAATTTTTTGCTTCCTTTGCAATGTTTGAGCTAGAAATTTTGCTTCCATTGCAAAGTGTAGGTTACATATTTTGTATCTTGAGATAGGTAAGATAGCACTTTTGGTATGCAAATTTATAGTATGCACGCTATCAAATTTTACACATAAAAAAGTTAGCAAAATTTTACATCTTTTGAGATGTGTACGATGGACTATTTTGTCTCTTTTTGAAATGTGTAACTTAGCAAACATTGCTTCTCTTGAGATTTGCAAGATAGCACTTCTTGCTTCCTTTTTTAGATTAGCAAGCTAGCAAGTTTGCCTCTTTTCGAATTATGCAAGCTAGCAAATTTGCTTTCTAGCAAGTTTTGCTCTCCCTTTGTCATTGTCAAAAAGAAGAGAAGACCCTTTACATCAAATTTCAAATTATGACAAAGGTAAGGTAACAAAGATGAAAAATCAAGTCGTGAATATCAAAACAATTTTTCATCATGAATATTTCATCATTGCATGCATCAAAATAATATCATGAGTGTTTCATGCATTCATATTATCACATGAAGAATATAAAAAAGAACTTAGTGATGAGATATACTTCATAAATTCAAAAAATTTTACATAATAAAATTCAAGTCATAAGCCTTAAGAGATGTCATGAGAGAACACATAAACGATCTTGATTCATGTATAATATCTCTTAATTCATTATGAATCATAAAAATTATAATTCTAAAAAATTAAGAGAAACCGTGATTCATTTTAACAAATCTCCTCTTAAATAAATAACGTAAAGAATTCTTAGGAGATCATGAAAAATCTAAATTCATATAAAAGATTTCATGAGAGATTATGATTTCGATAAAACTCATTCAAATTCATCAAATCATTTTCATAGTCCAAGAGATTTATAAAAGCATAATATACATGGATTCATTAATCTTTTATCAAAAAATCAATAAGATAGAGATGTTTCATTTTAAGTTATTGATTTCATACAAGTATGCGTTTATCTTTTTATTGCAAATAAAAACATGCATCAACTTTTAGGATCGAAAAGTTAATTTTGTCATAAAAACCATCAAGACCAATAAATCACAAATATCATCATGTATAACTTTAAAATCTCAAGTTATAAATTTCAAATAATCAAGATAAAGCTCATTTAAATTTAAATAATCAAATCATCAAAATCTCAACATTACTTTCAAGAGATTCAGAAAGACACAAACAACTTTATCAATCTCTTAGTGAAAAATGGATAAGATAGAGAAAAAGAAATTTTCAAAAAATACTTTTCTCTTTTTGTTTCAACTTATTGATTGATTTCATACATGTATGTTCTTTTCTTTTATGCCAAATCCATGCATCATTTATTAACGTTGCAAAAGAACTTTCAAAAGATCGCAAAGTTCGATAATCACAAAAATCATCAAGATCAATAAACCATAAATTACTAAAAAATTATCATGCATAATTTCAAAATTTAAATTTATTAAGCATGATCTCAAATTATATTATTTCATCAAGCATGATTTCATATTTTCAATTAGAATAATTTTGTTTGTTTATCATAAAATATGTATTTTTGTTTTTAGGTGTATCTAACTTTTCAAGCTTAATTTTCGATATAAAAGCCATGCATCATCAATAAGCATGATATTATTAAACATGAAGCATCTTCAATCAAAATCGAGAAATAATACGGAAATCAACCTAATACACATTAATGCTTCTTAAAAACATTCATAGGATCAACATTAGATTTAAATCTAATATTTTATTCCATTAACATAAAACATGTAATTTTCATTATTATTTTCAAAATTACTAGCATGATCATAATTTTTTACATTTTCATTTTTAAACATGCAATTTTCAAGAAAAATAATTATTCTAAAAAAAAAATAAATGCATCATGAAAAGCATCAAGTAATTTCGAAATAAATTAGGGTGATTTCGATTACCTCATCATTGAAAGCGGTTAAGGCGTAGTTTGCCACCTCGCCTTTGTTGATTTTCTCCTCATCTTCGGAGGAGCTCGATTCATCCCAAAATATGTTCTTCTTCTTGTGTTTAAAGCAAGTAGTTGCGCTCTTTTTGTTCTTTAATTTTTGTTTCATGAACTTTTTAAATTTCATTTGTAGTTCAAGTTCACCATCACTTAAGCTTATGCTCGAGTGGTCTTTGATTATTCTATATCCCAAATCCTTCCTGTTCTTTGGAAGGTGGTTCTCAAGTTCTTTACGTACATTGTACGTCATTTCATAGGTCACTAAGGACCCGATAAGTTCTTCGAGAGGTAAATGGTTCAAATCTTTTGATTCTTGTAAAGCCGTTACTTTTGAATTCCATGTTTTAGAAAGTGATCTTAAGATCTTATTAACGAGTTTAAAATCCGAAAAAGTTTACCAAGAGCTTTTAAACCATTGACGACATCTGTAAAACGGGTGTACATATCAACGACGGTTTTGCTTGGATTCATATGAAATAATTCAAAATCGTGCATCAAAAAATTAACTTTAGAAACTTTAACTCTATTCGTGCCTTCATGTGTGATTTCAAGAGTGTGCCATATGTCAAAAGCTATTTTATACAAAGAAACTCGATTGAATTCATTTTTATCTAAGGCACAAAACAAGGCATTCATAGCCTTTGCATTTAGAGAAAACATCTTCTTCTCCAAATCATTCCAATGGTTCATTGGAAGAGAAGACATTCCAAATCCGTTTTTGACTATGTGCCATAAATCAAGATTCAATGAAAGTAAGAAAACTCTTATTCGAGTTTTCCAATAATTGTAGTCCGTCCCATTGAAGAAGGGAGGACGAATGAGAGAGTGACCCTCTTAGTTGCCGAAAAGAGCCATTTCTCTTAGGTGTTAAACCAATTGAGAAATAATGAGGCTCTGATACCAATTATTAGGATCAAAAGCACTAGGGGGGGGGGGGGGGGGTGAATTAGTGTAGTGGAAAACTTTCATTGGTTTAAAATGACGTTTGTACGATGAAAGTGTTTTCGATGAAAATCGTTTCAGAAAGTTCTTCAACTTAAGATCAAACAAAAGTATAGTTGAAGTAAAGCAACGGAGGCAGTTTGCAGTTAAGATAGAGAGCATAATGTAAATGCAAACCGAGATTTAAAGTAGTTCAGTTAATCTTGACCTACATCCACTTTTGGCTTCCTCCTCCGATGAGGTCACCGACGTCCACTAGAGGCCTTCCTTCAATAGGCGAAGGCCAACCACCCTTTTACAGCTTTACTCTTTTTGACGAGCTTAGGAGACAACCCTTATAGATTTCCACTCCTCTCTTGAATGATCAAAACTTAGAAGAAAAGAGGGAGAAGAACTTCTAGCCTTTTACAACACTTTTAAGCTATCAAATTCTTAGAATAAATGCAAGCTTTTGGTGCCTTTCATGTAGGAAAGGGTGGGGTTTATATAGGCTCCAACTAGTTTGAATTTAGAGTTCAAAAGTGTCATCTCTTGGATTTTCGGGGTCCTAGTGGTACCACCGCTAGAACTGGGCGGTACTACAGCCTGACACTGCTCGGAGACCGAGCTCAGGCGGTACCACCGCTTGACAGGGGTGGTACCGCTGCTTGACTTCGCTCTGAGATTGAGCTTAGGCGGTACCACCACCTAACAGGGGCGGTATCACCACCTGACATTCCTAGGAGACTAAGCTCCTAGGTGGTGCCACCACCGGCCTAAGCGGTGCCACCACCGACTAGGAATTCTGGGTCTGAATGGGCTGATCCATTCAGCCTAATTTGGGTCTATCAAGGGCCCAATTGCCTCTAGATTAAGTTAATGGGATCACCTCCCATTCATAACTTAATTTATATTCTAACTACGATATTTAAGACATTAATACTATAACTTGCTCCAATGCGTCAATCGCTTTTTTCGGTGAGCTTCCGGCGAACTTCTGGTGAACATTCGACGCACCCTCGGCGATGCTCCAATGGACTTCCGGCAAGCTCCTGGACTTGCGAAAATCCACTTGGCATGTTCCAATGAGCTTCTTTGGCAAGCTCCTGGACTTCTCAGATTTATTCATGTAGAACCTCCGACGATTGTCCGGATTTCCTCAAACTCTCGAACCCCCAACATGATCATGGTCTTGACTCCGGCGTAACTCCTGCTGCATATCTTAATGCCATCATAGTTAATCTTGCACATGTAAAATAAACTTGGATCTAGACAATTAATACTAAGCATTAATCAAGTTGTTCAGCATGTCATTGGTCCCTCGATGCTTCATCCGATTCTTTGGCGCATCGTCCTCTCCTACGACCTATTACCCAATCGGCCAATTGACTCCATAATTTTGATATCCTTGGTGCAATATCTACTCTTCTTGGCTTGATGCCCGAATCCACGGCCCAAAGCCTTCTCTCGATATGTCGACCGATCCATCGACCTATCGTCCAATCTTCTGACATGTTCCTCCGGTACAACATGATTTTCCTGCTTTAATTATCTCATCCTAATCGAAGCATCCTGCATCACTCAAAATGTAGATTAAAATATAAACACATATCAATTGGTTTCATCATCAAAATACGAGATTCAACAGGGTGTACAGCACACTAGTCTGTCCAGTTATCTCGATGTCCCACTCGAGTAACCTATGACCGGGATTATTTAGGATCTGTGTTTAAAGGCGAATCGGTTTCATTATCATGATCTCATCACGATCCGATTTTTATTGCATAGATCCAAAGACATCATAATATATACAAGCATATATGCAATAGTCAATATAAAGTGATAAATGCTAAAATATAATAAGCAAAAAGATTCCGTGTCAAGTCACACGTGCCATCACTCACGTGATTGGCTTGCTGGGCACCTATGACTAGTAAGAACTCTTGCAAATTCTAAACTTAGGGTTGATCTTTTTAGGAGATCGGTCTCCTTAGAACTCTATAGAGATTCCTCTCTCCAAGTTGTTGTTCAAAGGCTGCAGAAAAGATTCATCTATTGCTTATCAAAAGAGGAGGAATATATGATTATTTATAGGGCTTCTAAACCCTAACACCTAATATGACTCCTACTCAAGACTCCTACTTCTAACCAACTCCTAATAGGACTCATACTAAAGACTCCTATTCCTTTACAACTCCTAATTCTTCTCTAAGAGACAATCTCCTAACTCTAGCCGGCCTCTTCACCTCTTTAATAGTGGCCAGCTTAGGTAGATTTTACATGAATGCCACTCTCAATTAGGATTCTCCTAGCTAGAGTCTTAACACCATCTCAAGATGACTATTTATGACAAGGAAATGCTCGCGATTGTACATGTGGTGACCAAATAGAGATCATACTTGATCGGGCGATACTTTCAAATCAAGACTGACTATAAAAGCCTAAAATATTTCTTTAAGTAGAAGATATCTTCCCCCAAGCAAAAAAAATGGGTAACAAAGCTTCTTGAATATGATTATGAAATATCTTACAAAAAGGGAAAAGAGAATGTTATTGCAGATGCGCTTTCGTAGCTAACCGAGTAAGCTAAATTTTTGGCTGTTTTATTTCCGACCAACGACTTCCTTGAGGATATTAAGAGGGAACAGTAGGAAGATCTGGAAATTAGTAAGATCATAAAAAAAATAGAGGAAGCACCAAGCTCCGTGGCTTATTACAGTTGGGACTCAAAAGAATTGCGCTATAAGGGATGCATTGTGTTTGTGCCAAATTCTACTTGCATAAAGACCTTCCTTTAAGAGATGCATTCCATACTCACCGAGCATGCTAAGTTCCTTGGAACCTATAAGAGAATTAAGCAGAATTTTTATTGGGTAAGGATGAAAAATATTATTGCTATATTTGTGGAATAATGTGATATATGTCAACGACATAAAGGCGAGATAGTGGCAAGTCCCAGAAAATTGCAACCCTTACCTGTCCCAAACTCAATATGGACTGATATATCAATGAACTTCATCAAAGGGCTTCCCTCATCACAAGGAAAAGCTCAGGCAAGGAGAAAACAATAATATGATCAACACAAAGGCGAAAGAGAATTTTCAGTAGGAGATTGGGTCTTCCTACGGCTCCAGCTATATAAGCTAACATTAATCCAAACTAGAGCATCTATGAAGCTTTCACCTCAGTTCTATGGACCCTACCAAATTTTGGAGCACATTGGAGCGGTAGCATATAGATTGGACTTACTCGCCAGCTCTAGAATCCATCTAGTCTTCCATGTGTCGTGTTTAAAGCTCAAGTTGGGACAAAACGAGACAACTCAAACCCATCAACCAAATATGACTACCCAAGGAGAACTGTTAGAACCATTGCAGATTCTAAACTTGGGGTTGATCTCTTTAGGGGATCGGCCTCCTTGGAACTCTATAGGGGTTCCTCCCTCCAAGTTGCTGCTCAAAGGCTACAGAAAAGATTCATCTATTGCTTATCAAAAGTGGAGGAATACATGACTATTTATAGGGTTTCTAAACCCTAACTCCTAATAGGACTCCTACTCAAGACTCCTACTTCTAACCAACTCCTAATAGGACTTCTACTCAAGACTCCTATTCCTTTACAACTCCTAATTCATCTCTAAGAAACAACCTCCTAACCCTAGCCAGCCTCTTCACCTCTTTAATAGGGGTCGGCTTAGGTAGGTTTTACATGAATGTCTATCTCAATTAGGACTCTCCTAGCTAGAGTCCTAATAGACCCGCCCTCTTCAAATCAGCCTTGTCCTCGAGGCTGACGATTCATGAATTTTGGGAATTTGATCTTCAAGTCATCATAGTTCTCCCAAGTGGCATCTTCTGTTGGTAGGTTCACCCACTATATTAGCACTTTAGTAGTGGGTCGTCGTCGTCGAGTCACGATCCGTCGATCTATAATGGCACTTGGCTGGGTCTGGAGTTCTCCTTGGATAGTCATATTTGGTGGGTGGCTTTGGGCTGTCTCCAAGCACCTATTTATAACTTTTATCTGGCCGTTGATTTGTGGGTGATATGTCATACTCCTTTTCAATTTAGTACCCTGCATATGGAATAACTTTGTCCAAAATCTGCTCGTGAAGATGCAAGTAGAATTTATCATAAGCACAATGCGTCCCTTATAGTGTAATTCTTTTGAGTCCCAATTGTAATGAGCCACGGAGCTTGGTGCTTCCTCCAATTTTTTTATAATCTTACTAGTCTCTGAATCTTCCTGCCAAGTGAAATGGCCGAAACTTTAGCTTGCTCGGGTAGCTGCGAAAGCGCATCTGCAAGAACATTCTCTTTCCCCTTTTTGTAAGTTATTTCATAATCAAATCCAAGAAGTTTTGTTACCCATTTTTGCTGCTCAGGGGATGATATCTTTCGCTCCAAAAAGTACTTAAGGCTTTTATGGTCGGTTTTAATTTGAAATCGTCGACCAATCAAGTAGGGTCTCCACCTCGTTGCTGCGCGCATAATGGCGAGCATCTCCTTATCATATGTTAACTTATTTTGATGGGAGGGAGATAATGTCTTGCTAGTGTATGCGAGTGGTCGACCATCTTGCATGAGAATGACTCTAATTCCGACTCCAGATGCGTCGGCCTCAATAATGAAGGGTCGATTGAAATCTGGTAGTGTTAGCACCGACGTCGTCGTCATGGATGTCTTAAGTTTGTCGAAGGCAGCGAAGGCTCTATCTAACCATTGGAAGATATCTTTTTCCAGTAAGAAAGTAAGTGGTGCATTGATCTTCCCATAGTCCTTAACAAATTTTCGGTAGTAGCCCGTTAGTCCAAGGAACCCGTGTAGTAATTTCACGTTTCTAGGTTTCGGCCAGCCTTGCATTGCCTCAATTTTTGTTGGGTCTACCGCCACTCCTTCTTTTGATATTATATGCCCAAGGTACTCTACTTTTTGCTGGAGAAAGCTGCACTTTGGTTGCTTAACAAAAAGAGTATTCTCCCTAAGGATCGTCAAAACAATCCGTAAATGCTGAAAGCGAGTCTTAAGAGAAGGGCTGTAAACGAGAATATCATCGAAAAATACCAACACAAATTTACAAAGAAAGCTCCGAAAAATATCGTTCATGAGACTTTGAAAAGTTGAAGGAGCATTAGTGAGTCCAAAAGGCATTACCAAGAATTCATAATGGCCATCATATGTGCGAAATGCAGTTTTTGGAATGTCATCGTCACATACCCGAATTTGGTGGTAACCGGATCGGAGGTCCAACTTCGTGAAGACTCGAGCTCCTTTCAATTCATCAAGAAGTTCGTCCACCACTGGTATTGGGTACTTGTCCTTGACGGTGATGCCATTTAAAGCTTGGTAGTCGATGCACCTCCGCCAAGTTCCGTCCTTCTTGCGTACAAGTAGCACCGGTGAGGAATAGGGGTTGCAACTTGGCCGAATCACCCCTGTTTCAAGCATCTCCTTTATGATCTTTTCAATTTCATCTTTCTGGAGGTGAGGATATCGGTACAGTCGAGTGTTCGCTAGTGGCTTGCCCGGAAGGATTGGAATTCGATGATCATGTTGCCGAGAAAGACGAAGACCGCGCGGTTCAACAAATATATCGGCAAATTCAGTAAGCAATTGGCCAAGATTTTGATCTTCAATTTCTATTTTCTTCTCTTCTGGTTGCGGCTAGAGATGCATCAAAAAGTCACCATTTACTTTATGCAAAACTTTCTCCATTCGTTGGGTCGAAATGGTGGTTACGTTGCTTCCGCGCTTCCCACGTAGGATGATCTGTTTGTCCTTACAATAGAATTTCATAATTAATTTAGAAAAGTTCCAAGAGACATCTATTGAATCTCGTATTTTGATGATGAAACCACTTGATTTAAACTGCATTTTGAGTTATGCAGGTCTGCTCGATCAGGTTTAGACATTTGATGCAGGAGGAATTGACGTTGCGCTGGAGGAGATCACGTCAGGATATTGGACGGCAGAAGGCTTCGGACGTCGGGCATCGGGCCAAGGAGAGCGAAATTGCACCAAGGATATCGGAGTTGTGGAGGTCAACCGCCGATTGGGCAACAAGCCGCAAGAGAGGACGATGCATTGAAGAATCGGACGAAGCGCCAACCAATGACGTGCCGGGCAACAGAATGTCAATTTGTGTTTTAATAATTGTCTAGATCGGAGTAGAGTTTTAGCTTGTGTGTAGGATTAACTACGATAACGATGAAGACATAAAGCGAAACAAAGTGTCGGAGTCAAGTGCGAAGGATTTGTTGCGAGTTCGAGAGTTCGACGGAAGTCCGAAGGTTCGTTGGGAATGCTACCGGAACTAGCCGAGAATGAGTAGGGAGCTTGCCGAAGGGTTTTTCGGAAGATTAAATCATAAACACATATCAATTAGTTTCATTATCAAAATCCAAGATTCAATAGAAGTTAGGAGCCTCATCGAAGAAGGCTTTGCAAGTGGATGTATGTCGTTTGACCGAACCATTTTAAATTGGTGTGTTCCTTGAATTTATGAGTGTTTACCTTTCTGAAACCTTTATTTACATAGCAGCAAGCTTTTGGTTTTCATCTCCTTATTTTACTCTAGCTACTTTTACCAAGTCATTCTTTGTCGAATCGAAATCTCTACGCATTTACGAAATTATTTTTAAACTTACGAGTTTTTATCCACTGCACTAATTCACCCCCCCCCCCCTCCTCTTAGTGCCGCTCCGATCCTAATAATTGATATCAGAGCCTCGTTATTTCTCAGTTGGTTTAACACCCAAGAGAAATTGCTTTTTACGGCCTTCAAGAGGGGCACTCTCTCATTCGTCCTCCCTTTTTCAATGGGATGGACTATACTTATTGGAAAACTCGAATGAGAGTTTTCTTACTTTCTTTGGATTTGAATTTATGGGACATAGTCGAAAATAGATTTGAAATATCTTCTCTTCCAAAGAACCATTGGAATGATTTGGAGAATAAGATGTTTTATCTAAATGTAAAGGCTATGAATGCCTTATATTGTGCACTTGACAAAAATGAATTTAATCATGTTTCAATTTGTGATTCAACCTTTGATATTTGGAGAACTCTTGAGGTCACTCATGAAGGCACTAGCCGAGTGAAAGAGTCCAAAATCAACATTCTTGTGCATTCTTACAAACTTTTCTGGATGAAACCAAGTGAGTCCATTGGAGACATGTACACCCATTTCATTGATGTCATCAATGGACTCAAAGCTCTTAGTAAAGATTTTTCTAACTTTGAACTAGGTACTAAAATTTTAAGATCCCTTCCAAAGAGTTGGGATCCAAAAGTTACGGCCATTCAAGAGGCCTAGGATCTTAAAACATTTTTACTCGAAGAACTAATTGGGTCTTTAATGACCTACGAAATGAACAATGTGATAAAAAGAAAACTCGAGAACAACCTTCCAAAGGACAGGAAGGATTTGGGATATAGAACACATGAAGACCACTCGAGCATAAGCTCAAGTGATGGTGAACTTAAATTACAAATGAAATAAAAATTAAAGAACAAAAAGAACGAAACTACTTGCTTTGAATGCAAGAAGAAGAACAAAAATTGGGATGAATCAAGCTCCTCCGAAGACGAGGAGAAAATCAAGAAAGGCGAGGTGGCAAACTACTCCTCAATGACATTCAATGATGAGGTAATCGAAAACCCCTTAATTTATTTTGAAATTAGTTGATGTTTTCTATGATGCATTTTATTTTTTTGAATAATCATTTTTCTTAAAAATTGCATGTTTTATGTTAATGGAATAAAATGTTACATTTAAATCTAATGATCATATGTATGTTTTTCTTAAGAAGAAAAAATATGTATCTTGATGATTTTCGATTTTGATTGAAACCATGCTTGATATCTTAATGAAAATATTAAGAAATTTAGCATCATGCTTAATGATGATGCATGGCTTTTGTATGGAAAACAAAGCATAAAAAGATAGATTAATCTTAAAAGAAAAATGCATGACTACAACAAATAACAAAATGATTTTGGTTGAAAATACCTTATGCCCAATGAAACCATCTTGATGAATATGCTTTATGTTTAATGATTTCTTTGTCTTGTATATCCTATCATGATAAATATTTTGAAAATAAATGAAATCATGTTTGATTTGAAGTAATGCAGAATGATCATGCTTAATGAGTTTTCTTTCGATTTGATGCATAATGATTTTTGTGATTTATGGATTATCGATTTTCATGATATTAAAAGTGGCTTTTTCGATTTTAAAAAAAAATTGATGCATATTTTGATTTGACATAAATGAAATAGGCATGCATATATGAAATAGTATAAGTATCATGCTTGATGATTGTTTACTTAATAATGCTTGATGTTGTAATGAAAATATTGAAGTTTTGATACCATGATTGATAACTTTATGCATGAGATTTTAAAGTAATACATAATGATTTTTGTAATTTATTGGTCTTGATGGTTTTATGATGAAATTTATTTTTTGATTCTAAACGTTGATGCATATTTGAAAAGCATGTTAACATGAAATCAATCACTTAAAATCATGAATCTACTTATGTTATGAATTTTGTGAACCATAAAAATGATTTTGATAATTTGAATTTGAAATGAGTTTTATCAAAATCATGATCTTGATTTTTTGGAATAATATGATATTTCCTTTGATGATCATTTTGATTATTTAAAAGGAGATTCGTCGAAATGATTCATGGAATTTTGGATTCATGACTTGATCCTTCATTTGTTTATGAGATGGTTGAAATCTTTGTACCTTTGAATTCTTCCCTTCTCCTTTCGATTTTTGAATTCATGCATATTATATGTTGAAGATTTGAAACCATGTTTTGATATCATGTATACCCAAGAAATGTTGATTTGACAAATTGAATGATTTGAAAATGAATGATGATTTTTCTCTTGAATGCAACTTGTGATATTCTTTATGAATCATCATCTTGATTTCTCGATATTCGATACATGAAATTTTATTGTGAATCAAGATCTTGTTCTTTGAACTCCCATGTTTCTTCTTATTGTTTACTAAAGAAGAAAATTTTTGAAATGAATCATGATTTTTTTTGGAATTATAAATTTTATGATTCATAAAGAATTGAGAGATTAAAAAATCTACCTATACTTTTCTTTTTATGAATCTCTTGAAAATGATTTTGATTTGATGATTTAAATAAGACTTATCTTGATTTTTTGAAATTTATAACTTAAGACTTTTCAAGCAAGAATCAAGGTACTATAACATTTGATCTCCTACATTTCTTTTTGACATTTATAAAAATAAAGGAGATATGTTGAAATAAATTATGTCTTTTGATATTCAAATGGTCTTATCTTTGATGATATGATTTCTTTGTATCTATGATACAAATGCCTTGATATGATTGAATCACTATTATAAAAGAAGAAGGAAATTGTTAGTTTGCTAATTGCAAAAATATACGCTAGCTTGAATGATAAAACATGAGATTGTCTATAGTACAAATTTATTGTTATCATGATGTGTAGATTGAAATAATGATTAGAATATTGATATAATTATAAATGATAATTTTGTTTTATGCATAAAATACTCTTGATATTATTTTGATGCATTCAAATGAAAAGTTATGAACATGCATGGTAGGATATAGTTTGACAAAATTGATACCATCATGATATGAAACATTTATGATTTACAATGATGCATGCAATACTTGTGCTTTTTAATTATGATGTGATGTATTACATATGATGTGAATCATGATTTAAAATGCTATGAATTGTTGAAAAATGATGTATCATAAATGTTGATTTAATGTTTTGTATCATGAATGCTCTAAATGATGAATGTTTGGTATCATGATCATGTTAGGATCAAGAGTACTAAGAGGTGGGGGGGTGAATTAGTGCAGCGGAAACTTTCGACGATTAAAACTGCGTTCGTACGTTGAAATCCGATTCCGACGTAAAAGTCATTTCGTGCAGATAATAACTTTGAAAGCTTACGGAAATGTATTTGAAGTAAAGTAAGGCAGGAAGTTTGCAGTTAAGATAGAAATCGTAATGTAAGCGCAAACTGAAATATGATGTTCGTATGATAAAATCGATTTCCGACGTAAAACCGTTTTCGGAAACTTAACTTAAAAGTGAGTTCATAAAAGAGCAGAAGGCAATAAGCTATTCAGGAGGTTTGTAGTAAAGATAAAATGCTCAAAATAAATGCAAACCGAGATTTAGAGTGGTTCGGTCAATCTTGACCTACATCCAATTTTGGCTTCCTCCACCAACGAGGTCACTAACGTCCTCTAGAGGCCTTCCTTCAATAGGCGAAGGCCAACCACCCTTTTACAGTTTCACTCTTTTTGACGGGCTTAGGAGACAACCCTTACAAACTTTTCTCTCCTCTCTTGAAAGATCAAAACTTGGAAAAAGAGGGAGGAGAACTTCTAGCCTTTACAACACTTTTGAACTCTAAAAATCACAGAGTAAGATTGGATTTTCGGTTTCCTTTCATGCAGGAAAGGGTGGGGTATATATAGGCCCCAAACTAGTTTAAATTTGGATCTCAAAAATATCTTTTCACGGATTTCCGGGGTCCTAACGGTACCACCTCCTGACTGGAGCGGTACAATCGCCTGGCAGCTCGAAGACTGAGTTTCTGGGTGGTGCCACCGCCTGATAGGGGCGGTTGCACCGCCCAGTCTCGCTCGGAGACTGAGCCCTGGCGGCGCCACCGCTTGTTAGGGACGGTTGCACCACCCAGTCTCGCTCGGAGACTGAGCCCAAGCGGTGCCACCGCTTGCTTAGGGCGGTTGCACCGCCCAGTTTTCCTGGGAGACCCTCTCCTGGGCGGTGCCACCGCCGACCCTGGTAGTGCCACCGCATAGTAGGAATTCTGTTCCGAATGGGTTGATCCATTCGACCCAATTTGGGTCTGTCAAGGGCTCAACTACCCCTAGATTAAGTTAATGGGATCACCTCCCATTCCTAACTTAATCTACATGCTAACTACGACAATTCTTAAGACATTTACTACAGCTTGCTCTAGTGCGTCAATCGCTTTTTTTGGCGATCTTTCGGCGAACTTCCGGCGAACATCCGACGAACCTCCAGCGATGCTCCGACGGACTTCTGGCAAACTCCTGGACTTGCGATGATCCACTTGGCGAGTTCCTACTAGCTTCTTTTGGCAAGCTCCTAGACTTCTCGGATTTGTTCCCGTAGAACTTCCGACGACCGTCCGGACTTTCGTCGAGCTCTCGAACTCCCAACATGATCATAGTCTTTGACTCCGGCTCAACTCCTATTGCATGTCTTACTTTCATCATAGTTAATCCTGCACAATTATCTCAACATATGGATTAGATAACAAATGACAATTGACTTCATCATCAAAATCCGAGATACAACAATCTCCCCCTTTTTGATGATGACAATCAATTGATAATGGAGTTAACCTTAACTCCCCCTATCTATATGCCATACTTGAGATAAGTCATTCTTGAATTCAAGGCCTTTGAAATCAATAGACTTATTGATAAGTTAAGAACTTTTAACCTTATCAATTACTCCCATCATGATTCCTATCATGATGTATCTTACTGAAAATGATGTCAAGACTTGACATCCATTCTCAAGTTTTACATTTCAAATATGAATGATTGTAGCAATTCAACATAAGATATCAACATGTAAAATTACGATGCAAGTTCTTGATATCTTAATATGATGCAAACATGGCATAATGCAAATATGACAATCATAGTTATCATCGATTCATATATTTTCGATGATGCAAGCATGGCATAATCATAGCATCAATTCATATATCTCTCCCCCTTTGTCATCAACAAAAAGGAAAACGATATAAACAATTTTTAAGCATAAGTGTGGTTTTATTCATGCCATAACTAGGTTCATGTCATTTTCCAATAGTGAGTGATAGGATACCAATTATGCAAACATCTCAAGGAAAACATGACATGGAGATAGTTTTTAATACTTCTTCTTTTTCATTTGTTATTATCTTTTTGCATGAAGGAGGAAGGCTATTTATGATACCAACTATCTGTGAGTTTACTTTGAATGAAGTTAAAATCGATGAGAGATTAAATCATATTCCATTTTTACAAGGATCAAGATATGTATGTGAAACAAATCCTTGCAAGTAAAAACACTATCATCCATATTTCAAAAAGGAATTTACACGTAGGAATCATTTTATCAAATTCATTTCTCAAAAAATATTTTTCACATTATAAGTGTATGAGAGATGTTTTTGCTAGTTGATTCCATATGTCAAAAATCAATGATGAGAATCAAACTCGATATACATATGCTTATTAAGTTCGGAAAAGGATAATGTATCGAGAAAATCCGATTGTTAGGATACCACTAGTTAAGAGAATCCAAAAATGAAATTAACACTTTCATGCATTCGGACAAGACTATACTATAGATTTTCAAATACAATAATGAAGACAAAACATGCTCATTGTTATGAAAATTTTTGTATCCAAAAAACATAATTTCCAACATGTAATTTTAGGCATGTAATGACAATCAAGTGATTTGATCATTTAATCAATAAAATCCAAAAAATAATTTTAACAAGTTTATGCATTCGGACACATTAACATTCCTAATTCTCTTCTAATGAAATCAAATTGTTCTTCACTTAGAAGTTTTGTAAAAATATCAGCTAGTTGATGCATAGTATCAATGAACTCTATGATTACATCATGATTAGTGACATGATCTCGTATGAAGTGATGTCTAATATCAATATGTTTTGTTCTTGAGTGTTGAATGAGATTCTTTGTTAAACATATTGCACTTGTGTTATCACATTTAATGAGAATGTTTTTAAGATGGGCTTTATAATCTTCTAAGGTGTTTTTCATCCACACAACTTGTGCACAGCATGCACTAACTGCAATATACTCAGCTTCGGTTGTTGATAGTGCAACCGAGTTTTGTTTCTTAGATGACCAGGAAACAAGGGAATGTCCCAAAAATTGACATGATCCTGATGTGCTTTTTCTATCTAATCTACACGCAGCAAAATCCGCATTAGCATACGCAATTAACTCAAAATTCTCGGATTTTGGATAATATAATCCTAGATTTGTGGTACCTTTAAGATATCTAAGTATTCTTTTAACCGCTTTAAAATGAGATATCTTAGGGTTCGATTGAAATCTAGCACAAAGTCCTACACTGAACATGATATCTGGTCTAGTTGCAGTGAGGTAAAGTAAACTTCCTATCATACCCCTATAAGTTTTTTAATCGAAGCTTTCTCCACTTTCATCAACTTCTAACTTAGTGGAGGTGGTCATAGGAGTGTTAATAGCTTTTGAGCTATTCATATTAAATCTTTTTAGCAAATCTAAGACATATTTAGTTTGACTAATAAAGATGCCATTGTTAGTTGCTTAATTTGTAAGCTTAAGAAAAAGGTTAATTCTCCCATCAAACTCATTTCAAATTCGAGACTCATGGTTTCAGCAAAAGATTCACAGAGAGATTCATTCATAGAACCAAAGATAATATCATCAACATAAATCTAAACAATGAGAAAATTATTTTCAAAATTTTTGATAAACAATATGGTATCGTCCTTGCCTTTTGTAAAATTATTTTCAATAAGAAAAGTACTTAATCTATCATACCAAGCCCTTGGGGCTTGTTTTAAACCATAGAGAGCTTTGGTTAATTTAAATACAAGAATAGGGAGGCTTTTATTTTTAAATCCGGGAGGTTGTTCAACATAAACTTCTTCAGAAATAAAGCCATTAAGAAAAGCACTTTTAACATCCATTTGAAACAACTTAAAATTGTTATTACTAGCATGGGCAAGGAGCATCCTTATGGCTTCTAATCTAGCCACAGGAGCGAAGGTTTCTTCGTAATCGATACCTTCTTCTTGGTTGAAACTTTTGGCCACTAATCTAGCCTTGTTTCTAACCACGATACCAGATTCATCTTGCTTTTTTCTAAAGACCCATTTAGTACCAATAACTAAATAGTCATTTGGCCTAGGAACAAGCTTCTGCACCTCATTTCTCTCAAATTGATTTAACTCATCTTGCATTGCAATAATCCATGAATCATTTTTTATGGCTTCGTCAATACATTTAGGTTCAATTTGGGAGAGAAAAGCGGCGTTGGCACAGAAATTTTTAAGAGAAGAACGTGTTTGAACCCCCTTAGATGTATCTCATAGGATTAGCTCCTTAGGATGAGCATCTACATACTTCCAATCCTTGGGTAAGGGTGTTTCAGAAGTGGATGCATCCAAGTTGCTAGTTGGAGAAGGGTTTCATTTAAATTCAAAGAATTAAAATTAACATCATCATCAAAATAATTTTCCTTGATTTCAGAAGTCTCATTGAAAACAACATGAATGGATTCTTCTATAATTAAAGTTCTTTTATTGAAGATACGAAAAGCTTTAGAAACCGAAGAATAACCAAGAAAAATTTCATCATCGGATTTAGCATCAAATTTTCCTAAGGCATCTTTTTCGTTCAAGATAAAACACTTACACACAAAAACTTCAAAATATGAAACATTAGGTTTTTTATTTTTCCACAACTCATAGGGAGTTTTGGTGAGTAAGGGTCTTACTAGAACTCTATTCAAAATATAGCATGCAGTGTTTACGGCTTCGGCCCAATAGTATTTGGGTAGGCTATGTTCATTTAACATGGTTCTTGCTATTTCTTGTAAATTTCTATTCTTTCTTTCTACTACTCCATTTTGTTGAGGATTTCTTAGAGTGGAGAAGTTGTGGTTGTATCCATTAGATTCACAAAATTCTTGGAAATCATGGTTTTGAAATTCTCCACCGTGATCACTTCGAATTGATGAAATCATAAAACCCTTTTCATTTTGAACAAGTTTACAAAACTTGGTGAAATATTTAAAGCATTCATTTTTGTATTTCAAGAAGTAAGTCTATGTGTATCTACTATAGTCATCTACAATGACAAAGGCGTATTTGCTACCTCCTAGGCTTGATGTAGAGATTGGTCCGAACAAATCCATATGGATCAATTGTAAGGGCCTAGAGGTGTTTATTTGATTCTTAGATTTGAAACTACTCTTAGTTTGTTTTCCTAATTGACAAGAATCACACACATTATCTTTGATGAACTTGATATGAGGAATTCCTTGTACAAGTTCTTTGGATGATATTTGAGTGATTAGTTTCATGCTAGTATGACCTAATCTCCTATGTCAAAGCCAAGCATCCTCATTCAAAATCGAGAAACACATTTCATTGCAAAGATCATTGATGTCAATAGTGCATACGTTATTCTGTTTTAATGCAATCATAGATGTGTTTTGGTGTGATTTTTCAATGATGCAAGCATTGGATTCGAATTTGACGATATATCCTTTATCACATAATTGACTAATACTTAAGAGGTTATGTTTTAAACCATCAACTAACAAAACATCATCAATAAAGAAGTTGGATTTGTTACCTATAGTTCCATTTGCCAATGATTTTACCCTTGTTGTTGTCTCCGAAGGTGACATAGCCTTCGTCTATGCTAGTGAGCTTAGAGAATTGAGATGGATCTCCGGTCATATGCCTTGAGCATCCACTATCAAGGTAACATCTCTTACTCTTAGCTTGTGATGGTGAATGTCTCTACAAGAAAGGATAATTTTTAGGTACCCATTTACTTTTGGGTGCCTCAAAAACTGATCTACATTATTTATTATGTTGCATAGAGTTTATCATGGTTCCTTTAGGAACCCAAATCAGTTTGTTTGGACTAATTTTCTTGAATAGACAATGATACGTTTTATGTCCATGTTTGCAACAAAAGTTGCATTTGCTTTGGTGTTGAACATGTAAGATAGTGCCTTTTATGAAGGTGGTTGGATTTTGGTGAGGACTTCTCACAAATCTGATTCCACTTCTTTTGGGAACGTGACTCTTGTTTACAAGGATCATGTTTAAAGACTTGCTACCAACCTCGAATTTCTTCAAGGTGTCCTTAAGTAGCAAGTTTTCCTTTTGGAGAGTTTCTAGATCATGACATTTTTCACATTGAGCTAGACTATCGTGATATTCAGTTTTTAATTTATCAAAATTGCTAACAAGACAATCATGCTTATTTTTCAGTAATTTATATTTTCTATTAATTGTTTTGTATTCATCCAATAAGTCATAGAAGGTATTTAATAATTCATCAAATGATAAATCTGCATCAATTAAATTTGTTACCTCTTCTTCGATGGCCATTAAGGCGTAATGAGCAACTTGCTCGGTGTTGGACTCCTCTTCTTCGGACGCGCTCGAGTCATCCCACGTTGCTTTGAGCGCCTTCTTCTTTGATGTTCTCTACTTGGCTTGGGGACAATCACTTTTGTAGTGTCCCGGCTTTTTGCATTCGTAACAAATAACTTGGTCCTTTTTGGGTTCAGGTTTATTTTTTGTGTCACTTTCAAACTTGTTTCTTTTAATGAATTTTTTGAATTTCATTGTTAGAAGTGCCAAGTCATCGTCACAGTTCTCATCACTTGAGTTTTCTCTCAAGTGGTTATCTAAAGTTCTAAGTGCCATATCCTTCCTGTTCTTTGGAAGGATGTCTTCTTGCTCTTCATGAGCCTTGCAAGTCATTTCATAGGTCATTAATGACCCGATTAGTTCTTCAAGAGGGAAGTTGTTTAAATCTTTAGCCTCTTGAATAGCAGTGACTTTAGGGTCCCAACTCTTAGGAAGGGATCTTAGAATCTTATTTACAAGCTCAAAATCCGAAAAACTTTTGCCGAGTCCTTTTCGACCATTGACGACATCCGTGAAACGGGTGTACATGTCGCCAATAGTCTCGCTCGGTTCCATTCAGAAAAGTTCAAAAGAATGTATCAAAAGATTGATTTTTGACTCTTTCACTCTACTTGTGCCTTCGCGAGTCACTTCGAGTGTATGCCAAATATCAAACGTGGTTTCACAAACCAAAACACGATTGAACTCATTTTTATCAAGCGCACAAAATAAGGCATTCGTAGCCTTTGCATTAAGAGCGAAAGTCTTCTTCTCTAATTCATTCCAATCGATCATTGGAAGAGAAGACTTCGAAAATCCATTTTCAACAAGATTCCAAAGTTCAAAATCCATTGAAATAAGGAAGATCCTCATTCGGGTCTTCCAATAGGTGTAGTCCGTCCCATTGAACATGGGTGGACCTGTAATAGAGTGGCCCTCTTGGTTTCTGGCATATGCCATCTCTTTTGGGTTTTAATCCGTTTGAGAGTTAACCCCACTCTGATACCAATTGTTAGGATCAAGAGCACTAAGAGGGGGGGGGGGGGTGAATTAGTGCAGCGAAAAACTTTCGACGATTAAAACTGCGTTCGTATGTTGAAATCCGATTCCGACGTAAAAGTCATTTCATGCAGATAATAACTTTGAAAGCTTACGGAAATGTATTTGAAGTAAAGTAAGGCAGGAAGTTTGCAGTTAAGATAGAAATCGTAATGTAAGCGCAAACTGAAATATGATGTTCGTACGATAAAACCGATTTCCGACGTAAAACCGTTTTCGGAAACTTAACTTGAAAGTGAGTTCATAAAAGAGCAGAAGGTAGTAAGCTATTGAAGAGGTTTGTAGTAAAGATAAAATGCTCAAAGTAAATGCAAACTGAGATTTAGAGTGGTTCGGTCAATCTTGACCTACATCCACTTTTGGCTTCCTCCACTAATGAGGTCACTAACGTCCTCTGGAGGCCTTCCTTCAATAGGCGAAGGCCAACCACCCTTTTACAGTTTCACTCCTTTTGACGGGCTTAGGAGACAACCCTTACAAACTTTTCTCTCCTCTCTTGAAAGATCAAAACTTGGAAAAAGAGGGAGGAGAACTTCTAGCCTTTACAACACTTTTGAGCTCTAAAAATCACAGAGTAAGATTGGATTTTCGGTGCCATTTCATGCAGGAAAGGGTGGGGTATATATAGGCCCCAAACTAGTTTGAATTTGGAGCTCAAAAATATCTTTTCTCAGATTTCCGGGGTCCTGGCGGTACCACCTCCTGACTGGGGCGGTACAACTGCCTGGCACGGTACAACTGCCTGGCAGCTCGGAGACTGAGCTTCTGGGTGGTGTAACCGCCCCTGTCAGGCGGTGGCACTGCCAAATCTCGCTCGGAGACTGAGCCCTGGCGGTGCCACCACCTGTCAGGGGCGGTTGCACCGCCCAGTCTCGCTCGGAGACTAAGCCCAAGTGGTGCTACCGCCTGCCTGGGGTGGTTGCACCGCTCAGCTTTCCTAGGAGACCCTCTCCTGGGCGGTGCCACCGCCTAGTAGGAATTCTGGTCCGATTCGGCCCAATTTGGGTTGATCCATTCAGCCTAATTTGGGTCTGTCAAGGGCCCAATTGCCCCCAGATTAAGGTAATGGGATCACCTCCCATTCCTAACTTAATCTACATGCTAACTACGACAATTCTTAATTCATTTACTACAGCTTGCTCCGGTGCGTCAATCACTTCTTCCGGCGAGCTTCTGGCGAACTTCCTGCGAACATCTAACGAACCTCCGACGATGCTTCGACGGACTTCCGACAAACTCCTGGACTTGCGACGATCCACTTTGCAAGTTCCGACGAGCTTCTTTTGGCAAGCTCCTGGACTTCTCGGATTTGTTCCCGTAGAACCTCCGATGACCATCTGGACTTCCGTCGAGCTCTTGAACTCCCAACGTGATCATATTCTTTGACTCCGACTCAACTACTACTGCATGTCTTACTTTCATCTTAGTTAATCTTGCACACTTATCTCAACATATGGATTAGATAACAAATGACAATTGACTTCATCATCAAAATCCGAGATATAACAGATCAAAATGTTGATAAATAGTTAAAAATTTTAGTATCATGTGCTCATAATGTTGATTGATTTATTCAATATCGTGCATGAATGAAATATAAGGTTTTTGAAATAGTGCATGTTTTAATTTGAAAATATAATGATGCATAAATAAGATTGATACTTACCTTTGTCATAATTGATGTAAAGGGTCTTTCCTTCATTTTGACAATGACAAAGGGGGAGATAGCTAGCTTGCACAAGACAAGCAAAAAATTGCAAATGTGCACATCGCAAAAAGGGGCAAAACTTATTAGCTTGCTTATCTCAAAAGTAAGAAATGGTATCTTGTAATTTCAAGCAAATGTGCTATCTTGCCTATCTCAAGAAGCCAAACTTGCAACTTGCACATTGCAATAGGAAGCAAGAATCATGAGCTTACACAAGAAATGCTATCTTGCATTTGCTTTCGAAATTTTTGCTAGCTTGTATGTAGTAAAACTTGCATATCGTAAAAATTGCTAGCTTGTAGTCTAAAGAGAAGCAAACAATTGCTATCTTAAGAAAAGTAAACATGCTAAACTTGCACATCTTTAATTGCTAGATTGCATGATGATAAAAATGGATATTATGTTTTTTATGCAATGAGTTGAACTTGTATATCACAAACACTTGATTGTGCTACTTCTCCTTTTTGTTGATGACAAAGGGGGAGAAGTATGTTGATTATATGTAATGATTTTATCATGACATGTTACTTGCATTTTTGAATCCAAGAGTTTCTATCAATATGGTATATTGATAGGGGAAGTTTGTTTAAACTCCAGGAGTTAAGGTTAACTCCATCATCGATTGGTTGTCATCATATAAAAGGGAGAGATTGTTAAATCTCAAATTTTGATGATGAAACCAATCAATATGTGTCTATGTTTTAATCTACGTTTTTGAGTGACACAGGATGCTTCGATCAGAATGAGACAATTATAGCAGGAAAATCATGTTGTGCGAACATGTCAGAAGATTGGATGTCAGGCCATTGGATCGATCGACGTATCGATAGAAGGTTTCGGGCCGTAGATTCGGGCATCGGGCCAAGAAGAGCGGCTATTTTGCCAAGGATATCGGAGTTGCAGGGTCAACTGGCCGATTGGGCAATAGGCTACAAGAGAGGACGATGCGCCGAAGAATCGGACGCAGCGTCGAGGGACCAATGACATGCCGGACAACTTGATTGCTTAGAGTAATTGTCTAGATCAAAGTTTTGCTTTACATATGTAGGATTAACTACAATAGCTTGAAGACATAAAGCAAGTCTACCGGAGTCAAGTTCGATGGGCGTTCAAGAGTCCGTCGAGAGTCCGAAGATTCGTCAGAAGTGCTACCGGAACCAACCGAGAAGGAATCGGGGACTTGCCGAAGTTTTCGGAAGTCCGCCAGAGAGATCGTCGGAGGTTCGCGAAGATCACCAAGAAGGTTTGGCTACTTGCTAAAAACTCGCTGAACTCGCCACAAGACCGGGAGCCTATTGGGAGTCCGTTGGAAGAAATCCGATGGTGTATCGGAAGTCCGTCGGAAGTTCATCGGAAAGCTCACCGGAAGGAAACTCGACGTTGTCGGTTAAAAACCTGCTTAGGACTATGTCTTAATTTCGTAGTTTACATGTAATTAAAGTTAGGATTAAGAGTTAATCCTATAATTTGGTTAGGGGCCAACTAGGCCCGAATTTGGATTAGTTTGGGCCAAGTTTGGAGCCCAACCAGTGATTTGAAAAGTCCAGGCGGTGGCATCGCCCAACACCCGAGAGGTCCGGCGGTGGCACCGCTAGTACACTGTCAGTGTCAGACACTGACAGGCGGTGGCACCGCCAGCACCGAGAAACCCAAAAGCAATTCAAATTTGGAGCTCAAATTTGAATCCTCTTGGGGCCTATAAATACCCCTCAATTCTCAGCAGAGAACACAACCTTTTTAATAAATTAGAAAGTGAGAAAAAGTCTAGCAAAGTCTTGTTTTCAATAGCTTAAGTGTTCACCTCCCTCTTTCTCTTTAAAAAATCTGTGAGAGTATGAACCACTTGTAAAAGGTTATAAGAGGGGTATTTGTCCTTCTCCTTCAAAGTGATTTGCTAGTGGAAGTTGGGAGCCTCATCGAAGAAGACTTCGCAAGTGGATATAGGTCATTTGACTGAATCACTTTAAATTGGTGTGTTCCTTGAATATGTGAGTATTTACCTTTCTGAAACCTTTATTTACATAGTGGCAAGCTTTTGGTTTTCATCTCCTTACTTTACTCGAGCTACTTATACCAAGTCAGTCTTTGTCAAATCGAAATCTCTACGCATTTACGAAATTGTTTTCAAACTTACGAGTTTTAATCCGCTGCACTAATTCACCTCCCCCTCTTAGTGCCACTCCGATCCTAACACTCCAGACCCAACTGAGTGTCATTATTGATCGACGGATCATGACTCGACGACGATGAGCCACTACTAAAGTGCTAATATAGTGGGCGAACCTACTAGCAGAATATGTCACTTGGGAGAATTATGATGACTTGAAGATCAAATTCTCAAAATTCATGGATCATCAGTCTTGAGGATAAGGTTGATTTGAAGAGGGCGGGTCTGTTAGGATTGTTGAATCTCGGATTTTGATGATGAAGTTAATTATCATTTGTTTATCTAATCTATATATTGAGAAAAATGTGCAGGATTAACTACGATGGCAGTAGCAAGACATGCAACATGTGTTATACTAGAGTCAAGATCAAGATCACGTTGGGAGTTCGAGAGTTCGTCGGAAGTCCGGACGTTCGACGGAAGTTCTGCGGGAACCAACCGAGAAGTCTAGGAGCTTTCCATAGAAGCTTGTTAGAACTTACCAAGAAGATCATCGTAAAGTCCAGGAGCTTGCCGGGAGTCCGCTGGAGCATCACCGAGAGTTCGTCAGATGTTCGCCGAAAGTACGTTGGAAGCTCGTCGGAAGAAGCGATTGATGCACCGGAATCTAAATTGCAGTAATGATGTCTTAATTGTCATAATTAGAGCGATTGATGCACCAGCATCTAAATTGCACCGAAATCTAAATTGCAGTAGGGATTGATGCACCGCTTGGGAGACTTTGTCTCCTAGGAATTCTAGGCAGTGGTATCGCCCTTGTTAGGCGATAGTACCACCGATAGTTATTGCTGTCAACGGTGGTATCGCTAGTAGTTATTACTGCTAGTGGTGGTACCGCCCCTATCAGGCGGTGGTACCAACAGAGCTCGGTCTTCGAGCGCTTTCAGGCAATAGTACCACCCAGACTGACCGATAGTACCGCTCAGTGCTCGATGACATGTGGTAGTACCGCCCAGTAATGGTGGTGGTACCGCTAGGACCCTGGAAATTCAGGATTTTAGGCTCCATTTTTGAACTCATTGGGGCTTATAAAAACCCCACCCTTTCCTACATGAAAGGGCAATGAAAACTTGACATTATCTCGAGTCTTTGAGGCCTTAAAGTGTTGTAAAAGCTAGTGTTCTCCTCCTTCTTTCTAAGTGTTGAGATCATTTAAGAGAGGAGTGAAACTTGTAAGGGTTGTCTCCTAAGTCCGGCAAAAGAAGAAAAGCTGCAAAAGGGTGGTTGGCCTTCGCCTATTGAAGAAAGGCCTCTAGTGGATGCCAGTGACCTCGTCGGAGGAGGAAGCCGATAGTGGATGTAGGTCACGTTGATCGAACCACTCTAAAATCTTTGTTTGCATTTACTTTGAGCATCTTTCCTTTATAACAAACTACTTCTCCTCCTTACTGTGCTTTAAATATGTCTACATTCGCTTTGACGTAAAACATATTCCGAGATCGGCTTTCTACGAAGACTTTATGAAATCTACGTTTTTTCATTTGTGTGATTTACATTGCTGCAAATCACCTTAGTCCTCTCTTGCATTTTCACTTAAGACTTCAAGCTCAAATTCCTTTTGAAACGAATTGAGTTGAAAGCATTCTCATTGAATCGGTTTTAATCATAAAAGGTTTTCAAAATAGCGAAAGTTTTCCACTACACTAATTCACCCCTCCCTCTTAGTTCGCTCTTGATCCTAACAATTGGTATCAGAGCGAGGTTTACTCTAAGTTGGCTTAAAACCCAAGAGAGATGAAATTTGCCAGAAACCAAGAGGGTCACTCAATTACACGTCTGCCCATGTTCAATGGGACGAATTATACCTATTAGAAGACTCAAATGAGGATCTTCCTAATTTCTATGGATTTTGATCTTTGGAACATTGTAGAAAATGAATTTAAAAAATCTTCTCTTCCAATGATCGATTAGAATGAATTGGAGAAGAAGACTTTTGCTTTAAACGTAAAGGCTATGAATGCCTTATTTTGTGCATTAGATAAAAATAAGTTCAATCATGTTTTGATTTGTGAAATGATTTTTGATATTTGGCACACACTCGAAGTGACTCACGAAGGCATGAGTAGAATGAAAAAGTCAAAAATCAACCTTTTAGTACATTTTTGTAAATTATTTCGAATAAAACCGAGTGAGACCATTGGAGACATATACACCCATTTTACAGATGTCATCAATGGTCTAAAAGGATTTGGTAAAAGTTTTTTGGATTTTGAGCTCGTTAATAAAGTTTTAAGATCTCTTCTAAAGAGTTGAGACTCTAAAGTCACGACTATTCAAGAGGCCAAAGATTTAAACAACTTTCCTCTTGTAGAATTAATTAGGTCATTAATGACCTATGAAATGACATGCAAAGCTCATGAAGAGCTTGAGGACACCCTTCTAAAGAAAAGGAAGGATATGACACTAAGAACACAAGAAGACAACTTGAGAGAAAACTCAAGTGATGAGGACTTTGATGATGACTTGGCACTTTTAACAAGGAAATTCAAACAATATATTAAAAGAAACAAATTTAAAAATAACACTAAAAATAAATATGAACCCAAGAAAGATCAAGTAATTTGCTAAGAATGCAAGAAGTTGGGACACTACAAGAGTGAATGTCCCCAAGCCAAGAAGAGGACACCGAAGAAGAAGGCGCTCAAAGCAACATGGGATGACTCAAGCGCATCTGAAGAAGAGGAGCTCAACACCGAGCAAGTTACTCACTATGCACTAATGGCTCTTGGAGAGGAGGTATCAAGTTCAATTGATGCAAATTTATCATTTGATGAATTATTAAAAGCTTTTCATGATTTATTTGATGAATATAAAATAATTAATAAAAAATATAAATTATTATAAAAGGAGCATGATTCTCTTGTTAGTAATTTTGATAAATTAAAAATTGAGCATAATGATAGTTTACTCCATGTGCGAAATGCCATGATTTAGAAATACTCCAAAAGGAGAACTTGCTACTCAAGGATACCTTGAAGAAATTTGAGGTTGGTAGCAAGTCATTAAACATGATCCTTACCAATAAGGGTCACGTTTATAAAAGAAGTGGAATCGGATTTATGAGTAGCTCTCATCAAAATCCAACCACCTTCATTAAAGGCCCTATCTTGCATATTTTGCCCCAAAAGAAATGCAGCTTTTATTGTAAACTTGGACATTTAGCTTATCATTGTCTATTTAAAAAGGTTAGTCCACACAAATTGATATGGGTTCCTAAAGGAACCGTAAAAAATTTCATGCAACATGATAAGCAATTTGTTAGAACCCTTGCAGATTCTAAACTTGGGGTTGATCTCTTTAGGGGATCGGCCTCCTTGGAACTCTATAGGGGTTCCTCCCTCCAAGTTGCTGCTCAAAGGCTGCAAAAAAGATTCATCTATTGCTTAAGAAAAGAGAAGGAATACATGGTTATTTATAGGGCTTCTAAACCCTAACTCCTAATAGGACTCCTACTTAAGACTCTTACTTCTAACCAACTCCTAATAGGACTCCTACTCAAGACTCCTATTCCCTTACAACTCCTAATTCTTCTCTAAGAAAAAACCTCCTACATGAATGCCCCTCACAATTAGGACTCTCCTAGCTAGAGTCCTAACAGAATGTCCCTCTCAATTAGGACTCTCCTAGCTAGAGTCCTAACATTTTTACATGAATGTCCCTCTCAATTAGGACTCTCCAAGCTAGAGTCCTAACAGACCCGCCCTCTTCAAATCAGCCTTGTCCTCGAGGCTGATGATTCATGAATTCTAGGAATTTGATCTTCAAGTCGTCATAGTTCCCCCAAGTGGCATCTTCTTTTGGTAGGTTCGCCCACTGTATTAGCACTTCATTAGTGGGTCGTCGTCGTCGAGTCACGATCCGTCGATCAATAATGGCACTTGGCTGGGTCTGGAGTTCTCTTTGGGTAGTCATATTTGGTGGGTGGCTTTGGGCTGTCTCCAAGCACCTGTTTAAAACTTCCGGTTGGTTGTTGGTTTGTGGGTGATATGTCGTACTCCTTTTCAATTTAGTACCCTGCATATAGAATAACTTTGTCCAAAATCTGCTATTGAAGATGCAAGTAGAATTTGTCACAAGCACAATGCGTCCCTTATAGTGTAATTCTTTTGAGTCCCAATTGTAATGAGCCATGGGGCTTGGTGCTTCCTCCAATTTTTTTATAATCATACTAGTATCTGAATCTTCCTGTCATTCCATCTTAATATCCTCAAGGAAGTCGCTGGTCGGAAGTGAAACGGTCGAAACTTCAACTTGCTCGGGTAGCTGCGAAAGCGCATCTGCAAGAACATTCTCTTTCCCCTTTTTGTAAGTTATTTCAAAATCAAATCCAAGAAGTTTTGTTACCCATTTTTGCTGCTCGGGGGAAGATATCTTCTGCTCCAAGAGATATTTTAGGCTTTTATGGTCGGTCTTGATTTGAAAGTATCGCCTGATCAAGTACAATCTCCACCTCGTTGCTGCGCGCACAATGGCGAGCATCTCCTTATCATATGTTGACATATTTTGATTGGAGGGAGATAATGCCTTGCTAGTGTATGCGAGTGGTCGACCATCTTGCATGAGAATGGCTCCAATTCTAACTCCAGATGTGTCGGCCTTAATAATGAAGGGTCGGTTGAAATCTGGTAGTGTTAGCACCGGCGTCGTCGTCATGGCTGCCTTAAGTTTGTCGAAGGCAGCGGAGGCTCTGTCCAACCATTGGAAGACATCTTTTTCTAGTAAGGAAGTAAGTGGTGCACTGATCTTTCCATAGTTTTTCACGAACTTGCGGTAGTAGCCTGTTGAACCCAGAAAGCCATGTAGCAATTTTATGTTTCTCGAGGTCGGCCAGTTTTGCATTGCTCCAATTTTGAAGGGGTCCACTGCCACACCTTCCTCTGATATGATATGCCCAAGATATTCCACCTTTTGTTGAAGAAAGCAAAAATTCGTGGTTGTTGTGTGTTCAAAAGGTGGTTTTCTGTATGTCTTCTTCGCATGCTCGTATTTGATGATACTCGGATCAAAGGTCCAGCTTTGTAAAGATTTGTGCTCAGTTTCATCTAGCAATTCATCTACTATTGGAATAAAGTAATTGTCCTTGATGATTATGCCATTGAGAGCTCGGTAATCAACACATATTCGCCTTGTTCCGTCCTTCTTGCGTACAAGTAGCACCGGTGAAGAGTAGAGGTTGCAACTTGGCCGAATAACTCCTGTTTCAAGCATCTCTTTTATAATCCTTTCTATTTCATCCTTCTGGAGATGTGGATACTGATATGGCTGAGCATTTGCTGAAGATTTGCCTGGAAGAATCATTATACAATGATCATGCCGACAGGTAAGAGGTAGGTTGCGCGGTTCGTCAAATATATTTGAAAATTCAGCAAGCAAAGGAAGTAGATTTGGATCTTCAAATTCTGTTGGCTCTCCCTTAGTTTGCTGCTCAAGTTGTACCAAAAAGCCGCTGCATGCTTTATGCAAAACATTCTCCATTTGTTGTGTGCAAATCGTTGTTATGTCGCCCCCACGTTTCCCGTGCAATGTCACCTGTTTCTCCTTACTGTAAAATTTCATAATTAGTTTCATAAAATTCCAAGAAATATCACCTAATGTCGTCAACTATTTAATTCTGAGCATGGCCTCATGATTGTTAAGAGGGAGAAGGAAGAAATCTGCAATTATCTCTTGGTCCTGCAGCAATAGTTTCTCCTGCAAGCGCCTATGATCACAATTCAAAATCCGTCCGTCGGTGACCTTAACATCAAACCTGCAGTGATTCTCGATAGGTAATGATATCCGAATAGCAAGCTTACTATTTAAGAAGTTAGTAGTACTGCCCGTGTCGATGAGAACAGTGATTGGTTGTTGTTTGAGAAGGCCTCCAATTTTTATCGTTTGCGGGTTTGAGTAGCTAGCTAGTGTATGTACCGTAACTTCGGTCAGTTATGGCTCTTCTTCTGCATCATCTTCTTCATGTTTAAGGCTCACTTTTGGATGTTCAATGACCTCTTCTTCTATCGGTTCAATCATAAGAAGTCCCCCTTTACTACAACGATGCTCACGGCTCCACGACTCGTCACAATGCCAACATAACCCCTTCGCATATCGCTCCCGAAGCTCTTCTCTTGTTAACCTCTTTAGTGTTGGGACTTGGTCGACAGTAGGGGGGGCTAAGGGCTTCAATATTACTGGTTGAGGAGAGACCCTAGTCCTCCGAGCTTCATGGTTCAATTGCTCCTCTTGATGTCGTGCGAAAGAGATGGCTGCCATAAGCGTATACGGTTGTCGCGCTTTAACTTCTCCTCGGATCTCCGGCTTCAAGCCCTCAATGAAGGTCCACAATAGCTGTTTTTGAGACCAATCATGAGTTTGATTAGATAACCTTTCAAACCTGGTTTGGTACTCCTGAATGGTGGAGGTTTGTTGGATCTTTGCTAGTTGTTCGTCAATATTCTCGTAATCGGTTGGTCTGAAGCGAATCAGTAGTCCTTCTTTGAATTGTCGCCATGAAAGGACTCCATAAGTATGTTCAAACCAGTCAAACCAATGTATAGCATCCCCTTCAAGATGTATAGCTGCAATTTTCACCATAGATACATCCGCGGTTTTGTGGTACCAAAAATATCGCTTCGCGCGCGAGATCCAACCAATCGGGTCTCCTTCTTCCCATTTAGGGAAGTCCACTCTCATGCATGGATAGTTGGGGTTGGTCATAGAGCTTCCCCTCTCTTGGAAGTCATATCTTTGGGGTTGGTGTGATTGGGCAAAGCTCTCTCCTTGATGTGATTTCTTCGGGCTTAGTGGTCGGCCCAATCTGAGTTCAGTAAAGAGCATCCGAATCTTATCCTCCATTCGCGCCTCCAAGGCTTCGAATTTAGCATTGATTACCTCCTTAGATGCCATAACATATGTCTCCAAATCTATGATGTTAAGATCTCTCTTTTGTTGTTAGGTTAAAGGCATGTATAGGTTGAGAGAAGTGATGGTCAAAAGGGTTGGTGGATTGGTGGATGTAGGCTACGATTTAGGCTTGTTTTGTGGCAGTTTTGGGTGCAGTTTGAGGGTGTGGTTTAGTAGAGTTTTAGGGCTGTGGTTGAAAGTTTTGGATCTGTGGTAGATGGTAGCAAAGGTTTGACAGAATCCGTGGAAGTTGCAGCAAGTATGTGCTGTCTTGTAAGAGTAGAATTGTCGTCGAAGAAACAACGATTTCTCGACGTAATTTCCACCAAAAACTTGAGAGAATTGAGGAGGGAATTGATAGCAAAATCACAGTTTATATGACAGCAAGGATATCTAATTTAATCAAGAAAATTTCGGCAGTATAACAGCAAGGAAATTGCTGCAAGTTGCAATTGCAGAATTATCGTCGAAAAATTTCAGCGGGTTACGATGAAAATTTGCAGCAACATAAAATCATTTTTAGAGATGAATTTCTTAATAGATCAATCTTAGATGGAAGCCAAGATGATCTATGAAGTGTATAAGAAATTTCATTCAAAAAAGATTGCAAATAGATGGGTTAAGGCAACGATATGCAGCTGAAATTTTCTACAGCATAGATTTTCAAGTGCAGCAGATTGGACATAAAAGATCAGTAGTTTATATTGAGAATTTTTCGATGAAAACAAAGGGAAATCTACTGTTAGGAAGTGTCAAAGATGTCATAAAAATTTCGTAGAAATTTGGATAGAAAAAGCACAGTAGCAAGATCAAACAGATGGTGCTATGCGGCTTGAATTCTGCAATTCAAGTGCAGCAGATTGGACATAAAATATCAGTAGTTTATATTGAGAATTTTTTGATGAAACTAAAGGGAAATCCACTGTTAAGAAGTGTCAAAGATGTCATAAAAATTTCGTAGAAATTTGGATAGAAAAAGCATAGTAGCAAGATCAAACAGATGGTGCTATGCGGCTGGAATTCTGCAATGTATCTTTCGTCGTAGAGATGAAAACTTTGTGACGAAAAGTTTATGCAGCAATATAGGAACGATTTTTTTTTTTTTTTTTGGATTTTCGAATAAGGATAACTAAATTGCAGCAGCAGTAAGGTAGGAAACCAGAACCTGTTGCAATTCACGGGGAGATCAAAGGATGATCCGTGGTGGTGGAGATGATGACGGAATTCGGTGACGATCTTTTAAGCAATTGTGGGAATTGCTTTGGATGGTTGTAGAGGGTTGATGGATGGCTGTGGAAGGGCAGCGAGATGCCAAGAACGCTGCTCTGATACCAGGTGTTAGAACCCTTGCAGATTCTAAACTTGGGGTTGATCTCTTTAGGGGATCGGCCTCCTTGGAACTCTATAGGGGTTCCTCCCTCCAAGTTGCTGCTCAAAGGCTGCAGAAAAGATTCATCTATTGCTTAAGAAAAGAGAAGGAATACATGGCTATTTATAGGGCTTCTAAACCCTAACTCCTAATAGGACTCCTACTTAAGACTCTTACTTCTAACCAACTCCTAATAGGACTCCTACTCAAGACTCCTATTCCCTTACAACTCCTAATTCTTCTCTAAGAAAAAACCTCCTACATGAATGCCCCTCACAATTAGGACTCTCCTAGCTAGAGTCCTAACAGAATGTCCCTCTCAATTAGGACTCTCCTAGCTAGAGTCCTAACATTTTTACATGAATGTCCCTCTCAATTAGGACTCTCCAAGCTAGAGTCCTAACACAATTTAGATAGATTTTTTAGGCACTCAAGGTCAAATGGGTACAAAAAATCATCCTCTTTTGTAGAAACGTAAACCATCACAAGCGAGGAGCAAGAGATGGTACCTTAATAGTGGATGCTCAAGACATATGACCGGAGATCCATCTCAATTCTCTAAGCTCACTAGCATAGATGAAGGATATGTCACCTTCGGAGACAACAACAAGGGTAAAATCATTGGCAAAGGAACCATAGGTAACAAATCCAACTTTTTTATTGAAGATGTTTTGTTAGTTGATGGTTTAAAATATAACCTCTTGAGAATTAGTCAATTATGTGATAAAGGATATATTGTTAAATTTGAATCTAATACTTGCATTATTGAAAAACCACATAAAAACACATTTATGATTGCATTGAAACAAAATAACGTATACACCATTGACATTAATGATCTTTGCAATGAAATATGTTTTTTGGTTTTGAATGATAATGCTTGGCTTTGGCATAGGAGATTAGGTCATGCTAGCATTAAAACTAATTACCTAAATTTCATCTAAAGAACTTGTAAGAGGAATTCCTCATATCAAGTTCGTCAAAGATAATGTGTGTGATGCTTGGCAATTAGGAAAACATATAAAAAGTAGTTTCAAACCTAAGAATCAATTAAGCACCTCTAGACCTTTGCAATTGATCCATATGGACTTATTTGGACCAATTTTTACATCAAGCCTAGGAGATAGCAAATATACTTTTGTCAATATAAATGATTATAGTTGATACACATGAACTTATTTTTTGACACACAAAAGTGAATGCTTTAGATATTTCACCAAGTTTTGTAAACTTGTTCAAAATGAAAAGGGTACTATGATTTCATCAATTCGAAGTGATCATGGTGGTGAATTTCAAAACCATAATTTTCAAGAATTTGGTGAATCTAATGGATACAACCACAACTTCTTTACTCCAAGAAATCTTCAACAAAATGGAGTAGTAGAAAGAAAGAATAGAAATTTACAAGAAATGACAAGAATCATGTTGAATAAACAAAGCCTACCCAAATATTTTTGGGCCAAAGCCATAAATACGGTATGCTATGTGATGAATAGAGTTCTAGTAAGACCCTTACTCACCAAAACTCCTTATGAGTTGTGGAACAATAAAAAACCCAATGTTTCATATTTTAAAGTTTTTGGGTGTAAGTGTTTTATCTTGAATGAAAAAAATGCCTTAGGAAAATTTGATGCTAAATCCGATGAAGAAATTTTTCTTGGCCATTCTTCTATTTCTAAAGTATTTCATATCTTTAATAAAAGAACCTTGATTATAGAAGAATCCATTCATGTTATTTTTAATGAGGTTTCTGAAATTAAGAAAACTAATTTTGATGATGATGTTAATTTTGATGCTTTGAATTTAAATGAAACCCTTTCTCCATCTAGCAACTTGGATGCATCTACTTCTGAAACATCTTTTAACAAGGATTAGAAGTATGTAGATGCTCATCCTAAGGAGCTAAACATAGGAGACACATCTAAAGGGGTTCAAACTCGTTCTTCTCTTAAGAATTTTTGTGCCAACGCCGCTTTTCTCTCCCAAATTGAACTTAAATGTATTGACGAAGCCATGAAAGATGATTTATGGATTATCGCAATACAAGATGAGTTAAATCAATTTGAAAGAAATAAGGTATGGAAGCTTGTTCTGAGGCCAAATTATCATTTAGTTATTAGTACTAAATGGGTCTTTAGAAAGAAGCAAGATGAACTTAGTATTGTGGTTAGAAACAAGGCTAGATTAATGGCCAAAGGTTTCAACCAAGAAGAATGTATCGATTAAGAAGAGACCTTCACTCTTGTGGCATGATTAGAAGCCATAAGGATACTCCTTGCCTGTGCTAGTAGTTGTTGAATCTCGTATTTTGACGATGACAACCACTTGATGACAGAGTTAACTTTAACTCCTAGAGTTTAAACAAACTCCCCCTATCAATATGCCATATTGATAGAACCTTGAATTCAAACTGAATTCAAGTCATTGCAACATTCATCATGAATATTTGTAACACATCATCATGTGTAACATGATCATACTTCTCTCCCTTTATCATCAACAAAAAGGAGAAGTGTCACAATAAGTGTTTGTAATATAAGTTATAATCATTTGCATGATAAACATAATCTCCATTTTTATCATCATGCAATCTAGCAATTAAAGATGTGCAAGTTTAGCAACTGATTGCTTCTTTTTAGGTTATAAGCTAGCAAATTTTATGATATACAAGTTTTGCTACATACAAGATAGCAAAAATTTCGAAAGCAAATGCAAGATAGCTTTCTTGTGTAAGCTCATGATTCTTGTTTCTTATTGCAATGTGCAAGTTGCAAGTTTTGCTTCTTGAGATAGGCAAGATAGCACTTTTGCAATTTTTGTTTCTTACGATAGGCAAACTTGTGATGTTCAAGATAGCAAGCTCTTTCTTCTCTTTTGAGAAGTGTCATTTTTGATTCCTTAGTAAATTGCCAAACTAGCAAGATACAATATTTTAGATGAGGCAAGCAAACAATTTGGCAAGTGTTACATTTGCATCTTCTCTTTAGATGTGCAAGAAAGTAAGCAAGTTTTTATATTTTCTTGACTTGTGCAAGCTAGCTAATTTCTCTTTGAGATGACCCTTTACATCAATTCAAGATAGTACATTAGCAACTCTTTCTCCCCTTTTGTCATTGGCAAATAGAAAGGAAGACCCTTTACATCAATTTTTAAATCATGACAAAGGTAAGTATCAATCTTATTTGTGCATCATTATGTTTTCAAATTAAAATATGTATAATTTCAAAACTTTACATTTGTATCCTTACTTCATGCATTATATAAATCACTATGGGCCTATCATACATGATACATCATTTTGGTAATAAATCATAGCATTTATCAATATTTTGATCATGATACTAAGCATTCATCATTTAAAGCATTCATGATACACATTATATGAAAATATCATCACAATAAAAAGCAATTGCATTCATATTTTCAAATCATAAATGTTTCAAATCATGATGGTATTAATTTGTCAAATTGCATCCTACCATGCATAATCAAAACTTCTCCTCATTTGTATTTCATGCATAATTTCATTTTATCACATTAGGAATATCAAGAAGAATTAATTGGGTAATGAGATAAATATTTTATGAATACACGGAATTGTATAAAAATTATATCATAAGTGTTTCATGCATTCATATCATCACATGAAGGAATATAAAAAAAAATTTGGTGATGAGATATTACTTCATGAATACAATAAAATTCATATAGCATATCATGGTTTATTAGAATTAGTCTTCTTTTTAGTTAATAGCAAAAAGAATAGTAGGGGAGCAAAATCTCGATTCATGCATATCAACTATTCAATCATCAAAATCATGATTCATCTATAAAATTCTCCTCTTTAAATATTCAAAGAGAGAATCATGAAATTTAAAGAGAGAATTATGATGAACAATCTTGATTTACATAAAGTTTCAAAACATAATTATCAAGATCATGAATACTAAAAGACCATGAAACATTTCGACAAATCTCCTTTTAAATAGAAAACAATCTTGATTCATTCAATAGAAAATTCAAATTATAATTATGAGAAATCAAGATCATGATTTCAATAAAACCCATTAAATTCAAATCATTTTCTTAATCCATGAGATTCATAAAAATAATACAAACGGATTCATCAAAGTCAATAAGATAGAGAAAAAGAATTTTCAAGAAAAATACTTTTCTTTATTTAGTTGTTTCATACAAGCATGCCTTTGTCCTTTTTGTGCCAAAAAAAAAAATATATATATATGTTATCAATCATTTAGAATCAAAAAATAAATTTTTTCATAAAAACCAACAAGATTCTAATCATTATTTCAATCTACACATCATAAGAACAATAAATTTGTACTATAGATAATCTCATGTTTTATCATTCAAGCTAGCATATATTTTTGCAATTAGCAAGCCAACAATTTCCTTTTTCTTTTATAATAGTGATTCAATCATATCATGCGATAAGCATATCATAATTACAAAGGAGTATTCGATCATAAAGAAAATCAATTTATGCATAAAATGTTCCAAGCATCAAGGTACATTTTCTCAAATTGTGGGTATCAAAAAATCAAGAGAAAACAGCTTAATTATTCATTTTGAAAAATATTCTATTTGATAAAACGAGAGAATCAAGATTAACAATCTTGATTTATAAAATGAATACTCAAGTTATAATTCTGAAAAATCAAGAGAAACTGTGATTCATTTTAACAAATCTTCTCTTAAATAAATAATGTAAAAAATTCTTAGGAAATCATGAAAGAGATAGAATTCATTCAATCTTGTAAGAGAAAAAGACATTAATTCATGCATATAGAATCTTGACTTAAGCATAAGAAATCTCAATTTATAAATTTCAAATAATCAAGATAAAGCTCATTTAAATCATCAAATCAAGATCATTTTCAAGAGATTCACAAAAGTGATACAAATAGATTCATTAATTTCCCTTTTTGAAAAATCGATAAAGTCAGAAAAATAAATTTTTTAAGAAGAAATCTTTCCACTTTTTAGTTGTTTTAATTCATGTGATTTATTTCATACATGCATGTTCTTTTCTTTTATGACAAATAAAAACATGCATCAATGTTTCGGATCGAAAAAAAAAAACACAAAAATCATCATGTATAGCTTTTAAAATCTTATGCATAAAATCATCAATTATGGTATCAAAATATTTAATATTTTCATTACATTATTATGCATTGGTTTCATTGAACATACTTTTGAATGATTCTTATAGATAACTAAAACTTCTTTAATTTTAATTTATGTGATTGACTTTATATTAGCATGCTCAAATTTTATTCTTATGTCAAAACTATACATCATGTTTGAAAACCAAAGACAAGGTTCATAAATAATCATCAAGCCTTCCATACAAAACCCATGCATCGTCATTGAAAATCAATATGGAAATCATCAAAATACACATTCTTGCTTCTCAAGCACATACAAAAGATTAATCTTACTAGGTGTACAAGTATTAGATTTATATCTAACATTTTATTGCACTAATATAAAATATATAATTTTCATTGTCATTTTCAAAATTATGAGCATGATCATATTTTTGCATTTTCATTTTTAAACGTTTAATTTTCAAGAAAATTGATTCAAAATTAAATTACAAAAAAAAGTGCATTATGAAAAGCATTATGTAATTTCAAAGTAAATTAGGGGAATTTCGATTACCTCATCATTGAAAGCAGTTAAGACATAGTTTGCCACCTTGCCTTTCTTGATTTTCTCCTCGTCTTCGGAGGAACTTAATTCATCCCAATTTTTATTTTTCTTATTGCATTCAAAGCAAGTAGTTTCGTTCTTTTTGCTTTTTAATTTTTGTTTCATTTGTAGTTTAAGTTCACCATCACTTGAGCTTATGCTCAAGTAGTCTTCATGTGTTCTATTTCCCAAATCCTTCCTATCCTTTGGAAGGTTGTTCTCGAGTTCCCTTTTTGTTACATTGTTCATTTCGTAGGTCATTAAAGACCCAATTAGTTCTTCGAGTGGAAATGTTTTAAGATTCTTGGCCTCTTAAATAGCCATAACTTTTGGATCCCAACTCATTGGAAGAGATCTTAAAATTTTAGTTACTAGTTCAAAGTTAGAAAAATCTTTACTAAGAGCTTTGAGTCCATTGATGACAACCGTGAGATGGGTGTACATGTCTCCGATGCACTCACTTGGTTTCATCCGAAAAAGTTCGTAAGAATGAACAAGAATGTTGATTTTGGACTCTTTCACTCAGCTAGTGCCTTAATGAGTGACCTTAAGAGTTCTCCAAATATCAAAAGCCGAATCACAAATTGAAATGCGATTAAATTCATTTTTGTCAAGTGCATAATATAAGGCATTTATAGCCTTTGCATTTAGAGAAAACATCTTCTTCTCCAAATCATTCCAATGGTACATTGAAAGAGAAGATATTTCAAATTCATTTTCGACTATGTCCCATAGATTCAAATCTAAAGAAAGTAAGAAAACTCTCATTTAAGTTTTCCAATAAGTGTAGTCCGTCCCATTGAAAAAGGGAGGACGAATAAGAGAGTGCCCCTCTTGAAGGCCATAAAGAGCCATTTTTCTTGGGTGTTAAATCAACTGAGAAATAACGAGGCTCTGATACCAATTGTTAGGATCGAAGCGGCACTAAGAGGGGGGGGGGGGGTGAATTAGTGCAGCGGATTAAAACTCATAAGTTTGAAAACGATTTCGTAAATGCATAGAGATTTTGATTCGACAAAGAATGACTTAGTAAAAGTAGCTTGAGTAAAGTAAGGAGACGAAAACCAAAAGCTTGCTGCTATGTAAATAAAGGTTTCAGAAAGGTAAACACTCACACATTTAAGGAACACACCAATTTAAAGTGGTTCGGTCAAATGACCTACATCCACTTGCGAAGCCTTCTTCGATGAGACTCCCAACTTCCACTAGCAAATCACTTTGAAGGGGAAGGACAAATACCCCTCTTACAACCTTTTACAAGTGGTTCACACTCTTACAGATTTTTCAAAGAGAAAGAGGGAGGTGAACACTTAAGCTATTGAAAACAAGACTTGCTAAAGACTTTGCTAAGGCTTTTTCTCAATCTATAATTTCTTAAAGGTTGTATTCTCTGCTGAGAATTGAGGGGTATTTATAGGCCCCAAGAGGATTCAAATTTGGGCTCCAAATTTGAATTGCTTTTGGGTTTCCCGGTGCTGGCGGTGTCACTGCCAGTCCAGTAGTTTGCTGGTGGTGCCACTACCGGAACTCTCTGGTTCTGGGTGATGCCACCGCCCAATCTGGCGGTGCCATTGCCTAGACTATTTTAGCTTACTAGTTGGGCTCCAAACTTGGTCCAAACTAGTCCGAACTTGGGCCCAATTGGCTCCTAACTGAGTTATAGGATTAACCCTTAATCCTAACCCTAATTATATGCAAACTATGAAATTAAGATATAGTCCTAAGTAAGTTTTTAACCGGCAATGTCAAGTTTCCTTCCGGTGAGCTTTTCGTGAACTTCCGACCAACTTCCGATACACCCTTGGGTTTCTTCCGGCGGACTCCCAATAGGCTCCTGGTCTTGTGGCGAGTTCAACGAGTCTTTGGCAAGTAGCTGAACTTTCTCGGTGATCTCCACGAACCTCCGACGATCTCTCCAGCGGACTTTGGAAAACTTTGGCAAGTCCTTGATTTCTTCTCGGTTAGTTCCGACAGCACTTCCGATGAATCTTCTGACTCTCGGCGGACTCTCGAACACCCATCGAACTTGACTCTGGTAGACTTGCTTTATGTCTTCAAGCTTTCGTAGTTAATCCTACACAAGTAAAGCAAAACTTCAATCTAGACAATTACTCCTAAGCAATTAATCAGGTTGTCCGACATGTCATTGGTCCCTTGACTCTTTGTCCGATTTTTCGGTGCATCGTTCTCTCTTACGGCCTATTGCCCAATTGGTCAATTAACTCCGCAACTCCGATATCCTTGGCACAATACCCGCTCTTCTTGGCCCAATGCCCGAATCCACGGCCGTAAGCCTTTCGTTGATATGTCGACCGATCCACTGGCCCGATGTCCAATCTTCTGACATATTCCTCCGGCCCAACATGATTTTTCTACTTTAATTGTCTCTTCCTGATCGAAGCATCCTGCGTCTTATCCTGATCGAAGCATCTTGCATTTGCTTTCGAAATTTTTGCTAGCTTGTATGTAGCAAAACTTACATATCATAAAAATTGCTAGCTTGTAGCCTAAAAAGAAGTAATCAGTTGCTAAACTTACACATCTTTAATTGCTAGATTGCATGATGATAAAAATAGATATTATGTTTTTCATGCAAATGATTAGAACTTATATTATAAACACTTATTGTGACACTTCTCCTTTTTGTTGATGACAAAGGGGGAGAAGTATGATCATGTTATACATAATGATGTGTTGCAAATATTCATGATGAATATTTCAATGACTTGAATTCAGTTTGAATTCAAAGTTCTATCAATATGGCATATTGATAGGGGAAGTTTGTTTAAACTCCGGGAGTTAAGGTTAACTCTGTCATCAAGTGGTTGTCATCATCAAAAAGGGGGAGATTATTGAATCTCGTATTTTGATGATGAAACCACTTGATATGTATTTATGATTTAATCTGTATTTTGAGTGACGCAGGATGCTTCGATCAGGATGAGACAATTAAAGCAGGAAAATCATGTTGGGCCGAAGGAACATGTCAGAAGATTGGACGTCGAGCCGGTGGATCGGTCGACATATCGACGGAAGGCTTTGGGCCGTAGATTCGGGCATCGAGCCAAGAAGAGCCGGTATTGCGCCAAGGATATCGGAGTTGCGGAGTCAACTGACCGATTGGGCAATAGGCCGCAAGAGAGGATGATGCGCCAAAGAATTGGACGAAGCATCGAGGGACCAATGACATGCCGAACAATCTGATTAATTGCTTAGGAGTAATTGTCTAAATCGAAGTTTTGCTTTACTTGTGTAGGATTAACTACGATAGCTTGAAGACATAAAGCAAGTCTACCGGAGTCAAGCTCGATGGGTGTTCGAGAGTCCGCCAAGAGTCCAAAGATTCATCAGAAGTGCTGTCGGAACTAACCGAGAAGAAATCAAGGACTTACCGAAGTTTTCGAAAGTTCGTCGGAGAGATCGTCGGAGGTTCGCGGAGATCACCGAGAATGTTCGGTTTGTTAAATCTCGTATTTTGAAGATAAAACCACTTGATATATGTTTATAATTTATTCTACATTTTGAGTGATGCAGGATGCTTCGATCAGGATGAGACAATTAAAGCAGGAAAATCATGTTGTGCCGGATGAACATGTCAGAAGATTGGACGTCGGGCCGGTGGATCGGTCGACATATCGACAGAAGGCTTCGGGCCGTGGATTCAGGCATCGGGCCAAGAAGAGCAGGTATTGCACTAAGGATATCAAAGTTGCGGAGTCAACTGGCCGATTAGGCAATAGGTTGTAAGAGAGGACGATGCACCGAAGAATCGGATGAAGCGTCGAGGGACCAATGACATGCCGGACAACTTGATTGCTTAGGAGTAATTGTCTAGATCAAACTTTTGCTTTATTTATACAGGATTAACTACGATAGCTTGAAGACATAAGCAAGTCTACCAGAGTCAAGTTCGATAGGTATTCGAGAGTCCGCCGAGAGTCCGAAGATTCGTCGGAAGTGCTGTCGGAACCAACCGAGAAGGAATCGTTGTAGTCAAGTTCGATAGGTATTCGAGACTTGCCAAAGTTTTTGAAAGTCCACCAGAGAGATCATCAGAGGTTCGTGGAGATCAGTAAGAAGGTTCGACTACTTGCCAAAGACTCACTGAACTCGCCATAAGACTGGGAGCCTACTGGGAGTCCGCCGGAAGAAATCCGAGAGTGTATCGGAAGTTTGCCAGAAAGCTCGTCGGAAGGAAACTCGACATTGCCGGTTAAAAACCTACTTAGGGCTATGTCTTAATTTCATAGTTTGCATCTAATTAGGGTTAGGATTAAGAGTTAATCCTATAATCTAGTTAGGGGCCAACTGGGCCTGAATTTGGACTAGTTTGGGCCAAGTTTGGAGCCCAACCAATGATCTGAAAAGTCCAGGCGGTGTCACCGCCCAGCACCCGAGAGGTCTGGCGGTGGCACCGCCGGTACACTGTCAGTGTCAAACACTGACAGGTAGTGGCACCGCCACTAACAGGCGGTGGCACTACCAGCATCGGGAACGCAAAAGTAATTCAAATTTAGAGCTCAAATTTGAATCCTTTTGGGGCCTGTAAATACTCCTCAATTCTCAACAGAGACAACAACCTTTTAGAAGTTAGAGACTTAGATAAAACCTTAGCAAAGTATTTAGCAAGTCTTATTTTCAATAGCTTAAGTGTTCACTGTTGGGAAATCTTGGGGGTGACATCACATACGCAGCGGAAGAACAAGAAAACAAAATCCCTGATTCCCAAAGAGATGTTCATCGTCGTGCGAAGATTGGTGCGCAAAATCCGTGAAACTTAAAAACTACATATAGAGTAGATTGTGTTACCTAGGGAGATCGTATATCCCTGTTTCCTCGTAGATCTTTAGGAGAGGGTGAAGGAGGTCAAGCGTCCTCCTCTCTAGCGGTGATCCACACAGTAGGGCTGCGATGACGCTCCTCAAAGCTCCAGGCCTACTCTGAGGTGGAGAGGGGGAGGAGAATAGGAGAGGCAAGCAAAAGCTCTAGCCTATGAGGCTCTGAATCCCTCCTATTTATAGAGGTCTCATGTCAAACCCTAATGGGTCCTCCCCTAGTGGATATTGGATCTGCATCCAATAAGACAAGGGCTCCGTCGGATATTTCATATCCGAACCTCTACTCATCGCAATGCCTACCATATGTGTGTGACCCTCTAGGCCCAATATCGAGCTGGCCATGAGTCATACCTATCATAACTCCTTCTAACTCAGTGAATTATTATCTTTGTAATAATTCACTTGACTCATCGACTACGGACGTACTAGGCCACTACGCCGTAGTCCCTAGACGATATAGAGAAATCCAATCCATTGGACTTGTCTATCCTCAGTTACCGTGTACCTATAGTCCCTCATCCATCTAATATCCCAAAGACCATATATCGAGCATGGTGTTGTTAGACCCATACGGTTTCTACTCGAGTCTCGCTCTAATCGGATTCTCCTAGAGAAACATTTCTATCTCAACCCGAATGACCCTAGCTAGGGATTTGTCTGAGTAAGAACACATGAGATATTCCTCTCATGACGCCGAGAGTGGATGATCCTCTATCGACACTCAATAGCCCTCGTAAGGTCGACTACCACTCCCAATGACCAGTTGTACTAGATCTGGGACAACCAAACCTATAAGTCCGGTATCAAAGAGTGGAGCACTCATACAGGACATCCTTGGTGTCTCAAGGCTAAGGACCAGATATACCACTAGGACTACGGAATCGTTGTCTGACAATAAGGCATCATCAACCATCCAACATTCCGTAAGCAGATCAATCAGTGAACTCATTCTTCAATGAGCACTTGTATTGTATCCCTAGTGTCCCTGCACGAGCAGCTATGAGACCAGCTGCATTCATCATATGGATGGTATACAACACACCAGTCTGTCCGGTTATCACGATGTCCCTCTCGAGTAACCTATGATCGGGATTATTTAGGATTTATGTTTAAAGGTGAATCGATCTCATTATCGTGATCTCATCACGATCCAATTCTTATTGCACAAATCCAAGGACATCACAATATATATGCATATATGCAATAGTTATAAAGTGATATATGCCAAAAATATAATAAGCAAAAAGATTCTGTATCAAGTCACACGTGCCATCACTCACGTGATTGGCTTGCTGGGCACCTATGACTAGCAATCTCCCACTTGACCTAAAGCTAATCACCTATGTGTTTGATCCCCATCATACCCTTGTGACGCTTAAAGACAATCTGAGACAACGACTTTGTCAGTGGATCTACAATGTTATCTTCGGATGATACTCTTTCCACTACTACATCTCCTCGGGTTACGATCTCTTTGATAAGGTGGAACCTCCTCAGAACATGCTTAGATTTCTGATGAGACCTGGGTTCCTTTGCTTAAGCAATCGCCCCGTTGTTGTCGCAATATAAAGAGATCGGCTCCTCGCTACCCGGCACGACTCCTAAATCTGATGCAGCTATGTACTCCGCCTCTATGGTCGAGTCAGCAGTAGTATCTTGCTTGGAACTCTTCCAACACACTGCTCCTCCATTCAAGGTGTACATATACCTTGAATTTGACTTGCTATCTTCAACATTAGACTGAAAACTTGCGTCCGTGTAGCCTTCAACCTTAAGGCTACTACCTCCATATACTAGTAAAAGATCCTTAGTCCTTCTCAAGTACTTAAGGATACACTTTACTACTTTCCAATGCTCCAAGCTTGGATCCGCTTGATACCTGCTCGTGACACTCAGAGCATGCGCTATATCAAGCCTAGTACATAGCATGACATACATGATAGACCCTATTGCTGAAGCATAAGGTATCATATCCATGTTCACCCTTTCTTCTAGAGTATTTGGGGACATACTCGTAAAAAGCGATATCCCATGTCTTATCGGTATGAGACCTCTCTTGGAATTTTCCATGCCAAGCCTTTTGACAATGGTTTCTATGTACCTGGATTGGGACAAGCCAAGCATCCTCTTGGATTTATCTCTATAGATTCTAATCCCTAAGACATAGGATGCTTCCCCTAAGTCCTTCATGGAGAAGTGTCTAGATAACCAAGCCTTTACTGTGGATAGCATTCCTACGTCATTCCCAATGATCAGGATGTCATCCACATATAACACCAAAAAGGTGATAGCGCTCCTACTTACCTTCCTGTACACACAAGGCTCATCTTCGTTCTTAACGAAGTCATAAGATCTAATTGCCTCATCAAATCTTATGTTCCAACTTCGGGAAGCTTGCTTTAGTCCATATATGGATCTAAGCAACCTACACACCTTATCTGGGCAGTTCTTGGACACGAATCCCTTAGGTTTCATCATATACACCTCCTCCTCGAGGTTCCCATTGAAGAATGTGGTTTTCATATCCATCTGCCAGATCTCATAATCATAGTGTGCTGCAATAGCCAATAGAATTCTGATGGATTTTAGCATTGCTACGAGTGGGAAGGTATCGTTGTAGTCAACACCTTTCCTTTAACGATACCCCTTAGCCACTAGCCTTACTTTATAGGTCTCTACCTTTCCATCTACTCCGATCTTTTTCTTAAAGATCCACTTGCAACCGATGGGTACAATACCTTCGGGCACATTAACTAGGTTCCAAACCTCGTTGGAGTACATAGAATCCATCTTAGAATTCATGGCTTCTTGCCACTTCCCGGAGTCTATACTCATAATAGCCTCCTCGTAGGTCCGAGGATCAATATCCTCAACATCCTCTCCTCTAATATGTCCCACATATCTCTCAAGAGGATGAGATACTCTATCAGACCTACATAAAGTTGAAACTTGTGTATTGGTACCTGAACAGACTCGGGCTATAGAGTGGTGCTTGAGCTTGGTTCTCCAACCTCGCTCAACTCTATCATTCTCCCACTATCTCCACCAAGAATGTGTTCCTTCTCAAGGAACACTACTCTCTTAGCTACAAAAACCTTTTGGTCCTCGAGATGATGGAAATAATACCCACAAATTTCCTTGGGTATCCCACAAATTTGCATCGCTCTGTCCTTGATTCTAACTTATCGGGGTTGTGTCTTTTAACGTGGGCAGGGCAGCCCCAAATCTTAACAACCTTAAGATCAGGCTTCTTCCCTTTCCATATCTCATATGGTGTAGACACTACCGACTTAGTTGAAACTCTATTCAGAAGGTAAGCTGCGGTCTCTAGGGCATATCTCTAGAATAAGATGGGTAGGTAAGCGAAACTCATCATGGACTGTACCATATCTAATAGCATACGATTCCTTCTTCGAGAGACACCATTGAGCTGAGGTGTATAAGGATGTGTCCATTGGGATAATATCCCATGGTCCTTGAGGAACTGAGTAAACTCTATACTTAAGTACTCACCTTCTCTATCTGATCGAAGAGTTTTGATACTCTTTCTAGTCTGGTTCTCCACCTCATTCTTATACTCTCTGAATTTCTTAAATGCCTCAGACTTGTACTTCATTAAGTACACATATCCATAAGGAGGTATGAACTGAGTAAACAACATACGATTCCTCCTTTCAGACACACCATTGAGCTAAGGTGTATAAGGAGGTATCCATTAGGATAATATCCCATGGTCATTGAGGAACTATGTGAACTCTATACTCAAGTACTCACCTCCTCGATATGATCGAAGAGTCTAGATACTCTTTCTAGTCTAGTTCTCTACTTCATTCTTATACTCTCTGAACTTCTCAAATGCCTCAGACTTGTACTTCATTAAGTACACATATCCATACCTTGAGAAATCATCAGTAAAGGTAATGAAGTAGGAGTAACCACCAGTGGCATGAGTTAACATGGGTCCACATACATTACTATGTATGAGTTCCAACAGCTCAATGGCTCTCTCTCCAGTTCCACTAAATGGAGAGTTGGTCAGTTTTCCACGAAGGCAAGGCTCGCAAGTTGCATATGACACATAGTCGAATGGATCTAGATATCCATCATTTAGCAACTTTTGAATCATTCCCTCATGGATGTGACCTAGCCTACAATGCCATAGGTATGCACTATTCACCTCATCTCGTTTCCTCTTAGACACTTACATTCATGATATGTGGAGTAGTGTCTAGCATAAACAAACCTTTTTGCAATATTCCTCTCGCCAATCTCCCCTCGGCTTTGCTAGAAGTTACATTAAATTATAGATGTGATAAGCAATACTGGTATCTAATACCAATGCACTATCACAAAAATCTGACAATTGGAGATTGATCATGAATGTACCTGAAGCTTCATCAAGCTTTTGTTTCGCCCTTTCTGCAAGGTACTCTTTGCAGTTCCTCTTCCAGTGCCCATCTTTGCCACAGTGGAAGCACTGGCCTTTGTCCTTTGCTGGGTTTTTCTTAGCTACCTTTGCTTTACCTGGTCTGCCCTTACCCTTTCCCTACTTCAGGGACCTTTCTGCTTTCCTTTTCTTTCTGGTCTCACCAGTGTAGAGAATTGGCTTATCTTTCTTAATAGTACTCTCTGCCTCCCTCAACATATTGAGGAGTTTTGGGAGAGTCACCACAAGCTTGTTCATATTAAAATTCATTATGAATTGTGAAAAGGAATCTGGTAGGGACTGAAGCACACTGTCCACACACAAGTTATCCTCTAGGACCATTCCTAGACCTGTGAGTATCTCTATCCACTCAATCGTCTTTAGGACATGGTTCTGAACCGGTGTCCCCTCAGTCATCCTAGCGCGGAAAAGGCCTTGGATATCTCATATCGTTGAGTCCTTCCCTGTTCCTCAAACAATTTGTGAACATGTAAGAGAATGGATCGAGCATCCATCTTTTCATGTTATCTCTGTAACTCAGGAGTCATAGAGCCCAACATATAGCACTAAGCAAGAGTGGAGTCATCAATGTACTTCAAGTAGCGAGCGATCTCATCCTTGCTTGCCCCTTCTTCGGGCGTAGGCATCACTATATCAAGGACGTACACGATTTTCTCCGCTGTGAGAACAATTCTCAAGTTACAGAGCCAATCCGTATAATTTGGACCATTGAGGCGGTTGACATCAAGTATGCCACGTAGGAGAATTGAAAGCGACATTTTCTTAAAATAAAGATGTAGTAGAAATGAATAACATGCAGATTTTGCAAGAAATAAACTATCAAGATATGGACTTCTATCTTAATATGCTCCCACTATTTTACTAACGAGTCACGCGACACCCTCAGCACGTGAAACGGAAGTCTCCGGCAGACTTCTAGTGGGGATCAGGATCCAATCAGCATCTTAGTGTAACCTCGAGGGACTCGACCAATCACACTAAGCCTAAAAGGAAGGCAACTCTTGCCGATCACAACTCCTTGTGATTCCCGTCCTGTTCAGCCTCTGAATCACCATGGCCTCGAGGGACTCGACCAACCATGATGCTCGGTTAAGTTAACACCTTCGCTACAAGATGAGTCTGATTTGATGATATACCCTCAAGGGACTCCACCAAGCATACCATGCCCTCAGGTCACCAGTGACATCTCTATGTCATAAGCAAGATAGCGAATCGCGATATAAGTGAGTCTCGAGGGACTTGACCAACTCAACCTACATCGGGAATCGATTCCTATTTATAACGATGGAAGGCCACGTGGGTGAATCTAATTGCCTCACGTTTACCGACTTAATATTATCGAGAGAGATGTTTCTATGATTTGGTCTCCTAATATGACATGTCACACATATACATATTTAATATATATCTACATCGCATACAAATATATATACATATCTAGTATGTGTATAAGCAATCACACCAGATGATCTTGGACCACAACCTAATGTGATTAGGCCCGAGCTAGTAGGCCTAATCACTCACATCAAGATCTATGTTTGTAACAGTGCATCTCCATGCCCTGTGATCGTCCATCTCGTCCTCGTTGGTTCCGTCGACATCTTGATGCATCTACGCTCGATTGTCCGTCTCGTGGGTCCCGCTATCGTATCTACGCTCCTGCTGCGCCTCCTCATGTGATTACAACTTAATCATAGGCACGCAGGCCCAACAATAAACAAGAAATATAATGGAGGCTCGCAGACCTCAATAATAATAATCACAAGTACACACATCACACGGTCCATGATCATCCGTCCACACATCATACATCACATGTATAAACAATCATCATCATGTAGGACTACTAGATAATGATAAAAATAATAATCAACTAAACCTTTTAATTAATTAATATTTTATGAAATCAGGGACATATAGGAAATTTCTGAATGCATAAGGGTATTTTTGTAATTTGGATAAAAGGACAGAATTTGAATTTCTGAAATTCACAGGGGTAAAAATATCTTTTTCCCAAGAATGCCCTAATGCCCAACTCCCCTACTGCCACCGCTACCGCCACCCTGCTAGCGGCGGCCTATGCGACGGGGCGAGGGTGCTGCCCTCACTTGCAGGCGGCACGCCCGCTGGCGGCGCTGCCGCTGCGGGTGGGCGCCCCCGCGGGCGGTTCTGCCAGGGAGGCAGCGCCCGCAGGCAGTGCTGCCCCTGCGGGCGTTGCCGCCTCCGCGGGCAGTTCTGCCCGTGGGGCAACGCCTGTAGGCGACGCTGTCCCCCCGAGCGGCCGCCCTTGCGGGGGGATTTCGCCCGTAGGAGCAGCGGCGGCAGGTGCCGCTACCTTGTGGTGCCTCACCCCGCGGGAGAAGCGACCGTAGGCGCCTCTGCCCGCGGGTTGCCAGCCCCGCCGGGCACAAGCCTACTGCAAGCAGGTCGCTGGCCGGTTGTTGCAAACGCATCCCCTATGCTGCCTACCTATGGTTGCGCTGCACGCACGCAGATCGAGGGTAGCAACTATTTCTGCCCTACCTTGTTTTTGCGTTAACGATTTTGACGTCAAAATTCTTCCTAAACACAACATCCGTAGTTTAAAACCAATCATTCGCACGAACAACCTGGCTTTGATACCACTGTTGGGAAATCTTGGGGGCGACATCACATGCACAGCGGAAGAACAAGAAATCAAAATCCTCGATTCCCAAAGATTTGTTCGTCGTCGTGCGAAGATTGGTGCGCAAAATCCGTGAAACTTAAAAACTGCGTATAGAGTAGATTGTGTTACCTAGGGAGATCGTATATCCCTATTTCCTCGAAGATCTTTAGGAGAGGGTGAAGGAGGTCAAGCTTCATTCTCTCTAGCGGTGATCCACACAATAGGGCTGCGACGACGCTCCTCAAAACTCCAAGCCTACTCCGAGGTGGAGAGGGGGAGGAGAATAGGAGAGGCAAGCAAAGGCTCTAGCCTATGAGGCTCTGAATGCCTCCTATTTATAGAGGTCCCCTGTCAAACCCTAATGGGTCCTCCCCTAGTGGGTATTGGATCTGCATCCAATAAGATAAGGGCTCCGTCGGATATCTCATATCCGAACCTCTACTCATCGCAATGCCTACCATATGTGTGTTACCCTCTAGGCCCAATATCGAGCTGGCCGTGAGTCATACCTATCAGAACTCCTTCTAACTCAGTGAATTATTATCTCTGTAATAATTCACTTGACTCATCGACTATGGACGTACTAGGCCACTACGCCGTAGTCCCTAGACGATACAGGGGAATCCAATCCATTAGACCTGTTTGTCCTCAGTTACCGTGTACCTATAGTCCCTATCCATCTAATATCCCAGAGACCATATATCGAGCATGGTGTTGTCAGACCCATATGGTTTCTACTCGAGTCTCGCTCTAATCGGATTCTACCGGAGAAACATTCCTCTCTCAACCCGAATGACCCTGGCCAGGGATTTATTTGAGCAAAAACACATGGGATATTACTCTTATGACGCCGAGAGTGGATGATCCTCTATCGACACTCAATAGCCCTCGTAAGGTCAACTACCACTCTCAATGACCAATTGTACTAGATCTGGGATAGCTAAACCTATAAGTATGTTATCAAAGAGTGGAGCACTCATACAGGACATCCTTGGTGTCTCAAGTCTAAGGACCAGATACACCACTAGGATTACGGAATCGTTGTCTGCCAATAAGGCATCATCAACCATCCAGCATTCCGTAAGCGGATTAATCAGGGAACTCATTCTCCAATGAGCACCTATATTGTATCCCTTGTTGAATCTCGGATTTTGATAATGAAATCAATTGATGGGTTAATTGATCTAATCCATATTATTGAAGTTTAGTGTGCAGGATTAACTACGATAGCCTAAAAACATAAAGCAAGGATACCGGAGTCAAGTTCGATGGACGATTGAGAATCCGAAGATTCGTCGGTGATGCTGTCGGAACCAACCAAGAAAGATTGAAGACGTATCGGAACTTTCGGAAGTCTGCCGAAGAGATCGTTAAAGGTTCGTAGAGATCACCGAGAAGGCTCGGCTACTCATTGAATTCGTCACAAGATCGGGAGTCTGCTGGGAGTCCGCCGGAAGAAACCCGAGGGCGTATCGGAAGTCCGCCGGAAGATCGCAGGAAAGCTCGCCGAAATAAAACTCAATGTTTGCCAGATGAAAACTTGCTTAGGATTATGTTTTTGGGTATGTAGTTCACATGTAATTAGGGTTAGGATTAAGGGACGATCCTATATCTTGGTTAGGGGCCAACTGGGCCCAAAAGTGACATGGTTTGGGACAGAATTAAAGCCCAACCAGAGGTCTGTAGGGACGGGCGGTGGAAACGCCGGACTGGGCGGTGGCACTGCCCAGAGCCCGTAGTGTCAGGCGGTGGCACCGCCAGACTAGGCGGTGGCACAGCCACCAACAGGCGGTGGCACTGCCAGTATACCGTCTGACAGACATTGACAGGCGGTGGCACCGCCACCGACAGGCAGTGGCACCGCCAGTCTCAGAAACCCAAGAGAATTCAAAGTTTGGAGCCCAAATTTGAATCCTCTTGGGGCCTATAAATACCCCTCACTTCTCAGCAGAGAATACAACTTTTGCAAAGCATTAGTTTGAGATAAGAGCCTTAGCAAAGTCTTAGCAAGTCTTGTTTTCAAATTGCTTAAGTGTTCACCTCCTTTCTTCTTGTTGAAAAATTGTAAGAGTGTGAACCACTTGTAAAGGTTGTAAGAGGGGTATTAGTCCTTCCCCTTCAAGTGATTTGCTAGTGGAAGTTGGAAGCCTCATTGAAGAAGGCTTCGCAAGTGGATGTAGGTCATTTAACCGAACTGCTTTAAATTGGCGTGTTCATTGAATCTGTGAGTACTTACCTTTCTGCAATCATTTCCGATTTCTTACTTTACTCAAGTTACAATCTAAGCGAAATCTCCTTGCGTTTTACTGAATCATTTTCGAACTTACAAGTTTTAATCTGCTGCACTAATTCACCCCCTCCTCTTAGTGCCGCTCCGATCCTAACAATTGGTATCAGAGCGAGGCTCACTCTCATATTTGGTTTAATACCCAAGAGAGATGGCTTACTCCGGCATGCATGAGGGTCATTCTATCACATGTCCACCTATGTTTAATGGGTCGGATTACACGTATTGGAAGACCCGTATGAGGATCTTCCTCATTTCCATAGATTTCGAGCTTTGGACTATTATCGAAAACGGATTTGAAAAATCTTCTCTTCCGATGAGCGAATGGAATGAATCAGAGAAGAAGGTTTTTGCTTTAAACACAAAGGCTATAAATGCCTTGTTTTTTGCACTAGACAAAAATGAGTTTAATCGTGTTTCAATTTGTGATTCGGCGTTTGATATTTGGAGAACTCTTGAGGTCACTCATGAAGGCACTAGCCGAGTGAAAGAGTCCAAAATTAACATCTTTGTGCACTCTTATGAATTCTTCCGAATGAAACCAAGTGAGTCCATCGGAGACATGTACACCCGTTTCACGGATGTCATCAATGGACTCAAAGCTCTTAGTAAAGATTTCTCTAACTTCGAACTAGTAAATAAAATCTTAAGATCCCTTCCTAAAAGTTGGGATCCAAAAGTTACGGCCATTCAAGAGGCCAAGGACCTTAAAACATTCCCTCTTGAAGAACTTATTGGGTCTCTAATGACCTACGAAATGAAGTGTCAAGATCATGATGAACTCGAGAACCCCCTTCCAAAGAACAGGAAGGATATGGTACTCACATCACAAGAAGATCACTTGAAAGGAACATCAAGTGATGAGGACAGTGAAAATGACATTGCACTTTTGACTCAAAAATTTAAAAATTTTTTAATAAAGAACAAATTTAAAAATAACACCAAAAACAGACTTGAATATAAAAAGGACCAAGTGATATGCTATGAATGCAAGAAGCCAGGGCATTTAAAAAATGAATGACCCCAAGCCAAGAAAAAGCAACCAAAGAAGAAGAAAGCTCTAAAGGCAACTTGGGACGATTCAAGTGATTCCGAAAGTGAAGAAGCTAGCAACAAAGAGGAGGCAAATTTCGCGCTAATGGCCTTAGGAGAAGAGGTAAGTGATTCCGAAAGTGAAGAAGCTAGCAACTCTCTATCGCTTTTCATGAATTATTTGATGAATGTAGAACTGTTAGCAAGAAGTTAAATATCTTAAAGAAAGAGCATGGTTTACTATAAAATAAGTTTGATAGTCTTCAAACTCCTCTATGCTCTAAGTGTGAGCATTTAGAAGCAATAAAAAATGAAAAATTGCTTCTTAAAGAAACATTAAACAAGTTTAAGGTTGGTAGCAAAGGATTAGACATGATCCTTGCAAACAAAGGTCACGTCGCAAATAAAAGTGGAATTGGATTTGTAAAATGATCACAACAAAATCCTACCACTTTCATAAAAGGACCTACATTACATGTTTCATCTTATATGAAATGCAACTTTTGTTGCAAATCCGGACATATTGCCTACAAATGTCCATTTAGAAAAATTAGTCCACATAAATTAATATGGGTTCCTAAAGGAACTATAAATAATTCAATAATGAATAACAAAATTAGTGGATCAATTTTTGAGGCACCCAAAATCAAATGGGTACCTAAAAATCATCCTCTTTTGTAGACAAACCCACAAGCTAGGAGCAAGAGATGGTATCTCGATAGTAGATGCTCAAGACATATGACTGGAGATCCATCTCATTTCTCTATGCTCACTAGCAAAGAAGAAGGATACGTCACCTTCAGAGACAACAACAAAGGCAAAATCATTGGCAAGGGAACTATATGTAACAAATTAAGTTTTTCTATTGATGATGTTTTACTAGTTGATGGATTGAAACAAAATCTCTTGAGTATTAGTCAATTATGCGATAAAGGTTATATCGTTAGATTCGAATCAAATATGTGTATTATTGAAAAACCAAACAATAACATGACTATGATTGCATTAAAACAAAATAATGTCTACACCATCAACCTTGATGAACTAAGTAATGAGATGTGCTTCTTTGTTCTAAATGATGATGCTTGGCTTTGGCATAGGAGATTAGGTCATGTAAGCATGAAACTGATATCTAAGATCTCATCTAGAGAATTAGTACGAGGGATTCCATATATGAAGTTTAATAAGGACAAAGTATGCGATGCATGTCAACTAGGTAAACAAATAAAAGCTAGTTTCAAACTAAAAAATCAAATTAGCACTACTAGACCATTACAATTGATCCATTTGGACTTATTTGGACCAATTAACATGACAAGTCTAGGAGGAAGCAAATATACTTTTGTAATTGTGGATGACTGTACTAGATACACTTGGACCTATTTCTTAGTTCACAAAAGTGATTGTTTCAAGTGTTTCTCCAAATTTTGTAAACTCACTCAAAACGAAAAAGGCTTTATGATTTCATCAATTCGGAGTGATCACGGTGGTGAATTTCAAAACCGTGATTTCCAAAATCTTTGTGAAGTTAATGGATACAATCATAACTTCTCCACTCCAAGAAATCCTCAACAAAATGGAGTAGTTGAAAGAAAAAATAGAAACCTACAAGAAATGGCAAGGACTATGTTAAATAAACATAGTCTACCTAAGTATTTTTGGGCCGAAGCCGTGAATACGGCTTGCTACATCATGAATAGGGTTCTAATAAGATCGTCTTCATCAAAAACTCCCTATGAATTATAGAATAACAAAAAACCAAATGTTTCTTATTTTAATGTTTTCGGTTGCAAATGCTTTATTTTGAATGAAAAGGATGCCTTAGGAAAATTTGATGCTAAATCCGTTGAAGGCATCTTTCTTGGTTATTCTTCCGTTTCTAAGGCTTTTCGTATTTTCAACAAGAGAATCTTTGTTATAGAAGAGTCTATTCATGTAGTTTTTAATGAAATTTTTGATTTAAAGAAAGAAACCCGGGCGGTGGTACTGCCGGTGTCAAGTGATGGTACCATCGAGTGTTAGTTTGATAGGCAGTGGTACCACCTAGTGTCAGACTAACAAGCAGTGATACCACTAGTTGTCACTCTGGTAGGCAATGATACCATCAGTTATCAGTTTGGCAAGCGGTAGTACTGCCCAGTATTGGCGGTGGTATCATCAATACACCGAAAACCGGGGATGAGACCATTTTTTGCTCCAATTATGAAACCATTTGGGGCCTATAAATATCCTACTCTTTCTTACTTCAAATAGCATGAAAAGAGAACAAAAAGCCTTGAGATTATGAGTTGTAAAAGTCTTGAAAAAGTGCTAAGTGTCCTCCTCCTCCTCCTTAAAGTTTTGTAATCATTATAAGAGAGGTGTGAGAATTGTAGAGGTTATCTCCTAAACTTGTGAAAAGAAGAAAGAGTTGTAAGAAGGTAGTTGGTCTTCGTCCATTAAAAGAAGACCGATAGTGTACGTCGGTGGCCTCGACGGAAGAGGAATGGAGAGTGGACGTAGGTCATGATGACCGAACCACTATAAACTCAGTTTTTATTTTTATTTATTATTTTCTACTATTACTTTTTGAGTTAGTTGCTTACTTCACTTACTCTAAGTCTAGCACATTTTTTATATGATTTTTCATCAACCGAAATTTTTTCAAACCGTTGAAAGTTTCCAAAAGCACTAATTCACCCCTCCCCTCCCCCCCCCCCCCCCCCTCCGACTGTCGAAACGATCCTAACAAGATATTCCTCTCATGATATCGATAGCAGATGATCCTCTATCGATACTCAATAGTCCTCATAAAGTTGGCTACCACTCTCGATGATTGGCTATATTACATGTGGAACTTTTAGAATTATAATTCTGGTATCAAAGAGTGGAGTACTCATACAGGACATCCTTAGTGTCTCAAGTCTAAGGACTAGATATATCACTGGGATGACAAAATCATTGTTTGACAATAAGACATCATCAACCATCCAACATTCCATAAGCAAATCAATCAGTGAACACATTCCCCAATGAGCACCTACATTGTATCCCTAGTGTCCCTACACGAGTAGCTATGAGACCAATAGTTTCCATCATATGGATGGGTATACAGTATACTAGTCTGTCCGATTATCTCGATGCCTCTCTTGAGTAACCTGTGATAGAGATTATTTAGGGCATGAGTTTAAAGGCGAATCGGTCTCATTATTGTGATCTTATCATGATTCGATTCTCATTGCACAAATACATGGACATCAATATATATATATATATATATATATATATATATATATAGCATTATAAAGTAAGAAAATACTATAATAATTATAACAAAAAAGAGTATGTGTCATATCACACGTGTCATCACTCACGTGATTGGCTTGTAGGGCACCTATGACTAGCACCAATAATACTAATAATCACATCACATACATCATGTCACACGGTCCATAATCATCCATCAACATATATACATCATCATATAGGACTACTAGATAATAATAATAATTAATTAAACTATTTAATTAATTATTTTATGGAATTTTGGGTTACCCTACCCTAGGGTGTCTCGTGCGATCAGGAAAACCCTGGTTGCTAGGGTCTCCCTTGCGGTTATGAGTCCCTGGCCGCAGGGTAGCCTTGGGAGGCCAGGAAACCATAGCCCCCAAGATCCCCTTTGCAGCTAGGAAACTCTAGTTGCAAGGTGTCCGTGGGCGACCATAAAACCCTGGCCGCCAAGCTACCCCCTACAACTAGGAATCGTTGGCCATAGGGTCACCTTCAACGGCTAGGAAACCCTAGCTGCCAAGGGTTCCCCATGAGGCTAGGACTCCTTGGCTGCATGGAGTGATGTGGGTCGAGAGCAGCATGGCTAATATCGATCTGCTACAAGTGGCCAGGTCAAGAGCCTCTTCTAGGTCTCTTGGCCAAGGCTGCAAAGCAATTTTTAGTTGATCTATAGGGCAGCAACAATTGCTACCCTTTCTCCCTTTTTTACATCAATAATTTTGATGTTAAAAGGCCTCTAAGAAATACCTATCAACATCAAGAAAGGGTGCTATCGAGATCTGAAAGCTATGACAAAAAAATTGTAGCAACAATGCATAAAAATATTCTACGTGATTCATCAACACATGTAGTTCAAAAATCAATTATTGCATGAACCAACCTGGCTCTGATACCACTATTGGAAAATCTGATTAGAGAATCACATGCATAGTGGAAGAACAAAAAATAAAAAAAAATTAGATTTTTTAAAGAAAAATATCTTATCGTCATGCAATGATTGGTGTGTAAAAAAATGAAAAATTATACATATCATGTGAGATGTATTTACCTAGATTCCTGAAAAATCTCAAATCTATAGGAGAGGATGAAGGAGGTCAACTATCCTCCTCTATAGCGATCTACATAGCAGATGGGGCAATGATGCTCCTCAAATAGCGGCACGATCTTCCTCTCCATGTGCACCACAAGGCTATACCATGATCAAGAAGGGGCCAGCCCTTCTTGCTATCCGCACACCTCAAATTGGGGCTATTGGTTGAGAGGGAGAGGATAGGGAGGAGAATAGGAGGGGCGGCCAATAGGAGACTAGCTTATGCCACCTTTTGGCCCCTCCTATTTATAGATGTTATTGTCACTTAACCCTGATGGATTCTATCCTGTTGGGTACTAGATCTCTATCCAATTATCTAAGTATCTTGGATTAGTGGATCTCTATCCAATAATCTCTATTTACTCTTATAATATCTCACCCAAAAGATCTAATAATTCAGGGGCTTATTGGATATCCAATAAGATATGTGCTACAACGGATATCTTATATCTGAACCTTAACTCATTGCAACATCTATCATATATGTATGACTCTTTGAGCCAAATATCGAGTTGGCTATGAGTTGTACCTATCAGATCTCCTTTTGACTTAATGAATTATCATTTTCATAATAATTCATTTGACTCATCAACTACAAACGTACTATGCCACTACGCTATAATCCCCAAATAATATAAGAGAGTCTAATCCATTAGATATATTTATCCTTAATTACTATATATCTATAGTCTCTGATCTATCTAATATCCTAGATAATATATACCGAGTATGGTGCTATCAAGCCTATATAAAATCTACTCGAGTCTCGCTCTAATTGGATTCTGCCAAAGAACTCTTTCTCTCTCAATCCTAATGACTCTAGCTAGGGTCTTACCTAAGTAAGAATATATAGGATATTCCTCTTATGAAATCAAGAATAGATAATCCTCTATTAATACTCAATTGCCCTCGTAAGATTGACTACCACTCCCGATGACCAGCTTTATTAGATCTGAAACTTCCAGACCTATAAGTCCAGTATTAAAGAGTCGTGTACATATATAAGATATCCATGGTATCTCAAGTCTAAAGACTAGATACACAATTGGGACCATGGAATTATTGAATGACAATAAAGTATCATCAACCATCCAGTATTCTATGAGCAGATCAACCAATGAACTTATTCTCCAATGAGCACCTACACTATATCCCTAGTGTCCCTGCACGAGCACCTATGAAACCAACCACCTATTGAATCTCGGATTTTGATGATGAAATCAATTAATGAGTTTGTGATTTAATATTTATTTTGAGTGACGTAGGACTAGCTTCGATCATGGAGAGATAATTTTATTAAAGCAGAAAGAATCAATGTTAGGCCAAAGTGGAATATGTTGGAAGATTGGACGTTGAGCCGAAGGATTGGTCGATGTGTTAGTAGATGGCTTTGTGCCATGAGTTCGAGCATCAAGTTAAGAAGATCAGACATTACGCAAAGGAGATTAGATGTTGCGAAAAGACAACATATCGATTGGGCAATATGTTGAAGGAGAGGACGATGTGCCAAAGGGTCGAACGAAGCGTCGGATAAACCATTGACATATTGGACAACATATGATTATTGCTTTATAATAATTGTCTAGATTGAAGTAGTTTTAGGTATAATTGGGTTGGTTTAGAATGTAATTAGGTTAACTCAATTAATGACCAACTGGGCCCAAATTGGGATTGTTTTGGGCCAAGTGGAAGGCCCATTCAGTGACCCAAAAGTTGGATCAAGCGGTGGCACTATTGGTCCAAGCGGTGGAACCGTTAGCGGCTTAGTCTCCAAGACTATGTCAGGTGGTGGTATTACCTAGTGTCAGAGAGTACTGGTAATGGAACTGCACAGTATGGCGGTACCGCTAGTACCCCGAAAACCCAAGGATTTGAATTTTGGGTCCAAGTTTTGAAGTCATTTGAGGTCTATAAATACCCCACAAATTCTTGCTTGGAATATACATGAAAATATAGCAAAAAACTCTATGATTCCAAGGTCGAAAACTCTTTTAAGTATAGAGTCCCTCCTCCAAGAGCTTAATGATAGTCCTAAGGGAGGTGTGTGAGGGAACACTTATAAAAGAGGGGTGTAAAGGTTCTCTCCTGAACCTGTGAAAAGGAGAAAGAGTGTAAGGGTAGTTAATCTTCGCCCATTGGAAAGAAGATCGGTAGTGGAAGCCGATGGCCTTGAGTGAAGAGGGATCGAGAGCGGATGTAGGTCACGATAACCGAACCACTATAAACTTGGTGTGCAATTTCTATTCTGCTTTTCATTATCATTGCTTTTACATTTTGAGTTAATTACTTAGTTCACTTACTCTAAGTCAAGCACTCTTTTCCGATATCGGTTTTCATCGAACATAAATTTTCAAAATCGATATTTTTATCGTAAGCACTAATTCACCCCCAAATCCCAGCCCCAACCGCAACCCCACACCCCCCCTCCTCTTAGTGTCAACTTGATCCTAACATATGGCATCAGAGCCACATTTCTCTCCATTGGATTAACACCCAAGAGAGATGGCTTTTTTCAGCTTTCAAGAGGATCACTCTATTATGTTGAATCTCGGATTTTGATGATGAAGTCAATTGTCATTTGTTGTCTAATCTATGTGTTGAGATAAGTGTTCAGGATTAACTACGATGAAAGATAGACAAGCAGCAGGAGTTGCGCCGGAGTCAAGTTCATGATCACGTTGGGAGTTCGAGAGTTCGACGGAAGTTCGGACGGTCGTCGGAGGTTCTGCGAGAACAGATCCGAGAAGTCCAGAAGCTTGCCAAGTGAAGCTCGTCGGAACTTGCCAAGTGGATCTTCGCAAAGTCCAGGAGTTTGCCGGAAGTCCGCAGGAGCATCGCCGAGGGTTCATCGGATGATCGACGGAAGTTCGCCGGAAACTCGCCGGAAAGAGCGATTGACGCACCAAAGCAAGCTGCAGAAGTTGTCTAAGATTTAAATCGTAGTTAGCACGTTGATTAAGTTGGAAAATGGGAGGTGATCCCATTGGCTTAATCTTGGGGCAATTGGGCCCCTGAAAGACTGAAATTGGGCCGAATGGAATGAACCATTCGGACCCTGATTGCACCAGGAGGTGCAACCGCCCAGGCCAGGAGGTGGCACCGCCTGGGCTAGGCTTTCCAGCGAGACTGGGCGGTGCAACCTCCCCAGCCGGTGTTAGGATCGGAGCGGCACTAAGAGGGGGGGGTGAATTAGTGCAGCGGATTAAAACTTCGATTTTAATAAAATCTTTCGTACGTTAAGAACGAAGCTTGAGAAATTTAACTTGAAGGCGTATTGCAGCAAGAGTAATAAGGAACTAAAGCAGTAAGAAGATTTGCAGTAATGTAAATGACAATATTAAAAAGCAAACCAGAGATTACGCCGATTTTTAGAGTGGTTCGGTCAAATGACCTACTCCACTTGCGAGGCCCCTCTTCGATGAGGCTCCCACCTTCCACTAGCAAGTCTCTTGAAAATGGAAGGGTAAACACCCCCCTTACAACCTTTTACAAGCAGCTCAACCTCTTACAAATTTTCAATAAGAAAGAAGGAGGAGAACTCTCTAGCAAATTGAAAACAAGGCTTGCTAAGACTTTCTAAGACTTTTCTCTCAATCAAAATGCTTCTCAAAAGTTGTAACCTCAGCTGAGATTTGAGGGGTATTTATAGGCCTCAAGAGGATTCAAATTTTGGGCTCCAAAATTTGAATTCTCTTAGGGTTCCCGGTGCTGGCGGTTCCACCGCCCAGCCAGGCGGTGCCACCGCCCAGCGTTCGGGTGCTGGGCGGTGCCACCGCCCAGCCAAGGAGGTGTCACCGCCCAGCACTCGGGTGCTGGGCGGTGCCACCGCCCAGCCAGGCGGTTCCACCGCCTGACTTTCCGATTCATTGGTTTGGCTTATTTTTCGCCCAAACCAAATCTGATTTTGGCCCCAGTTGGCCCCTAACCAGGATATAGGATTATCTCTTAATCCTAATCCTAATTACAGGTGAACTACATAAAAAAAACATCCTAAGCAAGTTTTTTAACCGCGAACGTCGAGTCTTGTTCCGGCGAGCTTTTCCGACGAACTCTTCCGACGGACTCCCTGCAAGCTCCCAATCTTTATGATGACTTTAACGAGTAGCCGAGCCTTCTTGGTGATCTCCGCGAGCCTCCGACGATTTCTTCGGCGAACTTCCAACACGTTCCCGATTTCTTCTCGGACGGTTCCGGCAGCATCTCCGATGATTCTCCGGTCTCTTAAACGTCTATCAAACTCGACTCCGGTATCCTTGCTTTATGTTTTCTGATTATCGTAGTTAATCCTGCACACTTAACTCAATAATATGGATTAGATCAATTAACCCACCAATTGATTATATCATCAAAATCCGAGATTCAACAATCTCCCCCTTTTTGATGATGACAATCAATTGATGACGGAGTTAAACATAACTCCCCCTATCTATATGCCATATTATGAGAAGATAAAAACACTTGAATTTCATCATTGAATTCAAGTATAAACCTATAAGCTCTAACCGTAGAACTTATCGTTATTCTCATTAAGCATAATGTAAATGCGAAACTTTGATGAAAATCTTTTTCAAGTCGAAAGATAAGAGACAAATTTTACTATTGACAAGAGATAAAGATTTTCAACTTGAATTGCATGATTATACATTTTAGACATGCATTCAATATGATCAATCAATCTTACAATATTTTCAAGGATTTTGCAAGGCATATAAGATAATCATATCACACAAGTTCATACAAGTTTTTGTAATTCATATTAGCCATTGCTATCGTTCTGGTGTAAGTCATCACTTCTCCCCCTTTGTCATCAACAAAAAGAGACAAGCCAGCATATTGATGAGCATAGAAAAAGGTTTAGCATGAACTTATAAAGGAAAGATCATCATCTATGCAGATTAAGACAGTAGTTATCTAAAGGAAAGATCAGTTATCGTACAATCGATGACAAACATGAACTTGTTTTTTTTTTTTTTTTTTTTTTAAACGCAAACAGGACAGAATAAAAAGATACATCAATTTAATCCTTAGGAGGTAATCCACAGTGCTGATACATGATATCTATTTTTTCATTCATCTGTCGTAGTGTCTTCAAAATTTCAACTTGTTGATTCTGAATTTGTTCTTGCTGTGATTTGATCTGAGATAGCTCCGCCATAATGATATCTTCAGAGGAGGAAACAGGAGCTGAAGGTGCTGCTCCAAAGGGACTAGGAGGAGGAGATTCATTTCCCATAAGAATTGGTGTTTCGGGTTGTTCTATTGGTGTAGGAATTTGATCCGTTCTTCTAGGCTGCCTAACCCATATGCCATTGCTAAAAGTGCACCTAAGTTTTTTTAGCAGGTTTTTATTTATTATGTTATATCGATCATTTGGAATAGATTCTTCATCGGGTGGAATGCAAATGTCATAGGCATGAAGAATTCTAGTGATTAACCTCCCATATGGCAATATAGTATCCTTAGTCATAATTTCCTGCATGTGTTGGCGAATCAAGTACCCGAAACAATTATGTTGACCGGTCATAATCCAATACATGGTTCCTATCTCTAATTGACTGACTTCGTCAAGATGAAATTGTTTGGGGAATATGATGCTCGTGATAATGTGATGAAGAATTTTAGAATTGAAAGGCATTAAGTGTTCACAGCTCTTGGGTAGGAAGTCAAGGTTTGGATTTGCAAAAATTGTGTTCACGGCTTCGGAATAGGTTGCTCCTATTTTTTTGACGTCCCATTTACCTTTAAAATAGCATCCCCTATCTTTTTCAGGTATGCCAATTAGCTCACAAATGGTGCTGTCAAAAATTCTAATGGGTGTTCCTAGAATGTAAGTGCTTAGGCTATCATTGTCTTCATATAGGTTGGTATAGAACAATCTCACTAACCGTGGATAGATTGGTTCATCTATTTGTAGTAGAGGTAGAGCTTCTAGTTGAGCAAACCACTTAATGGGATCTAAGTCCTCTAGTTCATCCGAATCAATGTATTTTCCCTTATGGACAGATCGGGTTTCAAATTTTCGAAAGCTAAGGGCTACCTCTTTTGATCTAAAAAGGTCATGGTTATATGAATCTCCTTCAATCCTTATTCCTTTTGATCTCTTTGGAGCCATTTTCTAGACAAGATGATGATGAGATTGTGAAAAATATGCAAGAGAAAGAGAAAAGAAAGGAGGGATTTCAAGAGTTACCTTGTGGAGATTACGTTGAGAGATGGAAAGCTTGGACCTCAAGGAATCCTTCTCCAATGTTTCTAAGAGTTGGAATGAGGGTTAGAGGGAATGGGAGAGAGTGTTTCTTCGGGTTGGGGGCGGTGTCACCGCCGGCCCTAACCCCTCGGGTTAAAGGGGTGACTCGGTCGGTGGCACCGCCAAACTGGGCGGTGGCACCGCCTGGTGCCCGAGCGCCAATCGGTGCCACCGCCGGATCTGGCGGTTCCACCGCTGGCATCACGTAGAGGAAAGAAAGAAAAAAAAGTTTCTGCCTTCCTTTTGTTTAGCTTCTTCCCTCAAGATCATAATTTAGACTTTAATGGATCATTTTGATTTGAAGAAGAAAGAAGAATTCAAATTCATAAACGAAGGGAAATGAACGAGTCCTTTTTTTTTGTGAAGTTCATTTTAGGGACAATTTAGCATGCCTAATTCCCTTCGGATGAATTCAAATTGATCTTCATTCAAAGCTTTTGTAAATATATCTGCTAATTGATGCTTTGTGTCAATGAATTCTAGAACAACATCATTGTTAAGAACATGATTGCGTATGAAATGATGCCTAACGTCGATGTGCTTAGTTCTAGAGTGCTGAATTGGATTTTTAGTGAGGCATATGGCACTAGTATTATCGCATTTTATGGGAATATTTTCAAGGTGAATTCCATAGTCTTCTAATGTATTTTTCATCCAAATTACTTGTGCACAACATGCACTTGCAGCAATGTATTCGGCTTCCGCCGTAGATAGTGCAACTGAATTTTGTTTCTTGGAAGTCCAAGAAACAAGTGCATGTCCTAAAAATTGGCATGTTCCGGATGTACTTTTTCTATCTATCCTGCATCCGCCAAAATCGGCATCTGCATAAGCTATTAGATCAAATTTTTCAGATTTTGGATACCACAATCCTAAATTTGAAGTTCCTTTAAGATACCTAAATATTCTTTTAACACTCTTAAGATGAGATAATTTAGGATTAGATTGAAACCTAGCGCAAAGTCCTACACTAAACATAATATCCGGTCTAGTCGCAGTGAGGTAGAGTAGACTACCTATCATTCCCCTATATGTTTTTTGATCGAAACTTTCACCAATTTCATCCATATCTAACTTAGTCGCAGTACTCATAGGGGTGTTTATTGCTTTTGAATTATCCATGTTAAATCGTTTTAACAATTCTAATGTATATTTGGATTGGTTAAGAAATATACCATCATTAAGTTGTTTGATTTGTAATCCCAAAAAGAAAGTTAATTCACCCATTAAACTCATTTCAAATTCAAGACTCATACATTTGGCAAATGATTCACATAGTGATTCATCCGAAGAGCCAAACACAATATCGTCAACATAAATTTGCACAATAAGAAAATTATTTTCAAAATGTTTAATAAACAATGTAGTATCAACCTTGCCTTTGGTAAAATTATTTAAAACAAGAAAGGAACTAAGCCTTTCATACCAAGCTCTAGGAGCTTGTTTTAAGCCATAGAGAGCTTTAGTCAATTTGAATACATGATTAGGAAGAAGAGAATTTTCAAATCCGGGAGGTTGTTCGACAAATACTTCTTCGGAAATAAAACCATTCAAGAAAGCACTTTTAACATCCATTTGAAATAGTTTAAAATTATTACTACTAGCATAGGCAAGGAGCATCCTTATGGCTTCTAATCGAGCCACGGGAGCGAAGGTTTCTTCGTAATCGATACCTTCTTGTTGGTTGAAACCTTTGGCCACTAATCTAGCCTTGTTTCTAACCACGATACCATTTTCGTCTTGCTTGTTTCTAAAGACCCACTTAGTACCTATGACTAAGTGGTCACTTGGTCTAGGAACAAGCTTCCATACCTCATTCCTCTCAAATTGGTTTAATTCTTCTTGCATTGCAATGATCCAAAAATCATCTTTTAAGGCTTCGTCAATGCATTTAGGTTCAATTTGAGAAAGGAAAGCGGCGTTAGCACAGAAATTTTTGAAAGAAGAACGAGTTTGAACCCCTTTTGATGTATCTCCTATAATTTGCTCTTTTGGATGAGCATCTACATACTTCCATTCTTTTGGTAAAGAAATTTCGGAAGAAGATGCATTCAAATGGCTATTTTGAGGAGAGGGTTCATTTAAATTCAAATTATCAAAACCAAGATCATCATCAAAATCATTTTTCTTTAAATCGGAAATTTCATTAAAAACTACATGAATAGACTCTTCAATTACTAAAGTTCTTTTATTAAAAACCCGAAAAGCTTTAGAAACGGAAGAGTAACCAAGAAAGATGCCTTCATCGGATTTAGCGTCAAATTTTCCTAAAGCATCCCTTTCATTTAAAATAAAGCATTTACAACCAAAAACTTTAAAATAGGAGATGTTTGGTTTTTTGTTATTCCATAATTCATAGGGAGTTTTGGATAAGGATGGTCTTATTAGGACTCTATTCATGATGTAGCAAGCCGTATTTACGGCTTCGGCCCAAAAGTACTTAGGTAAACTATGTTCATTCAACATAGTTCTTGCCATTTCTTGTAGGTTTCTATTTTTCCTTTCAACTACTCCATTTTGTTGAGGATTTCTTGGAGTTGAGAAGTTGTGATTGTACCCATTACTTTCGCAAAAATTCTGAAAGTCACGGTTTTGGAATTCACCACCGTGATCACTCCTAATTGATGAAATCATGAAGCCTTTTTCGTTTTGAGTAAGTTTACAAAATTTAGAGAAACACTTGAAGCAATCACTTTTGTGAGCTAGGAAATAGGTCCAAGTGTATCTAGAGTAGTCATCCACAATCACAAAGGCATATTTGCTTCCACCTAGACTTGTTGTATCAATTGGTCCAAATAAGTCCAAATGGATCAATTGTAATGGTCTAGTAGTGCTAATTTGATTTTTTGGTTTGAAGCTTGTTTTTATTTGTTTGCCTAGTTGACATGCATCGCATACTTTGTCCTTAATAAACTTTATATTTGGAATTCCTCGTACTAATTCTTGGGATGAGATCTTAGATATTGTTTTCATGCTTGCATGGCCTAATCTCCTATGCCAAAGCCAAGCATCATCATTTACGGCGGAGAAGCACATTTCATTACTTAGTTCATCAAGGTTGATGGTATAGACATTATTTTGTTTTAAAGCAATCATAGTCATGTTATGATTTGGTTTTTCAATAATGCACATATTTGATTCAAATCTAACGATGTAACCTTTATCGCATAGTTGACTAATACTCAAGAGATTATGTTTCAATCCATCAACTAGTAAGACATCATCAATGGAAAAATTAAATTTGTTACCAATAGTTCCCTTGCCAATGATTTTGCCCTTGTTGTTGTCTCCGAAGGTAACGTACCCTTCTTCTTTGCTAGTGAGCATAGAGAAATGAGATGGATCTCCAGTCATATGTCTTGAGCATCCACTATCGAGATACCATCTCTTGCTCCTAGCTTGTAGGTTTGTCTACAAAAGAGGATGATTTTTAGGTACCCATTTGATTTTGGGTGCCTCAAAAATTGACCCACTAACTTTGTTATTTATGATTGAATTCTTTATAGTTCCTTTAGGAACCCATATTAATTTTTGTGAACTAATTTTCCTAAATGGGCATTTGTAGGCAATATGTCCGGATTTGCAACAAAAGTTGCATTTCATATAAGAGGAAACATGTAATGTAGGTCCTTTTATGAAAGTGGTAGGATTTTGATGTAATCCTTTTACAAATCCAATTCCATTTCTATTTGCGATGTGACCCTTGTGAGCAAGGATCATATCTAATCCTTTGCTACCGACCTTAAACTTGTTTAAGGTTTCCTTAAGAAGCAAGTTTTCATTTTTTATTGCTTCTAAGTGCTCACACTTAGAGCATGGAGGAGTTTGAAGACTATCAAACTTATCTTGTAGCAAAGCATGCTCTTTCTTTAAGATACTTAACTTCTTGCTAACAATTCTACATTCATCAAATAATTCATGAAAAGCGATAGACAGTTCTTCAAAAGATAAATCTTCATTAAATAAATCGCATACCTCTTCTCCTAACGCCATTAGCGCGTAATGAGCAACTTGCTCGGTGTTGGACTCCTCTTCTTCGGATGCGCTTGAATCATCCCACGTTGCCTTGAATGCCTTCTTCTTTGATGTCCTCTTTTTGGCTTGAGGACAATCGTTCTTGAAGTGTCCCGGTTTTTTGCATTCATAGCAAATCACTTGGTCCTTCTTTTGTTCAAATTTATTTTTTGTATTATTTTTAAATCTGTTCTTTCTTAAATATTTTTTAAACTTTTGAGTCAAAAGTGCAATGTCATTGTCACTGTCCTCATCACTTGATGTTCCTTTCAAGTGGTCTTCTTGTGATTTGAGTGCCATATCCTTCCTGTTCTTTGGAAGGGGGTTCTCGAGCTCGTCATGAGCTTGACATGTCATTTCATAGGTCATTAGAGACCCAATGAGTTCTTCAAGAGGGAATGCTTTGAGGTCTTTGGCCTCTTGAATGGCCGTAACTTTTGGATCCCAACTTTTAGGGAGGGATCTTAAGATTTTAGTTACTAGTTCAAAGTTAGTAAAATCTTTACCAAGAGCTTTGAGTCCATTGATGACATCCGTAAACCGGGTGTACATGTCTCCGATGGACTCACTTGGTTTCATTCGGAAAAGTTCGTAAGAGTGCACAAGGATGTTGATTTTGGACTCTTTCACTCGGCTAGTGCCTTCATGAGTGACCTCAAGAGTTCTCCAAATATCAAAAGCCGAATCACACATTGAAACACGATTAAATTCGTTTTTGTCTAGTGCACAAAACAAGGCATTCATAGCCTTTGCATTTAAAGCAAAAACCTTCTTCTCCGATTCATTCCATTCGCTCATCGGAAGAGAAGATTTTTGAAATCCATTCTCGACAATAGACCAAAGCTCAAAGTCCATAGAAATGAGGAAGATTCTCATGCGAGTCTTCCAATATGTGTAATCCGACCCATTAAACAAAGGTGGTCGTGCAATAGAATGGCCCTCTTGCATGCCGGAGTAAGCCATCTCTCTTGGGTATTAAACCAAATATGAGAGATAACCTTGTTCTGATACCACTTGTTAGGATCGGAGCGGCACTAAGAGGGGGGGGTGAATTAGTGCAGCGGATTAAAACTTCGATTTTAATAAAATCTTTCGTACGTTAAGAACGAAGCTTGAGAAATTTAACTTGAAGGCGTATTGCAGCAAGAGTAATAAGGAACTAAAGCAGTAAGAAGATTTGCAGTAATGTAAATGACAATATTAAAAAGCAAACCAGAGATTACGCCGATTTTTAGAGTGGTTCGGTCAAATGACCTACTCCACTTGCGAGGCCCCTCTTCGATGAGGCTCCCACCTTCCACTAGCAAGTCTCTTGAAAATGGAAGGGTAAACACCCCCCTTACAACCTTTTACAAGCAGCTCAACCTCTTACAAATTTTCAATAAGAAAGAAGGAGGAGAACTCTCTAGCAAATTGAAAACAAGGCTTGCTAAGACTTTCTAAGACTTTTCTCTCAATCAAAATGCTTCTCAAAAGTTGTAACCTCAGCTGAGATTTGAGGGGTATTTATAGGCCTCAAGAGGATTCAAATTTTGGGCTCCAAAATTTGAATTCTCTTAGGGTTCCCGGTGCTGGCGGTTCCACCGCCCAGCCAGGCGGTGCCACCGCCCAGCGTTCGGGTGCTGGGCGGTGCCACCGCCCAGCCAAGGAGGTGTCACCGCCCAGCACTCGGGTGCTGGGCGGTGCCACCGCCCAGCCAGGCGGTTCCACCGCCTGACTTTCCGATTCATTGGTTTGGCTTATTTTTCGCCCAAACCAAATCTGATTTTGGCCCCAGTTGGCCCCTAACCAGGATATAGGATTATCTCTTAATCCTAATCCTAATTACAGGTGAACTACATAAAAAAAACATCCTAAGCAAGTTTTTTAACCGCGAACGTCGAGTCTTGTTCCGGCGAGCTTTTCCGACGAACTCTTCCGACGGACTCCCTGCAAGCTCCCAATCTTTATGATGACTTTAACGAGTAGCCGAGCCTTCTTGGTGATCTCCGCGAGCCTCCGACGATTTCTTCGGCGAACTTCCAACACGTTCCCGATTTCTTCTCGGACGGTTCCGGCAGCATCTCCGATGATTCTCCGGTCTCTTAAACGTCTATCAAACTCGACTCCGGTATCCTTGCTTTATGTTTTCTGATTATCGTAGTTAATCCTGCACACTTAACTCAATAATATGGATTAGATCAATTAACCCACCAATTGATTATATCATCAAAATCCGAGATTCAACAGCCGGGAGGTGGCACCGCCTGAGCTCAGTCTTCGAGCTAGACTGGGCGGTGCAACCTCCCTGACAGAGAGGTGGCAGCGCCTGAGCTCAGTCTTCGAGCTAGACTGGGCAGTGCAACCTCCCTGGCAGAGAGGTGGCACCGCCTGAGCTCAGTCTTCGAGCTAGACTGGGCGGTGCAACCTCCCTGGCAGAGAGGTGGCACCGCCTGAGCTCGGTCTTCGAGCTCTGCCAGGCGGTGCAACCTCTCCAGTCAAGAGGTGCAACCGCCTGATCCCGGAATTCCGGGATTTGATCGTTTTGAGCTCGAAATTTGAATTGGGTTGGGGCCTATAAATACCCCACCCATTCAGCACTGAAAAGATGCAGACCCACACCGAAATCTTGATCTTTTCTGTGATTCTAAGAGCTCAAAAGTGTTGTAAAGGCTTTAAGTCTCCTCCTTCTGTTCTTCAAGTTTTCAGTGGTAAAGTGAGGAGAGAAAGGTCTGTAAAGGTTGTCTCCTGAGCCTGTCAAAAGGAGAGAAACTGTAAAAGGGCAGTTTGGCCTTCGCCTATTGAAGGAAGGCCCCTAGTTGACGTCGGTGACCTCGTCGGTGGAGGAAGCCAAAAGTGGAGTAGGTCAAGACTGACCGAACCACTCTAAATCTCTGGTTTGCGTTTATTTTTGAGCACTTTATCATTACTGCAAACCTCCTTCATTACTACTGCTCTCTGCGCTTTCACGAACAAGTTCTAAGTGCTGTTCTTCCGAATCTGCATTCAGACGTAAATTCGTGTTTTTCATACTTTACAATTTACGTTTACGTATGATTCTGCAGAACTGTCTTCCGTGCTTTTACGAACGAGTTTCTTTGCAGTTTACACTTACATTTTGATCCTATTGATAACTGCAAACTGTCCTCTACAATTTTACGAACGAGTTTCAACATTTAGACGTAAAACTGCATTTAGACGTAAATCGGCTTTCCTCGCACAATCATCAGATCTCAGTTCACGTTTACGTCTTGATTTCAACTGCATACTGCCTTCTACGAGTATACAAACGAGTTTCAAAGTTCAGACGTAAATCTGCGTTTAAAACGTAAATCTGCGTTTAGACGTAAATCTGCGTCTAGACGTAAATCTGCGTTTAGACGTAAATCTGTTTTTTTTGCAGATTACTTTTTGAGCTGTACAACAGCAGCACATTGTCTTTATACTTCTGCTTAAACTGCTCCTAGACGCAAACTGTGTTTAGATGCAATCTGCGCTTAGACGCAATCTGCGTTTAGACGCAATCTGCGCTTAGACGCAATCTGCGCTAAGACGCAAACTGCGCTTAGACGCAATCTGAGTTTAGACGCAATCTGCATTTAGACGCAATCTGCATTTAGACGCAAACTGCGTTTAGACGCTAATTGTGTTTAAACGTAAACTGCACTTAATCATAAGTAATCTTAGAATCGGCTTTTGCATCAAAATAGTCTTTATCGAACGAACGCAGCCTTCGTTTTTTAATCGCTGAAAAATATCCACTGCACTAATTCACCCCCCCCCCCCCCTCTTAGTGCTCTCGATCCTAACAATTGGTATCAGAGCACAGTTAACTCTCAAAAGGATTAAAACCCGAGAGAGATGGCTTACGCCGGAAACCAAGAGGGCCATTCTATTACACGTCCACCCATGTTTAATGGGACGGACTACACCTACTAGAAGACCCGAATGAGGATCTTTCTTATTTCTATGGATTTTGAATTATGGAATCTTGTCGAGAATGGTTTTTCAAAGTCTTCTCTTCCAATGATCGATTGGAATGATTTGGAGAAGAAGGCTTTCGCTCTAAATGCAAAGGCTATGAATGCCTTATTTTGTGCACTCGATAAAAACGAGTTTAACCGTGTTTCAACTTGTGAAACTGCATTTGATATTTGGCACACACTCGAAGTGACCCATGAGGCAACAAGTAGAGTAAAAGAGTCAAAAATCAATTTGCTGTTACACTCTTTCGAACTTTTTCGGATGAAACCGAGTGAAACCATTGGCGACATGTTTACCCGTTTCACGGATGTCGTCAACGGTTTAAAAGGACTCGGAAAGAGCTTTTCGGATTTTGAGCTTGTTAATAAGATACTAAGATCCCTTCCTAAGAGTTGGGATCCTAAAGTCACCGCTATTCAAGAGGCAAAAGATCTGCGAAATTTCCCTCTTGAAGAACTAATCGGGTCATTAATGACCTACGAAATGACTTGTAAAGCTCATGAAGAGCAAGAAGACATCCTTCCAAAGAACAGGAAGGATATGGCACTCAAAACTTCAGAATGCCACTTGAGAGAAAACTCAAGTGATGAGGACTGTGATGATGACTTGGCACTTCTAACAAGAAAGTTTAAAAAGTTCTTTAAAAGAAATAAGTTTAAGAATGATGCAAAAAATAAACTTGAACCCAAAAAGGACCAAGCAATCTGCTATGAATGCAAAAAGCCGGGACACTACAAGAGTGATTGTCCCCAAGTCAAGAAAAGAACAACAAAGAAGAAGGCGCTCCAAGCAACGTGGGATGATTCGAGCGCATCTGAGGAAGAGGAGTCCAACACCGAGCAAGTTGCTCATTACACCTTAATAGCCATCGAAGACGAGGTAACAAATTCAATAGATGCTGATTTATCTTTCGATGAATTATTAAATGCCTTCAATGGCTTATTTGACGAATGCAAGAGTATAAGTAGAAAATATAAATTGTTGAAAAAGATGCATGATAGTCTTACTTGTGAGTTTGATAAGTTAAAAGTCGAACATCATGATAGTTTAAATTCATGTATCAAATGTCATGATTTAGAAACTATGCAAAAAGAAAACCTGCTACTCAAGGACACCTTGAAGAAATTCGAGGTTGGTAGCAAGTCATTAAACATGATCCTTGCAAACAAGGGTCACATTCCAAAAAGGAGCGGGATTGGATTTGTGAGAAATCCTCACCAAAATCCAACCACCTTCATAAAAGGCTCCATCTTACATGTTCAACACCAAACCAAGTGCAACTTTTGTTGCAAATCTGGACACAAGACACATTGTTGTCCATTCAAGAAAATAAGTCCAAACAAATTAATTTGGGTTCCTAAAGGAACCATGATAAACTCTATGCAACATGATAGAAAATGTAGATCTATTTATGAGGCACCCAAAAGCAAATGGGTACCTAAACATCATCCTTTCTTGTAGAAAACTAAACAATCGCAAGCTAGGAGCAAGAAATGGTACCTTGATAGTGGATGCTTAAGGCATATGACCGGAGATCCATCTCAATTCTCTAAGCTCACTAGCATAGACGAAGGATATGTCACCTTCGGAGACAACAACAAGGGTAAAATCATTGGCAAAGGAACCATAGGTAACAAATCCAACTTCTCTATTGAAGATGTTTTACTAGTTGATGGTTTAAAACATAACCTCTTGAGCATTAGTCAATTATGTGATAAAGGATATATTATAAGATTTGAATCTAATGCTTGCATCATTGAAAAACCACACAAAAATATATCTATGATTGCATTAAAACAAAACAACGTATACACTATTGACATCAATGACTTATGTGATGAAATGTGCTTTGCCGTTATGAATGAGGATGCTTGGCTATGGCATAGAAGATTAGGTCATGCTAGCATGAAACTAATCACTCAAGTATCATCTAGAGAACTTGTAAGAGGAATTCCTCATATCAAGTTCATCAAAGATAATGTATGTGATGCTTGCCAATTAGGTAAGCAAATTAAGGGTAGCTTCAAAGCTAAGAATCAAATAAGCACCTCTAGGCCCTTACAATTGATCTATATGGACTTGTTCGGACCAATCTCTACATCGAGTCTAGGAGGTAGCAAATACGCCTTTGTCATTATTGATGACTATAGCAGATATACATGGACCTACTTCTTAAAACAGAAAAATGAATGCTTTAGATATTTTACCAAGTTTTGTAAACTTGTTCAAAATGAGAAGGGATCTATGATTTCGTCAATTAGAAGTGATCATGGTGGAGAATTTCAAAACCATGACTTCCAAGAATTCTGTGAACTCAACGGATACAACCATAATTTCTCTACTCCAAGAAATCCTCAACAAAATGGGGTAGTAGAAAGAAAAAATCGAAATTTACAAGAAATGGCAAGAACCATGTTGAATGAACATAGCCTACCCAAATATTTTTGGGCCGAAGCTGTAAACACTGCATGCTATATTTTAAATAGAGTCCTAGTAAGACCCTTACTCACCAAAACTCCTTATGAGTTATGGAATAAAAAAAAACCCAATGTCTCATATTTTAAAGTCTTTGGGTGTAAGTGTTTTATCTTGAATGAAAAGGATAACTTAGGAAAATTCGATGCTAAATCTGATGAAGGAATCTTTCTTGGTTATTCTTCGGTTTCTAAAGCTTTTCGCATCTTCAATAAAAGAACCTTAATTATTGAAGAATCCATCCATGTTGTTTTCAATGAGATTTCAGAAATTAAGAAAAATGATCTTGATGATGATGTTAATTTTGATTCCTTGAATTTAAACGAAACCCCGTCTCCAACTAGCAACTTGGATGCATCCACTTCCGAAACATCCTTACCCAAGGATTGGAAGTATATAGATGCTCATCCTAAGGAGCTAATCCTAGGAGACACATCAAAGGGGGTTCAAACACGATCTTCTTTTAAAAACTTTTGTGCCAACGCCGCCTTTCTCTCCCAAATTGAACCCAAATGTGTTGATGAAGCCATGAAAGATGATTCATGGATTATCGCAATGCAAGATGAATTAAATCAATTTGAGAGAAATGAGGTGTGGACGCTTGTTCCTAGGCCAAATGACCATTTAGTTATTGGTACTAAATGGGTCTTTAGAAACAAGCAAGATGAAAATGGTATCGTGGTTAGAAACAAGGATAGATTAGTGGCCAAAGGTTTCAACCAAGAAGAAGGTATCGATTACGAAGAAACCTTCGCACTTGTCGATTGGAAGCCATAAGGATGCTCCTTGCCTACGCTAGTTGCAATAATTTTAAGTTATTTCAAATGGATGTTAAAAGCGCTTTTCTAAATGGTTTCATTTCCGAAGAAGTTTATGTTGAACAACCTCCTGGATTTGAAAATAATGGCTACCCTAATCATGTGTTTAGATTAACTAAAGCTCTCTATGGTTTAAAACAAGCCCCAAGGGCTTGGTATGAGAGACTTATTTCTTTTCTCATTGAAAATAATTTCATAAAAGGCAAGGTTGATACTACATTGTTTATCAAGAATTTTGAAAATAATTTTCTCATTGTTCAGATTTATGTTGATGTTATCATCTTTGGCTCTACAAATGAATCTCTTTGTGAATCGTTTGCTAAAACTATGAGTCTTGAATTCGAAATGAGCTTAATGGGAGAATTAACATTCTTCTTAGGTTTACAAATCAAACAACTAAGCAATGGCATCTTTATTAGTCAAACTAAATATGCCATGAATTTATTAAAAAGGTTTAACATGAACAACTCAAAGGCCAGTAACACTCCTATGAGCACCTCCACTAAATTAGAAATTGATGAAAGTGGAGAAAGCTTTGATCAAAAAACTTATAGGGGTATGATAGGAAGTTTACTTTACCTCACTGCAACCAGACCAGACATCATGTTCAGTGTAGGACTTTGTGCTAGATTTCAATCAAACCCTAAGATGTCTCATCTCAAAGCAGTTAAAAGAATATTTAGATATCTTAATGGTACCACAAATCTAGGATTATGGTACCCAAAATCAGAAAATTTTGAGTTAATTGCTTATGCTGATGCTGACTTTGCTGGGTGTAGATTAGATAGAAAAAGCACATCAGGATCATGTCAATTTTTAGGACATGCCCTTGTTTCCTGGTCATCAAAGAAACAAAACTCAGTTGCACTATCAACAACCGAAGCTGAATATATTGCAGCAAGTGCATGCTGTGCACAAGTTGTATGGATGAAAAATACCTTAGAAGATTATAAAGTTCATCTCAAAAATATTCAAATTAAATGTGATAACACAAGTGCAATATGCTTAACCAAGAATCCTATATAACACTCAAGAACAAAACATATTGATATTAGACATCACTTTATACGAGATCATGTCACCAATCATGACGTAACCATAGAATTCATTGATACTAAACATCAACTAGCTGACATTTTTACAAAACCTCTAAGTGAAGAACAATTTGATTTCATTAGAAGAGAATTAGGAATGCTGATGTGTCCGAACAAATAAATTAAAATCATTTTTCGGACTATATTGTATGAACAGATCACTTAATTATATGTGAAAATCTGCAAAAAAATCTTGTCCGAATGCATCTTATTTATGAAACAGATTTTCTCGTACACCTTCATGAAAATTGAGTTTCTGAAATAGATTTGATGAAGTAATTCATGTGTATGTATTCCATCCTGCAAAATCTTTACAATGGATTATAACACAAAGGGGAAGAAGTATTTAAAGCAATCTATGTAAAATTCCTCTATAAGCTTGCTATTATTATTTTCTGGTATCATAGTTACTATGCTTTTTGTTGATGACAAAGGGGGAGATATATATGAATTGATAAACACTGCCATGATTAGAAATACTATGAATGATGCTATAAACACTGCTATGATTATGCCATTCTTGCATCACCAAGAGATATATGAACATGTGCTAAAGTTTGCATTGTGCCCTGAGTTGATATCTTATCATGTGAAGAAAATGCAAAACTTGCTAGAATATTTCAAATGTGTGCATCATGTAATAAGTTTCACAGCTTTAGATGATAATGTTCACACTACATGATGAATAGTTACAAACACAATCTTACAAACTTATTGATGTATGTCAAACCCTGACATCATCCTTGAAGAGATACAACATGATGAGTATCATGATGGGAGTATTGATAAGTTTAACTGATCTAACTTATCAATACGTCACTTGAATTCTTAGGTCTTGAATTCAAGGTTGACTTATCTCAACTATGGCATATAGACAGGGGGAGTTAAGGATAACTCCATTATCAATTGATTGTCATCATCAAAAAGGGGGAGATTGTTGAATCTCGGATTTTGATGATGAAGTCAATTGTCATTTGTTGTCTAATCTATGTGTTGAGATAAGTGTGCAGGATTAACTACGATGAAAGATAGACAAGCAGTAGGAGTTGCGCCGGAGTCAAGTTCATGATCACGTTGGGAGTTCGAGAGTTCGACGGAAGTTCGGACGGTCGTCGGAGGTTCTGCGAGAACAGATCCGAGAAGTCCAGAAGCTTGCCAAGTGAAGCTCGTCGGAACTTGCCAAGTGGATCTTCGCAAAGTCCAGGAGTTTGCCGGAAGTCCGCAGGAGCATCGCCGAGGGTTCATCGGATGATCGACGGAAGTTCGCCGGAAACTCGCCGGAAAGAGCGATTGACGCACCAAAGCAAGCTGCAGAAGTTGTCTAAGATTTAAATCGTAGTTAGCACGTTGATTAAGTTGGAAAATGGGAGGTGATCCCATTGGCTTAATCTTGGGGCAATTGGGCCCTTGAAAGACTGAAATTGGGCCGAATGGAATGAACCATTCGGACCCTGATTGCACCAGGAGGTGCAACCGCCCAGGCCAGGAGGTGGCACCGCCTGGGCTAGGCTTTCCAGCGAGACTGGGCGGTGCAACCTCCCCAGCCGGGAGGTGGCACCGCCTGAGCTCAGTCTTCGAGCTAGACTGGGCGGTGCAACCTCCCTGACAGAGAGGTGGCAACGCCTGAGCTCAGTCTTCGAGCTAGACTGGGCGGTGCAACCTCCCTGGCAGAGAGGTGGCACCGCCTGAGCTCAGTCTTCGAGCTAGACTGGGCGGTGCAACCTCCCTGGCAGAGAGGTGGCACCGCCTGAGCTCGGTCTTCGAGCTCTGCCAAGCGGTGCAACCTCTCCAGTCAAGAGGTGCAACCGCCTGATCCCGGAATTCCGGGATTTGATCGTTTTGAGCTCGAAATTTGAATTGGGTTGGGGCCTATAAATACCCCACCCATTCAGCACTGAAAAGATACAGACCCACACCGAAATCTTGATCTTTTCTGTGATTCTAAGAGCTCAAAAGTGTTGTAAAGGCTTTAAGTCTCCTCCTTCTGTTCTTCAAGTTTTCAGTGGTAAAGTGAGGAGAGAAAGGTCTGTAAAGGTTGTCTCCTGAGCCTGTCAAAAGGAGAGAAACTGTAAAAGGGCAGTTTGGCCTTCGCCTATTGAAGGAAGGCCCCTAGTTGACGTCGGTGACCTCGTCGGTGGAGGAAGCCAAAAGTGGAGTAGGTCAAGACTGACCGAACCACTCTAAATCTCTGGTTTGCGTTTATTTTTTAGCACTTTATCATTACTGCAAACCTCCTTCATTACTACTGCTCTCTGCGCTTTCACGAACAAGTTCTAAGTGCTGTTCTTCCGAATCTGCATTCAGACGTAAATTCGTGTTTTTCATACTTTACAATTTACGTTTACGTATGATTCTGCAGAACTGTCTTCCGTGCTTTTACGAACGAGTTTCTTTGCAGTTTACACTTACATTTTGATCCTATTGATAACTGCAAACTGTCCTCTACAATTTTACGAACGAGTTTCAACATTTAGACGTAAAACTGCATTTAGACGTAAATCGGCTTTCCTCGCACAATCATCAGATCTCAGTTCACGTTTACGTCTTGATTTCAACTGCATACTGCCTTCTACGAGTATACAAACGAGTTTCAAAGTTCAGACGTAAATCTGCGTTTAAAACGTAAATCTGCGTTTAGACGTAAATCTGCGTCTAGACGTAAATCTGCGTTTAGACGTAAATCTGTTTTTTTTGCAGATTACTTTTTGAGCTGTACAACAGCAGCACATTGTCTTTATACTTATGCTTAAACTGCTCCTAGACGCAAACTGTGTTTAGATGCAATCTGCGCTTAGACGCAATCTGCGTTTAGACGCAATCTGCGCTTAGACGCAATCTGCGCTAAGACGCAAACTGCGCTTAGACGCAATCTGAGTTTAGACGCAATCTGCATTTAGACGCAATCTGCATTTAGACGCAAACTGCGTTTAGACGCTAACTGTGTTTAAACGTAAACTGCACTTAATCATAAGTAATCTTAGAATCGGCTTTTGCATCAAAATAGTCTTTATCGAACGAACGCAGCCTTCGTTTTTTAATCGCTGAAAAATATCCACTGCACTAATTCACCCCCCCCCCCCCCCCCCCCCCTCTTAGTGCTCTCGATCCTAACATATTATTCACCCTCCTATATTCAATGGGACGAACTACATATATTGGAAAACTAGAATGAGAATTTTCTTGCCTTCTATGAACTTTGATTTATGGAATATCATTGAAAATGGTTTTGAAAAGTCATCCAAATCAATAAACGAATGGAATTATTTAGAGAAGAATACTTTTTCTTTGAATGCTAAAGTTATGAATGCTCTATTTTATATTTTAGATAAAAATGAGTTTAATCATATTTCAATTTGTGAAACTACACATAACATTTGGCACATATTCGAAATCACACATGAAGGCACGAGTAGAGTTAAAGATTCTAAAATTATTCTTTTGATGCATAATTTTGAACTATTTCGTATGAAGCCAAGCAAAACTATTATTGACATGTACACATGTTTTACGGATGTCGTCAATAATTTAAAAAGTCTAAGTAATTTTTTTTTTAAGTTTGAACTTGTTAATAAAATACTAAGATCCCTTCCAAAAGGTTGGGATCCGAAAGTGACGACAATTTAAGAGACAAAGGGCCTAAATAACTTTCCATTTAAAGAATTTATTAGGTTTTTAATGACCTATAAAATGACATGTATTGCACATGATGAACATGAGAACAACCTTCCAAAGAATAGGAAGGATTTGAGAACTACTCGAGTGAAAGCTCAATTGATGATGACTTTGAACTCCTCATAAGTAGATTTAAAAAGTTTGTAAAACAAGAATCAAAAAATATAAATGAATTTAAAAGAAAGAAGTTGTCAAAACGGAAAAAAGTACTCAAGGAAACTTGGGTTGATTTGAGTGCATTTGAAGATAAGGAGCAAGCTGATGAAGAAGAAGTTGTGAACTTCACTTTGGTGGCTCTCAACAATGAGGTAAACAACTCAAACGAATCTTCTTTATCTTATAATGAATTATTTAATACCTTTAATAATTTGTTTGATGATTTTAAATCAGTTAGTAAAATATATAAATTATTAAAAAATTAGCATGATAATTACATGTTAACTCATTGTACTAAATGTGAAGAGTTAGACTTAGTTAAGAATGAAAATGTATTACTAAAATAAACATTAGAAAACTTTGAAATTAATAGCAAATCATTAAACATGATTCGTGCTAATAAGGGTTATGTACATAGAAAAGTAGGAATCGATTTTGTGAGTAGCAACACTCAACAAAAATCGATTTTATTTGTTAAAGGACCCATATTACATGTTTCCCATTAAAATAAATATAATTTTTATGGTAAATGTGGACACTTTACATTTAAATGTCCATTTAAAAAGTATGACTTGTATAAATTAGTTTGGGTTCCTAAAGGAGCCATAAATGACCTTATGCCAAAAATCAAGATAGATTTAATCATGAGAGACCTAAAACATGATTTTTTGATTGTAGACATCTCTAAAATTGAAATCTAGGAGCAAAAATAATTTTTTTATTGTAGATGCTCAAGACCTATGACCGGAGATCTAACACACTTTACAAAGGTCATTAGCCAAAACAAAATAATTTTAAAAATATTTTATGTTTAAATCAAGTTTGATGATTTAATGATTTAATTATGCATGATGATTTGAAGTAATGATGATTTTTGTGATTTATGGTTTATTGATCTTAATGATTTCTATGAAGAAATTTGCTCTTTCGATTTTAAACGTTGATGCATATTTTGATTTAGCGTAAAAAAAAAACTTGGGCATGCTTATAAAATCACTTAAATTTAAACAAAAAGGGGAGAATGTATTTTTCTTAAAAATATCTCTAAAGCTTTTCGATTTTTTAACAAATTGATTCCTAATGATGAATCTATTTTATGTAATCTCTTGAATTAAGAAAGTGATTTTGATGATTTTAATGATTTGACGATTTGAATTTGAATGAGTTTTATCTATATCATGATCTTGAATTCTCATAATCATAACTTGAGATTTTTTGATATGAATCAAGATCCCTTACTTTTTATTTTGAATGATTCTTATATTTTATTAAAGAGAATATTTATCTAAATAAATCATGATTTTTCTCTTGATTTCTCGGAATTCATGACTTCAAATTTCTTTTGAAGATATTTTACTATTTGATCTCCTAAGATTTCTTTTTGATTATTTAAGAGGATATTTGTCAAAATGAATCATGTCTTTTGGTATTCATATGATCTTTGATATTATCTTTCATGACATGATTTTTATTATGTATAATTCCTTTGTATTCATGAATTATATATCTCATTACTAAGTTAATTTTTCTTGATATATTTCATGTGATGATTTGAAAAATGATATAAAGGGAAAAGTTTTACATTATTGAAACCTTCCCTTCTTTTTGATAATAACAAAGGGGGAGAAAGTATTGCTAGCTTATACATTTCAAGGAGAAAACTTGCTAGTTTGCACATTTCAAAGAAAAGAAAACTTGTTAGCTTGCATATTGTAAAATGATATAAAATTTACTAGCTTGCATGTTGTAAAATGATATAAAATTTGCTAGCTTGCATGATATAAAACTTGCTAAAATTGCTAGCTTAGTCATCACAAAAGAGAAGCAAAGTTTGCTAGCTTGTGTTGAATCTCAGATTTTGATGATGAAACCAATTGATAGTGTTTATCTAATATGTGTTTTAAGTGGCGTAGGAAGCTTCGATTAGGGAGAGATAATTAAGATAGGAAAAATCATGTTGAGCCTGAGTAGAATATATTAGAAGATTTGATGTCGAGCCGGAGGATCGGTTAACGTATTGACAGAAGGCCTTGGGCCATAGGATCAGGCATCGGGCTAAGACGAGTGGAAATTACACCAAGGAAATTGGAGTTGCGGAGGTCAATTGGCCGATTGGGCAATAGGCCACAAGAGAGGACGATGCACCGAAGAATCGAATGAGGTGTCGATGAACTAATGATATGCTGGACAACATTTGATTTAGCTTTGTAATAATTATCTAGATCGAAGTAAGTTTTAGGTATAATTGGGTTAGAATTGGGCCAACTTAATTAGGGGCCAATTGGGCCCAAGTTTGAGCTATGTTAGGCCAAGTGAAAGGCCCAAATAGTGACTTAACAAGTGAAACCGTTGGTGGCATAGTCTTCGAGATTGTGTCAAGTGGTGGTACTGTCAGTTTGGGCGGTGGTACCGCCCAGACTCAGTCTCCGAGATAATGTCAGGTGGTGGTCCTACAAGTCTGGGTGGTGGTACTGCCCAGACATAGTTTCCCAAGCAGTGGTACCACTAGACTGGGTGATGGTACCATCCAATGTTAGTGCTGTAGGTCGTGGTACCGCCCAGCACAAGCGGTGGTACCACTAGAACCCGGGATAAGACCATTTTTTGCTCTAATTTTGAAGTCATTTGGGGTCTATAAATAACCCAGCTATTTCTACATGGAGTAGCAAGAATTAAGCAAGAAATTGAGTTGAAAAAGAGGGAAAAATACTCAAAAAAAATTGGAAAACTCTCTTAGGATTTAGGATCCCTTCTTCCTAGTATTTAGAAGTTTGTCTAAAGGGAGAATTGAGGTCTAAAAAAGAGAGGCTTGTAAGGGTTGTCTCCTAAACCTGTGAAAAGGAGAAAGAGTATAAAAGGGTAGTTGATCTTTACCCAGTGAAGAAAGAGTGGATGTCGGTGTTGAATCTCGTATTTTGATGATGAAACTCCTTGATATATGATTTAATCTACGTTTTGAGTGACGCAGAGTGCTTCGATCAGGATGAGACAATTAAAGCAGGAACATCATGTTGTGCCGGAAGAACATGTCAGAAGATTGGACGTCGGGCCGGTGGATCGGTCGACGTATCGACAGAAGGCTTCGGGTCGTGGACTCGGGCATCGGGCCAAGAAGAGCGGGTATTGTGCCAAGGATATCGGAGTTGCGGAGTCAACTTGCCGATTGGGCAATAGGCTGCAGGAAAGGACGATGCGCCGAAGAATCGGACGAAGCGTCGAGGGACCAATGACATGCCGGACAACTTGATTAATTGCTTAGGATTAATTGTCTCGATCGAAGTTTTTGTTTTTGTGTGTGCAGGATTAACTACAATGAAAGAAAGACAAGCAGCAGGAGTTGCGCCGGAGTAAAGTTCATGATCACATTGGGAGTTCGAGAGTTCGACGGAAGTTCGGACGGTCGTCGGAGGTTCTGCGAGAACAGATCCGAGAAGTCCAGAAGCTTGCCAAGCGAAGCTCGTCGGAACTTGCCAAGTGGATCGTCGCAAAGTCCAGGAGTTTGCCGGAAGTCCGCAGGAGCATCACCGAGGGTTCATCGGATGATCGACGGAAGTTCGCCGGAAACTCGCCGGAAGAAGCGATTGACGCACCGAAGCAAAGCTGCAGAAATTGTCTTAGATCTAATCATAGTTAGCACGTTGATTAAGTTGGAAAATGGGAGGTGATCCCATTAACTTAATCTTGGGCCAATTGGGCCCGAATTCGGACTGGTTTGGGCCAAGTTTAGAGCCCAACCAGTGATCTGGAATTGCACCAGGAGGTGCAACCGCCCAGGCCAGGAGGTGGCACCGCCTGGGCTAAGCCTCCCAGCGAGACTGGGCGGTGCAACCTCCCCAGCCGAGAGGTGGCACCGCCTGAGCTCAGTCTTCGAGCTAGACTGGGCGGTGCAACCTCCCTGACAGAGAGGTGGCACCGCCTGAGCTCAGTCTTCGAGCAAGACTGGGCGGTGCAACCTCCCTGACAGAGAGGTGGCACCGCCTGAGCTCGGTCTTCGAGCTCTGCCAGGCGGTGCAACCTCTCCAGTCAAGAGGTGCAACCGCCTGATCCCGGAATTCCGGGATTTGATCGTTTTGAGCTCCAAATTTGAATTGGGTTGGGGCCTATAAATACCCCACCCATTCAGCACTGAAAAGAGCAAGAACTTACCTGAAATCTTGATCTTTTCAGTGGTTCTTAGAGCTCAAAACTGCTAGTTTTTCCTCCTCCTTCTGTTCTTCAAGTTTGAGTTGTAAAGAGAGGAGAGAAAACATCTGTAAGGGTTGTCTCCTAAGCCCATCAAAAGGAGTGAATCTGTAAGAGGGTAGTTGGCCTTCGCCTATTGAAGGAAGGCTTCTAGTTGACGTCGGTGACCTCATCGGTGGAGGAAGCCAAAAGTGGAGTAGGTCAAGACTGACCGAACCACTCTAAATCTCTGGTTTGCGTTTATTTTGAGCACTTTATCATTACTGCAAACCTCCTACTTAGCCTTTGCTCTCTGCGCTTTTACGAACGAATTCTGTGCAGTTTACGTTTACGTCTTGATTTCATTTACAACTGCAATCTGTCTTCTGCGCTTTTACGAACAAGGTTCTGTGCAGTTTACGTTTACGTCTTGATTTCATTTACAACTGCAAACTGTCTTCTACGCTTTTACGAACAAGGTTCTGTGCAGTTTACGTTTACGTCTTGATTCCATTTAGACGCAAACTGCGTTTAGACGTAAACTGCGTTTAGACGTAAACTGCGTTTAGACGTAAACTGCGCTTAGACGCAAACTGTGTTTAGACGCAAACTGCGCTTAGACGCAAATTGTGTTTAGACGCAAACTGTGTTTAGACGCAAACTGCGCTTAGACGCAATCTGCGCTTAGACGTAAACTGCACTTAGATACAAACTGTGAATCAGCTTTTGCATCATAATAGTTTCTATCGAACGAACGCAGCTTTCGATTTTTAATCGCTGAAAGATTTCCGCTGCACTAATTCATCCCCCCCCCCCTCTTAGTGCTCTCGATCCTAACAATTGGTATCAGAGCGGGGTATTTCTCATTTCGGATTTACACCCGAGAGAAATGGCTCTTCAAGAGGGCTTTTCGGTCTTTCGTCCACCGTTCTTTAACGGATTGGACTACACTTATTGGAAAACTCGAATGAGAGTTTTCTTGATTTCTCTAAATCTGGATTTATGGAATATCGTTGAAAACGGTTTTCAACTTCCCTCTAAACCGATGAACGAATGGTCGGATTTAGAGAAGAAGTATTTTTCTTTAAACGCAAAGGCTATGAATGCCTTATTTTGCGCTTTGGACAAAAATGAGTTCAATCGGATTTCTTTGTGCGAAACGGCTTTCGATATTTGGCGCACTCTTGAAATCACGCACGAGGGAACTAGTAGAGTCAAAGACTCGAAAGTTAATATTTTACTGCATGATTTCGAGCTTTTTCATATGAAACCAAGCGAAACCATTGTTGACATGTACACCCGTTTTACGGATGTCGTCAATGGTTTAAATTCACTTGGTAAAAGCTTTTCGGATTTTGAACTCGTTAACAAAGTTTTGCGCTCACTTTCTAAAACTTGGGATTCAAAAGTAACTGCTATTCAAGAATCGGAAAACTTGAACCAATTTCCACTTGAAGAACTAATTGGTTCATTGATCACATATGAAATGACGTGCAATGCACGTGAAGAACTTGAGAACCACCTTCCAAAGAACAGGAAGGATTTGGGACATAGAACATTTGAAGACCACTCAAGCATAAGCTCAAGTGATGGTGAACTTAAACTACAAATGAAACGAAAATTAAAAAGCAAAAAGAATCAAACTACTTGCTTTAAACGCAAGAAGAAGAACAAAAACTGGGATGAATCGAGCTCCTCCGAAGAAGAGAAAGTCAACAAAAGCAAGGCGGCAAACTACGCCTTAACAGCCTACAATGATGAGGTAATCGAAATCCCCCTAATTTATTTTGAAATTACTTGATGCTTTCATGATGTATTTTTCTCTTTTAGTTTAGAATTAATTTTCTTAAAAATTACATGTTAAAAAAAATTATTATGATCATACTAAGTAATTTCAAAAATGATAATATTGCATATTTTATGATAAACAAATAAAATGATCTTGATTGAAAATATGAAATCATGGTTAAGAAGTAATAATGTGCATTACGTTGATTTCCATTGTTATTTCTCGATTTTGATTAAAGATCATGTTTGATTTGAAGAAATGCATAATGATGAAATTAAATATTTCGATTGACAATTTCATGCATGAGATATACATGATGATTTTTGTGATTGATGGTTTTATGATGAAATTCATTTTACGATCCTAAACATTGATGCATGTTTTCATTTGACATAAATGAAAAGGCATGCTAACATGAAATCGATCACTTAAGATGAAACACTTAAAAAAGGGGAGAAATATATGAATTGATGCTATAAACACTATGCTATGATTATCCCATGCTTGCATCACCAAGAAATATATGATTGCTATCATTGCTATATGCCCTGTATCAAGATATCAAACAAAAATTTGCATCATACGAGCTGATATCTTACCATGTGATGCAATGCTACACTTGCCAAAATATTCGAAATGTGTACATCATGCCCTGTATCAAGATATCAAACAAAATCTTGCTTCACAGTTTTACGCATTGATATCTTACCATATGATGAAATGCTACAATTGATGAACACTTGAAATGTAATCCTCTATCTTATTGATTTTTCAATAAATCTATGCTTGTCATACATGAATTTATTAAATGTAATTTTGAGGATGATTTCAGATTTGACAAATGCTTGATTCGTATTTACGACATAAGATACACTTTAAATATGAATCATGCATCAATCATGTTAAATGCTTCAATCATTTTCTATCTCTAGAGTTCTCGATTTTGATAAAATACAAGTGATAAATTCATTTATGATATCTTGTAAATCACTTGAATTATGAATGAGTTTTTTATGATGCGTTAAAAGAATCACTTAAAAAGAAAATGCTTTTCCCATCTGATCGAGATTAATGATTTCATGATATTTTGTGAATCTCGAAATTAATTTTAATGACTTGATTATGAATTTCAAGTTAATGATTTGATTTGAATCATAATCTTGATCTTGCAAAATTGAAGTCACAAATAATATCCTGTGGTATTCATGAATTGATACTCACAATATGAAAGCATTGATATTCATGACTTGAATTGGATTGAAACATTGTATGCTTAAATTAATCATTCTCCTATGTTTCAAAAATTCCTTAAATGCCTTATGTGATGATTGAAAACTAACTTGCTTTATGATGAATCACGAATCATAACTTGATCTATGATGCCTTGAAATGATTGAAATATTTAACACTTTTATGCTCTACCCCCTACTTTCTTCTTGTTTTCAATGATAAAATGGGGAGAAGTTTTGATCATGCATGGTAGGATATAATTTGACAAAATTGATACCATCATGATATGAAACATTTATGATTTGTAATTATGCATGCAATACTTGTGCTTTCTAATTATGATGTGATGTATTGCATATGATGTAAATCATGATTTAAAATGCTATGAGTGCTAAGTTACACATTTTGAGAAGAAATTGCTATATTGAAACATTAATGTAATTATGAATGATGATATGATATTATGCATGTAATACTTCAACTTATGATAATGATGCATGCAATGATAAAATATTCATGATGAAAAATTGTCTTGACATTCATAACTTGATTATTCATCCTTTGTCATGATTTTGAAATCGTTGTAAAAGGAAAAAGAACTACAAAACTGTATTCTTCCTTTCTTTTTGACAATGACAAAGGGGGAGATAGCTAGCTTGCACAAGTCAAGAAGATGCAAAAACTTGATTGCTAGCTTGCCTATCTTAAGTAGCAAAGATTGCTAACTTGCTTATTTCAAGAAGCAAAAATTGTCTTCTTGAACATCACCATCTTGAATATCTCAAGAAGCAAGACTTGCAACCTGCACATTACAATAGGAAGTAATAATCATGAGCCTACACAAGAAAGTTATCTTGCATTTGCTTTCGAAGTTTTTGCTAACTTGTATATCGTAAAAAAATTGCTAGCTTGTAGTCTAAAGAGAAGCGAAAAGTTGCTATCTCAAAAGAAGCAAAGGTGCTATCTTGCCTATCTCAAGAAGCAAAACATGCTAACTTGCGCATCTAGCAAAGTGGACGAAATTTTCATATTTCAAGAAGCAAGAGTTGCCTTCTTGAACATCTCTAATTTGCTAGCTTGCATGATGTAGAACTTGCTATCTTGAACATCTCTAATTTTCATACCAAGTGCTATCTTGTATGCTATAAAACTTGCATATCTAAAACTTGATAGCTTGAATATTCTAAGCATGAATCAACACTTGCTATATTTTCTAGCAAAAGTGCATGATGATAAAACTTGATATTATGTTTTTCATGCAAATGAGTTGAACCAATATCACAAACACTTGATTGTGATACTTCTCCTTTTTGTTGATGACAAAGGGGGAGAAGTATGTTGATGAAAGTATGTTGATGACATGACATGTGATGCATAAGTTTATGCATATGTTCATGTTGACGTGTTGCAAGTATTCATGATGAATATTGCAATGACTTGAATTCAGTTTGAATTCAAGGTTCTATCAATATGGCATATTGATAGGGGGAGTTTGTTTAAACTCTGGGAGTTAAGGTTAACTCCGATTATGATGACATGTTGCTTAGATTTTTGAATCTAAGAGTTTCTATCAATAAGGTATATTGATAGGGGGAATTTGTTTAAACTCCGGGAGTTAAGTTTAACTCCGTCATCAAGTAGTTGTCATCATCAAAAAGGGGGAGATTGTTGAATCTCGTATTTTGATGATGAAACTCCTTGATATATGATTTAATCTGCGTTTTGAGTGACGCAGAGTGCTTCGATCAGGATGAGACAATTAAAGCAGGAACATCATGTTGTGCCGGAAGAACATGTCAGAAGATTGGACGTCGGGCCGGTGGATCGGTCGACGTATCGACAGAAGGCTTCGGGTCGTGGACTCGGGCATCGGGCCAAGAAGAGCGGGTATTGTGCCAAGGATATTAGAGTTGTGGAGTCAACTGGCCGATTGGGCAATAGGCTGCAGGAAAGGACGATGCGCCGAAGAATCGGACGAAGCATCGAGGGACCAATGACATGCCGGACAACTTGATTAATTGCTTAGGATTAATTGTCTCGATCGAAGTTTTTGTTTTTGTGTGTACAGGATTAACTACGATGAAAGAAAGACAAGCAGCAGGAGTTGCGCCGGAGTAAAGTTCATGATCACATTGGGAGTTCGAGAGTTCGACGGAAGTTCAGACGGTCGTCGGAGGTTCTGCGAGAACAGATCCGAGAAGTCCAAAAGCTTGCCAAGCGAAGCCCGTTGGAACTTGCCAAGTGGATCGTCGCAAAGTCCAGGAGTTTGCCGGAAGTCCGCAGGAGCATCACCGAGGGTTCATCGGCTGATCGACGGAAGTTCGCCGGAAACTCGCCGGAAGAAGCAATTAACGCACCGAAGCAAAGCTGCAGAAATTGTCTTAGATCTAATCGTAGTTAGCACATTGATTAAGTTGGAAAATGGGAGGTGATCCCATTAACTTAATCTTGGGCCAATTGGGCCCGAATTCGGACTGGTTTGGGCCAAGTTTGGAGCCCAACCAGTGATCTGGAATTGCACCAGGAGGTGCAACCGCCCAAGCCAGGAGGTGGCACCGCTTGGGCTAAGCCTCCCAGCGAGACTGGGCGGTGCAACCTCCCCAGCCGAGAGGTGGCACCGCCTGAGCTCAGTCTTCGAGCTAGACTGGGCGGTGCAACCTCCCTGACAGAGAGGTGGCACCGCCTGAGCTCAGTCTTCGAGCAAGACTGGGCGGTGCAACCTCCCTGGCAGAGAGGTAGCACCGCTTGAGCTCGGTCTTCGAGCTCTGCCAGGCGGTGCAACCTCTCCAGTCAAGAGGTGCAACCGCCTGATCCCAGAATTCCGGGATTTGATCGTTTTGAGCTCCAAATTTGAATTGGGTTGGGGCCTATAAATACCCCACCCATTCAGCACTGAAAAGAGCAAGAACTTACCCGAAATCTTGATCTTTTCAGTGGTTCTTAGAGCTCAAAACTGCTAGTTTTTCCTCCTCCTTCTGTTCTTCAAGTTTGAGTTGTAAAGAGAGGAGAGAAAACATCTGTAAGGGTTGTCTCCTAAGCCCATCAAAAGGAGTGAATCTGTAAGAGGGTAGTTGGCCTTCGCCTATTGAAGGAAGGCTTCTAGTTGACGTCGGTGACCTCATCGGTGGAGGAAGCCAAAAGTGGAGTAGGTCAAGACTGACCGAACCACTCTAAATCTCTGGTTTGCGTTTATTTTGAGCACTTTATCATTACTGCAAACCTCCTACTTAGCCTCTGCTCTCTGCGCTTTTACGAACGAATTCTGTGCAGTTTACGTTTACGTCTTGATTTCATTTACAACTGCAATCTGTCTTCTGCGCTTTTACGAACAAGGTTCTGTGCAGTTTACGTTTACGTCTTGATTTCATTTACAACTGCAAACTGTCTTCTGCGCTTTTACGAACAAGGTTCTGTGCAGTTTACGTTTACGTCTTGATTCCATTTAGACGCAAACTGCGTTTAGACGTAAACTGCGCTTAGACGCAAACTGCGTTTAGACGCAAACTACGTTTAGACGTAAACTGCGTTTAGACGTAAACTGCGCTTAGACGTAAACTGTGTTTAGACGCAAACTGCGCTTAGACGCAAACTGTGTTTAGACGCAAACTGTGTTTAGACGCAAACTGCGCTTAGACGCAATCTGCGCTTAGACGCAAACTGCGCTTAGATACAAACTGTGAATCAGCTTTTGCATCATAATAGTTTCTATCGAACGAACGCAGCTTTCGATTTTTAATCGCTGAAAGATTTCCGCTGCACTAATTCACCCCCCCCCTCTTAGTGCTCTCGATCCTAACAGTCGGTAGCCTCGACGGAAGAGGAATCGGGAGTGGATGTAAGTCACGACGACCGAACCACTATAAAACTCGATTTGCATTTCTATTTATGCAATTTACCTTTACTACAATCTGCCTTACTTAGCTTTACTTTCTCATTACACTCCTTTGTACACTTTAAAGTTAAACTCTTTTCGAATATTGATTTTTATCAAACGAGATTTTCGAACCGACGTCGTTTTTCTCTCGTGCACTAATTCGCCCCCCCCCCCCCCCCCTTCCCCCCCCCTTTTAATGCCTACGTGATCCTAACAGTTGGTATCAAAGTCATATTCTTTTTTGTTTGCTTTAACAATGAAATCATAAAACCCTTTTTATTTTGAACAAGTTTACAAAACTTAGAGAAATACGTAAAGCATTCACTTTTGTGTGCCAAAAAATAAGTCCATATGTATCTACTATAATTATCCACGATGACAAATGCATATTTGCTACCTCATAGGCTTGATGTAGCAATTGGTCTGAACAAATCCATATAGATCAATTGCAAAGGTCTAGAGGTGCTTATTTGGTTCTTAGGTTTGAAGCTACCTTTTATTTGTTTTTGTTGAATCTCATTTTTTATGATGAAACCAATCGATAAGTGTTTATGTTTTAATCTACGTTTTGAGTGACACAGGATGCTTCGATCAAGATGAGACAATTAAAGCTGGAAGAATCATATTGTGCCGAAAGAAACCATGTCAGAAGATTGGACGTCAGGCCGAAGGATCGGTCGATGTATCGACAAAAGGCTTCGGGCCATAGATTCGAGCATCGGGCCAAGAAGAGCGGATATTGCACCAAGGATATCAGGGTTGTGGAGTCAACTAGCCGATTGGGCAATAGGCCGCAAGAGAGGACGATGCGCCGAAGAATCGGACGAAGCGTCGAGGGACCAATGACATGCCGGGCAACTTGATTAATGCTTAGTATTAATTGTCTAGATCAAAGTATGTTTTACATATGTAGGATTAACTACGATAGCAAGGGATGAAGCAAAATGAAGTCTCGGAGTCAAGGACGTGACTTCATTGGGAGTTTGAGAGTACGTCGGAAGTCCCGACGTTCGTTGGAAGTTCTGGAGGAACTAGCTGAGAAGTCTCAGAGCTTGCTAGAGAAGCTCATTGGAACTCGCTAAGAAGATTGTCATGAAGTCCAGAAGCTTACCGGGAGTCCGCCGGAATATTACCGAGAGATCATCGGAAGTTCGCCGAAAGATCGTCGGAAGCTCGCTAGAAGAATAGACTTACGGACTTGTTTAGCTCAGATTATGTCTTAGGAATCATAGTTAGCACGTAATTGGGTTTGGATTTGGGCCAACCCAATTAAGGGCCACCTAGGCCCATGTAAAGACTTTGTTGGGCCTAATAAGAGGCCCAAACAATGCCCCAAGAAGTCTCACCGTCATGGCACAGTCTTTGAAACTATGTCAGGCGGTGGTATTGCCAGTCTGGGCAATTATACCACCCCTGGCAGGGTGCCAAGCGGTGGTACCGCCAGTCTGGGCAGTGGTAGCACCCAACACTGCCCCCCAGGCAGTGGTACAGCCAGACCTAGGCGATGGTACCGCCTAGGGCAGTGTTAACTAGACTGAAACTAGGTGGTGGTACCGCCCGTGCCTAGGGAACCCGCGATAGGAAAGTTTTAGGCTCTAAGTTTGAATCAACTTGTAGCCTATAAATACCCCTCTCATCTCTGGTTAAAGCACACAAGCACAGAGAGTCTATAAGCAAAGAAACACTACTGTAATCTCTTTAGAATTCCCTCCTCTACTTTAAGTGTTAGATTTCTGTAAGAGAGGAGTGTGAGTGCTTGTTGTAACATCCCTCATTTCTAAATTTTCATATAAATTTCTAGTTGTAATATAAGAATCTATTTTAAATTTGATAAAAGAGCCAAAGTATAAATTTGAGAACTTATTCATAAGATTTGGGGATATGTTCAAAGAGAAAAAAAAACTGAGGACCTATATGTAAACCCTAAGGACCTAATCAGAAATATAATAATACAAGGACTAAACTATAAAATATACAAAATTACAAATCTAACCGCTTAAGCCTCTCTATCTTCGTTCTGAAGGAACCAGAGAAGGCAGCTGTGTGGAAGAATAGAGGAAGAGAGAAAGAAGAAAAAAAAAAGAGAAGAAGAAGAAGAGAAATTTGGGGCTTTGGGGTTTTCCTTGCTCAAATCTTCCCATTTGGGGTCATAATTCTCAAAGGCAAGTGTTCTAATCCCATCCTAGAGAAATATTAGTCTCAGTTCTCATATTAATTCTGAAAAATCTGAAAGATTCTGCTTAGAACCTGATATTTCTTTTTTTAGACACAAAACCATAGATCTGGAATTTTTCGGTAAACTGACCCCTATAGATTTTTTCAGCCATAATTTTTAGCATCAAATATGGATTTAGGCAGGACCTTATTGATTTGAAATTAGACACTTATACCTTTCTTTTGACACTGATATTGAAAATTGTGGACACCGAATACTTACCCAAAGTTCTGTTTAAAATGAGCCTATGGATGATGCAAAACAGGGATCAAAATTTCTAACCTTTCAATACTAAAATGCCTATAAGTCCCTGTTGGAAATTCTGATTCATACCAAACTAACTTTATTTGAAACTAAACTTGTGTATCTTTCTTTTGATATATAGATTGAAAAAATTAGAATTCAAAAGCCTATCCTATTATCTATTGAATTCGACACTATGAATTTTGTAAAACAGTGATTTTATTTTTGACCTTTGGTTACTAAATCAATGGTAACTCCTTGTTGGAAACATTGATTCATACGAAACTTTTTCATCAGAAAATAGATTGATATATCTTTCGACAATAGCTTTCTTGAGGGTATTGGATCATAATTGACAATCCGAAGTATTTTTTTAATGTGCCTCTCGAACTCTGTCAGAAATCGAGCTTTGGTCGATTTTGCATATTCTGTTTTCATTCATTTGGAAATAGATTTCATTTAGTTTCCTTCACTTAATTGAGGTTTATATTAATTCTTGAATTCTGGTTTGCTCTTGTCTATAAGTTATTTACATTCTTGAAACAAATTGTGTAACATTTATACTATATCGTATTGACTCATATAGGCACATGTATATCCCATTATTCCAAATTTGCTCTCGATATGTGCCTATTCCAGTTTCATTTATTTGGATATTGAATTAATATAACCTTCTTATTTGAATTGAGCTATATATGATTACTTGGAATCCATGTGTACTCTTGCTTTCATTTCTTGTCAAATCTGAATACATTTGTGAAAGATTATTACTTGCATCATATTAACTCGTAAAGGCACATGTACGTTTAGTTGTTCTACGTGTGCTTCCGATATATGCTATTTATTGTTCATACTGCCCTTTTGTAATCTGGTGTTGTGAGATAATGTGAAACTTTGCCAGAAATGGTAAAGGGAGTTATGCATAGAGCCTACGATGCTCTGCCGACCCCCTTTGACTTCACTTAGACGTGGGTGGATGGAGCTCCCAAATGTGAGAAACTTCTGTCTGGTGGTCATTCAGAAATGGATGAATCACATTCTGTCCATGGTCCCACTATACCTTCTGTATGTTTGATATGATATCCAAAGCTTTGGTTATGTATTTCTGTATATGCTTTGGATAAGAAAGATATGAATGCAACGTCAAATACAACGTTTCAGCTTCTATTTCGTATCATTCTTTGATATCCTCCGAAATATTTATACACCATAGATACTCTTTGAAATATTTCATATGCTATTGATATATTCTGGAATGTCCTATTTGCCATTGATATGCTCAGAAACCTTTCATGCATCATTGATAAGCTCCAAAACGTTTTATTGGTTATTAATATACTCCAATTACTCTATGCTCCATCGGTTATGAACCAAATATGTTTGATTGAAATGACATTTGTGATTCTGCACCTAGTGAGATTATGTCTATGAATTCTTTATATTCTGCCTTGTATATTGAAACCTTATTTGTTTGGAAATTATCCTCTTTTGCCATAGATATGTTAGTCACTTGCTGAGCTTTATATGCTCACTCTATTGCTATATAATTTTTTTAGGATAACTTGTTGCTTGCTTAAATGTTAAAATTGGGCTGAGGTAGTGGAAAGCTAGAAGATGTTGGGCAGATCTTTATCAGTATATATGTTTTTGTTGTATAAGCACACTCTGCATCTAATGAAATGTTGACGATGAATCTTGTTGAATCTCGGATTTTGATGATGAAACTAATTGATTGTATTTAGATGTTTAACTGTATTTTGAGTGATGTAGGGCTACTCGATCAGGATTAGACAGTTAACGCAGGAGGAATTGACGTTGCGCCGGAAGAGATCACGTCAGGATATTGGATGGCTGAACGCTTCGGACGTCGGGCATCGGGCTAAGGAAAGCGTAATTGTTCCAAGGATATCGGGGTTGCGGAGGTCAATCACCGATTGGGCAACAAGCCGCAAGAGAGGACGATGCACCGAAGAATCGGACGAAGCGCCAACATATGACGTGCCGGGCAACATAATGTCAATTCACGTTGTAATAATTGTCTAGATCGGAGTTGAGTTTTGGTTTGTGTGTGCAGGATTAACTACGATAACGATGAAGACATAAAGCGAAACAAAGTGCCGGAGTCAAGCGCGAAGGATTTGTTGCGAGTTCGAGAGTTCGACGGAAGTCCGAAGGTTCATCGGGAATGCTGCCGGAACTAGCCGAGAATGAGTAGGGAGCTTGCCGAAGGGTTTTTCGGAAGCTCGCCGGAAGGTTCATTGGAAGTTCGCGGAGCTCGCCAAGAAAGATTGGAGCTTGCCAAAGAAGCTCGTTGGAACTCGTCAAGATCAATTCGTGAAGTCTAGGAGCTTGCCGGGAGTCCGCAGAATGGTTTCCGAGAGTTTATCGGAAAACCGTCGGAAGTTCGCCGGAAGCTCGTCGGAAGAAGTCTTGACTTATGGACTTTGTAATAGCTTAGAAAATGTCTTTAAATTCGTAGTTAGCATGTTAATTAGGATTAGGATTAGGTGTTAATCCAATAACCCAAGTAGGGGCTAATTGGGCCCGAGTTCGGACTGGTTTGGGCCAAATTTGGAGCCTAACTAGTGAGCTGAATTGGCTTAGGCGGTGGCACCGCCTAGACTGGGCGGTGGCACCGCCCAGCACCCGAGAGCTGGGCGGTGGCACCACCCAGCACTATCAATGTCTGACAGTGACAGGCGGTGGCACCGCCACTGACAGGCGGTGGCACCGCCGGCCTCGGAAACCCAAGAGAATTCAAATTTTGGAGCCCAAATTTGAATCCTCTTGGGGCCTATAAATACCCCTCATTTCTTAGCAGAGAATACAACCTTTTGAGAAGCTAGAAGTTGAGAAAAGCTTTAGGAAAAGTCTTGTTTTCAATAGCTTGAGTGTTCACCTCCTTTCTTTTAATTGAAATCTTTGTAAAAGGGTGAACCACTTGTAAGAGGTTGTAAGAGGGGTGTAAAAAGGAGGTTGATCTTCGCCTAGTAAAGGAAGATCATTAGTGGATGCCGGTGGCCTCAACGGAAGAGGAATCGGAGGAGTGGATATAGGTCACGATTAACCGAACCACTATAAACTACCGTCTTCTCTGGTTTGCATTTATCTTATTGTCATTTATATTACTGCAAACCATCTTCATTTTGATGCTCTACTTCTTTGTCTCCTTTTTACATATGCCTTCAAGTTAAAATGCAATCGAAACGGTTTCAAACAAAACGTTGCTTTTATCGTACGAAGTTTCCGTAAGTGTTTAAATCGTCGAAAGTTTATCATACTTTACCGTTGCACTAATTCACCCCCCCCCTTTTAGTGCCGCTCCAGTCCTAACAATTGGTATCAGAGCCCTGTTTTTCTACTTTGGTTTAACACCCAAATAGAAATGGCTCTTTACGACTTTCAAGAGGGTCACTCTCTCATTTGTCCTCCCTTTTTCAATGGGACGGACTACACTTATTGGAAAACTCGAATGAGAGTATTCTTACTCTCTTTGGATTTGAATTTATGGCACATAGTCGAAAATGGATTTAAAGTGTCTTCTCTTCCAATGAACCATTGGATTGATTTGGAGAAGAAGATATTTTCTTTAAACGCAAAGGCTATGAATACCTTATTTTGTGCTTTGGACAAAAATGAGTTCAATTGGATTTCAACGTGCGAAACGGCTTTTGATATTTAGCAAACACTTGAAATCACGTACGAGGGAACTAGTAGTGTCAAAGACTCGAAAGTTAATATTTTAATACATGATTTCGAGCTTTTTCGAATGAAGTCGAGTGAAACCATTGTTGACATGTACACCCGTTTTACGGATGTCGTCAACGGTTTACAAGCTCTTGGCAAATGTTTCTCGAATTTTGAACTTGTTAGTAAAGTTTTACGATCACTTTCTAAAGCTTGGGAATCAAAAGTAACGGCAATACAAGAAACAAAAGATTTAAATATTTTTCCACTTGAAGAACTTATCGGCTCATTGATGACATATGAAATGGTGCGCAATGCACATGATGAACACAATGAACACTTGAACCACCTTCCAAAGAACAGGAAGGAGTTGGAACCCCGGACAAATGAATACCACTTGAGCGATGACTCAAGTGATGAGGACAATGATAACTTGAACTTCAAACACTAAATCTTAATAAGTTTATTAAACAAAAATCTAAAATAAACAATGAACTTGAACGGAGGAAGAGGCCAAAGAAAAGGAAGGCAACTAAGGATGAATCAAGAACTTCCAAAGGTGAAACGGCGAATTGGGCTTTGACGGGCTTCAACTACAAGGTAAGTAACTCAACTCTCTTGAATTATTTTGAAATTACTTGAAGTTTTTCATAAGTTCTTAATTTAGATAGTAGGAATAGGAAATAAAAAATTATTTTTCAAAAATTATATCATGTTTTTCTTTTTAGCATCTTTGAAAAATTAACAAATTTAACCATGAAAAGATAGATTCACCTAAAAAGAAAAATGTATGACTACAACAAATAACAAAATGATTTTGTTTGAAAATGTCTTATGCCAAATGAAACCATCATTGATGAATATGCTTTATATTTAATAGTTTATTTGGCTTATATGCCTTATCATGATAAATGTCTTGAAAAGTTTGTATCATACTTGATGATTGTTATACATGATGATTTATTGGTCTTGAAGTTATTCAATTTTGAAATCATGTTTGACTTGAAGTAATGAGTTGAAATATTTTTTTTTTGAATTATGTGTTGCATTTTTTTTTATTTTCGATCTTTCCGTTTTAAACGATGATGCATGGATTTAAAAAAAAAAGAGGACATGCATATATGGAATCAATCAATAAGTTGAAACAAAAGGAGGAAAGAATTTTTTATTAAAATTTTTTTTTTCTATCTTATTGATTTCTACCTAAGAGACCAATAAAATTATCTATGCTATTTTGAATCTCTTGAAAGAAATGTTGAGATTTTGATGATTTGGTTGATTTGAATTTGAATGAGTTTTATTCAAAATCATGATCTTGATTCCGTGATATTTACAAATTAAGATTTATTATGAATCAAGATTTTTTCATTAATCGATCTCCTAAGATTTTCTTTTGATTATTTATGAGTAGGCTTTTCAAAAAGAAATCATGCCTTTTGGTATTCATATGTTCTAATCTTTCATGATATGATTTTTATATAATTCCTTATATTCATGAAATGTTTATCGCATTACCCAATTACTTTCTTCTTGATATTCCTTATGTGGTGATATAAAATTATGCATGAAATACTCTTGATATTATTTTGATGTATATAAATGAAAAGTTATAACCATGAATGGTCGGATGAAATTTGACAAGTTAATATCTTCATGATTTGAAACATTTATAATTTGGTATTATGCATGTAATAATTGTTAGGATCGGAGCGGCACTAAGAGGGGGGGGGGGGGTGAATTAGTGCAGCGGATTAAAACTTCGATTTTAATAAAATCTTTCGTACGTTAAGAACGAAACTTGAAAAGTTTAACTTGAAGGCGTATTCTTAAAGTTGAGCAGCAAGAGTAATAAGGAACTAAAGCAGTAAGAAGATTTGCAGTAATGTAAATGACAATAATAAAATGCAAACCAGAGATTACACCGATTTTTAGAGTGGTTCGGTCAAATGACCTACTCCACTTGCGAGGCCCCTCTTCGATGAGGCTCCCACCTTCCACTAGCAAGTCTCTTGAAATGGAAGGGTAAACACCCCTCTTACAACCTTTTACAAGCAGCTCAACCTCTTACAAATTTTCAATAAAAAAGAAGGAGGAGAACTCTCTAGCAAATTGAAAACAAGACTTGCTAAGACTTTCTAAGACTTTTCTCTCAATCAAAATGCTTCTCAAAAGTTGTAACCTTAGCTGAGATTTGAGGGGTATTTATAGGCCTCAAGAGGATTCAAATTTTGGGCTCCAAAATTTGAATTCTCTTAGGGTTCCCGGTGTTGGAGGTTCCACCGCCCAGCCAGGCGGTGCCACCGCCCAGCGCTCGGGTGCTGGACGGTGCAACCGCCCAGCCAAGGAGGTGTCACCGCCTGGCTTTCCGATTCATTTGTTTGGCTTATTTTTCGCCCAAACCAAATCTGACTTTGGGCCCAGTTGGCCCCTAACCAGGATATAGGATTATCTCTTAATCCTAATCCTAATTACAGGTGAACTACATAACACAAAGAAAACATCCTAAGCAAGTTTTTTAACCGCGAACGTCGAGTCTTGTTCCGGCGAGCTTTTCGACGAACTTCTTCCGACGGACTCCCTGCAAGCTCCCAATCTTTGTGATGACTTTAACGAGTAGCCGAGCCTTCTTGGTGATCTCCGCGATCCTCCGACGATTTCTTCGGCGAACTTCCGACACGTTCCCGATTTCTTCTCGGACGGTTCCGGCAGCATCTCCGATGATTCGTCGGTCTCTTAAACGTCCATCGAGCTCGACTCTGGTATCCTTGCTTTATGTTTTCTGGTTATCGTAGTTAATCCTGCACACTTAACTCAATAATATGGATTAGATTAATTAACCCACCAATTGATTATATCATCAAAATCCGAGATTCAACAATCTCCCCCTTTTTGATGATGACAATCAATTGATGACGGAGTTAAACATAACTCCCCCTATCTATATGTCATATTATGAGAAGATAAAAAACACTTGAATTCCATCCCATTGGATTCAAGCATAACCCGATAAGGTCTAATCGTGGAACTTTATCGTTATCCTCATTAAACAATAGTGAGTACGAAACTTCGATGAAAATCATAAGTTAAATGATACGGGACGAGTTTTGCTACGATAGAAGATAAAGATTTTCAATATAAATTTCATGATATCAATCTTGTGATATTTTCAAGGATTTGCAAGTCATATAAGACATTCATATCACACAGAAGATAAACATTTTCAATATAAATTTCATGATATCAATCTTGTGATATTTTCAAGGATTTGCAAGTCATATAAGACATTCATATCATACGGAAGATAAACATTTTCAATATAAATTTCATGATATCAATCTTATGATATTTTCAAGGATTTGCAAGTCATATAAGACATTCATATCACACAAGTTTTTGTAATTCATATTAGCCATGCTATCGTTCTGGTGTAAGTCATCACTTCTCCCCCTTTGTCATCAACAAAAAGAGACAAGCCAGCTAATTGATGATCATAGAAAAAGGTTTAGCATTTATCAAAGTTCTTCATTCAAATTTGCCAGAAATAGTTTATCCAAAAGACATCATCATCTATGCAAATTAAGACAGTAGTTATGTAAAGGAAAGATCAGTTATCGTACAATCGATGACAAACATGAACTTGTTTTTTTAAAAGCAAACAGGACAGAATAAAAAGAAACATCAATTTAATCCTTAGGAGGTAATCCACAGTGCTGATACATGATATCTATTTTTTCATTCATCTGTCGTAGTGTCTTCAAAATTTCAACTTGTTGATTCTAAATTTGTTCTTGCTGTGATTTGATCTGAGATAGCTCCGCCATAATGATATCTTCAGAGGAGGAAACAGGAGCTGAAGGTGCTGCTCCAAAGGGACTAGGAGAAGGAGATTCATTTCCCATAAGAATTGGTGTTTCGGGTTGTTCTATTGGTGTAGGAATTGGATCCGTCCTTCTAGGCTGCCTAACCCATATGCCATTGCTAAAAGTGCACCTAAGTTTTTTCAGCAGGTTTTTATTTATTATGTTATATCGATCATTTTGAATAGATTCTTCATCGGGTGGAATGCAAATGTCATAGGCATGAAGAATTCTAGTGATTAACCTCCCATATGGCAATATAGTATCTTTAGTCATAATTTCCTGCATGTGTTGGCGAATCAAGTACCCGAAACAATTATGCTGACCAGTCATAATCCAATACATGGTTCCTATCTCTAATTAACTTACTTCGTCAAGATGAAATTGTTTGGGGAATATGATGCTTGTGATAATGTGATGAAGAATTTTAGAGTTGAAAGGCATTAAGTGTTCACAGCTCTTGGGTAGGAAGTCAAGGTTTGGATTTGCAAAAATTATTTTCACGGCTTCGGAATAGGTTGCTCCTATTTTTTTGACGTCCCATTTACCTTTAAAATAGCATCCCCTATCTTTTTCAGTTATGCCAATTAGCTCACAAATGGTGCTGTCAAAAATTCTAATGGGTGTTCCTAGAATGTAAGTGCTTAGGCTATCATTGTCTTCATATAGGTTGGCATAGAACAATCTCACTAACCGTGGATAGATTGGTTCATCTATTTGTAGTAGAGGTAGAGCTTCTAGTTGAGCAAACCACTTAATGGGATCTAAGTCCTCTAGTTCATCCAAATCAACGTATTTTCCCTTATGGACACATCGTGTTTCAAATTTTGGAAAGCTAAGGGCTACCGCTTTTGATCTAAAAAGGTCATGGTTATATGAATCTCCTTCAATCCTTATTCCTTTTGATCTCTTTGGCGCCATTTTCTAGACAAGATGATGATGAGATTGTGAAAAATAAGCAAGAGAAAGAGAAAAGAAAGGAGGGATTTCAAGAGTTACCTTGTGGAGATTATGTTGAGAGATGGAAAGCTTGGACCACCATGAATCCTTCTCCAATGTTTCTAAGAGTTAGAATGAGGGTTAGAGGGAATGGGAGAGGGTTTTGGAGAGGTCTTTCTTCGGGTTGGGGGCGGTGTCACCGCCGGCCCTAACCCCTCGGGTTAAAAGGGTAACTCGGTCGGTGTCACCGCCAAACTGGTCGGTGTCACCGCCTAGCGCCCGAGCGCCAGTCGGTGCAACCGCCGGATCTGGCGGTGCCACCGTTGGCATCACGCGGAGGAAAGAAAAAAAAATTTTCTTCCTTCTTTTTGTTTAGCTTCTTCCCTCAAGATCATAATTTATACTTTAATGGATCATTTTGAATTGAAGAAGAAGGAAGAATTCAAATTCATAAACGAAGGGAAAAGAACGACTCCTTTTTGTGAAGTTCATTTTAGGGACAATTTAGCATGCCTAATTCCCTTCGGATGAATTCAAATTGGTCTTCATTCAAAGCTTTTGTAAATATATTTGCTAATTGATGCTTTGTGTCAATGAATTCTAGAACAACATCATTGTTAAGAACATGATTGCGTATGAAATGATGCCTAACGTCGATGTGCTTAGTTCTAGAGTGCTGAATTGGATTTTGAGTAAGGCATATGGCACTAGTATTATCGCATTTTATGGGAATATTTTCAAGGTGAATTCTATAGTCTTCTAATGTATTTTTCATCCAAATTACTTGTGCACAACATGCACTTACAGCAATGTATTCGGCTTCCGCCGTAGATAGTGCAACTGAATTTTGTTTCTTGGAAGTCCAAGAAACAAGTGCATGTCCTAAAAATTGGCATGTTCCGGATGTACTTTTTCTATCTATCTTGCATCCGCCAAAATCGGCATCTGCATAAGCTATTAGATCGAATTTTTCAGATTTTGGATACCACAATCCTAAATTTGAAGTTCCTTTAAGATACCTAAATATTCTTTTAACACTCTTAAGATGAGATAATTTAGGATTAGATTGAAACCTAGCGCAAAGTCCTACACTAAACATAATATCCGGTCTAGTCGCAGTGAGGTAGAGTAGACTACCTATCATTCCCCTATATGTTTTTTGATCGAAACTTTCACCATTTTCATCCATATTTAACTTAGTCGCAGTACTCATAGGGGTGTTTAGTGCTTTTGAATTATCCATGTTAAATCGTTTTAACAATTCTAATATATATTTGGATTGGTTAAGAAATATACCATCACTAAGTTGTTTGATTTGTAATCCCAAAAAGAAAGTTAATTCACCCATTAAACTCATTTCAAATTCAAGACTCATACATTTGGCAAATGATTCACATAGTGATTCATCCGAAGAGCCAAACACAATATCGTCAACATAAATTTGCACAATAAGAAAATTATTTTCAAAATGTTTAATAAACAATGTAGTATCAACCTTGCCTTTGGTAAAATTATTTAAAATAAGAAAGGAACTAAGCCTTTCATACCAAGCTCTAGGAGCTTGTTTTAAGCCATAGAGAGCTTTAGTCAATTTGAATACATGATTAGGAAGAAGAGAATTTTCAAATCCGGGAGGTTGTTCGACAAATACTTCTTCGGAAATAAAACCGTTCAAGAAAGCACTTTTAACATCCATTTGAAATAGTTTAAAATTATTACTACTAGCATAGGCAAGGAGCATCCTTATGGCTTCTAATCGAGGCACGGGAGCGAAGGTTTCTTCGTAATCGATACCTTTTTCTTGGTTGAAACCTTTGGCCACTAATCTAGCCTTGTTTCTAACCACGATACCATTTTCGTCTTGCTTGTTTCTAAAGACCCACTTAGTACCTATGACTAAGTGGTCACTTGGTCTAGGAACAAGCTTCCATACCTCATTCCTCTCAAATTGGTTCAATTCTTCTTGCATTGCAATGATCCAAAAATCATCTTTTAAGGCTTCGTCAATGCATTTAGGTTCAATTTGAGAAAGGAAAGCGGCGTTAGCACAGAAATTTTTGAAAGAAGAACGAGTTTGAACCCCTTTTGATGTATCTCCTATAATTTGCTCTTTTGGATGAGCATCTACATACTTCCATTCTTTTGGTAAAGAAATTTCGGAAGAAGATGCATTCAAATGGCTATTTTGAGGAGAGGGTTCATTTAAATTCAAATTATCAAAACCAAGATCATCATCAAAATCATTTTTCTTTAAATCAGAAATTTCATTAAAAACTACATGAATAGACTCTTCAATGACTAAAGTTCTTTTATTAAAAACCCGAAAAGATTTAGAAACGGAAGAGTAACCAAGAAAGATGCCTTCAACGGATTTAGCATCAAATTTTCCTAAAGCATCCCTTTCATTTAAAATAAAGCATTTACAACCAAAAACTTTAAAATAGGAGATGTTTGGTTTTTTGTTATTCCATAATTCATAGGGAGTTTTGGATAAGGATGGTCTTATTAGGACTCTATTCATGATGTAGCAAGCCGTATTTACGGCTTCGGCCCAAAAGTACTTAGGTAAACTATATTCATTCAACATAGTTCTTGCCATTTCTTGTAGGTTTCTATTTTTCCTTTCAACTACTCCATTTTGTTGAGGATTTCTTGGAGTTGAGAAGTTGTGATTGTACCCATTACTTTCGCAAAAATTTTGAAAGTCACGGTTTTGGAATTCACCACCGTGATCACTCCGAATTGATGAAATCATGAAGCCTTTTTCGTTTTGAGTGAGTTTACAAAATTTAGAGAAACACTTGAAGCAATCACTTTTGTGAGCTAAGAAATAGGTCCAAGTGTATCTAGAGTAGTCATCCACAATCACAAAAGCATATTTGCTTCCACCTAGACTTGTTGTATCAATTGGTCCAAATAAGTCCAAATGGATCAATTGTAATGGTCTAGTAGTGCTAATTTGATTTTTTGGTTTGAAGCTTGTTTTTATTTGTTTGCCTAGTTGACATGCATCGCATACTTTATCCTTAATAAACTTTATATTTGGAATTCCTCGTACTAATTCTTGAGATGAGATCTTAGATATTGTTTTCATGCTTGCATGGCCTAATCTCCTATGCCAAAGCCAAGCATCATCATTTACGGCGGAGAAGCACATTTCATTACTTAGTTCATCAAGATTGATGGTATAGACATTATTTTGTTTTAAAGCAATCATAGTCATGTTATGATTTGGTTTTTCAATAATGCACATATTTGATTCAAATCTAACGATGTAACCTTTATCGCATAGTTGACTAATACTCAAGAGATTATGTTTCAATCCATCAACTAGTAAGACATCATCAATGGAAAAATTAAATTTGTTACCAATAGTTCCCTTGCCAATGATTTTGCCCTTGTTGTTGTCTCCGAAGGTAACGTACCCTTCTTCTTTGCTAGTGAGCATAGAGAAATGAGATGGATCTCCAGTCATATGTCTTGAGCATCCACTATCGAGATACCATCTCTTGCTCCTAGCTTGTGGGTTTGTCTACAAAAGAGGATGATTTTTAGGTACCCATTTGATTTTGGGTGCCTCAAAAATTGACCCACTAACTTTGTTATTTATGATTGAATTCTTTATAGTTCCTTTAGGAACCCATATTAATTTTTGTGAACTAATTTTCCTAAATGGGCATTTGTAGGCAATATGTCCGGATTTGCAACAAAAGTTGCATTTCATATAAGAGGAAACATGTAATGTAGGTCCTTTTATGAAAGTGGTAGGATTTTGATGTAATCCTTTTACAAATCCAATTCCATTTCTATTTGCGATGTGACCCTTGTGTGCAAGGATCATATCTAATCCTTTGCTACCAACCTTAAACTTGTTTAAGGTTTCCTTAAGAAGCAAATTTTCATTTTTTATTGCTTCTAAGTGCTCACACTTAGAGCATGGAGGAGTTTGAAGACTATCAAACTTATCTTGTAGCAAAGCATGCTCTTTCTTTAAGATACTTAACTTCTTGCTAACAGTTCTACATTCATCAAATAATTCATGAAAAGCGATAGATAGTTCTTCAAAAGATAAATCTTCATTAAATAAATCACATACCTCTTCTCCTAACGCCATTAGCGCGTAATGAGCAACTTGCTCGGTGTTGGACTCCTCTTCTTCGGATGCGTTTGAATCATCCCACGTTGCCTTGAATGCCTTCTTCTTTGATATTCTCTTTTTGGCTTGAGGACAATCGTTCTTATAGTGTCCCGGTTTTTTGCATTCATAGCAAATCACTTGGTCCTTCTTTTGTTCAAATTTTTTTTTTGCATTATTTTTAAATCTGTTCTTTCTTAAATATTTTTTAAATTTTTGAGTCAAAAGTGCAATGTCATTGTCACTGTCCTCATCACTTGATGTTCCTTTCAAGTGGTCTTCTTGTGATTTGAGTGCCATATCCTTCCTGTTCTTTGGAAGGGGGTTCTCGAGCTCGTCATGAGCTTGACATGTCATTTCATAGGTCATTAGAGACCCATTGAGTTCTTCAAGAGGGAATGCTTTAAGGTCTTTGGCCTCTTGAATGAACGTAACTTTTGGATCCCAACTTTTAGGGAGGGATCTTAAGATTTTAGTTACTAGTTCAAAGTTAGTAAAATCTTTACCAAGAGCTTTGAGTCCATTGATGACATCCGTAAACCGGGTGTACATGTCTCCGATGGACTCACTTGGTTTCATTCGGAAAAGTTCGTAAGAGTGCACAAGGATGTTGATTTTGGACTCTTTCATTCGGCTAGTGCCTTCATGAGTGACCTCAAGAGTTCTCCAAATATCAAAAGCCGAATCACACATTGAAACACGATTAAATTCGTTTTTGTCTAGTGCACAAAACAAGGCATTCATAGCCTTTGCATTTAAAGCAAAAACCTTCTTCTCCGATTCATCCCATTCGCTCATCGGAAGAGAAGATTTTTGAAATCCATTCTCGACAATAGACCAAAGCTCAAAGTCCATAGAAATGAGGAAGATTCTCATGCGAGTCTTCCAATATGTGTAATCCGACCCATTAAACAAAGGTGGTCGTGCAATAGAATGGCCCTCTTGCATGCCGGAGTAAGCCATCTCTCTTGGGTATTAAACCAAATATGAGAGATAACCTTGCTCTGATACCACTTGTTAGGATCGGAGCGGCACTAAGAGGGGGGGGGGGTGAATTAGTACAGCGGATTAAAACTTCGATTTTAATAAAATCTTTCGTACGTTAAGAACGAAACTTGAAAAGTTTAACTTGAAGGCGTATTCTTAAAGTTGAGCAGCAAGAGTAATAAGGAACTAAAGCAGTAAGAAGATTTGCAGTAATGTAAATGACAATAATAAAATGCAAACCAGAGATTACGCCGATTTTTAGAGTGGTTCGGTCAAATGACCTACTCCACTTGCGAGGCCCCTCTTCGATGAGGCTCCCACCTTCCACTAGCAAGTCTCTTGAAATGGAAGGGTAAACACCCCTCTTACAACCTTTTACAAGCAGCTCAACCTCTTACAAATTTTCAATAAAAAAGAAGGAGGAGAACTCTCTAGCAAATTGAAAACAAGACTTGCTAAGACTTTCTAAGACTTTTCTCTCAATCAAAATGCTTCTCAAAAGTTGTAACCTCAGCTGAGATTTGAGGGGTATTTATAGGGCTCAAGAGGATTCAAATTTTGGGCTCCAAAATTTGAATTCTCTTAGGGTTCCCAGTGCTGGAGGTTCTACCGCCCAGCCAGGCGATGCCACCGCCCAGCGCTCGGGTGCTGGACGGTGCAACCGCCCAGCCAAGGAGGTGTCACCGCCCAGCCAGGCAGTTCCACCGCCTGGCTTTCCGATTCATTGGTTTGGCTTATTTTTCGCCCAAACCAAATCTGACTTTGGGCCCAGTTGGCCCCTAACCAGGATATAGGATTATCTCTTAATCCTAATCCTAATTACAAGTGAACTACATAACACAAAAAAAACATCCTAAGCAAGTTTTTTAACCGTGAACGTCGAGTCTTGTTCCGGCGAGCTTTCCGACGAACTTCTTCCGACGGACTCCCTGCAAGCTCCCAATCTTTGTGATGACTTTAACGAGTAGCCGAGCCTTCTTGGTGATCTCCGCGATCCTCCGACGATTTCTTCGGCGAACTTCCGACACGTTCCCGATTTCTTCTCGGACGGTTCCGGCAGCATCTCCGATGATTCTTCGGTCTCTTAAACGTCCATCGAGTTCGACTCTGGTATCCTTGCTTTGTGTTTTCTGGTTATCGTAGTTAATCCTGCACACTTAACTCAATAATATGGATTAGATCAATTAACCCACCAATTGATTATATCATCAAAATCCGAGATTCAAAAATAATGATGCACACAATGATGAAATATTCATGATAAAATTATTATTTTGATATTCATGACTTGAATCTTCCTTTCTTTTTGCCAATGACAAAGAGAGAGAAAGAGTTGCTAATGTGCTATCTTGAATTGACGTAAAGGGTAATCTCAAAGATAAATTAGCTACCTTGTACAAGTCAAAAAAATGCAAAAATTTGCTTACCTTCTTGCACATCTAAAGAAAAGATACAAATGTAACACCTGCCAAATTATTTGCTTGCCTCATGTAAAACATGGTCCCTTGCTAGTTTGGTATTTTGCTAAGGAAGCAAAAATGACACTTCTCAAAAGAGAAGAAAAGGCTTACCATCTTGAACATCTTTAATATGCTAGCTAGCATGATGTACAATTTGCTATCTTGAACATTACAAAGAAATACTATCATACACATTGCAAAGAAAAGCAAATATGCCAACTTGCACATCTTTAAATTTGCTAGCTTGTATGTAGTAAAACTTTCATAACCTAAAAGTTGCTAGCTTATAGAGAAGCAAAGAATTGCTATCTCGAAAGAAGCAAAAAATGCAAAACTTAAAAAACTTGCAATATAATTGTTCTTGCCATACTTTGTATCAAAAATAGGTTGATATCCTTAAAAGCATCGCATTAAATTTTTTAGTATTGCAATGTATCACATGTATTGCAAATTAAAAATTTTGAGACTATTATTATATCATGTTTAACAATTGATGTCCTTCATGACATGATTTATTTTCATTTTTGTCTTGTATGTATCATGTGATGATTGAAATATTGATTGAAGCAAATTCATAATTTATGTAAAAGTTTAAATCATTGGTTCCTCTCCTTCTTTAAGGCAATGACATAAGGGGAGAAAGATTGCTAGCTCAAGGCAAATGTTGGCTAGCTTGTACTCTTCCCTTCTTTCCGACAAAGACAAAGGGGAGAAAGCTTTTGCTAGTTAGAACATGCAAAGAAAAGCAAAGTGCAATCTTGCACAAGAAGCAAGTGTTGAATTGCCATGATTGAACTTAAGAATCTTGCTATACTTTTGTGCTTATATGTTGTGATGAAAATCTAGCTTTATGTTGCAAAAACTTGCATATCTTTTAAAATAGCTAGAGCTACTTCTCCTTTTTGTTGATGACATAGGGGGAGAAGTATATTGATGACTTCATGCATTGAATTAAATATTTTATATATATTTGCATGATGGTTTAAATGTTTTTCATAACATGTAATGAATGTTGCTTGGATTTGGGATAATCTAAGTATTCTATCAATGGCATATTGATAGGGGGAGTTTGGTTAAACTCCGGGGAGTTAAGGTTAACTCCGTTAGTCATCAATTAGTTGTCATCATCAAAAAGGGGGAGATTGTTAAATCTCGGATTTTGATGATGAAACTAATTGATTGTATTTAGATGTTTAACTGCATTTTGAGTGATGCGGGGCTACTCGATCAGGATTAGACAGTTAACGCAGGAGGAATTGACGTTGTGCCGGAAGAGATCACGTCAGGATATTGGATGGCTGAACGCTTCGGACATCGGGCATCGGGCTAAGGAAAGTGGAATTGTGCCAAGGATATCGGGGTTGCGGAGGTCAATCGCCGATTGGGCAACAAGCCGCAAGAGAGGACGATGCACCGAAGAATCGGATGAAGCACCAACCAATGACGTGCCGGGCAATAGAATGTCAATTCGCGTTGTAATAATTGTCTAGATCGGAGTTGAGTTTTGGTTTGTGTGTGCAGGATTAACTATAATAACGATGAAGACATAAAGCGAAACAAAGTGCCAAAGTCAAGCACGAAGGATTCGTTGCGAGTTCGAGAGTTCGACGGAAGTCCGAAGGTTCATCGGGAATGCTGCCGGAACTAGCCGAGAATGAGTAGGGAGCTTGCCGAAGGGTTTTTCGGAAGCTCGCCGGAAGGTTCGTTGGAAGTTCGCGGAGCTCGCCGAGAAAGATCGGAGCTTGCCGAAGAAGCTCGTTGGAACTCATCAAGATCAATTCGTGAAGTCTAGGAGCTTGCCGGGAGTCCGCAGAATGGTTTCCGAGAGTTTATCGGAAAACCATCGGAAGTTCGCCGGAAGCTCGCCGGAAGAAGTCTTGACTTACGGACTTTGTAATAGCTTAGAAAATATCTTTAAATTCGTAGTTAGCACGTTAATTAGGGTTAGGATTAGGTGTTAATCCAATAACCCAAGTAGGGGCCAATTGTTGGGAAATCATAGGGGGCGACATCATATGCGCAGCGGAAGAACAAGAAAACAAAAATCCCCGATTCCCAAAAAGATGTTCGTCGTCGTGCGAAGATTGGTGCGCAAAAATCCGCAAAACACAAAACTGCGTATAGAGATTGTGTTACCTAGGGAGATCGTATATCCCTGTTTCCTTGCAGATCCTTAGGAGAGGGTGAAGAAGGTCAAGCGTCCTCCTCTCTAGCGGTGATCCACACAGCAGGGTTGCGACGACGCTCCTCAAAACTCCAGGCCTACTCTGAGGTGGAGAGGGAGAGGAGAATAGGAAGGGCAAGCAAAGACTCTAGCCTATGAGGCTGTGAATCCCTCCTATTTATAGAAATCCCGTGTCAAAACCCTAATGGGTCCTTTCCCTAGTGGGTATTGGATCTGCATCCAATAAGACAGGGCTCCGTCGGATATCTCATATCCGAACCTCTACTCATCGCAATGCCTACCATATGTGTGTGACCCTCTAGGCCCAATATCGAGCTGGCCGTGAGTCATACCTGTCAGAACTCCTTCTAACTTAGTGAATTATTATCTCTGTAATAATTCACTCGACTCATCGACTACGGAAGTACTAGGCCACTACGCCGTAGTCCCCAGACGATACAGGGGAATCCAATCCATTGGACCTGTCTGTCCTCAGTTACCATGTACCTTTAGCCCCTCATCCATCTAATATCCCAGAGACCGTATATCGAGCATGGTGCTGTCAGACCCATACGGTTTCTACTCGAGTCTCGCTCTAATCGGATTCTCCCGGAGAACTCTTTCTCTCTCAACCCGAATGACCCTGGCCAGGGATTTGTCTGAGCAAGAACACATAGGATATTCCTCTCATGACGCCGAGAGTGGATGATCCTCTGTCGACACTCAATAGCCCTCGTAAGGTCGACTACCACTCCCAATGACCAGCTGTACTAGATCTGAGAACAGTCAAACCTATAAGTCTGGTATCAAAGAGTGGAGCACTCATACAGGACATCCTTGGTGTCTCAAGTCTAAGGACCAGATACACCACTAGGACTATGGAATCGCTGTCTGACAATAAGGCATCATCAACCATCCAGCATTCCGTAAGCGGATCAATCAGTGAACTCATTCTCCAATGAGCACCTGTACTGTATCCCTAGTGTCCCTACACGAGCAGCTATGAGACCAGCTGCATCCATCATATGGACGGGTATACAGCACACCAGTCTATCCGGTTATCACGATGTCCCTCTCGAGTAACCTATGACCGGGATTATTTAGGATATGTGTTTAAAGGTGAATCGATCTCATTATCGTGATCTCATCACGATCCGATTCCCATTGCACAAATCCAAGGACATCACAATATATATGCATTTATGCAATAGTTATAAAGTGATATACGCCAAAATATAATAAGCAAAAAGATTCTGTATCAAGTCACACGTGCCATCACTCACGTGATTGGCTTGTTGGGCACTTATGACTAGCAATCTCCCACTTGACCTAAAGCCAATCACCTATGTGTCTGATCCCCATCAGACCCCTGTGACGCTCAAAGACAAAATGAGACAACGGCTTTGTCAGTGGATCTGCAATGTTATATTCTGATGGAACTCTTTCCACTGCTACATATCCTCGGGTTACGATCTCTCTGATAAGTTGGAACCTCCTCAGAACACTTCTGATGAGACCCGGGTTCCCTTATTTGAGTAATCGCCCCGTTGTTGTCGCAATATAAGGAAGTCGACTTGTCGCTATCTGTATCGACTCCCAAATCTGTGATGAACTTCTTCACCCAGACTCCCTCCTTTGCTGCATATAATGCGGCAATGTACTCCGCCTCTGTGGTCGAGTCAGCAGTGGTATCTTGCTTGGAACTCTTCCAGCACACTGCTCCTCCATTCAAGGTGTACACATACCCTGAATTCGACTTGCTATCATCGACATCAGACTGAAAACTTGAGTCAGTGAAGCCTTCAACCTTAAGGCTATTACCTCCATATACTAGTAAAAGATCCTTAGTCCTTCTCAAGTACTTAAGGATACACTTTACTGCTTTCCAGTGCTCCAAGCCTGGATCCGCCTGATACCTGCTCGTGACACTCAGAGCATGCGCTATATCAGGCCTAGTACATAGCATGGCATACATGATAGACCCTATTGCTGAGGAATAAGGTATCATATCCATGTTCGCCCTTTCTTCCAGAGTCTTTGGGGACATACTCGTAGAAAGTGATATCCCATGTCTCATCGGTATGAGACCTCTCTTGGAATTTTCCATGCCAAACCTTTTGACAATAGTTTCTATGTACCTGGACTGGGACAAGCCAAGCATCCTTTTGGATCTATCTCTATAGATTCTAATCCCCAAGATATAAGATGCTTCCCCTAAGTCCTTCATGGAGAAGTGTCTAGATAACCAAGCCTTTACTGTGGATAGCATTCCTATGTCATTCCCAATGATGAGGATGTCATCCACATATAACACCAAAAAGCTAATAGCGCTCCCACTTACCTTTCTGTATACACAAGGCTCATCTTCGTTCTTAACGAAGTCATAAGATCTGATTGACTCATCAAATCTTATGTTCCAACTTCGGGAAGCTTGCTTTAGTCCATAAATGGATTTAAGCAACCTACACACTTTATCTGGGCAGTTCTTGGACACGAATCCCTCAGGTTGCATCATATACACCTCCTCCTCGAGGTTCCCATTGAGGAATGCGGTTTTTCACATCCATCTGCCATATCTCATAATCATAGTGTGCTGCAATAGCCAATAGAATTCTGATGGATTTTAGCATTGCTACGGGTGAGAAGGTTTCGTCGTAGTCAACACCTTGCCTTTGACGATACCCTTTAGCCACTAGCCTTGCTTTATAGGTCTCTACCTTTCCATCTACTCCGATCTTTTTCTTAAAGATCCACTTGCAACCGATGGGTACAATACCTTCGGGTGCATCAACTAGGTTCCAAACCTTATTGGAGTACATAGAATCCATCTCAGAATTCATGGCTTCTTTCCACTTCCCGGAGTCTATACTCATAATAGCCTCCTCGTATGTCTGAGGATCAATATCCTCTACATCCTCTGCTCTAATATGTCCCACATATCTCTCAGGAGGATGGGATACTCTATCAGACCTACGTAAAGTTGATACTTGTGTATTAGGTACCTGAACAGACTCGGGCTGTAGAGTGGTGCTTGAGCTTGGTTCCCTAACTTCGCTCAACTCTATCATTCTCCCACTGTCTCCGCCAAGAATGTGTTCCTTCTCAAGGAACACTGCTCTCTTAGCTACAAAGACCTTTTGGTCCTCGAGATGATAGAAATAATACCCACAAGTTTCCTTGGGGTATCCCACAAATTTGCATCGCTCTGTCCTTGATTCTAACTTATCGGGGTTGTGTCTTTTAACATGGGCAGAACAGCCCCAAATCTTAACAACTTTAAGATCAGGCTTCTTCCCTTTCCATATCTCATATGGTGTAGACACTACCGACTTAGTTGGAACTCTGTTCAGAAGGTAAGCTGCGGTTTCTAGGGCATATCCCCAGAATGAGATGGGTAGGTCTGCGAAACTCATCATGGATCGTACCATATCTAATAATGTACGATTTCTCCTTTCAGAGACACCATTGAGCTGAGGTGTATAAGGAGGTGTCCATTGGGATAATATCCCATGGTCCTTGAGGAAGTGAGTAAACTCTATACTTAAGTACTCACCTCCTCGATCTGATCGAAGAGTTTTGATACTCTTTCCAGTCTGGTTCTCCACCTCATTCTTATACTCTCTGAATTTCTCAAAGGCCTCGGACTTGTACTTCATTAAGTACACATATCCATACCTTGAGAAATCATCAGTAAATGTAATGAAGTAGGAGTAACCTCCAATGGCATGAGTTGACATGGGTCCACATACATCACTATGTATGAGTTCCAACAACTCAGTGGCTCTCTCTCCAGTTCCACTAAATGGAGAGTTGGTCAGTTTTCCACGAATGCAAGGCTCACAAGTTGCATATGACACATAGTCGAATGGATCTAGATATCCATCATTTAGCAACTTTTGAATCCTTCTTCCATGGATGTGACCTAGCCTACAATGCCACAGGTATGCATTGTTCACCTCATCTCGTTTCCTCTTAGACACATTTACATTCATGATATGTGGAGTGGTGTCTAACATAAATAAACCATTATGCAATGTTCCTTTCGTGATGATCTTATCATCTAATAATATCGAACAACCATTGTTCTCAAAAACAAATTTATATCCACTAATTGTTAAACATGAAATGGAAATAATGTTTTGATAATAGAAGGAACAAAATAACATGCATCTAATGCAATAAAAGCTCCACTAGGCAGATGTAGAGCGACCTCGCCAACAGCTAATACAGCAACTTTTGCTCCATTACCCATCTTTAGGTCCATCTCGCCTCTCTCTAGTCTCCTAGGCCTTGCCAGAACCTGCAACGAATTGCATATATGATAAGCACTACCGGTATCTAATACCCATGTGTTATCATAAGAGTCTGACAAATGGAGACTGATCATGAATGTACCTGAAGCTTCATCAAGCTTTTGTTTCGCCCTTTCTGCAAGGTACTCTTTGCAGTTTCTCTTCCAGTGCCCATCTTTACCACAGTGGAAGCACTGGCCTTTGTCCTTTGTTGGGTCTTTCTTAGCAACCTTTGCTTTACCTTGTTTGCCCTTGCCCTTTCCCTTCTTAAGGGACCTTTCTGCTTTCCTTTTCTTTCTGGTCTCACCAGTGTAGAGAACTGGCTTCTCTTTCTTAATAGTACTCTCTGCCTCCCTCAACATATTGAGGAGCTCTGGGAGAGTCACTTCAAGCTTGTTCATATTAAAATTCATTATGAACTGTGAAAAGGAATCTGGTAGGGACTGAAGCACAATGTCCACACACAAGTTATCCTCTAGGACCATTCCTAGACCTGTGAGTTTCTCTATCCACTCAATCATCTTTAGGACATGGTTCTGAACCGGTGTCCCCTCAGTCATCCTAGCGCGGAAAAGGCTCTTGGATATCTCATATCGTTGAGTCCTTCCCTGTTCCTCAAACAATTTACGGACATGTAGGAGAATGGATCTGGCATCCATCTTTTCATGTTGTCTCTGTAACTCTGGAGTCATAGAGCCCAACATATAGCACTGAGCAAGAGTGGAGTCATCAATGTACTTCACGTAGCGAGCGATCTCATCCTCGCTTGCCCCTTCTTCGGGCGTAAGCATCACTGTATCAAGGACGTACACGATTTTCTCCGCTGTGAGAACAATTCTCAAGTTACGGAGCCAATCCGTATAATTTGGACCAGTGAGGCGGTTGACATCAAGTATGCCACGTAAGGGATTTGAAAACGACATTTTCTGAAAATAAAGATGTAGCAAAAATGAATAACATGCAGATTTTGCAAGAAATAAACTATCAAGATATGGACTTCTATCTTAATATGCTCCCACTATTTTACTAACGAGTCACACGACACCCTCAGCACGTGAAACGGAAGTCTCCGGCAGACTTCTAGTGGGGATCAGGATCCAATCAGCGTCTTAGTGTAACCTCGAGGGACTCGACCAATCACACTAAGCCTAAAAGGTAGACAACTCTTGCCGATCACAACTCCTTGTGATTCCCGTCCTGTTCGGCCTCCGAATCACCATGGCCTCGAGGGACTCGACCAACCATGATGCTCGGTTAAGTCAACACCTTCGTTACAAGATGAGTCTGATTTGATGATATACCCTCGAGGGACTCGACCAAGCATATCATGCCCTCAGGTCACCGGTGACATCTCTATGTCGTAAGCAAGATAGCGAATCGCGATATAGGTGAGTCTCGAGGGACTCGACCAACTCAACCTACACCGGGATTCGGTTCCTACTCATAACGATGGAAGGCCACGTGGGTCAATCTAATTGCCTCACGTTTACCGACTTAATATTATCGAGAGATGTTTCTATAATTTGGTCTCCTAATATGACATGTCACACATATACATATATAATATATATCTACATCGCATGCAAATATATATACATATCTAGTATGTGTATAAGCAATCACATCAGATGATCATGGACCACAACCTAATATGATTAGGCCCGAGCCAGTAGGCCTAATCACTCACATCAAGATCTATGTGTGCAACGGTGCATCTCCATGCCCTGTGATCGTCCATCTCGTCCTCGTCGGTTTCGTCGACATCTTGATGCATCTCCATGCATCACGATCGTCCGTCTCGTGGGTCCTGCTGTCGCATCCACGCTCCCGCTGCGCCTCCTCATGTGATTACAACTTAATCATAGGCACGCAGGCCCGACAATAAACGAGAAATATAATGGAGGTTCGCAGACCTCAATAATAATAATCACAAGTACACACATCACACGGTCCATGATCATCCGTCCACACATCATACATCACATGTATAAATAATCATCATTATGTAGGACTACTAGATAATAATAAAAATAATAATCAACTAAACCTTTTAATTAATTAATATTTTTCTGAAATCAGAGACATGTAGGGAATTTCTCAATTCCTAAGGGTATTTTCGTAATTTGGACAAAAGACAGAAACTGGAATTTCTCAAATTCCGAGGGGCAAAACTGTCTTTTTCCCAGAAAACCCTAATGCCCTTTCCCCTTTTCGCTGCTGCCGCCGCCGCCACCCTGCCGGCGGCGGCCTGTGCGGCGAGGGGCGGGGCGCTGCCCTCGCCTGCGGGCGTCGCCGCCTCCGCGGGCAGTTCTGCCGGCGAGGCAGCGCCCGCAGGCGGTGCTGCCTCGCTGGCGGCCGCCCCTTACGGGGTTTTTGCCCGTGGGAGCAGCGGCCACAGGCGCCGCTGCCCTGCGGTGCCTCAGCCCTCGCTGCCAGCCCCGCCGGCCGCAAGCCTGCTGCAAGCAGGCCGCCGGCCGGCTGCTGCAGGCACAGCGCTTGCGCATGCGCCGGCGCTGTGCTGCCTGGCTGCGACTGCGGCTGCCGCTGCAGGTGGCTGCAGGCATGCAGATCGAGGGCAGCAACTGTTGCTGCCCTTCCTCGCTTTTGCGTCAACGATTTTGACGTCAATATTCTTCCTAAACACAATACACGCAGTTCAAAACCAATCATTCGCACGAACAACCTGGCTCTGATACCACTGTTGGGAAATCATAGGGGGCGACATCATATGCGTAGCGGAAGAACAAGAAAACAAAAATCCCCGATTCCCAAAAAGATGTTCGTCGTCGTGCGAAGATTGGTGCGCAAAAATCCGCAAAACACAAAACTGCGTATAGAGATTGTGTTACCTAGGGAGATCGTATATCCCTGTTTCCTTGCAGATCCTTAGGAGAGGGTGAAGGAGGTCAAGCGTCCTCCTCTCTAGCGGTGATCCACACAGCAGGGTTGCGACGACGCTCCTCAAAACTCCAGGCCTACTCTGAGGTGGAGAGGGAGAGGAGAATAGGAAGGGCAAGCAAAGACTCTAGCCTATGAGGCTGTGAATCCCTCCTATTTATAGAAATCCCGTGTCAAAACCCTAATGGGTCCTTTCCCTAGTGGGTATTGGATCTGCATCCAATAAGACAGGGCTCCGTCGGATATCTCATATCCGAACCTCTACTCATCGCAATGCCTACCATATGTGTGTGACCCTCTAGGCCCAATATCGAGCTGGCCGTGAGTCATACCTGTCAGAACTCCTTCTAACTTAGTGAATTATTATCTCTGTAATAATTCACTCGACTCATCGACTACGGAAGTACTAGGCCACTACGCCGTAGTCCCCAGACGATACAGGGGAATCCAATCCATTGGACCTGTCTATCCTCAGTTACCATGTACCTTTAGCCCCTCATCCATCTAATATCCCAGAGACCGTATATCGAGCATGGTGCTGTCAGACCCATACGGTTTCTACTCGAGTCTCGCTCTAATCGGATTCTCCCGGAGAACTCTTTCTCTCTCAACCCGAATGACCCTGGCCAGGGATTTGTCTGAGCAAGAACACATAGGATATTCCTCTCATGACGCCGAGAGTGGATGATCCTCTGTCGACACTCAATAGCCCTCGTAAGGTCGACTACCACTCCCAATGACCAGCTGTACTAGATCTGAGAACAGTCAAACCTATAAGTCTAGTATCAAAGAGTGGAGCACTCATACAAGACATCCTTGGTGTCTCAAGTCTAAGGACCAGATACACCACTAGGACTATGGAATCGCTATCTGACAATAAGGCATCATCAACCATCCAGCATTCCGTAAGCGGATCAATCAGTGAACTCATTCTCCAATGAGCACCTGTACTGTATCCCTAGTGTCCCTACATGAGCAGCTATGAGACCAGCTGCATCCATCATATGGACGGGTATACAGCACACCAGTCTATCCGGTTATGACGATGTCCCTCTCGAGTAACCTATGACCGGGATTATTTAGGATATGTGTTTAAAGGTGAATCGATCTCATTATCGTGATCTCATCACGATCCGATTCCCATTGCACAAATCCAAGGACATCACAATATATATGCATTTATGCAATAGTTATAAAGTGATATACGCCAAAATATAATAAGCAAAAAGATTCTGTATCAAGTCACACGTGCCATCACTCACGTGATTGGCTTGTTGGGCACTTATGACTAGCACCAATTGGGCCCGAGTTCGGACTGGTTTGGGCCAAATTTGGAGCCCAACCAGTGAGCTGAATTGGCCTAGGCGGTGGCACCGCCCAGCACTATCTGTCTGACAGTGACAGGCGGTGGCACCGCCGGCCTCGGAAACCCAAGAGAATTCAAATTTTGGAGCCCAAATTTGAATCCTCTTGGGGCTTATAAATACCCCTCATTTCTCAGCAGAGAATACAACCTTTTGAGAAGCTAGAAGTTGAGAAAATCTTTAGGAAAAGTCTTTTTTTCAATAGCTTGAGTGTTCACCTCCTTTCTTTTCATTGAAATCTTTGTAAAAGGGTGAACCACTTGTAAGAGGTTGTAAAAGGGGTGTAAAAAGGAGGTTGATCTTCGCCTAGTAAAGGAAGATCATTAGTGGATGCCGGTGGCCTCAACGGAATAGGAATCGGAGGAGTGGATGTAGGTCATGATTGACCGAACCACTATAAACTACCGTCTTCTCTGGTTTGCATTTATCTTATTGTCATTTATATTACTGTAAACCATCTTCATTTTGATGCTCTACTTCTTTGTCTCCTTTTTACATATGCCTTCAAGTTAAAACGCAATCGAAACGGTTTCAAACAAAACGTTGCTTTTATCGTACGAAGTTTCCGTAAGTGTTTAAATTGTCGAAAGTTTATCATACTTTACCGTTGCACTAATTCACCCCCCCCTCTTAGTGCCGCTCCGGTCCTAACAAATCTAAGCTTGTGGATTTTATATAAGTTTAAAGAACCTTCATATTTAGGATTCTGGAGTGTTAAGTTTAATTCGTGTAATGATATGAACTTATGGTAAAATTGGTTTTGTGATTGTATAGGCTCCCACACCTATGAATTTATGTTGTGATTATTAATTTGATGAGTTAAGATCAGATTTTATGAATCATCGAGTGATGTGTTGTATAGTTATAAACTGCACAGGTTTTATAGATGTTAATTTGATAGAATATTTTTCAGTGTCCTCAAATGTTAGTTTGGATCCTGGATTGGTTTGTGATGAAAATTTTTATATTATTGATCTATTTTTGAGGGGCGTGACAGAGGTGGTATCAGAGCTTGGTTTGAGGATCACTGAAATATTTGATATGTTGGCGTGTAAAATATATTGAGGTCTAGTGAACTATAATGATCGGTGAAAATTTTCTTCGATGCATTTTAGGAATCTAGGATGACAAGGGCATTCTTCATCTGCTTTTGATTAATTAAGTGCGATGAAAGGGTTGATCGAGGATACTACATCAGAGTAGCGTAATGAAAGCATGGTGAACCTAATTTCATTGCTGGTAGAAAAATGGATGATGCAAACGAAGAAGATATTTGATGTACAAAATTATTCTGATGATCAAAAGATTTCTTTTGCCACCTTATATTGGAAGTAGAGGGTGATCATTAATGGCAACAATAAACAGAATTTTTGGAGATCATTGGCAAGAATGATAAGGACAAGTTTACTAATAAAAATATGATTGAAAATGAATCAGAAAGTGATAACAAGAGGGTCAAGACATTTGGATTTGAAATGGGAAGTCACCACAAAAGACTCAATCATGTGTGAATTGCAAGTTAAATTATGAAGCAAGTTTGTGTTTTCAGATGACTGCAGTCTATTTTGCTTGTGGAAAGTTGGATCACAAAATAAAAGACTGCCCCTTAATCAAGAAGAAAGAGTCACTGCCTCCTAAATCATCAGCCCATATCAGAGTGTATGCTATCACTGAATATGATTCTAAAACTTCGAAATTAGTAGTCGAAGGTATTATGTATATTTATGAAAGAATGCAAATATTTGTTTGACCATGGGTCCCGTCTACGATTTGATTCACAATACTTTGCTTGTCAGTTGGATATTCTATCTAAACCCCTGGATTATATGTTATATGTAACAACTACTGTTGGGGATTCTTTGGCAACAAACTTGGTTTACCCATCTTGTTTAATCTCGATTGGAGAACACGAACTCCTTGCTGATTTAATTCTCCTAGAGATCTAGGGTTTTGATATTATACTTAGCATAGATTGGTTATCTTCTTTTCATGCTAGTATTGATTGCTACACAAAAATAATTATTTTTTGCGTACTAGATCAGCCTATATTTTACTTTGAGGGCATTCGGCATGATTTGCCTCCTTGCTTGATATCAGCACTTCAAGCTAATTGTATTATGCAGAAGGATTTTTGTTATATGTTGTGTATAAATGATCATTCAAATCAGGAAAACCATCTAGATAAAATTTTAGTAGTCAAAGAGTTCCCTGATGTATTCCCAGATGACTTGCCTGGTTTACCTCTAGATAGAGAGGGTGAATTTGCTATTGATCTGGTCCCCAGTAAAAACCCAATATCTAAGCATCCCTACAGAATGGCACCACTCGAGCTAAAGGAATTAAAGAAGTAACTATAAGAATTATTAGATAAGGGTTTCATATGACCCAACGTCTCACCGTGGGGTGCTCCGGTCCTATTAGTGAAGAAGAAGGATGGAACATTGAGGCATTGTATTGATTATAGACAATTGAATCAGGTGACCATCAAAAACAAGTATCCCATACCCAGAATTGATGATTTATTTAATGAACTGTAGGGTGCACAAGTATTCTCAAAGATTGACCGAGGTCAGGTTACTATCAGTTGAAGATCAAGGAGGAGGATATTCCAAAAATAGCTTTTAGAACTCGATATGGTCACTATGAATTCTTGGTGATGCCTTTTGGTTTGACTAATGCCCCTACAGCTTTTATGGAACTAATGAATAGGATATTTCAACCACTCTTGGATGACTGTGTAAATTATATTCATTGATGACATATTGGTGTATTCAAGGAGTAATCAGGAGCATGAGGAACACTTGAGAAATGTATTGTCCATACTAAGAGAAAAGAAGTTGCATGCAAAGTTTAGCAAATGTGAATTTTGGTTGAATGAAGTTGCTTTCGTAGGCCATGTGATTTCAGGGAAGGGCATGTCTATTGATCCAAAGAAAGTAGAAGTTGTAGTTAAATGAGAAGTACCAACAAATGTAACAGAAGATAGAAGATTCTTGGGCATGGCAGGTTATTACAAGAGATTTATGGAGGGATTTTTTCGAATCGCACAACCACTCACCAAACTCACTAAAAAGAATGTGAAATTTGTATGGGATGATGATTGTGAGCAAAGTTTTCAAGAGTTAAAAAGAAGATTGACTAATGCCCCTATTCTCACTATTCCAAGTGGTAGTGAGTGATTCGTAGTTTATACTAATGCTTCAAGAAAATGCCTTGGATGTGTTTTAATGTAGGAAGCGAGAGTGATTACTTATGCTTCTAGACAACTAAAAGGTTATGAACTGAATTATCCAACTCATGATTTGGAATTGGCAGCAATTATTTTTGCTCTAAAGATATGGAGACATTATTTGTATGGGCGACAATTTGAAATCTTTACTAATCACAAGAGTTTAAAATATATTTTCACTCAGAAAGAGATAAACATGAGGCAGCGAAGATGGATAGAACTTCTAAAGGATTATGATTGTGCCATCCGTTATCACTCGGGCAAAGCCAATGTTGTAGCTGATAAACTTAATAAAAAATTTATAAATTTTATAGCTAGTCTGGTCGTGAAGCAATGGAAGTTGTTAGAAGAACATTTTGATTTGAATGCTATGAGGAAAGAGCAAGACTCAATGATATTGATAGCCTCTATTCAAGTGCAATATGATCTTACTCAACAAATTAAGAAAGGATAATTATGAGATCCACGTTTAATCTACCTAAGGAATGAAGTAGAAAGGAAATTGAAGCCAAAATTTTAAGTTTAAAAGGATGGCCTATTGAGATTTGGGGAGAGAGTATATGTACCAAATGAACCAGATATCAAGAACCAAATCCTAAAGGAAAGTCATACTTCAAAGTACACTATCCAAAGTCATTATTGGTGGGAAGGCATGAAGAAGGAAATTGTAATTTATGCTTCAAAATGTTTGATTTGTCAGCAAATCAAAAGAGAACACCAAAGACCTGGAGGGTTGTTGCAACCTTTAGATATTCCTGAATGGAAATGGGAATGTGTTACCATGGACTTTGTTTAAGGACTACCCAGAACCTCTCGAAAGCATGATGCTATTTGGGTTATTATTGATAGGTTAACAAAATCTACATATTTCCTACCAATTAATTTGACTTATTCGCTTCACAGACTTGCAAATTTATATGTCAATGAAATAGTAAGATTTCATGGTATTCCAAAGGAGATCATCTCTGATAGAGACTCGAGATTTTTCTCTGGATTTTGGAGAAGATTTCAAGAATCTATGGGCACTAAAGTCAAGTTTAGCACTGCATATCATCCTCAGACTGATGTTCAGTTAGAAAGAACAATTCAAACAATTGAGGATTTGCTTAGAGCCTCTGTTATGGAATGGAAAGGTGAATGAGATAAAGATATTTCAATTATTGAGTTCACTTATAATAATAGTTATCATTCAAGTGTTCAGATGGCTCCTTATGAAGCTTTATATGGGTGAAAGTGCATAACACCTATATGTTGGGAGGAAGTTGGTGATAGAAAGTTGTTACCATCAAACAAAGTACAAGAAACTACCGAGAAAATTCAAGTTATAAGGAAAAGATTGAAAACTGCTCACAATCGTCAAAATAGTTATGCTAACAATAGAAGATGAGATATTGAGTCTGAAATTAGAGATTTTGTGTTCTTAAAGGTCTCCCCTTCCAAAGGCATTATAAGGTTTGAGAAGAAAGGAAAGTTAAGCCCAAGATTTATTGGATCTTTTGAAGTCCTTGAGAGGGTTGGATCTGTCGCTTACAGGATTACCTTGCCACCATCGTTGTGCCATATCCATAATATAATTCATGTTTCAAAAATTAAAAAGTATATACCTGATCGTTCTCATATCATTAAGTATGAGTTGATGGAGATCGATAAAGATTGATCTTATGTGGAAGAGCCCACTCAGATTGTTGATAAGAAGGAAAAGATCATAAGGAATCGGGTTATCCCTCTAGTTAAAGTAATTTGGAGACATCATTCTAGAGATGAAACAACCTGAGAGCTAGAGAAGGAAATGAAAAAAGTTTATCCTCATCTTTTCATCGATAGAGGTATGATAAATTTAGAGGACTAAAATTTTCTTTTAAGGGGGGGAGAGTGTAACATCCCTCATTTCTAAATTTTCGTATAAATTTCTAGTTATAATGTAAGAATCCATTATAAATTTGATAAAAGTGCTAAAGTATAAATCTGAGAACTTATTCATAAGATTTGGGGATCTATTCAAAGAGAAAAAAAAAATCTGAGGACCTATATGTAAACCCTGAGGACCTAATCGTAAATATAACAATGCAAGGATTAAACTATAAAATGTATAAAATTACAAATCCCACCGCTTAAGCCTCTCTACCTTCGTTCTGAAGGAACCAGAGAAGGCAGCTACATGGAAGAACAGAGGAAGAGAGAAAGAAGAAGAAAAAAAAAGGGGAAGAAGAAGAAAAGAAATTTGGGGCTTTGGGGTTTTCCTTACTTAAATCTTTCCATTTGGGGTCATAATTCTCAAAGGCAAGTGTGCTAATCCTATCCTACATAAATATTAGTCTCTGTTCTTATATTAGTTCTGAATAATCTGACTGATTTCTGCTTAGAACCTGATATTTCTCTTGTTAGACACAAAACCATGGATCTAGAATTTTTCGGTAAACTGACCCCTATAGATTGTTTCAGCCATAATTTTTAGCACCAAACGTGGATTTAGGTAGGAACTTATTCATTTGAAATTAGACTCCTATACCTTTCTTTTGGTACTGACATTGAAAATTGTGGACACCGAATACCTACCCAAACTTCTATTTCAAATGAGTCTATGGATGCTGCAAAACAGGGATCAAAATTACTGACCTTTTGATACTAAAATGCATATAAGTCCCTCTTGAAAATTCTTATTTGTCCCAAACTGACTTCATTTGAAACTAGACTTATAGATCTTTTTTTTATATATAGATTGAAAATTTTGGAATTCAAAAGTCTATCCTATTATCTATTGAACCTGACCCTATGAATTCTACAAAACAGTGATTTTGCCAGTGGTCAAAGAGTTCCCTGATGTATTCCCATATGACATGTCTGGTTTACCTCTAGATAGAGAGGGTGAATTTGCTATTGATCTGGTCCCCAGTATAACCCCAATATCTAAGCCTCCCTACAGAATGGCACCACTCGAGCTAAAGGAATTAAAGAAGTAATTACAAGAATTATTAGATAAGGGTTTCATACGAACCAGCGTTTCACCGTGGGGTGCTCCGGTACTATTAATGAAGAAGAAGGATGGAACATTAAGGCTTTGTATTGATTATAGACAATTAAATCAGGTGACCATAAAAAACAAGTATCCCATACCTATAATTGATGATTTGTTTAATCAACTGTAGGGTGCACAAATATTCTCAAAGATTGACATGAGGTCAGGTTACTATCAGTTGAAGATCAAGGAGGAGGATATTCCAAAAATAGCTTTTAGAACTCGATATGGTCACTATGAATTCTTGGTGATGCCTTTTGGTTTGACCAATGCCCCTACAGCTTTTATGGAACTAATGAATAGGATATTTCAACCACTCTCGGATGACTATGTAAATTATATTCATTGATGGCATATTGGTGTATTCAAGGAGTAATCAGGAGCATGAGGAACACTTGAGAAATGTATTATCCGTACTAAGAGAAAAGAAGTTGCCTGCAAAGTGTTAGGATCCAGAGCACTAAGAGGGGGGGGGGTGAATTAGTGCAGCGGAAATCTTTCACTATTAAAATCGAAAGCTGCGTTCGTTTGATAAAAACGATTTCGATGTAAAAGCCGATTCTAAGATTACTTTAACTTAAGATTAAGCGAGATGACATTAAAGTAAATCTACGAAGGCAGTTTGCAGTTTATGATAAAAATCAGAATGCAAGCGCAAATTGAAATGCGACGTTCGTACGATAAAACCGGTTTACGTCTAAATGCCAATTTTGAAGATACTGAACTTTGAGATATGTTTTATAAATGCGCAGAAGGTAGTTTGCAGTTATGATTGAAATCAAAACGTAAATGTAAACTGAAATGTAATGATCGTATGAAAAAGTCGATTTACGTCTAAACGCAGATTCAGAAAGCTTTGAACTTAGAAACTCGTTCGTAAAAGCGTAGAAGGCAGTAGCTATTTAGGAGGTTTGCAATAAAGATAAAATGCTCAAAGTAAATGCAAACCGAGATTTAGAGTGGTTCGGTCAATCTTGACCTACTCCACTTTTGGCTTCCTCCATCGACGAGGTCACCGACGTCAACTAGAGGCCTTCCTTCAATAGGCGAAGGCCAACCACCCTTTTACAGTTTCACTCCTTTTGACGGGCTTAGGAGACAACCCTTACATAAATTTTCTCTCCTCTCTTTACAACTCACACTTTGAGGAACAGAGGGAGGAGAACTTTTGGCCTTTACAACAATTTTGAGCTCTAAGAATCATAGAGAAAGATCAAGATTTCGAGTGTTACTTCTTGCCTTTCAGTGCTGAATGGGTGGGGTATTTATAGGCCCCAACCCAGTTCAAATTTGGAGCTCAAAACTGTCAATTCCCGGAATTTCGGGATCAGGCGGTTGCACCTCCTGATTGGGGCGGTTGCACTGCCTGGCAGAGCTCGAAGACTGAGCCTTTGGGCGGTGCCACCTCTGTCAGGGGTGGTTGCACCTCTCTGCCAGAGCTCGAAGACCAAGCTCAGGCGGTTGCACCTCCTGACTGAGGCGGTTGCACCGCCTGGCAGAGCTCGAAGACTGAGCTCAGGCGGTGCAACCTCCTGTTAGGAGAGGTTGCACCGCCCAGTCTCGCTTGGAGACTGAGCCCAGGCGGTGCCACCTCCTGGCTGGGGCGGTTGCACCACCCAGTCTCGCTGGGAGACTTAGCCCAGGCGGTGCCACCTCCTGGCTTGGGCGGTTGCACCTCACACAGCAATCAGGGTCCAAATGGGTTGATCCATTCGGCCCAATTTGGGTTTTTTTTGGGGCCCAATTGCCCCAAGATTAAGTTAATGGGATCACCTCCCATTTCCAACTTAATCATTATGCTAACTACGATAATTCCTAAGACAATTTCTGCAGCTTACTCCGGTGCGTCAATCGCTTCTTCCGGCGAGTTTCCGGCGAACTTCCGTCGATCATCCAATGAACCCTCGGTGATGCTCCTACGGACTTCCGGCAAACTCCTGGACTTGCGACGATACACTTGGGGAGTTCCGACGAGCTTCTTTGGCAAGCTTATGGACTTCTCGGATTTGTTCCCGCAGAACCTCCGATGACTGTCCGAACTTCCGTCGAGCTCTCGAACTCCCAACGTGATCATTGTCATGACTTCGGCGCAACTCCTGCTGCATGTCTTACTTTCATCATAGTTAATCCTTCACACTTATCTCAATATATAGGTTAGACAACAAATGACAATTGACTTCATCATCAAAATCCGAGATTCAACAATCTCCCCCTTTTTGATGATGACAATCAATTGATAATGGAGTTAACCTTTACTCCCCCTGTCTACATGCCATACTTGAGATAAGTTATTCTTGAATTCAAGACCTAAGAATTCAAGTGACATCTCTGAAGATTATGTCAAGGCTTGACATTCATTCTTACATAACAATTTTGAATGATGGTAATTGAAGCAATTCATCATATTGTAAGATATCAACATGTAAAGCTGTGAAGTAAGATTTTGATATCATTACATGATGTACACATTTCAAATATTTTAGCAAGTGTTGCATTTCTGTTCATATATGGCATTTGTTCATAAATCTCTTGATGATGCAGGCATGGCATAATCATAGCATCAGTGTTTATAGCATCAATTCATATATTTCTCCCCCTTTGTCATCAACAAAAAGCATGGTAGATGTGATACCAAGAGAACAATATAAGCAAGTTATCAAGCATATAAAGGAAGGCATGATACGTATAATGCTTTGAATACTTCTTCTCCTTTTTTGTTATAATCCTTTGTGCATGAAGGAGGAAAGTCATTTTATCAAATCCATTTCGGAAAAAAATATTTTTCATAAGAGTGTATTTGATTTTTGTCATTCCAACTGTTAAGCGAATCCGAAAATGAGATGAATTCTTTCATGCATTCGGACAAGATTATGCTATAGTTTTTCAAATACAATTATGAAGATAAAACATTTCAACACATGGCAATCAAGTGATTTGATCATTCAATAAAGTCCAAAAAATAATTTTGACTAGTTTATCTATTCAGACACATCAACATTCCTAATTCTCTTCTTATGAAATCAAATTGTTCTTATGAAATCAAACATGTCAGCTAGTTGATGTTTAGTATCAATGACAATGACTTATCAACTGCATTGGTATATCACTTTTTCAAACTATATTTATCATGGAAATCAAGGCACAAGGTTTTAAAAACTTTTAGTTTTAATATAAAATCTGAGATAACCATTTAGTTTATATTTACCATAAGACACAAGGCATATATTTACCACGATAGATGTTTACAACTCTACATATGCTCAAAATATATCAGGTAACCATATCAAGGATCAAGGCAAAGCACATCATGGTGAGTAACATAAGGAGTTTACAATAACAACAGATGATTGTGTTCATACAAGCTCATTCATGAGGTGGAAAATTAAAGTGCCTAAACAAGGAGTCAAATTGACGATGAATTTGCTGCAGCTCAGATAGGATTTGATCTTGTCGTTGTTCAAGCCGTTCTTGTCTTTGTTCGAATTGATCCATCCGAATCCCAATATCTTCGACAGATGATGTATGAGTTTGCTCAAATGGATGTGTTTCCTCAAAGGGACAGATCGGAGAAGATTGGGTACTCCTAAAGACTAGTGTTTCTGGTTCTGGTTCAGGTTGAGGGGGATCAGTTCTTCTTGGCATTCTAACCCAGTTACCGTTTCTATAAAAACATCTTAATCAGTGAAGTAGATTTTTATTTATTATGCAAAATCTATCTACTTTTATTACTTCTTCTTCCGGTGGTATTAGAATATCGTAGGCTTTCATTATTCTAGTGATTATACCACCATATGGGAGCATCATGTCTTTCTTAGATAGTTCTAACATGTTTTGTTGGATAAGATAACCAAGACAGATGTCATGTCCTTTCATGATCAAATACATAGTTCCTAATTCTAATTGGCTTACTTCATCATGATGGTATTGTTTAGGGAGAATGATGCTAGTTAGGATATGATGAAGTACCTTAGTATTTAGAGGCAATAGATGTTCACAACTTTTAGGAACAAATGCTAAGTTGAGATTGGCAAAAATTGTTCCTAAGGCTTCAACATATGTTGTTCTAACAGTTTCATCATCCCATGATCCTCTAAAGTAAAGTCCTCTACTTTTCATGGGAATGCCTATCATGTCGCAAATGAATCTATCCGTAATTGAGATGTGTTGTCCTAAAAGATAAGTGGACATTCTGTCTTCTTCATCTATTTGTATGTTGTTGTAAAACAATCTAACAAGTCTTGGATAGATGGGTTCGTTAATTTATAAAATTGGAAGTAGATCTAAGTTTGCAAACCATTGGATTGTCTCTAAGTCTCTTAGTTCATTTAAATCTACATATTTTCCCTTATTGACACTCCTAAGTTCGAAAGAGGAAAATTTTTCAGCATGGTATTTTGAATCGAAAAGGGTGAGATCAAAATCTTCTACTAATCTCCTCTTTCCTTTGTCCCTTGAGGATATTCTAGATCCCATAACTACTGCTGTTTAGAAGAATAGTGATGAGCAAGAGTAAATGAATCAAAAAACAGAGTTTAAGGGCTTCTTAGAGAGTACCTTAGTGAGATCTTCAAGAGAGGGAAGGATTGTTGATGTTTTGCTTCGAAATGAGGAGTATTTGGGATGCTAAGAGGGGAGAAATGGGGATGGAGGAGGCTTGGAAGAGTAGAGGAGGGAAGGGAGTGAGTTGGGGTCGGTTTCACCGTCGACCCTAGCTTGGGTTAAAAAGGGCAGAGTTGCGGGCGGTTGCACCTCTAGCTGGAGCGGTGCAACCGCTTGCAACACGTGACAGCTGGAGGTGCTACCTCCAACTAGGGCGGTGCCACCGCCTGCAGGCGGTGAGCACTTGTTCTGATCAATGTGATCTGATCTGAGAGTTTTTTGTCTTGAGAAGAATTTTCATTCAGAGCAATCAACTTTACTTACGTAATTACGTAAGAGTTTTCATTTTAAGGCAAGGACTTTTGCACGATCAAGAGAGATCTTTTAACGTGCATACTCTCAATGTCGTATACATGTTTGTGATAGTTTGTTCAAGTTGGTAAGCCTTGCAAGTTCATGACAGACTTAGTCACTTCATGATACAGAGTTGGATTCGAAGGTTATGAACGGATGAAATTGATGGGTTCGAAAATCCAGAGGATATGTGAATTTGGGAATCATACGTTTCTAAGTCAAATAAGGTTATATCTAAATCGCATTTGTGATTTTAAATTTATAATCTCCATCTGTTATTTAGGCTAGAGAGCATTGCGAGTTCCTTTTTGGATCTTGGGTTATGAATATCGAGAATCAAGGAGCAGAATATTATTTCTTGCTCCAGCCTAAAATTTTTATGTTTTTAATGTTTTTACAGGAAGGGATGATTTTTAGGTACCCATTTGCTTTTGGGTGCCTCACAAATAGATCTACATTGTCTATCATGTTGCATAGAATTTATCATGATTCCTTTAGGAACCCAAATCAATTTGTTTAGACTAATTTTCTGGAATGGACAATAATGCGTCTTGTGTCCAAATTTGCAACAAAAGTTGCATTTATTTTGGTGTCGAACATGTAAGATGGTGCCTTTTATGAAGGTGGTTGGATTTTGGTGAGAACTTCTCACAAATCCAATTCCACTTCTTTTGGGAACGTGACCCTTGTTTGCAAGGATCATGTTCAATGACTTGCTACCAACCTCGAATTTCTTCAAGGTGTCCTTAAGTAGCAAGTTTTCTTTTTGGAGAGTTTCTAGATCATGGCATTTGATGCATGAATTTAAACTATCATGACATTCAGTTTTTAACTTATCAAAATTACAAGTAAGACTATCATGCTCCTTTTTTAGCAATTTATATTTTCTATTGATAATCTTGCATTCATCAAATAAGTCATGAAAGGCATTTAATAATTCATCAAATGATAAATCTGCATCTATTAAATTTGTTACCTCATCTCCGATGGCCATTAAGGCGTAATGAGCAACTTGCTCGGTGTTGGACTCCTCTTCTTCGGACGTGCTCGAATCATCCCATGTTGCTTTGAGCGCCTTCTTCTTTGATGTTCTCTTTTTGACTTGGGGACAATCACTCTTGTAGTGTCCCGGCTTTTTGTACTCATAGCAAATAACTTGGTCCTTCTTGGGTTCAAGTTTGTTTTTTGTGTCATTCTTAAACTTGTTTCTCTTTTAATGAACTTTTTAAATTTTCTTGTTAGAAGTGCAAAGTCATCGTCACAGTCCTCATCACTTGAGTTTTCTCTCAAGTGGTCTTCTGAAGTTTTAAGTGCCATATCCTTCTTGTTCTTTGGAAGGATGTCTTCTTGCTCTTCATGAGCTTTGTAAGTCATCTCATAGGTCATTAATGACCCGATTAGTTCTTCAAGAGGAAAGTTGCGCAGATCTTTTGCCTCTTGAATAGCAGTGACTTTAGGATCCCAACTTTTAGGAAGGGATCTTAGAATCTTATTTACGAGCTCAAAATCCGAAAAACTTTTTCCGAGTCCTTTTAGACCGTTGACGACATCCGTGAAACGGGTAAACATGTCGCCAATGGTTTCACTCGGTTTCATCCGGAAAAGTTCGAAAGAATGTAATAGAAGATTGATTTTTGACTCTTTCACTCTACTTGTGCCTTCGTGAGTCACTTCGAGTGTGTGCCAAATATCAAATGCGGTTTCACAAGTTGAAATACGGTTAAACTCGTTTTTATCAAGTGCACAAAATAAGGCATTCATAGCCTTTGCATTAAGAGCGAAAGCCTTATTCTCCAATTCATTCCAATCGATCATTAGAAGAGAAGACTTCGAAAATCCGTTTTCAACAAGATTCCAAAGTTCAAAATCCATAGAAATAAGAAAGATCCTCATTCGGGTCTTCCAATAGGTGTAGTTCGTCCCACTGAACATGGGTGGACGTGTAATAGAATGGCCCTCTTGGTTTCCGGCGTATGCCATCTCTCTTGGGTTTTAATCCGTTAGAGAGTTAACCCCGCTCTGATACCAATTGTTAGGATCAAGAGGACTAAGAGGGGGGGGGAGGGGTGAATTAGTGCAGCGGAAATCTTTCACTATTAAAATCGAAAGCTGCGTTCGTTTGATAAAAACGATTTCGATGTAAAAGCCGATTCTAAGATTACTTTAACTTAAGATTAAGCGAGATGACGTTAAAGTAGATCTACGAAGGCAGTTTGTAGTTTATGATGAAAATCAGAATGCAAGCGCAAACTGAAATGCGACGTTCGTACGATAAAACCGGTTTACGTCTAAATGCCAATTTTGAAGATACTGAACTTTGAGATATGTTTTATAAATGCGCAGAAGGCAGTTTGCAGTTATGATTGAAATCAAAATGCAAACATAAACTGAAATGTAATGAACGTACGAAAAAGCCGATTTACGTCTAAACGCAGATTCGGAAAGCTCTGAACTTAGAAACTCGTTTGTAAAAGCGCAGAAGGCAGTAGCTATTTAGGAGGTTTGCTGTAAAGATAAAATGCTCAAAGTAAATGCAAACCGAGATTTAGAGTGGTTCGGTAAATCTTGACCTACTCCACTTTTGGCTTCCTCCGCCGACGAGGTCACCGACGTCAACTAGAGGCCTTCCTTCAATAGGCGAAGGCCAAACACCCTTTTACAGTTTCACTCCTTTTGACGGGCTTAGGAGACAACCCTTATAGAAATTTTCTCTCCTCTCTTTACAACTCAAAACTTTGAAGAACAGAGCGAGGAGAACTTTTGGCCTTTACAACAATTTTGAGCTCTAAGAATCACAGAGAAAGATCAAGATTTCGAGTGTTAGTTCTTGCCTTTCAGTGCTAAATGGGTGGGGTATTTATAGGCCCCAACCAAGTTCAAATTTGGAGCTCAAAATTGTCAATTCCTGGAATTCCGGGATCAGGCAGTTGCACCTCCTGACTGGGGCGGTTGCACCACCTGGCAGAGCTCGAAGACTGAGCCTCTGGGCGGTGCCACCTCTGTCAGGGGCGGTTGCACCTCTCTACCAGAGATCGAAGACCGAGCTCAGGCGGTTGCACCTCCTTACTGAGGCAGTTGCACCGCCTGGCAAAGCTCGAAGACTGAGCTCAGGCGGTGCCACCTCCTATCAGGAGAGGTTGCACCGTCCAGTCTCGCTTGGAGACTGAGCCCAAGCGGTGCCACCTCTTGGCTGGGGCGGTTGCACCACCCAGTCTCGCTAGGAGACTTAGCCCAAGCGGTGCCACCTCCTGGCTTGGGCGGTTGCACCTCCCACAGCAATCAGGGTCCGAATGGGTTGATCCATTCGGCCCAATTTGGGTTTTTTTAGGGGCCCAATTGCCCCAAGATTAAGTTAATGGGATCACCTCCCATTTCCAACTTAATCATTGTGCTAACTACGATAATTCCTAAGACAATTTCTGCAGCTTGCTCCGGTGCGTCAATCGCTTCTTCCGGCGAGTTTCCGGCGAACTTCCGTCGATCATCCATTGAACCCTCGGTGATGCTCCTGCGGACTTCCGGCAAACTCCTGGACTTGTGACGATACACTTGGCGAGTTCCGACGAGCATCTTTTGCAAGCTTATGGACTTCTCGGATTTGTTCCCGCAGAACCTCTGACGACTGTCCGAACATCCGTCGAGCTCTTGAACTCCCAACGTGATCATTGTCATGACTCCGACGCAACTCCTGCTGCATGTCTTACTTTCATTGTAGTTAATCCTACACACTTATCTCAACATATAGGTTAAACACCAAATGACAATTGACTTCATCATCAAAATCCGAGATTCAACACAAAGTTCAGCAAATGTGAATTTTGGTTGAATGAAGTTGCTTTCGTAGGCCATATGATTTCAGGGAAGGGCATATCTATTGATCCAAAGAAAGTAGAAGTTGTAGTTAAATGGGAAGTACCAACAAATGTAACAGAAGTTAGAAGCTTCTTGGGCATGGCAGGTTATTACTGGAGATTTGTGGAGGGATTTTTTCGAATCGCTCAACCTCTCACCAAACTCACTAAAAATAATGTGAAATTTGTATGGGATGATGATTGTGAGCAAAGTTTTCAAGAGTTAAAAAGAAGATTGACTAGCGCCCCTATTCTCACTTTTCCAAGTGGTAGTGAGGGATCTGTAGTTAAAACAGATGCTTCAAGAAAGGACCTTGGATGTGTTTTGATGCAGGAAAGGAGAGTGATTGCATATGCTACTAGATAACTAAAAGGTTATGAACTGAATTATTCAACTCATGATTTGGAATTGGCAGCAATTATTTTTGCTTTAAAGATATGGAGACATTATTTGTATGGGCGACAATTTGAAATCTTTACTAATCATAAGAGTTTAAAATATATTTTCACTCAGAAAGAGTTAAACATGAGGCAACGAAGATGGATAGAACTTCTAAAGGATTATGATTGTGCCATCCGTTATCACCCGAGCAAAGCCAATATTATAGCTGATGCACTTAATAGAAAATCTATAAATTTAATGGCTAGTCTAGTCGTGAAGCAATGAAAGTTATTAGAAGAAAATTTTGATTTGAATGCTATGAGGAAAGAGCAAGACTCAATGATATTAATAGCCTCCATTCAAGTGTAATCTGATCTTACTCAACAAATTAAGGAAGGATAATTATGAGATCCACATTTAATCTACTTAAGGAATGAAGTAGAAAGGAAATTGAAGCCAAAATTTTAAGTTTAAAAGGATGGCCTATTGAGATTTGGGGAGAGAGTATGTATACCAAATGAACCAGATATCAAGAACCAAATCCTAAAGGAAAGTCATACTTAAAAGTACACTATGCATTCTGGGAGCACTAAGATGTATAGAGATATCCAAAGTCATTATTAGTGGGAAGGCATGAAGAAGGAAATTACAATTTATGTTTCAAAATGTTTGACTTGTCAGCAAATCAAAGGAGAACACTAAAGACCTAGAGGGTTGTTGCAACCTTTAGATATTCCTGAATGGAAATGGGAATGTGTTACCATGGATTTTGTTTAAGGACTACCCAGAACCTCTCGAATGATTGATGCTATTTGGGTTATCATTGATTGGTTAACAAAATCTGCATATTTCTTACCGATTAATATGACTTATTCGCTTCACAGACTTACAAATTTATATGTCAATGAAATAGTAAGACTTCATGGTATTCTAAAGGAGATCATCTCTGATAGAGACTCTAGATTTCTCTCTGGATTCTGTAGAAAATTACAGGAATCTATGGGCACTAAAGTCAAGTTTAGCATTGCATATCATCCTCAAACTGATGGTCAGTCAGAAAGAACAATTCAAACACTTGAGGATTTGCTTAGAGCCTTTGTTATGGATTGGAAAGGTGAATGAGATAAAGATATTTCACTTATTGAGTTCACTTATAATAATAGTTATCATTCAAGTATTCAAATGACTCCTTATGAAGCTTTATATGGGCGAAAGTGCATAACACCTATATGTTGGGAGGAAGTTGGTGATAGAAAGTTGTTAGCATCAGATAAAGTACAAGAAACTACCAAAAAAATTCAAGTTATAAATAAAAAGTTGAAAACTGCTCAAAGTCATCAAAAGAGTTATGCTAACATTAGAAGATGAGATATTGAGTTTAAAATTTGAGATTTTGTGTTCTTAAATGTCTCCCCTTCCAAAGGCATTATAAGGTTTGGAAGAATGGAAAGTTAAGCCCAAGTTTTATTGGATCTTTTGAAGTCCTTGAGAGGGTTGGTTCTGTCGCTTACATGATTACCTTGCCACCATCGTTGTGTCATATCCATAATATATTTCATGTTTCGATAATTAAAAAGTATATACCTAATCGTTCTCATATAATTAAGTATGAGCTGATAGAGATCGATAAAGATTGATCTTATGTGGAAGAGCCCACTCAGATTGTTGATAAGAAGGAAAAGATCCTAAAGAATCGGGTTATCCCTCTAGTTAAAGTAATTTGGAGACATCATTCTAGAGACGAAACAACCTGAGAGCTAGAGAAGGAAATGAAAAAAGTTTATCCTCATCTTTTCATCGATAGAGGTATGATAAATTTAGAGGACTAAAATTTTCTTTTAAGGAGGGGAGAGTGTACCATTCCTCATTTCTTAATTTTCGTATAAATTTCTAGTTGTAATGTAAGAATCCTTTTTAAATTTGATAAAAGAACTTATTAATAAGATTTTGGGATCTGTTCAAAGAGAAAAAAAAAATCTGAGGACCTATATGTAAACCATGAGGACCTAATCGTAAATATAACAATGCAAGGACTAAATTATAAAATACATAAAATTAAAAATCCCACTAGAGAAGGCAGTTGTGTGGAAGAACAGAGGAAGAGAGAAAGAAGAAGAAAAAAAAGGGGAAGAAGAAGAAGAGAAATTTGGGGCTTTGGGGTTTTCCGAATTTAAATCTTCCCATTTGTGGTCATAATTCTCAAAGCCAAGTGTTCTAATCCTATCCTACAGAAATATTAGTATTTGTTCTCATATTAATTCTGAATAATATGAAAGATTTCTGCTTAGAACCTGATATTTCTCTTGTTAGACACAAAACTATGGATCTAGAATTTTTCGGTAAACTGACCCCTATAGATTGTTTCAGCCATAATTTTTAGCACCAAATGTGGATTTAGGTAGGAACTTATTCATTTGAAATTAGACTCCTATACCTTTCTTTTGGTACTGATATTGAAAATTGTGGACACCGAATATCTACCCAAACTTCTATTTCAAATGAGTCTATGGATGTTGCAAAACAGAGATCAAAATTTCTGACCTTTCGAAACTAAAATGCCTATAAGTCCCTGTTGAAAATTCTGATTTGTACCAAACTGACTTCATTTAAGACTAGACTTATAGATATTTTTTTGATATATAGAATTAAAAATTTAAAATTCAAAAGCCTATCCTATTATCTATTGAACCTGACCCTATGAATTCTACAAAACAGTGATTTTGCCAGTTGTCAAAAAGTTCCCTGATGTATTCCCAGATGACATGCCTGGTTTACCTCTAGATAGAGAGGGTGAATTTGCTATTGATCTGGTCCCTAGTATAACCCAAATATCTAAGCCTCCCTACAGAATGGCGCCACTCGAGCTATAGGAATTAAAGAAGTAACTACAAGAATTATTAGATAACGGTTTCATACGACCCATCGTTTCACTATAGGGTGCTCCGGTACTATTAGTGAAGAAGAAGGATGCAACATTGAGGCTTTGTATTGATTATAGATAGTTGAATCAAGTGACTATAAAAAACAAGTATCCCATACCCAGAATTGATGATTTGTTTAATCAACTACAGGGTGCACAAGTATTCTCAAAGATTGACCTAAGATCAAGTTACTATCAGTTGAAGATCAAGGAGGAGGATATTCCAAAAATAGCTTTTAGAACTCGATATGTTCATTATGAATTCTTGGTGATGCCATTTGGTTCGGCTAATGCCCCTGTAGCTTTTATGGAACTAATGAATAGGATATTTCAACCACTCATGAATGACTATGTAAATTATATTCATTGATGACATATTGGTGTATTCAAGGAGTAATCAGGAGCATGAGTAACACTTGAGAAATATATTGTCCATACTAAGAAAAAAGAAGTTGCATGCAAAGTTTAGCAAATGTGAATTTTGGTTGAATGAACTTGCTTTCGTAGGCCATGTGATTTCAGGGAAGGGCATATCTATTGATCCAAAGAAAGCAGAAGCTGCAGTTAAATGGGAAGTATCAACAAATGTAACGGAAGTTCAAAGCTTCTTGGGCATGGCAGGTTATTACAGGAGATTTTTGGAGGGATTTTTTTGAATCGCTCAACCTCTCACCAAACTCACTAAAAAGAATGTGAAATTTGTATGGGATGATGATTGTGAGCAAAGTTTTCAAGAGTTAAAAAGAAGATTGACTAGTGCCCCTATTCTTACTATTCCAAGTTGTAGTGAGGGATTTGTAGTTTATACTGATGCTTCAAGAAAGGGCCTTGGATTTGCTTTGATGCTGGAAGGGAGAGTGATTGCTTATGCTACTAGACAACTAAAAGGTTATGAACTGAATTATCCAACTCATGATTTAGAATTGGCAGTAATTATTTTTGCTATAAAGATATGGAGACATTATTTGTATGGCCGGCAATATGAAATCTTTACTAATCACAAGAGTTTAAAATATATTTTCACTCAGAAAGAATTAAACATGAGGCAGCGAAGATGGATAGAACTTCTAAAGGATTATGATTGTGTCATCCATTATTACCCGGGCAAAGCCAATGTTGTAACTGATGCACTTAATAGAAAATCTATAAATTTTATGGCTAGTTTGGTCGTGAAGCAATGGAAGTTACTAGAAGAACATTTTGATTTCAATGCTATGAGGAAAGAGCAAGACTCAATGATATTGATAGCCTCCATTCAAGTGTAATCTGATCTTACTCAATAAATTGAGGAAGGATAGTTACGAGATCCACATTTAATCTACTTAAGGAATGAAGTAGAAAGGAAATTGAAGCCAAAATTTCAAGTTTAAAAGGATTAACAAGATTTTACGATTGCTTTCTAAAAATTGGGATTCGAAAATAACGGCAATACAAGAATAAAAGAACTTGAACCATTTTTCGATTGAAAAATTAATTGGTTCATTGATCACATATGAAATGATGTGCAATACACATGAAGAACTTGATAACTACCTTCCAAAGAATATGATGGATTTGAGACATAGAACATATGAAGACCACTCGAGCATAAGCTCAAGTGACGGTGAACTTGAACTCACTAAGAAATTTAAAATGTTAATGAAAAAAAAATTAAAGAACAAAAAGAACACAACTACTTGCTATAAATGCAAGAAAAAGAATGTGACTTTGGATGAATCGAGCTCCTCCGAAGACGAGGAGAAAATCAACAAAGGCGAGGTGGCAAACTATGCCTTAACCGCTTTCAACGATGAGGTAATCGAAACCCTCTTAATTTATTTTGAAATTACATGATATCTTTTCATGAGTTATTTTTAATTTAGGTTAATTGTTTTTCTTGAAAATTACATGTTTAATAATGTAATGAAAATAAAAAAAATTATTGGGATCATGCTAGTGATTTTAAAAATAATCATAAAAATTACATGTTTTATGATAAGCAAACAAAATGATTTTGAATGCCTTATGAAATCATGCTTGATGTTTTAATGATGTAATAATGCAATAAAATGTTAGATATAAATCTAATGCTTGTACACCTAACAATACGAGTTTAAGAAGCATTAATGTGTATCTTGATGATTTCATGATTTTGATTAAAGATTATGTTTAATGAAATCATGCTTGATGATTTTATATTATGGATGGCTTTTGTATGGAAAACTAAGCATTAAAAGCTAGATTCACCTAAAAAGAAAAATGCATGACTAGAACAAACAAAATGATCTTGATGGAAAATGCTTTATGTTTGATGAAATCAACTTCCATGAAGCATAATGATGTAATTATGAAATGAAAATATTAAATACTTTAAAACTATGTTTTGATGTCATGCATAATGAGCATGCTTAATAAATTTCGAAATTATGCATGATGATTCTTAAGATTTATGGATTATCGATTTTTATAGTAATGAAAGTGGCTTTTTCGGTTTAAAAAATGATGTAATGAAAATATTAAATGTTTTGATACCACGATTGATGATTTTATGTATGAGATTTTAAAGTTATACATGATGATTTTTGTGATTTATTGGTCTTGATGGTTTTTATGATGAAATTCATTTTTCGATCATAAAAGTTGATGCATGTTTTTATTTGCAATAAAAAGATAAATGCATACTTGTATGAAACCAATAATTTAACATGAAACATCTCTATCTTATTGATTTTTTGATAAAAGGTTAATTAATCCATGTATATTATGCTTTTGTGAATCTCTTGGACTATGAAAATAATTTGATGAATTTGAATGAGTTTTATCGAAATCATAATTTCTCATGAAATCTTTTATATGAATTAAGATTTTTCATGATCTCCTAAGAATTATTTACATTATTTATTTAAGAGGAGATTTGTTAAAATGAATCACGGTTTCTCTTGATTTCTCAGAATTTTGACTTTAAAATTTTTTTATTAATCAAGATTATCTACTATGATTCTTTCTTTTCACTATTTGAGTTATCCAAAAAAAATCATTATATGTCTCTTGATACTCATGATTTATCTTCACGATCTTTGATATTTTATCTCTCATGATATGATTTTATTATATGAAATTCTTTGAAATCTACGAAGTTTATCTCATCACCAAGTTCTTTTTTATATTCTTCATGTGATGATATGAATGCATGAAACACTTATGATAATAATACATGCAATGATGAAATATTCATGATAAAATAATTGTTTTGACATTCATGACTTAGATTTTCATTATTGCTATTTACTTTTGTTATAACTTGAAAATTGATGTAAAGGGTCTTCCCCTCTTTTTTCCAATGACAAAGGGGGAGAAAGAGTTGCTAATGAGCACATCTCAAAGAGAAAGATGCTAGCTTGCACAATTCAAGAATGAAGCAAAATTTTGCTATCTTGCACTTTACAAAGGAAGCAAAAAAAAATGATACTTCTTAAAAGAGAAGAAAGAGCTTGCTATCTTGAACATCACTAGCTTGCTTATCTTAAGAAACAAAAATTGCAAATGTGCTATCTTGCCTATCTCAAGAAGCAAAACATGTTAACTTGCACATCTAGCAAAGTTGACAAAATTTGCATATTTCAAGAAGTAAGAGTTGCCTTCTTGAACATCTCTAATTTGCTAGCTTGCATGATGTAGAAGTTGCTATATCAAAAGAAGCAAATGTGCTATCTTGTATGTTGTAAAACTTGTATATCTAAAACTTGATAGCTTGAATATTCTAAACATGATGAGAAAATGATATTATGTTTTTCATGCAATAAGTTGAATTAATATCACAAATACTTGATAGTGGAACTTCTCCTTTTTTGTTGATGACAAAGGGGGAGAAGTATGTTGATGTCATGCATGATTTTATCATGACATGTTTGCTTGGATTTTTGAATCCAAGAGTTATATGCCATATTGATAGGGGGAGTTTGTTTAAACTCTAGGAGTTAAGGTTAACTTTGTCGTCGATTGGTTGTCATCATAAAAAAGGGGGAGATTATTGAATCTCAGATTTTGATGATGAAACCAATCGATAAGTGTTTATGTTTTAATCTGCATTTTGAGTGAAGCAGGATGCTTCGATCAAGATCAGACAATTAAAGTAGGAAGAATCATGTTATGTCAGAGGAAACCATGTTAGAAGATTGGACATCGGGCCGGAGGATCGGTCGACGTATCGACCGAAGGCTTTGGGACATGGATTCAGGAATCGGGCCAAGAAGAGTAGATATTGCGCCAAGGATATCGAAGTTGCGGAGTTAACTGGCCGATTAGGCAATAGGCCGCAAGAGAGGATGATGCGTCGAAGAATCGGACGAAGCGTCGAGTGACCAATGACATGCCGGGCAACTTGATTAATGCTTAGTATTAATTTTCTAGATCGAAGTGTGTTTTACATATGTAGGATTAACTATGATAGCAAGGCATGAAGAAAAATGAAGTCTCGGAGTCAAGGATGCGACTTTGTTGGGAGTTTAAGAGTTCGTCCGAAGTCCGGACGTTCGTCGGAAGTTATAGAGGAACTAGCCAAGAAGTCTCGGAGCTTGCTAGAGAAGCTCATCGGAACTCGCCAAGAAGATCGTCATGAAGTCTAGGAGCTTGCCGGGAGTCCACTGTAACATTGCCAAGAGATCATCGGAAGTTCGTCGGAAGATCACCGGAAGCTCGTCAAAAGAATAGACTTACGAACTTGTTTAGCTTAGATTATGTCTTAGGAATCGTAGTTAGCACGTAATTGGGTTTGGATTTGGGCCAACCCAATTATGGGCCAACCCAAACAGTGCCCTAAGAAGTCTCACCGTCATGGCATAGTCTTCGAAACTGTGTCAGGTGGTGGTACCGCTAGTCTTGGCGATTGTACCGCCCCTGGTAGGGTGCCAGGTGGTGGTACCGCTAGTCTGGGTGGTGTTACCACCTAGCACTGCCCCCCAAGCAGTTGTACCGCCTAGGGCAGTGTCAGCTAGACTGACATTGGGTTGTGGTACCGCCCAGCTCAAGCGGTGGTATTGCTCGTGCCTAGGGAACCTGAGATGGGAAAGTTTTAGACTCCAAGTTTGAATCAACTTGAAGCCTATAAATACCCCTCTCATCCCTGGTTAAAGTACACAAGCACAGAGAGTCTAAAAGCAAAGAAACACTACTGCAATCTCTTTAGAATTCCCTCCTCTACTCTAAGTGTTAGATTTCTTTAAGAGAGGAGTGTAAGTGCTTGTAAGGGTTATCTCCTAAACCCGGTAAAAGGAGAAGAGGGGTGTAAAAGGTGATTGACCTTCGCCTTTTGAAGGAAGGCCTCTAGTGGATGCTGGTGACCTCGTCGGAGGAGGAAGCCGATAGTGGATGTAGGTCACGTTGATCGAACCACTCTAAAATCTAGTTTGCATTTACATTTGTGCAATTTATCTTTACTGCAAACCTCTTTAAGTGCTTACTACCTTCATTACTTTTACGAACTCGCTTTCAAGTTAAGTTTCCGAAAACGGTTTTTTGTCAGAAATGGTTTTATTGTACGAAAGTTTTTTAACTGTCGCTATCTTATCGCTGCACTAATTCACCCCCCCCTCTTAGTGCCGACCCCTGATTCTAATAGTTTTCCTAGTTGACAAGCATCACACACATTATCTTTGAGAAACTTGATATGAGGAATTCCTCTTACAAGTTCTTTAGATGAAATTTGGGTGATTAGTTTCATGCTAGCATGACCTAATCTCCGATGCCAAAGTCAAGCATCGTCATTCAAAATCGAAAAACATATTTTATTGCAAAGATCATTAATATCGATGGTGTATACATTATTTTGTTTTAATGCAATCATAGATGTATTTTTATGTGATTTTTCAATAATGCAAACATTAGATTCAAATTTAATAATATATCCTTTATCATTCAATTGACTAATGCTCAAGAGGTTATATTTTAAGCCATCAACTAACAATACATCTTAAATAAAGAAGTTGGATTTGTTACCTATGGCTCCTTTGCCAATGATTTTACCCTTGTTGTTATCTCCGAAGGTGACATATCCTTTATATATGCTAGTGAGCTTAGAGAATTGAGATGGATCTCTAGTCATATGCCTTAAGCATCCACTATCAAGGTACCATCTCTTGCTCCTAGCTTATGATGATAAACGTTTCTATAAAATAGGATGATTTTTAGGTACCCATTTGACCTTGGGTGCCTCAAAAATCGATCTAAATTGCTTATCATGTTGCATTGAGTTATTTGAGATTCTTTTAGGAACCCAAATCAATTTATGTGGACTACATTTCTTGAATGGACAATGATAAGCTACATGCCCAAATTTGTAACAAAAGTTGTATTTCTTTTAGGGTGAAACATACAAGGTAGGGTCTTTAACAAAGGTGGTTGGATTATGGTGAGAGCTACTCACAAATCCGATTCTGCCTTTTCTATGAACGTGACCCTTATTGGCAAGGATCATGTTCAAGGATTTTCTACCAACCTCAAACTTCTCTAAGGTTTTCTTAAGTAGCATATTTTTCTTTTAAAGTATTTCTAAATCATAGAATTTCGTACATTGAGCTAAACTAACAAGAGAATCATGCTCCCTTTTTAACAATTTATATTTTTTACTAATTGTTTTGCATTCATCAAATAAATCATGAAAAGCATTTAATAGTTCATCATATGATAATTTGCGTCTAATGAACTTGTTACCTCATCTCCAATGGCCATTAGCGCATAGTGAGCAACTTGCTCGGTGTTGGTTAGCTCCTCTTCTTTGGATGCGCATGAGTCATCCTATTTTGCTTTGAGTGTTTTCTTCTTTGGTGTCCTCTTCTTAGCTTGGGGACATTCACTCTTGTAGTATCCCACTTTCTTACATTCTTAGCAAATTACTTGATCTTTCTTGGGTTCAAATTTATTTTTGGTATCATTTTCAAATTTATTTCTTTTAATAATTTTTTAAAATTTTCTTTTTAAAAGTGTAAGTCATCATCAAAGTCCTCATCACTTGAGTCTTCTTTCAAGTGGTCTTCTTGTGTTCTCAGTACCATATTGTTAGGACTCTAGCTTGGAGAGTCCTAATTGAGAGGGACATTCATGTAAAACTGTTAGGACTCTAGCTAGGAGAGTCCTAATTGAGAGGGGCATTCATGTAGGAGGTTTTTTCTTAGAGAAGAATTAAGAGTTGTAAGGGAATAGGAGTCTTGAGTAGGAGTCCTATTAGGAGTTGGTTAGAAGTAAGAGTCTTAAGTAGGAGTCCTATTAGGAGTTAGGGTTTAGAAGCCCTATAAATAGCGATGTATTCCTTCTCTTTTCATAAGCAATAGATGAATCTTTTCTGCAGCCTTTGAGCAGCAACTTGGAGGGAGGAACCCCTATAGAGTTCCAAGGAGGCCGATCCCCTAAAGAGATTAACCGAAAGTTTAGAATCTGCAAGGGTTCTAACACCTGGTATCAGAGCAGCATTCTTGGCATCTCGCTGCCCTTCCACTGCCATCCATTAGCCCTCCACAACCGCCCAAAGCAATTCCCACAATTGCTTAAAAGATCGTCGCCGAATTTCGCCATCATCTCCACCACCGCGGATCATCCTTTGATCTCCCCGTGAATTGCAACAGGTTCTGGTTTCCTACCTTACTGCTGCTGCAATTTAGTTATCCTTATTCGAAAATCTAAAAAAAAAAAACTGTTCCTATATTGCTGCATAAACTTTTCGTCACAAAGTTTTCATCTCTACGACGAAAGATACATTGTAGAATTCCAGCCGTATAGTACCGTTTGTTTGATCTTGCTACTATGCTTTTTCTATCCAAATTTCTATGAAATTTTTATGACATCTTTGACACTTCCTAACAGCAGATTTCCCTTTGGTTTTTTCAAAAAATTCTCAATATAAACCATTGATCTTTTACATCAAATCTGCTATACTTGAAAATCTACATTGTAAAATTTCAGCCGCATAGCACTGTTGTTTGATCTTGATACTACATTGTTTCTATCCAAATCTCTACGAAATTTTTATGATAGCTTTGACACTTCCTAACAGTGGATTTTCCTTTGGTTTCATCAAAAAATTATTAATATAAACCAATGATCTTTTACGTCCAATCTGCTATACCTAAAAATCTGTGCTGCAGAAAATTTCAGCCGCATATTGTTGTCTTAACCCATCTATTTGCAAGCTTTTTTGAATGAAATTTCTTATACACTTTATAGATCATCTTGGCTTCCATCTAAGATTGATCTATTAAGAAATTCATCTCTAAAAACTATTTTATGTTGCTGCAAATTTTCGTCGTAACCTGCTGAAATTTTTCGACGAGAATTATGTAATCTCAACTTGCACCAATTTCCTTGCTTTTATACTGCCGAAATTTTCTTGATTAAATTAGATATCCTTGATGTCATATAAACTGTGATTTTGCTATCAATTCCCTCATCTATTATCTCAAGTTTTTGGTGGAAATTACGTCGAGAAACCGTTGTTTCTTCGACGACAATTCTACTCTTACAAGACAGCACATACTTGCTGCAACTTCCACTGATTTCTATCAAACCTTTGCTACCATCTACCACAGATCCAAAACATTCATCCATAGCCCTAAAACTCCACTAAACCACACCCCTCAAACTACACCCAAAATAGCCATAAAACAAGCCTAAATCGTAGCCTACATCCATCGATCCACCAATCCTTTCGACCATCACTTCTCTCAACTATACATGCCTTTAACCTGACAACAAAAGAGAGATCTTAATATCATAGATTTGGAGGCATATACTATGGCATCTAAGGAGGCAATCAATGCTAAATTCGAAGCCTTGGAGGCGCGAATGGAGGATAAGATTTGGACGCTCTTTACCGAACTCAGATTGGGCCGACCACTAAGCCCAAAAAAATCATATAACGGAGAGAGCTTTGCCCAATCGCACCAGGCTCAAAGAGATGAGTTCCAAGGGAGGGGAGGCTCTATGACTAAACCCAACTATCCATGCATGAGAGTGGACTTCCCTAGATGGGAAGAAGGAGACCCGATTGGTTGGATCTCGCGCGCGGAGCGATATTTTCAGTACCACAAAACCGCGGATGCATCTATGGTCAAAATTGTAGCTATACATCTTGAAGGGGATGCTATATAGTGGTTTGACTAGTTTGAACATACATATGGAGTCCTTTCATGGCAACAATTCAAAGAAGGACTGCTGATCCGCTTCAGACCAATCGATTACGAGAATATTGATGGACAACTAGCAAAGATCCGACAAACTTCCACCATTCAGGAGTACCAAACCAGGTTTGAAAGGTTATCTAATCAAACTCATGATTGGTCTCAAAAATAGCTATTGAGGACCTTCATTGAGGGCTTGAAGCCGGAGATCCGAAGAGAAGTTAAAGCGCGACAACCGTATACGCTTATGGCAGCCATCTCTTTCGCATGACATCAAGAGGAGCAATTGAACCATGAAGTTCGGAGGACTAGGGTCGCTCCTCAACCAGTAATATTAAAGCCCTCAGCCCCCCCTACTATTGACCAAGTCCCTACACCAAAGATGTTAACAAGAGAAGAGCTTCGAGAGCGATATGCGAAGGGGTTATGTTGGCATTGTGACGAGCCGTGGAGCCGTGAGCATCGCTGTAGTAAAGGGAGACTTCTTATGGTTGAACCAATAGAAGAAGAGGTCATTGAACATCCAGAAGAGAGCCTTGAACATGAAGAAGAAGATGTAGAAGAAGAGCCACAACCGACTGAAGTTACGGTACATGCACTAGCCGGCTACTCAAACCCGGAAACGATGAAAGTTGGAGGCCTTCTCAAACAACAACTGATCACTGTTCTCATCGACACGGGCAATTCTAATAACTTTATAAACAGTAAGGTTACTATCCAGATGGCCTTACCTATTGAGAATTGCAGTAGGTTTGACGTTAAGGTCGTCGACGGACGGATTTTGAATTGTGATCGTAGGCGCCCACAGGAGAAACTATTGCTGTAGGACCAAGAGATAATTGCATATTTCTTCCTTCTCCCTCCTGATGATCATACGGCCATGTTCATAATTAAATGGTTGATGACATTAGGTGATATTTCTTGGAATTTTATGCAACTAATTATGAAATTTTACAGTAAGGAGAAACAGGTGATACTGAACGGGAAACGTGGGGGCGACATAACGACGATTTGCACACAACAAATGGAGAAGGTTTTGCATAAAGCATGCAGCAGATTTTTTATACAACTTGAGCAGCAAACTAAGGGAGAGCCAATACAATTTGAAGATCTAAACCTACTTCCTTTGCTTGTTGAATTTTCAGATATATTTGACGAACCGTACAACCTACCTCTTACCCGTTGGCATGATCATTATATAATGATTCTTTCAGGCAAACCTCCAGCAAATACTCGGCCATATCAATATCTATATCTCCAGAAGGATGAAATAGAAAGGATTGTAAAAGAAATGCTCAAAACAGGAGTTATTCGGCCAAGTTGCAACCTCTATTCTTCACCGGTGCTACTTGTACGCAAGAAGGACGGAACATGGCGAATATGCGTTGATTACCGAGCTCTCAATGGCATAACCATCAAGGACAAATACCTTATTCCAATAGCGGATGAATTACTAGATGAAAGGGAGGATAAATCTTTACAAAGCTGGACCTTTGATCCGGGTATCATCAAATATGAGTGTGCGAAGAAGACATACCGAAAACCACCTTTTGAACACACAACAACCATTACGAATTTTTGCTTTCTTTAATAGAAGGTGGAATATCTTGGGCATATCATATCAGAGGAAGGTGTGACAGTCGACCCCTTCAAAATTGAAGCAATGCAAAACTGGCCTACCTTGAGGAACGTAAAATTGCTACATGGCTTTCTGGGTTTAACAGGCTACTACCGTAAGTTCGTGAAAAACTATGAAAAGATCAGTGCACCACTTACTTCCTTACTAGAAAAAGATGTCTTCCAATGGTCGGACAGAGCCTCCACTGCCTTCGACAAACTTAAGGCAGCCATAACGACGACGCCGGTGCTAGCGCTACCAGATTTCAACCGACCCTTCATTATTAAGGCTGATACATCTGAAGACAGAATGGGAGACGTTCTCATGCAAGATGGTCGACCACTCATGTACATTAGCAAGACATTGTCTCCCCCCTATCAAAACATGTTAACATATGATAAGGAGATGCTCGTCATTGTGCACGCAACAACGAGGTGGAGATCGTACTTGATCAGGCAATACTTTCAAATCAAGATCGACCATAAAAGCCTAAAATATCTCTTGGAGCAGAAGATATCTTCCCCCGAGCAGCAAAAATGGGTAATAAAACTTCTTGGATTTGATTATGAAATAACTTACAAAAGGTGGAAAGAGAATGTTGTTGTAGATACGCTTTCGCAACTACATGAGCAAGCTGAATTTTCGATCGTTTTACTTCCAACCAGCGACTTCCTTGAGGATATTAAGATGGAATGGCAGGAAGATTCAAAGACCAGTAAGATACAAAAAAAATTAGAGGAAGCAACAAGCTCCGTGGCTCATTACAATCGGGACTCAAAAGAATTATGCTATAAGGGATGCATTGTGCTTGTGACAATTTCTACTTGCATCTTCAAGAGCAGATTTTGGACAAAGTTATTCCATATACAGGGTACTAAATTGAAAAGGAGTACGACATATCACCCACAAACCAACAGCCAGCCGAAAGTTTTAAACAGGTGCTTGGAGACAGCCCAAAGCCACCCACCAAATATGACTACCTAAAGAGAACTCCAAACCCAACCAAGTGCCATTATTGATCGACGGATCGTGACTCGACGACGATGACCCACTAATGAAGTGCTAATATAGTGGGCGAACCTACCAATAGAAGATGCCACTTGGGAGAACTATGACGACTTGAAGATCAAATTCTCAGAATTCACGAATCATCAGCCTCGAGGACAAGGCTGATTTGAAGAGGGCGGGTCTGTTAGGACTCTAGCTTGGAGAGTCTTAATTGAGAGGGACATTCATGTAAAACTGTTAGGACTCTAGCTAGGAGAGTCCTAATTGAGAGGGACATTCTGTTAGGACTCTAGCTAGGAGAGTCCTAATTGAGAGGGGCATTCATGTAGGAGGTTTTTTCTTAGAGAAGAATTAAGAGTTGTAAGGGAATAGGAGTCTTGAGTAGGAGTCCTATTAGGAGTTGGTTAGAAGTAAGAGTCTTAAGTAGGAGTCCTATTAGGAGTTAGGGTTTAGAAGCCCTATAAATAGCCATGTATTCCTTCTCTTTTCATAAGCAATAGATGAATCTTTTCTACAACCTTTGAGCAGCAACTTGGAGGGAGGAACCCCTATAGAGTTCCAAGGAGGCCGATCCCCTAAAGAGATTAACCCCAAGTTTAGAATCTGCAAGGGTTCTAACACATATCCTTCATGTTCTTTGGAAGGGTGTCCTCAAGCTCTTCATGAGCTTTACATGTTATTTCATAGGTCATTAGTGATCCAATTAGTTCTTCAAGAGGAAAATTATTTAGATCTTTGGCCTCTTGAATAGCGGTTACTTTAGGGTCCCAACTCTTTGGAATGGATCTTAAAACTTTATTAACAAGTTCAAAATCTAAGAAATCTTTACCAAGTCCTTTTAGACCATTGACGATATCTTTAAATCAGGTGTACATGTCTCCAATGGTCTCACTTGGTTTCATTCGAAATAACTTATAAGAATGAACTAAAAGATTAATTTTTGACTCCTTCACTCTACTAGTACCTTCATGAGTCACTTCGAGTGTGTGCCAAATATCAAAAGTCATTTTACAAATCGATACTCAATTAAACTCATTTTTATCTAATGCACAAAACAAAGCATTCATAGCCTTTGCAGTTAAAGCGAAAGTCTTCTTCTCCAACTCATTCCAATCGTTCATTGGAAGAGAAGACTTTTGAAATCCATTTTCTACAAAATTCCAAAGCTCAAAATCCATTGAACTCAAGAAGATCCTTATTCTTGACTTCCAATATGTGTAATCTGTCCTATTGAACATAGGCGGACGTGTAATTGAATGACCCTCTTGGTTGCCGGCATATACTATCTCTCTTGGGGTTTAAACCAAACGAGAGTGAACCTTGCTCTTATACTAATTGTTAGGATCAAGAGTGGCACTAAGAGGGGGGGTGAAGTAGTGCAGCGGAAAACTTTCACTATTTCAAAAAACTTATTTCGATTGAAACCAATTCCAACGAGAATGGTTTCAGTTCAATCCATTTCGGAAGGAATTTAAACTCGAAGCTTTCGTGAAAGTGCAAGAGAAGACTAAGGTGATTTACAGCAATGTAAATTACACAAATGAAAAGCGTCAGTTTTGTAATGTCTTTGTACGATTAAAGCCGAACTCGGAAGATGTTTACATGAAAGTATATGTAGACGTAGTTAAAGCACAGTAAGGAGGAGAGGCAGTTTGCTATAAAAAAAAGTTACTCAAAGTAAATGCAAACTGAGTTTTAAAGTGATTCGGTCAATGTGACCTATATCCACTTTCGACTTCCTCCTTCGATGAGGTCATTGGTATCCACTAGAGGCCTTCCTTCAATAGGCGAAGGCCAACCACTTTTTACAGCTTTTCTCCTTTTGCCGGGTTTAGGAGACAACCTTTACAAGTTTCACTCCTCTTTTGGATGATCTCAACACTTAGAAAGGAAGGAGGAGAACTTTAGCACTTTTACAACTCTTTAACACTTCAAAAACTCAAGAATATATCAAGATTTCATTGCCCTTTCATATAGAAAAGGGTGGGGTATTTATAGACCCCAATGACTTTCAAAAATGGAGCCAAGAAGCGTCTCATCTCAGATTTTCGGGGTACTAGTGGTACCACTGTCATTACTAGGCGGTACTACCGCCTGACACCTAACACTGGATGGTACTACCACTCAGTTTGGGTGGTACCACTGCCTGACAAAGCTCAGAGACCGAGCTTTGGCGGTACCACCGCTTGATAGGGGCGGTACCATTGCTGGTAGCAATAACTGCCAGCGGTGCCACCGCTTGACAAAGGCGGTACCACCGCCCAGAATTCCTAGGAGACTAAGCCTCCCAAGTGGTGCCACCGTCGATTAAAAATTCTGGGTCCTGGTTGGACCTTGAATCTAGCCCAAACCAGCCCATCTTAGGGCCAAAATGGCCCCTAATTAAGTTAGTGGGATTACCTCCCAATCCTAACTTAATTTACACTCTAACTACGATAATTAAGACATGATTACTGCAATTCATGTTCTGGTGCATCAATTGCACTTCCGGCAAGCTTCCGGTGTACTTCCGGCGAATATCTGATGAACTCTCGACAATGCTCCAGCGGACTCCCGACAAGCTCCTGGACTTTGCGACGATCTTCTTGGCGAGTTCCGACGAGCTTTTATGGCAAGCTTCTAGACTTCTCGGTTAGTTCCCGCAGAACTTCCGACGAATGTCTAAACTTCCAACGAACTCTCGAACTCCCAACGTGATCTCGATCTTGACTCCGGCACAACACCTACTTTAAGTTTTACTGCAATCGTAGCAAATCTTACATATTTTCTTAACATATAGATTAGATCAAATAAATTACAATTGACTTCATAATCAAAATCTGAGATTCAACACAATCTTCATATGTTCTCTGGTGAGCAGTTGTTTGAGGACTTGCAGCTGTTCGTTTAACCTTCTAAAGTCCTTGGTTTCCTCCTTTCTCTATTTTCTCTCCTACACGTAAGGTGCTTGTTGAATTGCTTGTAAAGCTTCCCTCTTCGAGAGACGTTAGGACTTGTTCGTCGCTCGTTCTTCGAACTAATCAACTTTCTCTTTTACAAGCGCTTCAGGACCTAAGTGAGGTTGTAAATTAGATGACCTTTATAGACACATATTGCAAGGGCACGTCAATACTTAGGCAATCCCGGCTAAGTCCAAGAAGTTGGTGCAAGGGTGCTTCGCGACTTAGGCAACTCAAGCTAAGTTTGCGTCTTGGCCGCAAGGGTGCCTCATGACTTAGGCAATTTCATCTAAGTCCGTGACATTATGGTATCAGAGTCGGCTAGCAATTCGAGTAAATAGTGAAGGAACTTCATAATTTCGTCATGGCAAAGTATCGTGGCGAATCAAGCAAGATGGGGCAAGCCAGACCCTTGCCCCAAGCAGCCGTAGGTGGGCTACAAGTGTATACTCGCTCTTATGCTGTTGGAGCTACTCAAGAGGAGCGTGGCAGTGAACATGATGAGTAAGAAGTTGGTTACTCTCCGCGAGCAGAGGAGGCACAATCCGTAGCGCCAATTGGGAAAAAGAGTCACAAGGAGAGACTCATAGCGGCGGAAACCCACTTGGATGTTCTTAAAGTAAGCTTGAAGGAACTCTGTCATGGCTAATGAAGCCTTCTTGGAGTAGAGAGCTTGCAAGAAGAAGCTGAATCTCAAATCGATAAGGTTGAGGCCCTAGTCAACCGACTGTCAAATGACACCAAAGACTCCATGCAACATCTGCACGAAGTTGTGGCAGAACTCATTTCCAGGGTGACTATGCTCACAAGGGCACTGAATGCAGGAGAAAGCAACACCCGCGTTGCACTGCCATAAAACTTGAGGGCACCCGAGCCGCATTGTTATGGAGGTGCTAGAGATGCTAAAGAGCTCGAGAGTTTTCTGTTCAACATGGAACAATACTTTCGAGCTATAAGGCCTAATTCTGAAGAAACCAAAGTTTTGATAGCTACCATGTCTTTGAATGGGCATACAAAACTTTGGTTGTGAACCTATTGGGAAGAGATCCAACAAGGTTGGTATGGGGTGGATACATGAGAGGACTTGAAGCAGGAGTTGATAACACAGTTTCTACTTGAGAACACAGAGTTCATCGCAAGGAGGAAACTAAGACAACTCTGTCAAAGTACTTCCATTCGAGACTATGTGAAGCAATTTTCTGCACTAATGCTGGACATACAAGACATGTCTGAGAAGGATAAGCTATTCAGCTTCCTCGATAGTTTGAAGCCATGGGCTCAACAAGAACTACATCAAAGGAATGTCACCGATGTGATCGGGGCAATTGCTGCTGCAGAAAGGCTTACCGACTTTGTTTCCTCTAAGGACCCTAGAAAAAGAAAAAAATATTCAGGTAATCGCCCTCCAAAATATTCTCGAGGGAAGGAGCTTAGAGGTGAACAAATGAATAAGAGTTCCCACAAAGGGCCAAGCTCAAAAGGCAAGGCCCCGAAACCGAGCAAATGCTTCTTGTGCGGAGGGTTGCACATGGTGAGGGAGTGCCCACAGAAATAGGCACTCAATGCTTTAACAGCTTCCATCCATCCCTCCAAATCAGACAAGGGCAAAGCTGTCGCCCTTAGTTCAAGCAGTTCAGAATCTAGCAGCAATGATGAGTCGCAAGGTCCCCGAATGGGAGCTATGTGTTTGTTAAATGCATTGCGGGGTCAAGTGGGGGCGAACATGAAGGCAAAGCCATTGAAAGTAGGGAGTAGTGAGCTGATGTATGTGGACATTAAGCTCAATGGCCAAATAACCCATGCAATGGTGGACATGGGTGCATGTCGAGCATCTTCGAACAATTTTCAAGGTTCTCAGGGAGAATACTTTGTTCGTGAAAAGGGAGAAGTGCTACTTTGCTCAAACAGAGATCCTATTCTTGGGGCATCGAATAGGTGATAGCTCCATTCGAATGGACAAATCAAAGGTGCAAGCTGTTGTGGAGTGGCGAACTCCAAAGAAGGTGCTAGAGCTAAGATCCTTCCTTAGTTTCATCAACTACTATCGATGCTTCATAGGGGGGTATTCAAAGCATGCAACTCCACTAACAGAGTTGCTAAAGAAGGAGCAATATTGGAGGTGGTCTGATAAATGTGAAGCTACATTCCAAGATTTGAAGGCTATTGTGTTGAAAGAACAGGTGCTCAAATTATCGGACTATGGGGAGCCCTTCGAAGTCCATATAGATGCTTTAGATTTTGTTATTGGGTGAGTACTCATGCAGGAGGGTCCCCCGGTGGCGTATGAGAGCCAAAAACTCAATGAGACCGAGCGGTAGTATTCGGTGCACGAGAAGGAGATAACAACGGTGGTCTATTGTCTACGAGTTTGGTGGCACTACCTTCTTGGATCGCGATTTGTGTTGAGGATAGATAACATTGCTTTGAGCTATTTCCAAACTCAAAAGAAACTCTCCCCAAAGCAAGCACGATGGTAGTGTTAGGATCGGAGCGGCACTAAGAGGGGGGGGTGAATTAGTGCAGCGGATTAAAACAAGATTTTAACAAGATCTTTCGTACGAAAAGAACGGAACTTGAAAAGTTTAACTTGAAAGTGTATTCTTAAAGTTGCGCAGCAAGGGTAATAAGGAACTAAAGCAGTAAGAAGATTTGCAGTAATGTAAATGACAATAATAAAATGCAAACCAGAGATTACGCCGATTTTTAGAGTGGTTCGGTCAAATGACCTACTCCACTTGCGATGCCCCTCTTCGATGAGGCTCCCACCTTCCACTAGCAAATCTCTTGAAATGGAAGGGTAAACACCCCTCTTACAACCTTTTACAGGCAGTTCAACCTCTTACAAATTTTCAATAAGAAAGAAGGAGGAGAACTCTCTAGCAAATTGAAAACAAGACTTGCTAAGACTTTCTAAGACTTTTCTCTCAATCAAAAATGCTTCTTAAAAGTTGTTATCTCAGCTGAGATTTAAGGGATATTTATAGGCCTCAAGAGGATTCAAATTTGGGCTCCAAAATTTGAATTCTCTTAGGGTTCCCGGTGTTGGAGGTGCCACCGCCCAGCCAAGCGGTGCCACCGCCCAGCGCTCAGGTGCTGGACGGTGCAACCGCCCAGCCAAGGAGGTGTCACCGCCCAGCCAGGCGGTGCCACCGCCTGGCTCTCCGATTCATTGGTTTGGCTTAATTTTAGCACAAACCAAATCTGACTTTGGGCCTAGTTGGCCCCTAACCAGGATATAGGATTATCTCTTAATCCTAATCCTAATTACAGGTGAACTACATAACACAAAAAAAACATCCTAAGCAAGTTTTTTTTCTTTTTTTTTTTTTAACCACGAACGTCGAGTCTTGTTCCGGCGAGCTTTCCGACGAACTTCTTCCGACGAACTCCCTGCAAGCTCCCAATCTTTGTGATGACTTTAACGAGTAGCCGAGCCTTCTCGGTGATCTCCGCGAGCCTCCGACAATTTCTTCGGCGAACTTCCGACACGTTCCCTATTTCTTCTCGGTTGGTTCCGACAGCATCTCCGGTGATTCTTCGGTCTCTTAAACGTCCATCGAGCTCGACTCCGGTATCCTTGCTTTATGTTTTCTGGTTATCGTAGTTAATCCTACACACTTAACTCAATAATATGGATTAGATCAATTAACCCACCAATTGATTATATCATCAAAATCTGAGATTCAACAATCTCCCCCTTTTTGATGATGACAATCAATTGATGACGGAGTTAAACATAACTCCCCCTATCTATATGCCATATTATGAGAAGATAAAAAGCACTTGAATTCCATCCCATTGGATTCAAGCATAACCCGATAAGTTCTAATCGTAGAACTTATCGTTATCCTCATTACATAGTAGTAAGTACGAAACTTCGATGAAAATCATAAGCTAAATGATAAGGGACGAATTTTGCTACGACAGAAGATAAAGATTTTCAATATAAATTTCATGATATCAATCTTGTGATATTTTCAAGGATTTGCAAGGCATATAAGACATTCATATCACACAAGTTTTTGTAATTCATATTAGTCATGCTATCGTTATGGTGTAAGTCATCACTTAGTCATCACTTCTCTCCCTTTGTCATCAACAAAAAGAGACAAGCCAGCTAATTGATGATCATAGAAAAAGGTTTAGCATTTATCAAAGTTCATCATTCAAATTTGCCAGAAATAGTTTATCCAAAAGACATCATCATTTATGCAGATTAAAACAGTGGTTATCTAAAAGGAAAGATCAGTTATCGTTCAATCGATGACAAACTTGAACTTGTTGTTAAAAGCAAACAGAACAGAATAAAAAGATACATCAATTTAATCCTTAGGAGGTAATCCACAGTGCGGATACATGATATCTATTTTTTCATTCATCTGTCGTAGTGTCTTCAAAATTTCAACTTGTTGATTCTGAATTTGTTCTTGCTGTGATTTGATCTGAGATAGCTCCGCCATAATGATATCTTCAGAGGAGGAAACAGGAGCTGAAGGTGCTGCGCCAAAGGGACTAGGAGGAGGAGATTCATTTCCCATAAGAATTGGTGTTTCGGGTTGTTCTATTGGTGGAGGAATTGGATCCGTCCTTCTAGGCTGCCTAACCCATATGCCATTGCTAAAAGTGCACCTAAGTCTTTTCAGCAGGTTTTTATTTATTATGTTATATCGATCATTTTGAATAGATTCTTCATCGGGTGGAATGCAAATGTCATAGGCATGAAGAATTCTAGTGATTAACCTCCCATATGGCAATATAGTATCTTTAGTCATAATATCCTACATGTGTTGGCGAATTAAGTACCCAAAACAATTATGCTGACCGGTCATAATCCAATACATGGTTCCTATCTCTATTTGACTTATTTCGTCAAGATGAAATTGTTTGGGGAATATGATGCTTGTGATAATGTGATGAAGAATTTTAGAGTTGAAAGGCAGTAAGTGTTCACAGCTCTTGGGTAGGAAGTCAAGGTCTGGATTTGCAAAAATTGTTTTCACGGCTTCGATATAGGTTGCTCCTATTGTTTTGACGTCCCATTTACCTTTAAAATAGCATCCCCTATCTTTTTCAGTTATGCCAATTAGCTCACAAATGGTGCTGTCAAATATTCTAATGGGTGTTCCTAGAAGGTAAGTGCTTAGGCTATCGTTGTCCTCATATAGGTTGGCATAGAACAATCTAACTAATCGCGGATAGATTGGTTCATCTATTTGTAGTAGAGGTAGAGCTTCTAGGTGTGCAAACCACCTAATGGGTTCTAAGTCCTCTAGTTCATCCAAATCAACGTATTTTCCCTTATGGACACATCGTGTTTCAAATTTTGGAAAGCTAAGGGCTACCTCTTTTGATCTAAAAAGGTCATGGTTATATGAATCTCCTTCAATCCTTATTCCTTTTGATCTCTTAGGAGCCATTTTCTAGACAAGATGATGATGAAATTGTGAAAAATAAGCAAGAGAAAGAGAAAAGAAAAGAGGGATTTCAAGTGTTACCTTGTGGAGATTATGTTGAGAGATGGAAAGCTTGGACCACCAAGAATCCTTCTCCAATGTTTCTAAGAGTTAGAATGAGGGTTAGAGGGAATGGGAGAGGGTTTTTGAGAGGTTTTTCTTCGGGTTGGGGGCGGTGTCACCGCCGGCCCTAACCCCTCGGGTTAAAAGGGTTACTCGGTCGGTGTCACCGCCAAATTGGTCGGTATCACCGCCTGGCGCCCGAGCGCCAAGCGGTGCAACCGCCGGATCTGGCGGTGCAACCGCCGGATTTGGCGGTGCCACCGCTGGCATCATGCGGAGGAAAGAAAAAAAAAAATTTTCTTCCTTCCTTTTGTTTAGCTTCTTCCCTCAAGATCATAAGTTATACTTTAATGGATCATTTTGAATTGAAGAAGAAGGAAGAATTCAAATTCATAAACGAAGGGAAAAGAACGAGTCCTTTTTGTGAAGTTCATTTTAGGGACAATTTAGCATGCCTAATTCCCTTCGGATGAATTCAAATTGGTCTTCATTCAAAGCTTTTGTAAATATATCTGCTAATTGATGCTTTGTGTCAATGAATTCTAGAACAACATCATTGTTAAGGACATGATCGCGTATGAAATGATGCTTAACGTCGATGTGCTTAGTTCTAGAGTGCTGAATTGGATTTTTAGTAAGGCATATGGCACTAGTATTATCGCATTTTATGGGAATATTTTCAAAGTGAATTCCATAGTCTTCTAATGTATTTTTCATCCAAATTACTTGTGCACAACATGCACTTGCAGCAATGTATTCGGCTTCCGCCGTAGATAGTGCAACTGAATTTTGTTTCTTGGAAGTCTAAGAAACAAGTGCATGTCCTAAAAATTGGCATGTTCCGGATGTACTTTTTCTATCTATCCTGCATCCGCCAAAATCGGCATCTGCATAAGCTATTAGATCGAATTTTTCAGATTTTGGATACCACAATCCTAAATTTGGAGTTCCTTTAAGATACCTAAATATTCTTTTAACACTCTTAAGATGAGATAATTTAGGATTAGATTAAAACCTAGCGCAAAGTCCTACACTAAACATAATATCCGGTCTAGTCGCGGTGAGGTAGAGTAGACTACCTATCATTCCCCTATATGTTTTTTGATCGAAACTTTCACCATTTTCATCCATATCTAACTTAGTCGCAGTACTCATAGGGGTGTTTATTGCTTTTGAATTATCCATGTTAAATCGTTTTAACAATTCTAATGTATATTTAGATTGGTTAAGAAATATACCATCACTAAGTTGTTTGACTTGTAATCCCAAAAAGAAAGTTAATTCAACCATTAAACTCATTTCAAATTCAAGACTCATACATTTGGCAAATGATTCACATAGTGATTCATCCGAAGAGCCAAAAATAATATCGTCAACATAAATTTGCACAATAAGAAAATTATTTTCAAAATGTTTAATAAACAATGTAGTATCAACCTTGCCTTTAGTAAAATTATTTAAATTAAGAAAGGAACTAAGCCTTTCATACCAAGCTCTAGGAGCTTGTTTCAAGCCATAGAGGGCCTTAGTCAATTTGAATACATGATTAGGAAGAAGAGAATTTTCAAATCCGGGAGGTTGTTCGACATATACTTCTTCAGAAATAAAACCATTCAAGAAAGCACTTTTAACATCCATTTGAAATAGTTTAAAATTATTGCTACTAGCATAGGCAAGGAGCATCCTTATGGCTTCTAATCGAGCCACGGGAGCGAAGGTTTCTTCGTAATCGATACCTTCTTCTTGGTTGAAACCTTTGGCCACTAATCTAGCCTTGTTTCTAACCACGATACCATTTTCGTCTTGCTTGTTTCTAAAGACCCACTTAGTACCTATGACTAAGTGGTCACTTGGTCTAGGAACAAGCTTCCATACCTCATTCCTCTCAAATTGGTTCAATTCTTCTTGCATTGCAATGACCCAAAAATCATCTTTTAAGGCTTCGTCAATGCATTTAGGTTCAATTTGAGAAAGGAAAGCGGCGTTAGCACAGAAATTTTTGAAAGAAGAACGAGTTTGAACCCCTTTTGATGTATCTCCTATAATTTGCTCTTTTGGATGAGCATCTACATACTTCCATTCTTTTGGTAAAGAAATTTCGGAAGAAGATGCATTCAAATGGCTATTTTGAGGAGAGGGTTCATTTAAATTCAAATTATCAAAACCAAGATCATCATCAAAATCATTTTTCTTTAAATCAGAAATTGCATTTAAAATTACATGAATAGACTCTTCTATTACTAAGGTTCTTTTATTAAAAATCCGAAAAGCCTTAGAAACGGAAGAGTAGCCAAGAAAGATGCCTTCATCGGATTTAGCATCAAATTTACCTAAGGCATCCTTTTCATTTAAAATAAAGCATTTACAACCGAAAACTTTAAAATAAGAAATATTTGGTTTTTTGTTATTCCATAATTCATAGGGAGTTTTTGATAGAGATGGTCTTATTAGAACCCTATTCATGATGTAGCAAGCCGTATTTACGGCTTCGGCCCAAAAATATTTGGGTAAACTATGTTCATTTAACATAGTTCTTGCCATTTCTTGTAGGTTTCTATTTTTTCTTTCAACTACACCATTTTGTTGAGGATTTCTTGGAGTTGAGAAGTTGTGATTGTATCCATTAACTTCGCAAAAATTTTGAAAGTCATGGTTTTGAAATTCACCACCGTGATCACTCCGAATTGATGAAATCATGAAGCCTTTTTCGTTTTGAGTGAGTTTACAAAATTTAGAGAAACACTTGAAGCAATCACTTTTGTGAGCTAAGAAATAGGTCCAAGTGTATCTAGAGTAGTAATCCACAATCACAAAAGCATATTTGCTTCCACCTAGACTTGTTGTATCAATTGGTCCAAATAAGTCCAAATGGATCAATTGTAATGGTCTAGTGGTGCTAATTTGATTTTTTGGTTTGAAGCTTGTTTTTATTTGTTTGCCTAGTTGACATGCATCGCATACTTTGTCCTTAATAAACTTTATATTTGGAATTCCTCGTACTAATTCTTGAGATGAGATCTTAGATATTGTTTTCATGCTTGCATGGCCTAATCTCCTATGCCAAAGCCAAGCATCATCATTTACGGCGGAGAAACACATTTCATTACTTAGTTCATCAAGATTGATGGTATAGACATTATTTTGTTTTAAAGCAATCATAGTCATGTTATGATTTGGTTTTTCAATAATGCACATATTTGATTCAAATCTAACGATGTAACCTTTATCGCATAGTTGACTAATACTCAAGAGATTATGTTTCAATCCATCAACTAGTAAGACATCATCAATGGAAAAATTAAATTTGTTACTAATAGTTCCCTTGCCAATGATTTTGCCCTTGTTGTTGTCTCCGAAGGTAACGTACCCTTCTTCTTTGCTAGTGAGCATAGAGAAATGAGATGGATCTCCAGTCATATGTCTTGAGCATCCACTATCGAGATACCATCTCTTGCTCCTAGCTTGTGGGTTTGTCTACAAAAGAGGATGATTTTTAGGTACCCATTTGATTTTGGGTGCCTCAAAAATTGACCCACTAACTTTGTTATTTATTATTGAATTCTTTATAGTTCCTTTAGGAACCCATATTAATTTTTGTGAACTAATTTTCCTAAATGGGCATTTGTAAGCAATATGTCCGGATTTGCAACAAAAGTTGCATTTCATATAAGAGGAAACATGTAATGTAGGTCCTTTTATGAAAGTGGTAGGATTTTGATGTAATCCTTTTAAAAATCCAATTCCATTTCTATTTGCGATGTGACCCTTGTGTGCAAGGATCATATCTAATCTTTTGCTACCAACCTTAAACTTGTTTAAGGTTTCCTTAAGAAGCAAATTTTCATTTTTTATTGCTTCTAAGTGCTCACACTTAGAGCATGGAGGAGTTTGAAGACTATCAAACTTATCTTGTAGGAAGGCATGCTATTTCTTTAAGATACTTAACTTCTTGCTAACAGTTCTACATTCATCAAATAATTCAAGAAAAGCGATAGATAGTTCTTCAAAAGATAAATCTTCATTAAATAAATCACATACCTCTTCTCCTAACGCCATTAGCGCGTAATGAGCAACTTGCTCGGTGTTGGACTCCTCTTCTTCGGATGCGCTTGAATCATCCCATGTTGCCTTGAACGCCTTCTTCTTTGATGTTCTCTTTTTGGCTTGAGGACAATCGTTCTTATAGTGTCCCGGTTTTTTGCATTCATAGCAAATCACTTGGTCCTTCTTTTGTTCAAATTTATTTTTTGTATTATTTTTAAATTTGTTCTTTCTTAAATATTTTTTAAATTTTTGAGTCAAAAGTGCAATGTCATTGTCACTGTCCTCATCACTTGATGTTCCTTTCAAGTGGTCTTCTTGTGATTTGAGTGCCATATCCTTCCTGTTCTTTGGAAGGGGGTTCTCGAGCTCGTCATGAGCTTGACATGTCATTTCATAGGTCATTAGAGACCCAATGAGTTCTTCAAGAGGGAATGCTTTAAGGTCTTTGGCCTCTTGAATGGCCGTAACTTTTGGATCCCAACTTTTAGGGAGGGATCTGAAGATTTTAGTTACTAGTTCAAAGTTAGTAAAATCTTTACCAAGAGCTTTGAGTCCATTGATGACATCCGTAAACCGGGTGTACATGTCTCCGATGGACTCACTTGGTTTCATTCGGAAAAGTTCGTAAGAGTGCACAAGGATGTTGATTTTGGACTCTTTCACTCGGCTAGTGCCTTCATGAGTGACCTCAAGAGTTCTCCAAATATCAAAAGCCGAATCACACATTGAAACACAATTAAATTCGTTTTTGTATAGTGCACAAAACAAGGCATTCATAGCCTTTGCATTTAAAGCAAAAACCTTCTTCTCCGATTCATCCCATTCGCTCATCGGAAGAGAAGATTTTTGAAATCCATTCTCGACAATAGACCAAAGCTCAAAGTCCATAGAAATGAGGAAGATCCTTATGCGAGTCTTCCAATATGTGTAATCCGACCCATTAAACAAAGGTGGTCATGCAATAGAATGGCCCTCTTGCATGCCGGAGTAAGCCATCTCTCTTGGGTATTAAACCAAATATGAGAGATAACCTCACTCTGATACCACTTGTTAGGATCGGAGCGGCACTAAGAGGGGGGGGTGAATTAGTGCAGCGGATTAAAATAAGATTTTAACAAGATCTTTCGTATGAAAAGAACGGAACTTGAAAAGTTTAACTTGAAAGCATATTCTTAAAGTTGCGCAGCAAGAGTAATAAGGAACTAAAGCAGTAAGAAGATTTGCAGTAATGTAAATGACAATAATAAAATGCAAACCAGAGATTACGCCGATTTTTAGAGTGGTTCGGTCAAATGACCTACTCCACTTGCGATGCCCCTATTCGATGAGGCTCCCACCTTCCACTAGCAAATCTCTTGAAATGGAAGGGTAAACACCCCTCTTACAACCTTTTACAAGCAGTTCAACCTCTTACAAATTTTCAATAAGAAAGAAGGAGGAGAACTCTCTAGCAAATTGAAAACAAGACTTGCTAAGACTTTCTAAGACTTTTCTCTCAATCAAAAATGCTTCTCAAAAGTTGTTATCTCAGCTGAGATTTGAGGGGTATTTATAGGCCTCAAGAGGATTCAAATTTGGGCTCCAAAATTTGAATTCTCTTAGGGTTCCCGGTGCTGGAGGTGCCACCGCCCAGTCAAGCGGTGCCACCGCCCAACGCTCGGGTGCTGGATGGTGCAACCGCCCAGCCAAGGAGGTGTCACCGCCCAGCACTCGGGTGCTGGGTGGTTTCACCGCCCAGCCAGGCGATGCCACCGCCTGGCTCTCCGATTCATTGGTTTGGCTTAATTTTAGCCCAAACCAAATCTGACTTTGGGCCCAGTTGGCCCCTAACCAGGATATAGGATTATCTCTTAATCCTAATCCTAATTACAGGTGAACTACATAACACAAAAAAAACATCCTAAGCAAGTTTTTTTTTTTTTTTTTTTTTTAACCGCGAACGTCGAGTCTTGTTCCGGCGAGCTTTCCGACGAACTTCTTCCGACGGACTCCCTGCAAGCTCCCAATCTTTGTGATGACTTTAACGAGTAGCCGAGCCTTCTCGGTGATCTCCGCGAGCCTCCGACGATTTCTTCGGCGAACTTCCGACACGTTCCCGATTTCTTCTCGGTTGGTTCCGGCAGCATCTCCGGTGATTCTTCGGTCTCTTAAACGTCCATCGAGCTCGACTCCGGTATCCTTACTTTATGTTTTCTGGTTATCGTAGTTAATCCTGCACACTTAACTCAATAATATGGATTAGATCAATTAACCCACCAATTGATTATATCATCAAAATCCGTGATTCAACAGGTAGGACTTCCTGGCTGAGTTTGATATGGCAATAGAGTACAAGCCCGGAAAATCAAATGTCGTGGCCGATGCATTGAGCAGGAAAGTGGAGCAAGTGAATACCATACAGTTGGAGGGCAAAGGTCAAGCAAGTCAGTTGCACTCCAACTTCCTTTCCAAGATCAAAGATGGACTGTATAGTGATCCCCAAGCAATAATGATAAGACCCTAGGGTTTTATCATGGAAGAAAGGGGAGAAAAGGGAATGATCACTTCGAGGGGATCAGTCTCCTTAATCACTTCGAGGGGATCGGCCTCCTTGATCACTTTGAGGGGATCGGCCTCCTAGGGTTTGTCAAAAGACTGAATGATATTTCATTGATTGCCCAAAAGAAATAGTTATATCCCTATTTATAGAGTTTCGACTCTAACTGAACTAAACAGACTGAATAAATATTATTTAAAAGCTTAAAAAATAAAAGGATCCTAACAATTCCTCCTCCTTTAATTTAGCATTGTCCTTAAGGCTGAGCAACATCAAATTATGGAAACTTCTCTTTTAGCACTCTATAGAACTCCCAAGTGGCTTCTTCCTTTAGTAAGTTGGCCCATTGCACTAGCACTTCAGTCACAGGATGTCTATAGTATATTACAAGTCATCAATCAAGTATGGCTTGTGGTTGAGCTTGAACTTCCCCAATAGTAGAGGTGTTCGGCAAATGGCGTTGCACTATCTCATCTTCACCCAACTTCCTCTTAAGGTCTGAAACATGAAAAACTGGATGTATTTTAGAGATAGCAAGCAAATCCAAATAGTAGGCAACTGGTCCAATACGTTATAATACCTTATAAGGCCCAAAAAAATCATGGAGACAGCTTCATGGAAGATTGGACCTTTTTGGAAGTTTGCTTGTAGGGTTGAAGATGAAGGAAAACACAATCACCCACGATAAATTCTCGTTCACTTTGGTGTTTGTCAGCTTGTTGTTTCATTCTTGCTTGTGTGGCTGTGAGGTTATCCTTTAAAAGCTAAATAATCTTATTTCTATCCATCAATTCCTTGTCCACTTGATCAACTTTAGAAGAACCAAGTATATATTTTGTAATTGTAGGTGGGGGTTGACCATAAACTGCTTCAAAGAGAGTTATTTTAATGGAAGAATGGTAAGAGGTATTATACCACCACTTGGTCTAGGGAAGCCATTTAATCCATTCCTTCGGCTTATCACTAGTAAAGCATCTGAGGCAATTTTCTAGGCACCTGTTTACCACTTCAGTTTGCCCATCTGTTCGTGGATGATAAGTAGTGCTCATATTCAGCTAAGTACCCTACAAACGAAAAAGCTCTGTCTAAAAGGAGCTGATAAAAACCTTGTCTCTGTCACTAACAATGGAATAGGGACTCCTATGCAATTTAGCTATGTTTTCCACAAAAATACAAGCAACACTTGCAGTAGTATAAGGATGTAGTAAAGCACAGAAATGAGCATACTTTGTAAGTCTATCCATAACTACAAATATAGTACTTTTTCGTTAAGATTGTGGGAGTCCGTCAATGAAATCCATAGATATGTCGGTCTAAGTAGCTTCAGGAATAGGGAGGGGCTATTGCAAACCTAGGGTGGCTACTGTCTCACTTTTGTGGCACTAACAAACATTACATTCAGCAACAAATTTCTTGATAAAATGTTTTATGCCTTTCCAGTAAATAAGTTGTCGGACTCAGCTTATAAGTGCGGAGAAATCCAAAATGACTAGCAATTGGTGATGATTGGAACTTCGTCAGAATTATCTCCCAACAAAAAGAATGTGGTGCTACAACTATTCGACCTTTATAGCACAAGTCCACCAAATCCCAACTATAATTTGGGATAGAACCTGGAGCTTCTTCTAGTTTTTTTATGATATTTTGGATCTTAGGATCATCTGACCATTCCCTTCTGATAACTTTCAAAGCCTAACAAATATGAATAGAAATAGCGATTAGTTCAACTTGTTCTGGTAGGCGTGAGAGTGCATCAACAATTAGATTCTCGCTCCCTTTTTCATAAATGATCTCATAATCAAATCTTAGTAGCTTTGTGACCCATTTCTACTGCTCTAAAGAAGAAATCTTTTGCTCCAGAAAATATTTGAGACTTTTGTGATCAGTACGTATTTGAAACCGTCGGCCAATTAGGTAGGGTCTCCATTTTGTGATTGCTTATATAATGTCTAGCATCTCCTTGTCATAAATAAATAAACTTGGATGGGAAGGGGAAAGAGCTTTACTAGTGTCAGCGATAGGCCGGCCTTCCTGCATTAATATAGCCCCTATATTGGCTCCAGAAGCATCAGATTCAATCACAAACAACTTATTAAAATCGGGTAGAGCAAGTACTAGTGTAGTAGTCATTACAATTTTTAAGAAATTAAATGCCTGAGTTGCCTCTTCTGACCATTTGAATGCATCTTTCTTCAGAAATGATGTCAAGGAGGCACTGATTTTGTCATAATTCTTTATAAACTTTTGGTAATAGCCTGTTAGTCCCAAGAACCCCTTTAAAGCTTTGATTGACATTGGAATTGGCTAGTCTTTCATCACTTGGATTTTTGAAGGATCAACTGTAACACCCTTTTGAGAGATGATATGGTCGAGATACTCAACCTCTGGTTGCCCAAAATTACACTTGGATTTCTTGACAAAAAGACCATGCTCATGAAGAATATTAAAGACAATTCATAAATGTAATAAATGACTCTCTAGGGAAGGACTATATATCAAAATATCATCAAAGAAAACTAGAAGAAACTTACGGAGATGAGCCTGAAATATATCATTCATAAAACTCTGAAAGGTAGAGGGCACATTGTTAGGATCGGAGCGGCACTAAGAGGGGGGGGTGAATTAGTGCAGCGGCTTAAAACGTTGGTTTCGACAAATCTTTCGTACGATAAAAATCAGAATCGAAAATGCTTAACTTGAAAGCGTATTCGCAAAGTTGTGCAGTAAATGTAATGAGGAAATAAAGCAAGTAAGAGGGTTTGCAGTAATGTAAATAGCAGTAATGAAATGCAAACCAGAGATTACGCCGTTTTTAAAGCGGTTCGGTCAAGTGACCTACATCCACTTGCGAGGCCCCTCTTCGATGAGGCTCCCACCTTCCTCTAGCAAATCTCTTGAAAGGGAAGGGTAAATACCCCTCTTACAACTTTTACAAGCGGTTCACTCTCTTACAGATTTTCAGCAAGAAAGAAGGAGGTGAACACTAGCAAATTGAAAACAAGAAAGGCAAAGACTCTTCTAAGACTTTTCTCCCAATCACTTGTTGCTCAAAAAGTTATATTCTCAACTGAGACTTGAGGGGTATTTATAGGCCTCAAGAGGATTCAAATTTGGGCTCCAAAAATTTGAATTCTCTTATGTTCCCGATGTTAGCGGTGCCACCGCCCAGCGCTCGGGTGCTGGACGGTGCAACCACCCAGCCCAAGAGGTGTCACCTCCCGGCTCTCGGGTGCTGGGCGGTGCCACCGCCCAGCCAGGCGGTGCCACCGCTTGGCTCTCCGATTCACTGGTTTGGCTTAATTTTAGCCCAAACCAAATCTAACTTTGGGCCTAGTTGGCCCCTAACCAGGATATAGGATTATCTCTTAATCCTAATCCTAATTACAAGTGAACTACATAACAAAAAAAAAACATCCTAAGCAAGTTTTCAATCGTGAACGTCGAGTCTTGTTCCGGCGAGCTTTCCGACGAACTTCTTCCGACGGACTCCCTGCAAGCTCCCGATCTTGTGATGACTTTAACGAGTAGCCGAGCCTTCTCAGTGATCTCCGTGAACCTCCGACAATCTCTTCGGCGAACTTCCAAAAATTCCGATAGGTTCCCGATTTCTTCTCGGTTGGTTCCGGCAGCATCTCCGACGATTCTTCGGACTCTTAAACGTCCATCGATCTTGACTCCGGTATTCTTGCTTTGTGTTTTCTGGTTATCATAGTTAATCCTGCACACTTAACTCAATAATATGGATTAGATCAATTAACCCATCAATTGATTTTATCATCAAAATCCGAGATTCAACAATCTCCCCTTTTTTGATGATAACAATCAATTGATGACGGAGTTAAACATAACTCCCCCTATCTATATGCCATATTATGAGAAGATGAAAACACTTGAATTGCATCCATAGAATTCAAGCATAAATCGATAAGTTCTAACCGTAGAACTTATCGTTATTCTCATTAAGCAATAGTAAATACAAAACTTCGATGAAAATCATTTTCAAGTAGAATGATAAGAGACAATTTTTACTACGATAGGAGATAAAGATTTTCAACATGAATTTCATGATATAAATGTAAGGCAAGCTTTCAATATGATCAATCAATCTTGTGATATTCTCAAGGATTTTGCAAGGCATATAAGACATTCATATCACATATGCTTTTGAAATTCATATAAGTCATGCTATCAAAATGGTACAAGTCATCACTTTTCTCCCCCTTTGTCATCAACAAAAAGGGAATGAGACTTGAAGAATATAACTTGTGATTATAATATCAGGAATTCAGCATTGATCATACGAAAATCCATCATCCAAAATTAAGTATGCTAAAATATTTACGCAGAGTTCACCTAAAGGAAAATTCAGCATTCATCCATTTTATCAAATCTCTTCTTTCTATAAATAACACAAATTGTAGGTGTGCAAGGAAGAGATTATGATTAAAAAATATCAAGTAGTAACTCCAATAAGTCAAGATCATAATACAAACTCATTTAAATTTACATCGTCAACTTGAAACTCATAATCAAGCCATCAAAATCAATTTCGAGATTCATAAAATATCATAAAATCATTAATCTTGATCAGATGGGAGCGGTGTTTGACTCAAGATAGGATAAGATAATTTAACATGTCATTTAGAATCAAAAGAGAAGGATCAGATTCATCGAGGAACAGAGAGAGGATGAAAAACTTTACAGAAAATCCATTCAAACAAGTTTATTTTTAGGGACAATTTAACATACCTAATTCCCTTCTAATGAATTCAAATTGGTCTTCGTTCAAAGCTTTTGTAAATATATCTGCTAATTGATGCTTTGTGTCAATGAATTCTAGAACAACATCATTGTTAAGGACATGATCGCGTATGAAATGATGCCTAACGTCGATGTGCTTAGTTCTAGAGTGCTGAATTGGATTTTTAGTAAGACATATGGCACTAGTATTATCACATTTTATGGGAATGTTTTTAAAGTGAATTCCATAGTCTTCTAATGTATTTTTCATCCAAATAACTTGTGCACAACATGCACTTGCAGCAATGTATTCGGCTTCCGCCGTAGATAGTGCAACTGAATTTTGTTTCTTGGAAGTCCAAGAAACAAGTGCATGTCCTAAAAATTGGCATGTTCTGGATGTACTTTTTCTATCTATCCTGCATCCGCCAAAATCGGCATCTGCATAAGCTATTAGATCGAATTTTCCAGATTTTGGATACCACAATCCTAAATTTGGAGTTCCTTTAAGATACCTAAATATTCTTTTAACACTCTTAAGATGATATAATTTAGGATTAGATTGAAACCTAGAGCAAAGTCCTACACTAAATATAATATCTGGTCTAGTCGCGTTGAGGTAGAGTAGACTACCTATCATTCCCCTATATGTTTTTTGATCGAAATTTTCACTATTTTCATCCATATCTAACTTAGTCGCAGTACTCATAGGGGTGTTTATTGCTTTTGAATTATCCATGTTAAATCGTTTTAACAATTCTAATGTATATTTGGATTGGTTAAGAAATATACTATCACTAAGTTGTTTGATTTATAATCCTAAAAAGAAAGTTAATTCACCCATTAAACTCATTTCAAATTCATGACTCATACATTTGGCAAATGATTCACATAGTGATTCATCCGAAGAGCCAAAAATAATATCGTCAACATAAATTTGCACAATAAGAAAATTATTTTCAAAATGTTTAATAAACAATGTAGTATCAACCTTGCCTTTGGTAAAATTATTTAAAATAAGAAAGGAACTAAGCCTTTCATACCAAGCTCTAGGAGCTTGTTTCAAGCCTTAGAGAGCTTTAGTCAATTTGAATACATGATTAGGAAGAAGAGAATTTTCAAATCCGGGAGGTTGTTTGACATATACTTCTTCGGAAATAAAACCATTCAAGAAAACACTTTTTGTTGAATCTCGTATTTTGATGATGAACCTCCTTGATATATGTTTATGATTTAATCTGCGTTTTGAGTGACGCAGAGTGCTTCGATCAGGATGAGACAATTAAAGCAGGAACATCATGTTGTGCCGGAAGAACATGTCAGAAGATTGGACGTCGGGCCGGTGGATCGGTCGACGTATCGACAGAAGGCTTCGGGTCGTGGACTCGGGCATCGGGCCAAGAAGAGCGGGTATTGTGCCAAGGATATCGGAGTTGCGGAGTCAACTGGCCGATTGGGCAATAGGCTACAGGAAAGGACGATGCGCCGAAGAATCGGACGAAGCATCGAGGGACCAATGACATGCCGGACAACTTGATTAATTGCTTAGGATTAATTGTCTCGATCGAAGTTTTTGTTTTTGTGTGTGCAGGATTAACTACGATGAAAGAAAGACAAGCAGCAGGAGTTGCGCCGGAGTCAAGTTCATGATCACATTGGGAGTTCGAGAGTTCGACGGAAGTTCGGACGATCGTCGGAGGTTCTGCGAGAACAGATCCGAGAAGTCCAGAAGCTTGCCAAGCGAAGCTCGTCGGAACTTGCCAAGTGGATCGTCGCAAAGTCCAGGAGTTTTCCGGAAGTCCGCAGGAGCATCACCGAGGGTTCATCGGATGATCGACGGAAGTTCGCCGGAAACTCGCCGGAAGAAGCGATTGACGCACCGAAGCAAAGCTGCAGAAATTGTCTTAGATCTAATCGTAGTTAGCACGTTGATTAAGTTGGAAAATGGGAGGTGATCCCATTAACTTAATCTTGGGCCAATTGGGCCCGAATTCGGACTGGTTTGGGCCAAGTTTGGAGCCCAACCAGTGATCTGGAATTGCACCAGGAGGTGCAACCGCCCAGGCCAGGAGGTGGCACCGCCTGGGCTAAGCCTCCCAGCTAGACTGGGCGGTGCAACCTCCCTGACAGAGAGGTGGCACCGCCTGAGCTCAGTCTTCGAGCAAGACTGGGCGGTGCAACCTCCCTGGCAGAGAGGTGGCACCGCCTGAGCTCGGTCTTCGAGCTCTGCCAGGCGGTGCAACCTCCCCAATCAAGAGGTGCAACCGCCTGATCCCGGAATTCCGGGATTTGATCGTTTTGAGCTCCAAATTTGAATTGGGTTGGGGCCTATAAATACCCCACCCATTCAGCACTGAAAAGAGCAAGAACTTACCCGAAATCTTGATCTTTTCAGTGGTTCTTAGAGCTCAAAACTGCTAGTTTTTCCTCCTCCTTCTGTTCTTCAAGTTTGAGTTGTAAAGAGAGGAGAGAAAACATCTGTAAGGGTTGTCTCCTAAGCCCGTCGAAAGGAGTGAATCTGTAAGAGGGTAGTTGGCCTTCGCCTATTGAATGAAGGCCTCTAGTTGATGTCGGTAACCTCATCGGTGGAGGAAGCCAAAAGTGGAGTAGGTCAAGACTGACCGAACCACTCTAAATCTCTGGTTTGCGTTTATTTTGAGCACTTTATCATTACTGCAAACCTCCTACATAGCTACTGCTCTCTGTGCTTTTACGAACGAGTTCTGTGCAGTTTACGTTCACGTCTTAATTCCATTTACAAACTGCAAACTGCTCTCTGCGCTTTTACGAACGAATTCTGTGCAGTTTACGTTTACGTCTTGATTCCATCTACAAACTGCAAACTATCTCTCTGCGCTTTTACGAATGAGTTCTGTGCAGTTTACGTTTACGTCTTGATTTCACTTACAACTGCAAACTGTCTTCTGCGCTTTTTTTTCGGACAAGGCTCTGTGCAGTTTACGTTTACGTCTTGATTTCATTTACAACTGCAAACTGTCTTCTGTGCTTTTACGAACAAGGTTCTGTGCAGTTTACGTTTACGTCTTGATTTCGTTTAGAACTGCAAACTGTCATCTACGTTTAGACGCAAACTGCGTTTAGACGCAAACTGCGTTTAGACGTAAACTACGCTTAGACGCAAACTGCGTTTAGACGTAAATTGCGTTTAGACGTAAACTGCGCTTAGACGCAAACTGTGTTTAAACGCAAACTGCGCTTAGACGCAAACTATGTTTAGACGCAAACTGTGTTTAGACGCAAACTGCGCTTAGACGCAATCTGCGCTTAGACGCAAACTGCACTTAGATACAAACTTTGAATCAGCTTTTGCATCATAATAGTTTCTATCGAACGAACGCAGCTTTTAGTTTTAATCGCTGTAAAATTTCCGCTGCATTAATTCACCCCCCCCTCTTAGTGCTCTCGATCCTAACAATTGGTATCAGAGCGGGGTATTTCTCATTTCGGATTTACACCCGAGAGAAATGGCTCTTTAAGAGGGCTTATCGGTTGTTCGTCCACCGTTCTTTAACGGATTGGACTACACTTATTGGAAAACTCGAATGAGAGTTTTCTTGATTTCGCTGAATCTGGATTTATGGAATATTGTTGAAAACGGTTTTCAACTTCCCTCCAAACCGATGAACGAATGGTCGGATTTGGAGAAGAAGTATTTTTCTTTAAACGCAAAGGCTATGAATGCCTTATTTTGCGCTTTGGACAAAAATGAGTTCAATCGGGTTTCTTTGTGCGAAACGGCTTTCGATATTTGGCGCACTCTTGAAATCACGCATGAAGGAACTAGTAGAGTCAAAGACTCGAAAGTTAATATTTTACTGCATGATTTCGAGCTTTTTCAAATGAAGCCAAGCGAAACCATTGTTGACATGTACACCCGTTTTACGGATGTCGTCAATGGTTTAAGAGCTCTTGGCAAATGTTTTTTTAATTCTGAACTTGTGAACAAGATTTTGCGTTCTCTTTCTAAGAAGTGGGATTCAAAAGTAACTGCAATACAAGAAGCTAAAAACCTAAACAACTTACCACTTAAAGAACTAATTGGTTCGTTAATGACATACGAAATGGTGCACAATGCACATGATGAACATGTTGAATACAATCACCTTCCAAAGAATAGGAAGGATTTGGAACTCTGGACAAATGAATGCCACTTGAGCGATGACTCAAGTGATGAGGACAATGATGAACAAAACAACCTTCCAAAGAACAGGAAGGATTTGGGACATAGAACATTTGAAGACCACTCGAGCATAAGCTCAAGTGATGGTGAACTTAAACTACAAATGAAACGAAAATTAAAAAGCAAAAAGAATGGAACTACTTGCTTTAAACGCAAGAAGAAGAACAAAAATTGGGATGAATCGAGCTCCTCCGAAGACGAAGAAAAAATCAACAAAAGCGAGGCGGCAAACTACGCCTTAACAGCATACAATGTTGAGGTAATGCCTTTGGTTTATTTTGAAATTACTTGATGCTTTCATGATGTAGTTTTCTTTTTTAGTTTAGAATTAATTTTCTTGAAAATTACATGTTAAAAAAAAAAATTATTACAAAATTATGATCATGCTAGTAATTTCGAAAATGATAATATTGCATATTTTATGATAAACAAATAAAATTTGATTGAAAATATGAAATCATGGTTAAGAAGTAATAATGTGTATCATGTTTGATTAACATTGTTGAATGAAATCACGTTTGATTTAAAGTAATGCATAATAATATTAAATGGTTATGATACAATGATTAACAATTTTATGCATGAGATTTTAAGTTATTCACGATCATGAGCTTGTTTGATCTTCATGATTTAAATTCAAAATCTATAGCAAAAATCATGTCTGAATATATGAAAGTGTTAATTTCATTTTCGGATTCACTTAACAAGTGGTATCCTAACTATCGGATTTACTCATACACTTATGAAAAATATTTTTCTAAAATAGATTTGATGAAATGATTCCTGCTTATAAATTCCATCTTGAAATATGAATGATAGTATTTTTGCTTGCAAAGATTTGTTTCATATACATATCTCCTATGATTCATGTGCAGAAAAAGAATTTACAAATCATAATACAATGAGATTTCTTATACAAAAATAAAGTGCTTTTATGATTCATTGCTAAAGAGAATAATTATTAAAATCATGATCTTGATAATTATAACATGAAGCTCGTTATAAATCAAGATCGTTCATTATGCTTATCAAAAAGGAGTTCTTCAAATGAAATGCAACTTGTCTTTTGATTTCTTAGAATTCAATGAAGTGTCATATTAATATCTTAAAACTTGGAATATTTTAAAATGTGATCTTGATAATAATGTTTCAAGTTGCTCTTTGTACTATATCTTTTCAAATGAATCATGAGCCTTGATATCATATATTTCATAATATAGAAATAACAAGATTTCTTTGCCTTTTGTCTTGAACTTTCATGCTTATCTTAATTTGGCATATAAAGACTAAGGCATGATTAGATGAAAAAGAATCTCTTAAAAAATGCTTTTCCCATCTGATCGAGATTAATGATTTCATGATATTTTGTGAATCTCGAAATTAATTTTAATGACTTGATTATGAATTTCAAGTTAATGATTTGATTTGAATAAGTTTTATCTAAATCATAATCTTGATCTTGCAAAATTGAAGTCACAAATAATATCCTGTGGTATTCATGAATTGATACTCACAATATGAAAGCATTGATATTCATGACTTGAATTGGATTGAAACATTGTATGCTTAAATTAATCATTCTCCTATGTTTCAAAAATTCCTTAAATGCCTTATGTGATGATTGAAAACTAACTTGCTTTATGATGAATCACGAATCATAACTTGATCTATGATGCCTTGAAATGATTGAAATATTTAACACTTTTATGCTCTACCCCCTACTTTCTTCTTGTTTTCAATGATAAAATGGGGAGAAGTTTTGATCATGCATGGTAGGATATAATTTGACAAAATTGATACCATCATGATATGAAACATTTATGATGTGCAATTATGCATGCAATACTTGTGCTTTCTAATTATGATATGATGTGTTGCATATGATGTAAATCATGATTTAAAATGCTATGAGTGCTAAGTTACACACTTTGAGAAGAAATTGCTATATTGAAACATTAATGTAATTATGAATGGTGATATGAAATTATGCATGTAATACTTCAACCTATGATAACGATGCATGCAATGATAAAATATTCATGATGAAAAATTGTCTTGACATTCATAACTTGATTATTCATCCTTTGTCATGATTTTGAAATCGTTGTAAAAGGAAAAAGAACTACAAAACTGTATTCTTCCTTTCTTTTTGACAATGACAAAGGGGGAGATAGCTAGCTTGCATAAGTCAAGAAGATGCAAAAACTTGATTGCTAACTTGCTTATTTCAAGAAGCAAAAATTGTCTTCTTGAAAATCACTATCTTGAATATCTCAAGAAGCAAGACTTGCAACCTGCACATTACAATAGGAAGCAATAATCAAGAGCCTACACAAGAAAGTTATCTTGCATTTGCTTTCGAAGTTTTTGCTAGCTTGTATATTGCGAAACTTGTATATCGTAAAAATTGCTAGCTTGTAGTCTAAAGAGAAGCGAAAAGTTGCTATCTCAAAAGAAGCATATGTGCTATCTTGCCTATCTCAAGAGGCAAAAATGCTAACTTGCACATCTAGCAAAACTTGACAAATTTGCATATTTCAAGAAGCAAGAGTTGCCTTCTTGAACATCTCTAATTTGCTAACTTGCATGATATAGAACTTGCTATCTTGAACATCTCTAATTTTCATACCAAGTGCTATCTTGTATACTGTAAAACTTGCATATCTAAAACTTGATAGCTTGAATGTTCTAAGCATGATGTAACATTTGCTAAATTTTTTGGCTTCAAAACTGCATGATGATAAAACTTGATATTATGTTTTTCATGCAATGAGTTGAACCAATATCACAAACACTTGATTGTGATACTTCTCCTTTTTGTTGATGACAAAGGGGGAGAAGTATGTTGAAGAAAGTATGTTGATGACATGACATGACATGTGATGCATAAGTTTATGCATATGTTCATGTTGACGTGTTGCAAGTATTCATGATGAATATTGCAATGACTTGAATTCAGTTTGAATTCAAGGTTCTATCAATATGGCATATTGATAGGGGGAGTTTGTTTAAACTCTGGGAGTTAAGGTTAACTCCGATTATGATGACATGTTGCTTAGATTTTTGAATCTAAGAGTTTCTATCAATAAGGTATATTGATAGGGGGAGTTTGTTTAAACTCCGGGAGTTAAATTTAACTCCGTCATCAAGTAGTTGTCATCATCAAAAAGGGGGAGATTGTTGAATCTCGTATTTTGATGATGAAACTTCTTGATATATGTTTATGATTTAATCTGCGTTTTGAGTGACGCAGAGTGCTTCGATCAGGATGAGACAATTAAAGCAGGAACATCATGTTGTGCCGGAAGAACATGTCAGAAGATTGGACGTTGGGCCGGTGGATCGGTCGACGTATCGACAGAAGGCTTCGGGTCGTGGACTCGGGCATCGGGCCAAGAAGAGCGGGTATTGTGCCAAGGATATCGGAGTTGCGGAGTCAACTGGCCGATTGGGCAATAGGCTGCAGGAAAGGACGATGCGCAGAAGAATCGGACGAAGCGTCGAGGGACCAATGACATGCCGGACAACTTGATTAATTGCTTAGGATTAATTGTCTCGATCGAAGTTTTTGTTTTTGTGTGTGCAGGATTAACTACGATGAAAGAAAGACAAGCAGTAGGAGTTGCGCCGGAGTCAAGTTCATGATCACATTGGGAGTTCGAGAGTTCGACGGAAGTTCGGACGGTCGTCGGAGGTTCTGCGAGAACAGATCCGAGAAGTCCAGAAGCTTGCCAAGCGAAGCTCGTCGGAACTTGCCAAGTGGATCGTCGCAAAGTCCAGGAGTTTGCCGGAAGTCCGCAGGAGCATCACCGAGGGTTCATCGGATGATCGACGGAAGTTCGCCGGAAACTCGCCGGAAGAAGCGATTGACGCACCGAAGCAAAGCTGCAGAAATTGTCTTAGATCTAATCGTAGTTAGCACGTTGATTAAGTTGGAAAATGGGAGGTGATCCCATTAACTTAATCTTGGGCCAATTGGGCCCGAATTCGGACTGGTTTGGGCCAAGTTTGGAGCCCAACCAGTGATCTGGAGTTGCACCAGGAGGTGCAACCGCCTAGGCCAGGAGGTGGCACCGCCTGGGCTAAGCCTCCCAGCTAGACTGGGCGGTGCAACCTCCCTGACAGAGAGGTGGCACCGCCTGAGCTCAGTCTTCGAGCAAGACTGGGCGGTGCAACCTCCCTGGCAGAGAGGTGGCATCGCCTGAGCTCGGTCTTCGAGCTCTGCCAGGCGGTGCAACCTCTCCAGTCAAGAGGTGCAACCGCCTGATCCCGGAATTCCGGGATTTGATCGTTTTGAGCTCCAAATTTGAATTGGGTTGGGGCCTATAAATACCCCACCCATTCAGCACTGAAAAGAGCAAGAACTTACCCGAAATCTTGATCTTTTCAGTGGTTCTTAGAGCTCAAAACTGCTAGTTTGTCCTCCTCCTTCTGTTCTTCAAGTTTGAGTTGTAAAGAGAGGAGAGAAAACATCTGTAAGGGTTGTCTCCTAAGCCCGTTAAAAGGAGTGAATCTGTAAGAGGGTAGTTGGCCTTCGCCTATTGAAGGAAGGCCTCTAGTTGACGTCGGTAACCTCATCGGTGGAGGAAGCCAAAAGTGGAGTAGGTCAAGACTGACCGAACCACTCTAAATCTCTGGTTTGCGTTTATTTTGAGCACTTTATCATTACTGCAAACCTCCTACATAGCTACTGCTCTCTGCGCTTTTACGAACGAGTTCTGTGCAGTTTACGTTCACGTCTTAATTCCATTTACAAACTGCAAACTGCTCTCTACGCTTTTACGAACGAATTCTGTGCAGTTTACGTTTACGTCTTGATTCCATCTACAAACTGCAAACTGTCTCTCTGCGCTTTTACGAATGAGTTCTGTGCAGTTTACGTTTACGTCTTGATTTCACTTACAACTGCAAACTGTCTTCTGCGCTTTTTTTTCGGACAAGGTTCTGTGCAGTTTACGTTTACGTCTTGATTTCATTTACAACTGCAAACTGTCTTCTGCGCTTTTACGAACAAGGTTCTGTGCAGTTTACGTTTACGTCTTGATTTCGTTTAGAACTGCAAACTGTCATCTACGTTTAGACGCAAACTGCGTTTAGACGCAAACTGCGTTTAGACGTAAACTGCGCTTAGATGCAAACTGCGTTTAGACGCAAACTGCGTTTAGACGTAAACTGCGTTTAGACGTAAACTGCGCTTAGACGCAAACTGTGTTTAGACGCAAACTGCGCTTAGACGCAAACTGTGTTTAGACGCAAACTGTGTTTAGACGCAAACTGCGCTTAGACGCAATCTGCGCTTAGACGCAAACTGCACTTAGATACAAACTGTGAATCAGCTTTTGCATCATAATAGTTTCTATCGAACGAACGCAGCTTTCAGTTTTAATCGCTGTAAAATTTCCGCTACACTAATTCACCCCCCCCTCTTAGTGCTCTCGATCCTAACACTTTTGACATCCATTTGAAATAGTTTAAAATTATTACTACTAGCATAGGCAAGGAGCATCTTTATGGCTTCTAATCGAGCCACGGGAGCGAAGGTTTCTTTGTAATCGATACCTTCTTCTTGGTTGAAACCTTTGGCCACTAATCTAGCCTTGTTTCTAACCACGATACCATTTTCGTCTTGCTTGTTTCTAAAGACCCATTTAGTACTAATGACTAAATAGTCACTAGGTCTAGGAACAAGCTTCCATACCTTATTCCTCTCAAATTGATTCAATTCCTCTTGCATTGCAATAACCCAAAAATTATCTTTTATGGTCTCGTCAATGCATTTAGGTTCAATTTGAGAAAGGAAGGCGGTATTAGCACAAAAATTCTTGAAAGAGGAACGTGTTTGAACCCCTTTTGATGCATCTCCTATAATTAGCTCCTTTGGATGAGCATTTATATACTTCCATTCCTTGGGTAAGGAAATTTCGGAAGAATGTGCATCCAAGTTGCTATTTTGAGGAGGAGGTTCATTTAAATTCAAATTATCAAAAGCAAGATCATCATCAAAATCATTTTTCTTTAAATTAGAAATTTCATTAAAAACTACATGAATAGACTCTTCTATTACTAACGTTCTTTTGTTAAAAACCCGAAAAGCCTTAGAAACGGAAGAATAACCAAGAAAGATGCCTTCATCGAATTTAGCATCAAATTTTCCTAAGACATCCCTTTCATTCAAAATAAAGCATTTACAACCGAAAACTTTAAAATAGGAAATATTTGGTTTTTTGTTATTCCACAATTCATAGGGAGTTTTTTATAAGGATGGTCTTATTAGGACTCTATTCATGATATAGCAAGCCGTATTTACGGCTTCGGCCCAAAAATACTTAGGTAAACTATGTTCATTTAACATAGTTCTTGCCATTTCTTGTAGGTTTCTATTTTTTCTTTCAACTACTCCATTTTGTTGGGGATTCCTCGGAGTGGAGAAGTTGTGATTGTATCCATTAACTTCACAAAAATTTTGAAAGTCACGGTTTTGAAATTCGCCACCGTGATCACTCCGAATTGATGAAATCATGAAACCTTTTTCGTTTTGAGTGAGTTTACAAAATTTAGATAAGCACTTGAAGCAATCACTTTTGTGGACTAAGAAATAGGTCCAAGTGTACCTAGTATAATCATCCACAATTACAAACGCATATTTGCTTCCTCCTAGACTTGTTGTGTCAATTGGTCCGAATAAGTCCAAATGGATCAATTGTAGTGGTCTAATGGTGCTAATTTGATTTTTTGGTTTGAAACTAGTTTTTATTTGTTTACCTAGTTGACATGCATCATATACTTTGTCCTTAGTAAACTTCATATTTGGAATCCCTCGTACTAATTCTCTAGATGAGATCTTAAATATTAGTTTCATGCTTGCATGGCCTAATCTCCTATGCCAAAGCCAAGCATCATCATTTAGAGCAGAGAAGCACATTTCATTACTTAGTTCATCAAGGTTGATGGTGTAGACATTATTTTGTTTTAATGCAATCATAGTCAAGTTATTGTTTGGTTTTTCGATAATACACATATTTGATTCGAATCTAACGATATAACCTTTATCGCATAGTTGACTAATACTCAAGAGATTATGTTTCAATCCATCAACTAGTAAAACATCATCAATGGAAAAACTAAATTTGTTACCAATAGTTCCCTTGCCAATTATTTTGCCTTTGTTGTTGTCTCCGAAGGTGACGTACCCTTCTTCTTTGCTAGTGAGCATAGAGAAATGAGATGGATCTCCAGTCATATGTCTTGAGCATCAACTATCGAGATACCATCTCTTGCTCCTAGCTTATGGGTTTGTTTCTTCTTATAAAGCCATTAGCGCGTAATGAGCAACTTGCTCGGTGTTGGACTCCTCTTCTTCGGACGCGCTTGAATCATCCCACGTTGCCTCGAGTGCCTTCTTCTTTGATGTTCTCTTTTTGGCTTGAGGACAATCGTTCTTGTAGTGTCCCAGTTTTTTACATTCATAGCAAATCATTTGGTCCTTCTTTTGTTCAAATTTGTTTTTTGTATTATTTTTAAATTTATTATTTCTTAAATATTTTTTAAATTTTTGAGTCAAAAGTGCAATGTCATTGTCACTGTCCTCATCACTTGATGTTCCTTTCAAGTGGACTTCTTGTGATTTGAGTGCCATATCTTTCCTGTTCTTTAGAAGGGGGTTCTCGAGCTCGTCATGAGCTTGACATGTCATTTCGTAGGTCATTAGAGACCCAATGAGTTCTTCAAAAGGGAATGCTTTAAGGTCTTTGGCCTCTTGAATGGCCGTAACTTTTGGATCCCAACTTTTAGGGAGGGATCTTAAGATTTTAGTTACTAGTTCAAAGTTAGTAAAATCTTTACCAAGAGCTTTGAGTCCATTGATGACATCAGTAAACCGGGTGTACATGTCTCCGATGGACTCACTTGGTTTCATTCGGAAAAGTTCGTAAGAGTGCACAAGGATGTTGATTTTGGACTCTTTCACTCGGCTAGTGCCTTCATGAGTGACCTCAAGAGTTCTCCAAATATCAAAAGCCGAATCACAAATTGAAACACGATTAAATTCATTTTTGTCTAGTGCACAAAACAAGGCATTCATAGCCTTTGCATTTAAAGCAAAAACCTTCTTCTCCGATTCATTCCATTCACTCATCGGAAGAGAAGATTTTTGAAATCCATTTTCAACAATAGTCCAAAGCTCAAAATCCATAGAAATGAGGAAGATCCTCATCCGAGTCTTCCAATAAGTATAATCCGACCCATTAAACAAGGGTGGACGTGTGATAGAATGACCCTCATGCATGCTAGAGTAAGCCATCTCTCTTGAGTATTAAACCAAATATAAGAGTGAGCCTTGCTCTGATAACAATTGTTAGGATCGGAGCGGCACTAAGAGGGGGGGGGGTGAATTAGTGCAGCGGCTTAAAACGTTGGTTTCGACAAATCTTTCGTACGATAAAAATCGGAATCGGAAGTGCTTAACTTGAAAGCATATTCGCAAAGTTGTGCAGTAAATGTAATAAGGAAATAAAGCAAGTAAGAGGGTTTGCAGTAATGTAAATAGCAGTAATGAAATGCAAACCAGAGATTACGCCGTTTTTAAAGTGGTTCGTTCAAGTGACCTACATCCACTTGCGAGGCCCCTCTTCGATGAGGCTCCCACCTTCCACTAGCAAATCTCTTGAAAGGGAAGGGTAAATACCCCTCTTACAACTTTTACAAGCGGTTCACTCTCTTACAAATTTTCAGCAAGAAAGAAGGAGGTGAACACTAGCAAATTGAAAACAAGAAAGGCAAAGACTCTTCTAAGACTTTTCTCTCAATCACTTGCTGCTCAAAAAGTTGTATTCTCAGCTGAGACTTGAGCGGTATTTATAGGCCTCAAGAGGATTCAAATTTGGGCTCCAAAAATTTGAATTCTCTTATGTTCCCGATGCTGGTGGTGCAACCGCCCAGCCCAGGAGGTGTCACCGCCCAGCCAGGCGGTGCCACCGCCTGGCTCTCCGATTCACTGGTTTGGCTTAATTTTAGCCCAAACCAAATCTGACTTTGGGCCCAGTTGGCCCCTAACCAGGATATAGGATTATCTCTTAATCCTAATCATAATTACAAATGAACTACATAACAAAAAAAAAACATCCTAAGCAAGTTTTCAACCGCGAACGTCGAGTCTTGTTCCGGCGAGCTTTCCGACGAACTTCTTCCGACGGACTCCCTGCAAGCTCCCGATCTTTTGATGACTTTAACGAGTAGCCGAGCCTTCTTGGTGATCTCCGTTAACCTCCGACGATCTCTTCGGCGAACTTCCGAAAATTCCGATAGGTTCCCGATTTCTTCTCGGTTGGTTCCGGCAACATCTCCGACGATTCTTCGGACTCTTAAACGTCCATCGATCTTGACTCCGGTATTCTTGCTTTGTGTTTTCTGGTTATCGTAGTTAATCCTGCACACTTAACTCAATAATATGGATTAGATCAATTAACCCATCAATTGATTTTATCATCAAAATTCGAGATTCAATAGCACATTTCTTTCTTACTAGTAAGACTGGGGAGGAATATGAGCTAACACTAGCTCTTATAACTCTTGTTTCAAGCATCTCTGTGATAATCCTCTCTATCTCTGCCTTTTGGAAATGTGGATATTTATAGGGTTGGACGTTGGTTGGTACTTTCCCGGGTAATATTGGATTTTGATGATCATGATGTCGAAGAGGTGGAAGTCCTTGTGGCTCTGCAAAGACATTTGCAAACTTTTTGAGTAATGAATCAATATTTCCAGTTTGAATATGCACTATCATTCCCTTTTCAATGTTCTACAATTGCACCAAAAATCTGGTGTGTCTTCTGAAGAACCCGCTCCATCCGATGGCTAGTGATAGTTGCAACCTTACCTCCGCATCTTCCCTTGAGGATAACCTACTTTCCATTAATAAAAAACTTCATAATTAGTTTAGAAAAGTTCTAGGAAACATCACCCGGGGTTGATAGTCATTTAATTCCAAGCACCACTTCATAGTCTTCTAAGGGTAGTAAAAAGAAATTCATAAGTAATTATTGACCATGCAAGTGATAATAGTCAAGATCTCCCGTGATAACAACCTCAACAATAGCCAAGATCTCCCCAACTACTTGATAAGATATCGTAAATCTGTTAAGGAAAATCCTCCATTGTTAAGGAAAATTATTCCTTCTAAACATTTATAAATATGGAGTATTATGTATTGTTTCAATCAATATAATCTTCTTTCTATTTCATTTCTATCATGGTATCAGGACTCTCGCCATGAAGGCCACTTCTAAACATCTCGAAGTAGACCCGTCTCCCTACCGAACTCCACCGAATCTCGACTCCATCTCCTACTGCCTCATGGACCACGACTCCATCTCAATCGCTCCCCCCTCCGTCACTGCTCCCGCTGTGACTGCACCTGGAGTCACCATCAGGTGCAGCATTTTTCCTTAGCGAAAGGTGGCAGCAATAGTGGGATCTTCCTCCGTCGAGCTCTTATCGTTGTAGCGTGTTCCACAGACATCCTCCAGGATCATTGAGCAGCCTCCTTCGAAGTTGAACAAGGGCCACCATGCTGCGCCCCCTTCTCCTCCCTCTTCTCCTCCCTACGTCGGCGGCATTCTTTACTACTGCCCTTCCTTTGCCTCTTCCTACAGAAGCAAAGCCAACACATCCTCGCAACTGCTCCCCGGCTAGCGACCTCTTCTCCTCGTTCCTGCATCTCGCTCGAGCAAGAAGTGCAGCTGCCACCGACCTTGCCACAATAGCCCTCGCAGCAGTAGTAGCCCTCTTTGTCGCAGCCGTAGCAGCCCTCTTTGCTGTAGCCACAGTAGCCCTCTCTGCTGCAGCCGCAGCAGCCCTCACAACCGCAGCAGTTGTAGCAGCCCTTTTTGTCGCAACAACTGTAGCAGCCCTCTTTGTCGTAGCAGCTGCAGCAGTAGTGATCTGCCCTTCTCCCAAGCTACTGTCCCCTACTCCACATTCTTCGCCGCGGCATGTAGCATCCGGAACCATTTCCAAGTTCGCAACTGCAGAACTGTTGCATAGAGACTGCAGCACTACTGGACAAAGATCTGTAGCTTTACACAATATTGATCATTGTCAATATTGATCAACAACGCACAACCCATTTGCCACTAACACCTCTTCCTCCCTGATCATTGTCATCGCTGCAGACTTCTAGTTACTCCCACATATTGGTACATATCCTCCATATGTCCTCATCATCTATCTCTGATGCTCCCATTACTATTCCTGCAGGGAACCATAGTACTTTCCCACATACAGGCCTTATCTCCATAAATGCAGCAACCCTCATCCCCTTCAAATTATCCAAAGGTGGCAACTACGCATCTTGGCATGCTCAATTATCTAATATACTATTTGGCTATGATCTTCTAGGCTATGTCGATGGCTCTCTTAGTTGTCCACCGGTAATGCTCAACATCCTAGGCACACCCAGTCCGGTACCAAATCCGGACCACAAATTATGGTTACGCCAGGATCGTCTCATCTTTCAAGCTATTCAAGCCTCGGTCGCTGGATCCCTCATTCCACTCATTTCTTTATGGGACACTGGTACCAAAGCTTAGTGCAAGTTTAAGCCACCCAAACCAATCGTTCCTGCACTCGCATGCTTAGTCTCTTGTCTATGTCATAACGATAAAACAAGAGGGAAGTACTGTTGTTGATTATCTACATAACATAAAGATTATCATCGATAACTTAGCCTTAATAGGTCATTCCCTCAGTGATAAAGAAGTTACTATCCATATCCTCAATGGTCTAGGAGACGAGTACAAGGAATTGGCAGCAGCAATACGTGCACATGATTCACCAGTGTTATTTGAAGAACCCTATGACAAGTTGACTGACTATGAGATATATCTCAAGTGTGAGGACAAGTTGCCAGGATCATCCATCATAGCTCAAGTCAGTCAAAAATCTAAGAAAAAGAGCAACCGGTACAACAAATCTATCAACAAAGGTTTGGCCAGCATGCCTGCACTTGTGGGCTCCAATCAAACCTCCCCTCCTCAACATTTCAATTACAACCATCAAGGCGACTACTTTAATTATCCTCAACCCTGGCATCTTGGTCACACAAATCAATAAAGATTTGTTTGCCAACTATGTGATAAAGTTGGCCACTCTGCAAAAGTCTATAGAACTCGACCTAGATTTCCTCCTCCATCGCATTGGCCTCACACAAATCTTATAGCTACTCCGACTACTAGTCATCAAAATTGGATTGTGGACTCTAGCACATCTCATCACATCACCTCTTATTTACAAAACTTGTCCATCCACAACGATTATGGCGGAAACGAAGACATCATCATCGGTGACGGTAACGAACTCCCCATTACTTATACTGGTTCCACAATGCTTAATTCACATGGCACTTCGTTTACGCTCGATGATGTTTTGTGTGCACCTCACATCAAACGAAACCTCATTTCTGTTTCTCAATTCTGCAAACAGAATCATACCTCAATTGAATTCTTTCCTAACTCCTTTCTTGTCAAGGATTTAAGTATAGGGGTATCCTTGGTCTGAGGCCAGAGTAAAGACAACATTTACAAGTGGTCGTCAGTTCCATAAATCACCAAACCCACTGCCTACTCTTTAGTCGTAGCTCTAACCGATGTGTGGCATCGTCGTCTTGATCATCCCTCAACTTTTATTCAGCAAAAATTACTTTCCTATTATTCTCTTCCTATACTTACAATCAATAACATCATAACTCATTTTGATGCTTGTTTAAGTAATAAAAGTGATAGACTTTCCTTTGGAAAATCCTCCATATCTTGCTCTAAACCCCTTGAGGTTATTTACATTGATGTTTGGGGCTCGCTCCAATCACTTCCTTTGACAAATTCAGATTTTATATTATTTTTTAGACTATTTTACTAAATACACATGGTTATACCCTCTTCACCATAAATCTAAAGTTTCAATAGTCTTTACAAACTTTCAAAGATTGGTCAAGAACTTTTTTCAGTCTAAAATTAAAATTGTTTACTCCGATGGTGGCAGTAAATATCAAGCCCTCACGTTCTGCCTATCTACTTGTGGTTTACAATACCTCAAGTCACCTCTATACATTTCTCAACTTGTTGGCTCTGCTTAATGCAAACATTGACATATAGTTGAAACTGGTCTCACACTCCTACACCAAGCCTCTATGCCACCAACTTTTTGGACTGCAGCATTTCAAGCTATCGTCTACCTCATTAATCGTATGCTTACTCCTGTCCTTGAGTACGACTCACCATTTGAAAATTTATTTCACAAATCTCCAAACCTTCAAAAACTCAAAGTGTTTGGATGTTTATATTATCCATGGCTCCGTCTCTATGCCTCACATAAGTTAACTTCAAAATCTATACCTTGCGTTTTTATTAGATACTCCCTTGATCATAATGCTTTTCGATGCTATGAATCCCAATCTCGAAAAGTCTTTACGTCCTGTCATGTTATTTTTATAGAGACTACCTTTCCGTTTCACAACCCTGAGTCTCCTACTGTGCGACCTACTCCATCACATATACATCATTGGAGTACGCCATCAATCCCATCAATCGAGTCTCCCATAATATCATCTAGTCCTTCTCCTTAGGATCCATACTCTCTCCTATTAGGATCGAGAGCACTAAGAGGCGGGGGGTGAATTAGTGCAGCGGAAATCTTTCAGCGATTAAAAACGAAAGCTGCGTTCGTTCGATAAAAACTATTTTGATGCAAAAGCCGATTCTAAGATTACTTATGATTAAGTGCAGTTTACGTCTAAACACAGTTTGCGTCTAAGCGCAGTTTACGCAGTTTGCGTCTAAATGCAGTTTGCGTCTAAATGCAGATTGCGTCTAAGCGCAGTTTGCATCTAAGCGCAGTTTGCGTCTAAGCGCAGATTGCGTCTAAGCGCAGTTTGCGTCTAAACACAGTTTGCGTCTAAGCGCAGTTTACGGCTAACCTCAGATTCGGAAAGATCTAAACTTAGATACTCGTTCGTAAAAGCGCAGAAGACAGTTTGCAGTTATAAGTAGAATCAAAACGTAAATGTAAACTACAATGTAAAGATCGTACGAAAACACCGATTTACGTCTGAATGCAGATTCGGAAAGATCAGAACTTAGAAACTTGTTCGTAAAAGCGCAGAGAGCAGTAGCTATGTAGGAGGTTTGCAGTAATGATAAAGTGCTCAAAATAAAAGCAAACCAGAGATTTAGAGTGGTTTGGTCAGTCTTGACCTACTCCACTTTTGGCTTCCTCCACCGACGAGGTCACCGATGTCAACTAGAGGCCTTCCTTCAATAGGTGAAGGCCAATTGCCCTTTTACAGTTTCACTCCTTTTGACGGGCTCAGGAGACAACCCTTACAGAACCTTTCTCTCCTCTCTTTACAACTCAAGACTTAAAGAACAGAAAGAGGAGAACTTTTGGACTTTACACAAATTTGAGCTCTTAGAATCACAGAAAAGATCAAGAATTCGGTGTAGGTCTGTATCTTTTCAGTGCTGAATGGGTGGGGTATTTATAGGCCCCAACTCAGTTCAAATTTGGAGCTCAAAATGATCAAATCCCGGAATTCCGGGATCAGGCGGTTGCACCTCCTGACTGGAGAGGTTGCACCGCCTGGCAGAGCTCGAAGACTGAACCTCTGGGCGGTGCTACCTCTGTCAGGGGCAGTTGCACCTCTCTACCAGAGCTCGAAGACTGAGCTCAGGCGGTTGCACCGCTTGACTGGAGAGGTTGCACCGCCTAGCGGAGCTCGAAACTTGAGCTCTGGCGGTGCTACCTCCTGATAGAGGAGGTTGCACCGCCCAGTCTCGCTCGGAGACTGAGCCCTGGGCGGTTGCACCTCTTGGCTGGGGCGGTTGCACCGCCCAGTCTCGCTGGGAGACATAGCCTGGGCGGTGCTACCTCCCTGCCTGGGCGGTTGCACCTCCCACAGCAACCTGGGTCCGAATGGGTTGAACCATTCGACCCAATTTGAGTTCTTCAGGAGCCCAATTGTCCCTGGATTAAGCTAATGGGATCACCTCCCATTTCTAACTTAATCAAAGTGCTAACTACGATTATTTCCTAAGACATATTCTGCAGCTTGCTTCGGTGCGTCACTCGCTTCTTCCGGCGAGTTTCCGGTGAACTTCCGTCGATCATCCGATGAACCCTCGGTGATGCTCCTGCGGACTTCCGGCAAACTCCTGGACTGCGACGATCCACTTGGCAAGTTCCGACGAGCTCCTTTGGCAAGCTTCTGGACTTCTTGGATTTGTTCCCGCAGAACCTCCGACGACTGTCTGAACTTCCGTCGAGCTCTCGAACTCCCAACGTGATCATTGTCATGACTCCGGCGCAACTCCTGCTGCATGTCTTACTTTCATCGTAGTTAATCCTGCACACTTAAAACAAAAACTTCGATCGAGACAATTAATCCTAAGCAATTAACCAAGTTGTCCGGCATGTCATTGGTCCCTCGACGCTTCGTCCGATTTTTCGGCGCATCCTCCTTTCCTGCAGCCTATTGCCCAATCGGCCAGTTGACTCTGCAACTCCGATATCCTTGGCACAATACCCGCTCTTCTTGGCCCGATGCTCGAGTCCACGGCCCGAAGCCTTCTGTCGATACGTCGACCGATCCACCGGCCCGACGTCCAATCTTCTGACATGTTTCTCCAGCACAACATGATTTTCCTGCTTTAATTGTCTCATCCTGATCGAAGTATCCTGCGTTACTCAAAATACAGATTAAATCATAAACATATATCAAGTGGTTTCATCATCAAAATACGAGATTCAACATCTCCTTCTCCCGGTGCAATAGCTCCTCACCACCTCCATTGTGCCTCTCCCTTCTTCACAAGATTCTCCTACCACTGAAGGCATTCCCTCGGAATCACATTCACTACCTTTATCCTCTTATGAGACCAACGACACTAAAGTCTCTCAGCCTACCCTAATCTGTGCCCCTCCATCGCCCATACCTACAACACCCTCTATAGCCCCTGGACATCCAAGGATAACACACTTCAAAAGTGGTGTCTTTAAACCATGACAAATCCTTGACCTGCATACTATCACAACATCCTCGTTAGAGACTACTAAACCTACCACAATTACTCAAGCCCAAAAATCTCCATACTAGCATAAAGCCATGTGTGAAGAATATGATGCACTCCTTCATAATTTTACATGGACTCTTGTACTCTCTCATCCCATACAAAACATCATCGGGTGTAAGTGAGTCTTTCGAATTAAGCGGAACCTAGATAGATCCGTAGCCAGATATAAAATATGTCTAGCGACCAAAGGGTTTCATCAGCGACCTGGTGTTGACTTCACAGAAACATTTAGCCCTGTTGTTAAACCCACAACAATCTGACTTATTTTGAGTTTGTCCATCTCAAAAGGTTGGCATTTACGTCAACTCGAAGTTAACAATACCTTTCTACAGGGGACCCTAATTGACGATGTCTTCATGCAGCAGCCTCTTGGCTTCATCCACCCTCAATATCCAAAGTATGTTTGTAAACTACAAAAAGCTATTTATGGACTTCGTCAGGCTCCAAGAGCTTGGTACACCGAACTTGGCTTGTTTTTGGCATCAGTTGGCTTCATCAACTCTAAGTCTGATACCTCCTTATTTCTTCTGACCAAAGTGGTAATATATTATATCTTCTGGTATATGTGAATGATATTATTATCATAGGCAACAATCATATGGAAATCAAGGCATTTCTCAAGCATTTAGCAGATCGATTCTCCCTTAAAGATTTAGGAACCTTGAGCTTTTTTCTAGGAGTGGAAGCAACATACACATCTTCTGGGCTCTTTCTATCACAACAAAAGTATATTCAAAATCTATTATCTAAAACGAATATGCAAGATGCAAAGGCGATTACAACACCTTTGTCTACTAGCGAGTCGCTCAAACTATGTGATGGAAGCCCTACTACAGACCCAACTCAATACCGTCAAGTCCTTGGCTCCTTACAGTACTTATCTCTCACCCATCCAGATATCTCATTTGCGGTCAATAAATTATCCCAATTCATGCATCGACCATCTACTATGCATTGGTCTGCAATTAAACAAATATTGTGATATCTTCATGGGACTATCAATCATGGCCTCTTTTTTCGCAAACACTCCCCCCTTCATTTCCATGCCTTTGCTAATGCTGATTGGGTAGGGAATTTTGATGATAGAACATCCACATCAGGGTATATTCTCTTCCTTGGACCTAATCCAATCAGTTAGAGTTCCAAGAAGCAAAAGACAATTGCACGTTCTACGACAGAAGCTGAATACCGTACCATTGCCACCGCTGCTGCAGAACTCAATTGGGTCATGAATTTCCTCAAGGAACTTGGCATCAATGTCGGAGCCACTTATTGTTGAATCTCGGATTTTGATGATGAAGTCAATTGTCATTTGTTATCTAATCTATTTGTTGAGATAAGTGTGCAGGATTAACTACGATGAAAGTAAGATATGCAGCAGGAGTTGCGCCGGAGTCAAGACAATGATCACGTTGGGAGTTCGAGAGTTCGACGGAAGTTCGGACAATCGTCGGAGGTTCTGCGGGAACAAATCCGAGAAGTCCATGAGCTTGCCAAAGAAGCTCGTCAAAACTCGCCAAGTGGATCGTCGTAAGCCTAGGAGTTTTCCGGAAGTCCGCAGGAGCATCACCGAGGGTTCATCGGATGATCGACGGAAGTTTGCCAGAAGCTCGCCGGAAGAAGCGATTGACGCACCAGAGTAAGTTGCAATAAATGTCTTAGGAAATATCGTAGTTAGCACAATGATTAAGTTGGAAATGGGAGGTGCTCCCATTAACTTAATCTTGGGGCAATTGGGCCCCTGAAAAACCCAAATTGGACTGAATGGATCAACCCATTCGGACCCTGATTTCTGCCAGGCGGTTGAACCGCCCAAGCCAGGAGGTGGCACCGCCTGGGCTAAGTCTCCGAGCGAGACTAGGCGGTGCAACCGCCCAAGCCAGGATGTGGCACCGCTTGGGCTAAGTCTCCGAGCAAGACTGGGCGGTGCAACCGCACCAGCCAGGAGGTGGCACCGCCTGGGCTCAGTCTCCGAGCGAGACTGGGCGGTGCAACCTCCCCTGACAGGAGGTGGCACCGCCTGGGCTCGGTCTCCGAGCTCTGGCTGAGCGGTGCAACCGCCTCAGTCAGGAGGTGGCACCGTCTGAGCTCGGTCTTCGAGCTCTGGTAGGAGGTGCAACCACCCCTGACAGGAGGTGGCACCGCCCAGAGGCTCAGTCTTCGAGCTCTGCCAGGCGGTGCAACTGCTCCAATCAGGAGGTGCAACCGCCAGATCCCAAAATTTCGGGAATTGACAGTTTTGAGCTCCAAATTCAAACTGGGTTAGGGCCTATAAATATCCCACCCATTTAGCCCTGAAAGGGCACTGAATATACACTGAAATCCTGAACTTGTTTTGTGATTTTTAGAGTTCAAAATTGTTGTAAAGGCCAAAAGTTCTTCTCCCTCTTTTCTTCCAAGTTCTGAGCTTTAAAGAGAGGAGAGAAAATTCTGTAAGGGTTGTCTCCTAAGCTTGTCAAAAGGAGTGAAACTGTAAAAGGGTGGTTGGCCTTCGCCTATTGAAGGAAGGCCTCTAGTTGATGTCGGTGACCTCGTCGGTGACCTCGTCGGTGGAGGAAGCCAAAAGTGGAGTAGGTCAAGATTGACCGAACCACTCTAAATCTCGGTTTGCATTTACTTTGAGCATATTATCTTTACAGCAAACCTCCTCTAAAGCTTACTGCTTTCTGCACATATACGATCGGGTTTCAAGCTTTGCACTTTCCGAATCGACGTTTAGACGTAAAACAGTTTCATCGTACGATCATCATATTTCTATTTGCGTTTACGTTTTGATTTCTATCATAACTGCAAACTGCCTTTATATCCTTGCTTAAACTGCATCTCGCTTAATCAAGTGATTTACATATCAGCATTTAGATGTAAATCATTTTTTTCGTACGAATATCATATTTCAGTTTGCGCCTACTATCTGATTAGAATCATAACTGCAAACTGCATTTATATCTTTGCTGCATCTCGCTTAAACAAAAGTTAAAGTGATTTATGAATCAGCTTTCTTACCAAAATCACTTTAAATGAACGAACACAGTTTTTATTTTTCGTAGAAGGTTTTCCGTTGCACTAATTCACCCCCCCCCCTCTTAGTGCTCTTGATCCTAACAATTGGTATCAGAGTGGGGTTAACTCTCAAACGGATTAAAACCCAAAAGAGATGGCATATCCCGGAAACCAAGAGGGTCATTCTATTACATGTCCACCCATGTTCAATGGGACGTACTACACCTATTGGAAGACCCGAATGAGGATCTTTCTTATTTCTATGGATTTTGAACTTTGGAATCTTGTCGAAAATGGATTTTCGAAGTCTTCTCTTCCAATGATCGATTGGAATGAATTGGAGAAGAAGGCTTTCGCTCTTAATGCAAAGGCTATGAATGCCTTATTTTATGCGCTTGATAAAAATGAGTTCAACCGTGTTTCGGTTTGTGAAACCGCATTTGATATTTGGCACACACTCGAAGTGACTCACGAAGGCACAATTAGAGTGAAAGAGTCAAAAATCAATCTTTTGTTACATTCTTTCAAACTTTTCCGGATGAAACCGAGTGAGACTATTGGCGACATATTTACCCGTTTCACGGAAGTCGTCAACGGTCTAAAAGGACTCGGAAAAAGTTTTTCAGATTTTGAGCTCGTAAATAAGATTCTAAGATCCCTTCCTAAGAGTTGGGATCCTAAAGTCACTGCTATTCAAGAGGCGAAAGATCTAAACAACTTCTCTCTTGAAGAACTAATCGGGTCATTAATGACCTACGAGATGACTTACAAAGCTCATGAAGAGCAAGAAGACATCCTTCCAAAGAACAGGAAGGATATGGCACTTAGAACTTCAGAAGACCACTTGAGAGAAAACTCAAGTGATGAGGACTGTGACGATGACTTGACACTTCTAACAAGAAAATTTAAAAAATTCATTAAAAAAAACAAGTTTAAGAATGATACAAAAAATAAACTTGAACCCAAGAAGGACCAAGTTATTTGCTATGAGTGCAAAAAGCCGGGACACTACAAGAGTGATTGTCCCTAAGTCAAAAAGAGAACATCAAAGAAGAAGGCGCTCAAAGCAACATGGGATGACTCGAGCACGTCCGAAGAAGAGGAGTCCAACACCGAGCAAGTTGCTCATTATGCCTTAATGGCCATCGGAGAGGAGGTAATGAATTTAATAGATGCATATTTATCATTTGATGAATTATTAAATGCCTTCCATGATTTATTTGATGAATGCAAGATTATTAGTAGAAAATATAAATTGCTAAAAAAGGAGCATGATAGTCTTACTTGTAATTTCGATAAGTTAAAAGCTGAATATCATGATAGTTTAGGTTCATGCATAAAATGTCATGATCTAGAAACTCTCCAAAAGGAAAACTTGCTACTTAAGGACACCTTGAAGAAATTCGAGGTTGGTAGCAAGTCTTTGAACATGATCCTTGCAAACAAGGGTCACGTTCCCAAAAGAAGTGGAATCGGATTTGTGAGAAGTCCTCACCAAAATCCAACCACCTTCATAAAAGGCCCCATCTTACATGTTCGACACCAAGACAAATGCAACTTTTGTTGCAAACTTGGACACAAAACGTATTATTGTCCATTCAAGAAAATTAGTCCGAACAAATTAATTTGGGTTCCTAAAAGAATCATGATAAATTCTATGTAACATGATAAACAATGTAGATCTATTTTTGAGGCACCCAAAAGCAAATGGGTACCTAAAGATCATCCTTTCTTGTAGAAACCTATACCATCGCAAGCTAGGAGCAAGAGATGGTACCTTGATAGTGGATGCTCAAGGCATATGACCGGAGATCCATTTCAATTCTCTAAGCTCACTAGCATAGACGAAGGCTATGTCACCTTCGGAGACAACAAGGGTAAAATCATTGGCAAAGGAACCATAGGTAACAAATCCAACTTCTTTATTGAAGATGTTTTGTTAGTTGATGGTTTAAAACATAACCTCTTGAGCATTAGTCAATTATGTGATAAAGGATATATTGTCAGATTCGAATCTAATGCTTGCATCATTGAAAAACCACACAAAAACACGTCTATGATTGCATTAAAACAAAATAACGTATACACTATTGACATCAATGATTTGTGTAATGAAATGTGTTTTTCGGTTTTGAATGAGGATGCTTGGCTATGGCATAGAAGATTAGGTCATGCTAGCATGAAACTAATTACTCAAATATCATCTAAAGAACTTGTAAGAGGAATTCCTCATATCAAGTTCATCAAAGATAATGTATGTGATGCTTGCCAATTAGGTAAACAAATTAAGGGTAGTTTCAAATCAAAAAATCAAATAAGCACCTATAGGCCCTTACAATTGATCCATATGGACTTGTTCGGACCAATCTCTACATCAAGCCTAGGAGGTAGTAAATACGCCTTCGTCATTGTGGATGACTATAGCAGATACACATGGACTTACTTCTTAAAACAGAAAAGTGAATGCTTTAGATATTTTACCAAGTTTTGTAAATTTGTTCAGAATGAGAAGGGTTCTATGATTTCATCAATTAGAAGTGATCATGGTAGTGAATTTCAAAACCATGATTTCCAAGAATTTTGTGAACTCAATGGATACAACCATAATTTCTCTACTCCTAGAAATCCTCAACAAAATGTAGTAGTAGAAAGAAAAAATCGAAATTTACAAGAAATGGCAAGAACCATATTGAATGAACATAGCCTACCCAAATATTTTTGGGCCGAAGCCGTAAATACTGCATGCTATATTTTGAATAGAGTTCTAGTAAGACCCTTACTCACCAAAACTCCCTATGAGTTATGGAACAACAAAAAACCCAATGTTTCATTTTTTAAAGTCTTTGGGTGTAAGTGTTTTATCTTGAATGAAAATGATAACTTAGGAAAATTTGATGCTAAATCCGATAAAGGAATCTTTCTTGGTTATTCTTCGGTTTCTAAAGCCTTTCGTATCTTCAATAAAAGAACTTTAATTATTGAAGAATCCATTCATGTTGTTTTCAATGAGATTTTTGAAATCAGGAAAAATGATTTTGATGATGATGTTAATTTTGATTTCTTGAATTTAAATGAAACCCCGTCTGCAACTAGCAACTTGGATGCATCCACTTCCGAAACATCCTTACCCAAGGATTGGAAGTATGTAGATGCTCATTCTAAGGAGCTAATCTTAGGAGACACGTCAAAGGGGGTTCAAACACGATCTTCTCTTAAAAATTTTTGTGCCAACGTCGCTTTTCTCTCCCAAATTGAACCCAAATGTGTTGACGAAGCCATGAAAGATGATTCATGGATTATCGCAATGCAAGATGAATTAAATCAATTTGAGAGAAATGAGGTGTGAAAGCTTGTTCCTAGGCCAAATGACCATTTAGTTATTGGTACTAAATGAGTTTTTAGAAATAAGCAAGATAAATATAGTATCGTAGTTAGAAACAAGGCTAGATTAGTGGCCAAAGGTTTCAACCAAGAAGAAGGTATCGATTACGAAGAAACCTTCGCTCCTATGGCTCGATTAGAAGCCATAAGGATGCTCCTTGCCTACGCTAGTAGCAATAATTTTAAGTTATTTCAAATGGATGTTAAAAGCACTTTTTTTAATGGCTTTATTTTCAAAGAAGTCTATATTGAACAACCTCCTGGATTTGAAAATAATAGCCTCCCTAATCATGTGTTTAGATTAACTAAAGCTCTCTATGGTTTAAAACAAGCTCCGAGGGCTTGGTATGAGAGACTTAGTTCTTTTCTTATTGAAAATAATTTCACAAAAGGCAAGGTTGATACTATATTATTCATCAAGAATTTTGAAAATAATTTTCTCATTGTTCAGATTTATGTTGATGATATTATCTTTGGTTCTACGAATGAATCTCTTTGTGAATCTTTTGCTAAAACTATGAGTCTTGAATTCGAAATGAGTTTAATAGGAGAATTAACATTCTTCTTAGGCTTACAAATCAAACAACTAAGCAATGGCATCTTTATTAGTCAAACTAAATATGCTATGAATTTGCTAAAAAAGTTTAATATGAATAACTCAAAAGCTATTAACACTCCTATGAGCACCTCCACTAAGTTAGAAATTGATGAAAGTGGAGAAAGCTTCGATCAAAAAACTTATAGGGGTATGATAGGAAGTTTACTTTACCTCACTACAACTAGACCAGATATCATGTTTAGTGTAGGACTTTGTGCTAGATTTCAATTAAACCCTAAGATATCAAATCTCAAAGCAGTTAAAAGAATACTTAGATATCTTAATGGTACCACAAATCTAGGATTATGGTACCCAAAATCAAAGAATCTTGAGTTAATTGCTTATGCTGATGCGGACTTTGCTGGCTGTAAACTAGATAGAAAAAGCACATCAAGAACATGTCAATTTTTAGGACATGCCCTTGTTTCTTGGTCATCTAAGAAATAAAACTCGGTTGCACTATCAACAACCGAAGCTGAATATATTGCAGCAAGTGCATGTTGTGCACAAGTTGTATGGATGAAAAACACCTTAGAAGACTATAAAATTCATCTTAAAAATATTCCCATTAAATGTGATAACACAAGTGCAATATGCTTAACGAAGAATCCTATACAACACTCAAGAACAAAACATATTGATATTAGACATCACTTTATACGAGATCATATTACTAATCATAATATAATCATAGAGTTCATTGATACTAAACGTCAACTAGCTGATATTTTTACAAAACCTCTAAGTGAAGAACAATTTGATTTCATAAGAAGAGAATTAAGAATGTTGATGTGTCCGAACACATAAACTAGTTAAAATTATTTTTTGAACTTTATTGAATGATCAAATCACTTGACTGCCATTACATGCCTAAATAACATGTTGGAAATTATGTGTTGAATACAAAAATTTCCATAACAATAAGCATGTTTTGTCTTCATGATTGAATAGCATAGTCTTGTCCGAATGCATGAAAGTGTTAATTTCATTTTCGGATTCGCTTAACAATTGGTATCCTAAAAATCATATTTTCTCATACACTTATTATATGAAAAATATTTTTCTGAAATAGATTTGATAAAATGATTCCTGCTTATAAATTCCATCTTTAAATATGGATGATGGTGTTTTTACTTGTAAAGATTTGTTTCACATATATATCTTGATCCTTGTAAAAATGAAGCATGATTTAATCTCTCATCAATTTTAACTTCACTCAAAGTAAAATTACAAATAGCCTTCCTCCTTCATGCAAAAAGATTACAACAAATAAAAAGGAAGAAGTATTCAAAGCAATCTATGTATCATGCTTTCCTTTATATGCTTGGAAAACAACATGTAAAGGCATGAACAACTATCACACTTATGCTCAAAATTCGCTTATTGTTCTCCTGCTATCACAATTACCATGCTTTTTGTTGATGACAAAGGGGGAGAAATATATGAGTATTAATGCCATGCTTGCATCACCAAGAGATATAAGAATTCATGCTATGATTGCTATAATTTGCATTATGCCTTGTTTGTATCATGTAATGATATCAAAATCTTACTTCGCAATTTTACATGTTGATATCTTACAATATGATGAATTGCTACAATTACCATCATTCAAACCTGTTATGTAAAATTTGAAAATGAATGTCAAGCCTTGACATCATCTTTAGAGAGAAACATCATGATAGGAATCATGATGGGAGTATTGATAAGTTTAAATGATTTTAACTTATCAATATGTCTCCTGAATTCAAATGTTTTGAATTAAAGAATGACTTACCTCAAGTATGGCATATAGACAGGGGGAGTTAAGGTTAACGCCATTATCAATTGATTGTCATCATCAAAAAGGGGGAGATTGTTGAATCTCGGATTTTGATGATGAAGTCAATTGTCATTTGTTCTCTAATCTATATGTTTAGATAAGTGTGCAGGATTAACTACGATGAAAGTAAGATATGCAGCAAGAGTTGCGCCGGAGTCAAGAAAATGATCACGTTGGGAGTTCGAGAGCTCGACGGAAGTTTGGACAGTCGTAGGAGGTTATGCGGGAACAAATTCGAGAAGTCCATGAGCTTGCCAAAGAAGCTCGTCGGAACTGGCCAAGTGGATCGTCGCAAGTCCAGGAGTTTTTCGGAAGTCCGCAGAAGCATCACTGAGGGTTCATCGGATGATCGACGGAAGTTCGCCGGAAGAAGCGATTGACGCACCGGAGCAAGTTGCAGTAAATGTCTTAGGAAATATCGTAGTTAGCACAATGATTAAGTTGGAAATGGGAGGTGATCCCATTAACTTAATCTTGGGGCAATTGGGCCCCTGAAAAACCCAAATTGGGCCGAATGGATCAACCCATTCGGACCTTGATTTCTGCCAGGCGGTTGAATCGCCCAAGCCAGGAGGTGGCACCTCCTGGGCTAAGTCTCCGAGCGAGACTAGGCGGTGCAACCGCCCAAGCCAGGAGGTGGCACTGCCTGGGCTAAGTCTCCGAGCGAGACTGGGCGGTGCAACCGCCCCAGCCAGGAGGTGGCACCGCCTGGGCTCAGTCTCCGAGCGAGACTGGGCGGTGCAACCTCCCCTGACAAGAGGTGGCACCGCTTGGGCTCGGTCTCCGAGCTCTGGCTGAGCGGTGCAACCACCTCAGTCAGGAGGTGGCACCGCAAGAGCTCAGTCTTAGAGCTCTGGTAGGAGGTGCAACCGCCCCTAACAGGAGGTGGCATCGCACAGAGGCTCAGTCTTCGAGCTCTGCCAGGCGGTGCAACCGCTCCAGTCAGGAGGTGCAACCGCCAGATCCCGAAATTCTGGGAATTGACAGTTTTGAGCTCCAAATTCAAACTGGGTTGGGGCCTATAAATACCCCACCCATTCAGCACTGAAAAGGAACTGAATATACACCGAAATCCTGATCTTGTTCTGTGATTTTTAGAGTTCAAAATTGTTGTAAAGGCCAAAAGTTCTTCTCCCTCTTTTCTTCCAAATTCTGAGCTTTAAAGAGAGGAGAGAAAATTTTGTAAGGGTTGTCTCCTAAGCCCGTCAAAAGAAGTGAAACTGTAAAAGGGTGGTTGGCCTTCGCCTATTGAAGGAATGCCTCTAGTTGACGTCGGTGACCTCGTCGGTAAAGGAAGCCAAAAGTGGAGTAGGTCAAGATTGACCGAACCACTCTAAATCTCGGTTTGCATTTACTTTGACCATATTATCTTTACTGCAAACCTCGTCTAAAGCTTACTGCTTTCTGCACATATACGATCGGGTTTCAAGCTTTGCACTTTATGAATCAGCGTTTAGACGTAAAATAGTTTCATCGTACGATCATCATATTTCTATTTGTGTTTATGTTTTGATTTCTATCATAACTGCAAACTGCCTTTATATCCTTTCTTAAACTGCATCTCGCTTAATCAAGTGATTTATGAATCAGCATTTAGACGTAAATCAATTTTTTCGTACGAATATCATATTTCAATTTGCGCCTACTATCTGATTAGAATCATAACTGCAAACTGAATTTATATCTTTGCTGCATCTCGCTTAAATAGAAGTTAAAGTGATTTACGAATCGGCTTTCTTACCAAAATCACTTTTAACGAACGAACACAGTTTTTATTTTTCGTAGAAGGTTTTTCGCTACACTAATTCACCCCCCCCTCTTAGTGCTCTTGATCCTAACACTTATCTATGCGTCAATCCGGTATTCCACTCACGCGATGAAACATATCGCCATCGACTTTCACTTTGTGCGAGAACAAGCTGTCAGACATCAACTACGTGTTTCCCATGTATATACGGCTGATCAACTAGCGGACTCCCTCATGAAGCCACTCACCCGCAAATCGCTTTCATCACATCGGTCTAAGATCGACGTCCATGACAAAAGCACTATCTTGTAGGGGCATGATAACAGTTAAGATCTCCCGTGATAACAACCTCAACAACAACCAAGATCTCCCCAACTACATGATAAGATATCATAAATCTGTTAAGGAAAATCCTCCTCTGTTGAGGAAAATTCTCCCTTCTAAACATGTATAAATATGCAGTATTGTGTATTATTTCAATCAATACAATCTTCTTTTTTCTATTTCATTTCTATCAGCAAGGTCAGTTTTATCTTCGAACACTTGCTATCATAGGTTAAAATCCGTCTATCGGCGACCTTGACTTCAAATTTGTTACAACATTCAATGTGGTAAGCTAATCGGGCTGCAACTTTCCTATTCATAAAATTATTAGTGCTACCCGTATCAATCAAAATAATGACAGGTTGATGTTTCAAAGTTCCTCCAATTTTCATAGTTTGTGGGTTAGCATAGCCAGCCAATGCATGTACTGTATTTGTGATGGCTTCAATATCTTCATCAGTTTCCATACCTTTATAATCAAAGTCCAACTCTTCTACTTCTGGTTCCTCCTCGATTGGCTCAATCATCAGAAGTTTCTCTTGTTTGCATCGGTGCTCCTTTCTCCACTTTTCATCGTAATGCCATTACAAACCCTTCGCTGATCTTTCTTTGAGCTCTTCTCGGGTTACACTTTGAGTGTTAGGATTTTGACTGGGAGTAGATGGGGTGGGCTGCTTACGGATCACTTGTTTATTGACACCTTTATTTCGACGATATTCCATGCTGATTTTTTCCTCATATAGGCATGCAAATGAGATCACAGGTATCATAGTGCGTGATTAATGAGCCTTAACTTCACACCGGATATCTGGATTAAGCCCTTTAATAAATGTACCCAAAAGTTATCATTCCGACCAATCTTTAACTTGATTTGACAATCTTTTAAACCTGTTTTGATATTCCAATATTGTAGAGGTCTAACGAATTTTAGCGAGCTGCCCATCAACATTCTTATATTCGGATGGGCCAAAGTGAACAAGAAGTCCTCGTTTGAACTACTCCCACGAAGGAACTTTGTGGCAAGTTTCATACCACTGGATCGTATCTCCATCTAGCTGGATTGAGGCTATTTCTACCTTGGATTCTTCTAGGGTCCTGTGAAAATGAAAAAAAAAAATTCACCCTGGAGATCCAACTGGTCAGATCCCCATCTTCTCATCTTGGAAATTCTACCTTAATGCATGGGTAGTTTGTGTCACAATTAGCTGTTTTTTAAATGGTGAAGGGTTTTTTGTAGTCGATTCTCAATTCTGGTTTCCAATGATTCCATTTGTGTTTTCACTAAGTTATCAGTAGCCATTGCATAAGACTGCAAATCAATAATCCCTAGTTCTTGTTTTTGATGTCTAGTCAATGGCATTAGTACTATGAATGCGAATATGCCAAGGAAGTGGACGCTAAGGCAGTGCTACGATTGCTGCGAGAAGGAAGAGTTGCTGCCCTGTGTTTTTGTTGTTGTGTGAGATGAGAGCGCCGGGGGCAGAAAGGCGATGGTTGCAACTGTTGTGACCCAAGGGAGCGATCGCCGAGCAGCCGAGTCAAGACTGCGGTGATGGTAACCGGTGACTGCGGCAGTGAGGGCAGAACAAGGGGGAGGTGGCATTAAAGCAATCGAGGTTGAGGCTACAGTGGTGGCAACCGGTGCCTGCAACAAAAGATGCAGAGCAAGGGGGGGTTGAGGCTATGGTGGAGAAGAGGAATCAGTGGCAATCATCGCCAGCCAGGAAGTAGCGGTGACGGTGGTGGCAGCCGGCGCTTGAAGCAGTAAAGTTATCGGCGGCTGCGACAACAAAGGATACTCTGTTTCTGTCACACCATAGAAGGAGCCGCTAGCGATGCTGAATGATCACGACTGGCGATGGCTGGCAGCGGTGGTGGCTCGGTTAGGAGGCAACGGTGCTATGAATGCTGGTGGAGAAGAGAAGTGGTGGTGGCATAGTTGGGAACAAGGGCAATCGGTGAGTTGCCATGTTTTGGTCACCGTGAGTGGGGAGACAACTATCGGCTATGGCTGTGACCCAAGGGGAGGCAACATAGTGGTGTGGCTAGGGTAGTGTCACTGATGGTAGAAGCTACGAGGGGGTCGTCTGCTGGCTGGGAAATGGTGGTCACGACCCTTCTTGCTCGAGCGAGATGGGGGAGCGAGAAGGGAAGGTTGTTGGCCGAGGCGCATCGGCGACGGTGGTTGCTGGTCAGGGAGCAACGGTAGTGGTGATCACCAGCCAAGAAGTAGCAACGGTGGTGGAGAAGGGGCAGTGGTGGTCCCAGCCATGAAAGCAAGGGTTCCTTCTCTATTGAGAAGGATCGGCGTGCGTGGTTGCCGGCTTCACCCTTTCTCATACAATTTTTTTATTTTTTTATGATAGCTACATCAATCACTATAGCGAGAACGCTAAGGATCGCTGCTTTGATACCAAATGATAAGACCCTAGGGTTTTATCATGGAAGAAAGGAGAGAAATGAGAATGATCACTTTGAGAGGATCAACCTCCTTGATCACTTCGAGGGGATCGGCCTCCTTGATCACTTCGAGGGGATCGGCCTCCTAGGGTTTGTCAAAAGACTGAATCATATTTCATTGATTGCCCAAAAGAAATAGTTACATCCCTATTTATAGAGTTCTGACTCTAACTGAATTAAACAAACTCAATAAATATTATTTAAAAGCTTAGAAAATAAAATGATCCTAACAAGTAACCTTGATGCAACTCATCAAAGAAGGCAAGGCACGATGACTTTCGGTCTAGGAGGGACTCGTTTACACAAAAGGGAATAGGGTTTATGTCCCTCGAGTGGACAATTTAAGGCGTGAGCTCTTAAGAGAGTATCACGATTCCCTTTGGGTTGGACATCTGGGCATTTATAGAGCCTTGGCTCTCGTGGAGAGGGCTTTCTACTGGCCAAAGATGGGGACTGATGTGGAGGAATATATTCGAACGTGCCTCACTTGCTAACAAGACAAGGTGGAACAGCGGAAGCCGGTGGGACTTTTGGAGCCATTGCCCATACCAGAAAAGCCATGTGAGAGCATTTCCTTAGACTTCATATCAAGCTTTTCGGTAGTAGGGGGACTCGGATCGATACTTGTGGTGGTCGATCGATTTTCAAAGTATGCAACTTTCATTGCTGCACCCCTACACTATTCAGCAAAGGAGGTAGCCAAGCTAATGATGAAGAATATGATGAAGTATTGGGGAGTCCCACATAATATTATTAGTGATCGAGACACTCGATTCCTGGGACGATTCTGGACCGAGCTATTCAAATTGTTGGGGTCTAAGTTATACTTCTCCACCAGCCTCTACCCCTAAACGGATGGCCAAACCGAAAGGATAAACTCGCTCTTGAAGCAATATTTTCGACACTACATGAGTGTCAACCAATGAGATTGGGTAAAGCTATCGGACATAGCTCAATTCTCCTACAACTTACAGCAGAGCTCTACATCCAACAAGAGCCCCTTTGAGATCATTACAGGATAACAACCATCAACTCCTCACTCCTCATACCTTCAACATATCACTTTGCAAAAGAATGGCACCGAAATGCAGATATTAAGCGGGCTTACTTGGAGAAGGCGACCTAAAATATGAAGAAGTGGGCAAACTTGGGAAGGCGGCCGTAGGAGTTCAAAGTCAACGATTTAGTGTTGGTAAAGCTCCAATCAGCATCATTCCAATTCTTTAGGAACAAAGTACACAAAGGATTGGTGCGCAAGTATGAAGGGCCCTTCCCAATTATTAGTAGGGTGGGCAACGTCTCTTACAAGTTACAACTGCCGGCGTGGCTCAAAATTCACAATGTTTTTCATGCCAGCAACTTGAAGGCCTACCACTTAAATCTGCAAGATGCTTCCCGATGTGTTCCAACTCGGGTACTCCCCACCAGAGCCTCCTACGAGAAGGGAGTTGAAACCATTTTAGTGGATCGCAAGATAAAGCTACCCACTAGAGCCGAGCAGACTGAGTACTTGGTGAAGTGGCGAAAGCTTCCCCGAATCAAAGCCAGTTGGGAGCCCGAAGATGCCCTTTGACATGAAGAAGCAGTCATCAACAACTACTAACAAGCGTCGACGAGGGCGTCGACAGTTTAAGTGGGAGAGAATGTCACGAACGATCGATGCGCACCCACAACAACTTCATTCAACAAATCGTTCGTCACTTTTGTTTGCATATACAGATGCTTAGCAATATGTTTTGCCTTGGTTTTGTATTCTTTTGCTTGTAAAAATATAACTTCAAACAAGTTGCAACGCTACAAGGTGACCGCTGACTACACTAAGTAAAACAGTACAAAATTGCTCCTTTTTCGTGTGGCATGAGCTATTTTCTATAGCCCGTTGCCGCACATGAAACGTCAGCCATCTCAGCACCCTGGAACCACCCGAGTGACACCATGGGGGATGGGGCTTCGGTATAGTGTCAGCCATTGAACAATCTTCATAAGTGCACAATTTTCTTGACAAGAACTTATCTTCACGCCCGGCACCTAGTGAGAAGTTGTTTGTGGACTTGCAACTATTCGTTCAACTCTCTAAAGTCCTTGTTTTCCTCCTTTCTCTGTTTTTTCTTCTGCACGCAAGGTGCTCGTTGAATTGCTTGTAAAGCTTCCTTCTTCGTGAGAGGTCGAGACTTGTCCATCGCTCATTCTTCGAACTAATCAATTTTCTCTTTTACAGGTCCTTCGGGACCTAAGTGAGGTTGCAAATTGGCTGACCTTTGCGGACACATATCGCAAAGGCGTGTCAAGACTTAAGCAATCCCAACTAAGTCTGAGAAGTTGGAGTAAGAGTGCTTCACGACTTAGGCAAATCAAGCTAAGTTCATGTCTTGGCCACAAGGGTGCCTCACGACTTAGGCAATTTCAACTAAGTCCGTGACATGACGTCCAATCTCCTGACATGTTCAACTCTGGCCTAACATCTGATTCTTCTTCCTTCAATCAATTTGACTCTCCTTGACGAAGCTAGTCTTATGTCATGCAAAATGCAGATTAAAACATAAATGCTATCTGTAATATCTTTTATTTCTAAAATTCATATAAAGACCTATTTATAAATCAAAGGATGTATATGTAAATATAAAAATTTCAAATGTCAACTCATGCCATTGGTGGTTACTCCTACTTCATTACCTTTACTGATGATTTCTCAAGGTATAGATATATGTACTTAATGAAGTACAAGTCCGAGACCTTTAAGAAATTCAGAGAGTATAAGAATGAGGTGGAGAACCTGATAGAACCCTTGCAAATTCTAAACTTGGGGTTGATCTCTTTAGGAGATCGGCCTCCTTGGAACTCTATAGAGGTTCCTCCCTCCAAGTTGCTGCTCAACGGCTGTAGAAAAGATTCATCTATTGCTTAAGAAAAGAGGAGGAATACATGGCTATTTATAGGGCTTTTAAACCCTAACTCCTAATAGGACTCCTACTTAAGTCTCTTACTTCTAACCAACTCCGAATAGGACTCCTACTCAAGACTCCTATTCCCTTACAACTCCTAATTCTTCTCTAGGAAAAAACCTCCTAACCCTAGCCGGCCTATTCATCTCTTTAATAGGGGTCGGTTTAGGTAGGTTTTACATGAATGTCCCTCTCAATTAGGACTCTTCTAGCTAGAGTCCTAACAGACCTGCCCTCTTCAAATCAGCCTTGTCCTCAAGACTAAGATTCCATGAACTCAGGGAACCGGGTCTTCAGCTCCTCATATGGTTCCCATGTGGCGTCTTCAAGTGGTAAATTATTCCAATGCACTAGTACTTAAGTAGAGGGACGTCGGCGACGCATCACGATCCTGCAATCGAGGATGGCTTGTGGTTGAGCATGAATAACTCCATCCTCAGTGGTGTTGGGCAGTTGGATCTGGGGTGACTCGTGTTCTCCCAATTTGGGCTTCAGGCATGACACGTGGAAGACAGGATGAATTTTGGCATCCTCAAGTAATTTAAGTCTATACGCCACTACTCCAATACGCTCTATGATCTGGAGGCTCGAGTATTGATGGAGAGTTGCTTGTATGGTTGTAGGTGAAGATAAACCCAATCTCCTACTGAAAATTCTCTTTCGCTTCGTCGTGTGTCGGCTTATTGCTTCATTCTGGCTTGAGCTGTAGAGAGATTGTCTTTTAACAGTTGTAGGAGTTTGTCCCTATCAATCAATTCTTGTTCAACCTGATCTACCTTGGCTGAGCCAATTACATACTTTGGAATCACAAGGGCCGGTCGACCAAACAATGCTTCATAAGGGGCACATTTTGTAGATGAATGATATGTAGTATTATACCACCATTCAGCCCAGGGAAGCCATTTTGCCCACTCTTTTGATCGGTCGCTAGCGAAACACCGAAGGTACGTCTTTAAACACCTGTTTACCACCTCTGTTTGTGGATGATATGCTGTGCTCATCTTGAGTTTGGTGCCTTGTAACTGGAATAACTCGGTCCAAAATTTACTAGTGAAGATCCTATCATGATCACTTACAATGGACCTTGGCATCCCGTGCAGTTTAACAATATTTTCTATGAAAACTTGGGCAATACTAGCAGCAATGTAGGGACTTCTCACAGCACAAAAATGAGCATATTTCATAAGTCAATCAACCACCACGAGAATTGTGCTTTTACCTTTGGTAGGTGGTAGCCCTTCAATGAAGTCCATGGAGATGTCAGTCCACACTGAGTCCGGTATAGGTAGTGGTTGTAGTTTCCCTGGATTTGCCATAGTTTCACCCTTGTGCTGTTGACATACATCACATTGTGCCACATATTCAGTAATAATTTTTTTCATCCCTCTCCAATAAAAATTTTGCTTCACTCTTTTGTAGGTTCTTAGGAATCCAGAGTGCCCTGCTAAAGGTATGGAGTGCATTTCATGTAGGATGATTGTGATACAAGGGGAGTCAGGTATAAGCACAATGCGACCTTTGTAGCGTAGATCCCTCGAATCCCAAGTGTAGTGGGCTATTGCACTTGGATCCTCCTCCAATTTTTTTATAATGTTACTGATCTCTGAATCCTTCTTCCATTCTTCCCTAATATCCACGAGGAGACTAGTGGTAGGAAGGGAGATGACTGAAACCTTAGCTTGCTCAGGTAGCCGTGAGAGTGCATCTGCAACAACGTTTTCTTTCCCCTTTTTGTAAATAATTTCATAATCAAATCCAAGAAGTTTGGTTACTCATTTTTGTTGCTCAGGGGATGATATCTTTTGCTCCAAAAAATACTTGAGGCTTCTATGGTCGATTTTAATTTGAAATCGCCGGCCAATCAGGTAGGGTCTCCACCTCATTACTGCGTGTGACAAGCATCTCCTTATCATATACTGACATGTTTTGATGGGAGGAAGATAATGCATTGCTAGTGTATGCGAGTGGTCGACCATCTTGCATGAGAACGGCTCCAATTCTGACTCCAGATGCGTCGGTCTCAATGATGAAGGGTCGGCTGAAATCTGGTAGCGTTAGCACCGGCGTCGTTGTCATGGCTACCTTAAGTTTATCGAAGGCAGCAGAGGCTTTGTCCGACCATTGAAAAGCATCTTTTTTTAGTAGAGAAGTGAGTGGTGCACTGATCTTCCCATAGTCCTTAACAAATTTTTGGTAGTAGCCTGTTAGTCCAAGGAACCCACGTAGTAATTTCACGTTTGTAGGTTTCGGCCAGCCTTGCATTGTCTCAATTTTTGTTGGGTCTACCGCCACTCCTTCTGATATTATGTGCCCAAGGTACTCTATTTTTTGCTAGAGAAAGCTACACTTTGGTTGCTTAACAAAAAGAGTATTCTCCCGAAGGATCGTCAGAACAATCCGTAAATGCTGAAAGTGAGTCTCAAGAGAAGGGTTGTAAATGAGAATATCATCGAAAAATACCAGCACAAATTTGCAAAGAAAGCTCTGAAAAATATCGTTTATGAGACTTTGAAAGGTTGAAGGAGCATTAGTGAGTCCAAAAGGCATTACCAAGAATTCATAATGACCATCATATGTGCGTAATGCAGTTTTTAGAATGTCATCTTCACATACCCGAATTTGGTGGTAACCGGATCGGAGGTCCAACTTCGTGAAGACTCGAGCTACTTTTAATTCATCAAGAAGTTCATCCATCACTAGTATTGGGTATTTTTCCTTGACGGTGATGCCATTTAAAGCTCAGTAGTCGATGCACATCCGCCAAGTTCCGTCCTTCTTACGTACAAGTAGCACTGGTGAGGAATAGGGGCTGCAACTTGGTCGAATCACCCTTGTTTCAAGCATCTCCTTTACAATCTTTTCAATTTCATCTTTTTGGAGGTGAGGATATCGGTACGGTCGAGTGTTCGCTGGTGGCTTGCCCGGAAGGATTGGAATTCGATGGTCATGTTGTCGAGAAGGAGGAAGACCACATGGTTCAGCAAAAATGTCGACAAATTCTGTAAGCAATTCGGCAAGATTTTGATCTTCAATTTCTATTTTCTTCCCCTCTGGTTGTTGCTAGAGGTGCATCAAAAAGCCACCATTTACCTTGTGTAAAACTTTCTCCATTCGTTGGGTCGAAACAGTGGTAACGTTGCTTCTGCGCTTCCCACGTAGGATGATCTGTTTGCCCTTACAGTAGAATTTCATAATTAATTTAGAAAAGTTCCAAAAAACATCACCTAGTGTAGTCAGCCATTCTATACCAAGCACTGCCTAATAGTCATCAAGTGGTAGGAGGAAGAAATCGGTGATAATTTCTTGGTCTTGTAGTAATAGTTTCACCTGCGGGCATCTTTGGTCGCACTTTAGGATTCTACCGTTAGCCACCTTTACATCGAACTTGCTGCAACCTTCAATATGCAGTGCCATCTGAGCAGCAACCTTACTATTTAGGAAGTTATTAGTGCTGCCCGTGTCGATGAGAACAGTAATCGGTTGTTGTTTGAGAAGGCCTCCAACTTTCATCGTTTGCGGGTTTGAGTAGCCGGCTAGTGTGTGTACCGTAATGTTGGTCGGTTGTGGCTCTTCTTCCATATCTTCTATTTCATATTCAAGGCTCTCTTCTGGATGTTTAATGACCTCTTCTTCTACTAGTTCAATCATAAGAAGTCTTCCTTTTCTACAGCGATGCTCGTGGCTCCCCGGCTCGTCACAATGCCAACATAACCCCTTCGCAGATCGCTCCCAAAGTTCTTCTCTTGTTAACCTTTTCGGTGCAGGGACTCGGTTGATAGTAGGGGGGGCTGAGGGCTTTAGTATTGTAGGTCGAGGAGTGATCCTAGTCCTCCGGGCTTCATGGTTCAATCGCTCCTCTTGAAGTCGTGCAAAAGAGATGGCTGCCATAAGTGTGTATGGTTGTCACGCCTTAACTTCTCCCCGGATCTCCAGCTTTAAGCCCTCAATAAAGGTCCCCAATAGCTATTTTTCAGACCAATCATAAGTTTGATTAGATAACCTTTCAAACCTAGTTTGGTACTCCTGAATGGTGGAGGTTTGTCGGATCTTTGCTAGTTGTCCGTCAATATTCTCGTAATAAGTTGGTCCGAAGCGGATCAGCAGTCCTTCTCTGAATTGTCGCCATGAAAGGACTCCATAAGTATGTTCAAACTAGTCAAACCACTATATGGCCATCCCCTTCAAGATGCATAGCTGCAATTTTCACCATGGATGCATCCGCAGTTTTATGGTACCGAAAATATCGCTCCGCGCGTGAGATCCAATCAATTGGGTCTCCTTCTTCCCATCTAGGGAAGTCCACTCTCATGCGCGAATAGTTGGGGTCAGTCATAGAGCCTCCCCTCTCATGGAAGTCATCTCTTTGGGTATGATGTGATTGGTTAGAGCTCTCTCCTTAATGTGATTTCTTCGGGCTTGGTGGTCGGCCCAAACTGAATTCGGTAAGGAGAGTCCGAATCTTATCCTCTATTCATGCCTCGAAGGCTTCAAATTTAGCATTGATTGCCTTCTCAAATGCCATAGTATATGACTCCAAATCTATGATGTTAAGATCTCTCTTTTGTTGATGGGTTAAAGGCATGTATAGGTTGAGAGAAGTGATGGTTGAAAGGGTTGGTGGATTGGTAGATGTAGGCTGCAGTTTAGGTTTGTTTTTTGGCTTTTTTGGGTGCAGTTTGAGGGTGTGGTTTGGTGGAGTTTTAGGGCTGTGGATGAAAGTTTTTGATCTATGGTGGATGGTAGCAAAGGTTTGATAGAAATCAGTGAAAGTTTGCTGCAGAATTGTGTTGTCTTGTAAGAGCAGAATTGTCGTCAAAGAAACAACGGTTTTTCGACGAAATCTCCACCAAAAATTTGAGAGATTTGAGGAGAGAATTGACTATAATATCTTAGTTTATATGATAGAGAAAATATAGTATCAAGATCAAACAAACAGTGCTATGCGGCTGAAATTCTGCAATGTATCTTTCGTTGTAGAGATGAAAACTTTGTGACGAAAAGTTTATGCAGCAATATAGGAACATTTTTTTTTTTTTTTTTTCGGATAGGGATAACTAAATTGCAGCAGCGGTAAGGTAGGAAACCAGAACCTGTTGCAATTCACGGGATGATCCGCGGTGGTGGAGATGATGGCAGAATTTGGTGACGATCTTTTAAGCAATTATGGGAATTACTTTGGGCGGCTGTGGAGGGCTGATGGATGGCTATGGAAGGGCAGCGAGATGCCAAGAACGCTGCTCTGATACCAGGTGATAGGACCCTTGCAGATTCTTAACTTGGGGTTGATCTCTTTAGGGGATCGGCCTCCTTGGAACTCTATAGGGGTTCCTCCCTCCAAGTTGCTGCTCAAAGACTGCAGAAAAGATTCATCTATTGCTTAAGAAAAGAGGAGGAATACATGGCTATTTATAGGGCTTCTAAACCTTAACTCCTAATAGGACTCCTACTTAAGTCTCTTACTTCTAACCAACTCCTAATAGGACTCCTACTCAAGACTCCTATTCCCTTACAACTCCTAATTCTTCTCTAAGAAAAAACCTCCTAACCCTAGTCGGCCTCTTCATCTCTTTAATAGGGGTCGGCTTAGGTAGGTTTTACATGAATGTCTCTCTCAATTAGGACTCTTCTAGCTAGAGTCCTAACAGAACTAGACCGGAAAGAGTATCAAAACTTTTCGATCAGATTGAGGAGGTGAGTACTTAAGTATAGAGTTTACTCAGTTCCTTAGGAACCATGGGATATTATCCAAATGTACACCTCCTTATACACCTCAGCACAATGGTGTCTCTAAAAGGAGAAATCGTATACTATTAGATATGGTACGGTCCATGATGAGTTTCGCTGACCTACCCATCTCATTCTAGGGATATGCCCTAGAGACCGCAGCTTACCTTCTGAACAGAGTTCCAACTAAGTCGGTAGTGTCTACACCATATGAGATATGGAAAGGAAAGAAGCCTGATCTTAAGGTTGTTAAGATTTGCGGCTGTACTGCCCACATTAAAAGACACAACCCCGATAAGTTAGAATCAAGGATAGAGCGATGCAAATTTGTGGGATACCCCAAGGAAACTTATGGGTATTATTTCTATCATCTCGAGGACCAAAAGATCTTTGTAGCTAAGAGAGCAGTGTTCCTTGAGAAAGAACACATTCTTGGCAGAGATAGTGGGAGAATGATAGAGTTGAGCGAGGTTAGAGAACCAAGCTCAAGCACCACTCTATAGCCCGAGTCTGTTCAGGTACCTAATACACAAGTTTCAACTTTACATAGGTCTGATAGAGCATCCCATCCTCCTGAGAGATACGTGGGACATATTAGAGGAGAGGATGTTGAAGATATTGATCCTTAGACCTACGAGAAGACTATTATGAGTATAGACTCTGGGAAGTGGCAAGAAGCCATGAATTCTGAGATGGATTCTATGTACTCCAACAAGGTTTGGAACCTAGTTGATGCGCCCGAAGGTATTGTACCCATCGGTTGCAAGTGGATCTTTAAGAAAAAGATCGGAGTAGATAGAAAGGTAGAGACCTATAAAGCAAGGCTAGTGGCTAAGGGGTATCGTCAAAGGCAATGTGTTGACTACGATAAAACTGTCTCACCCGTAGCAATGCTAAATTCCATCATAATTCTATTGGCTATTATAACACACTATGATTATGAGATCTGACAGATGGATGTGAAAATTGTATTCCTCAATGGGAACCTCGAGGAGGAGATGTATATGATGCAACCTAAGGGATTCGTATCCAAGAACTGCCCAGATAAGGTGTGTAGGTTGCTTAGATCCTTCGTTAAGAATGAAGATGAGCCTTATGTGTACAGGAAGGTAAGTGGGAGTGCTATCACCTTTTTTTGTGTTATATGTGGATGACATCCTGATCATTGGGAATGACGTAGGAATGCTATCCATAGTAAAGGCTTAGTTATCTAGACACTTCTCCATGAAGGACTTATGGGAAGCATCCTATATCTTGGATATTAGAATTTATAGAGATAGATCCAAGAGGATGCTTGGCTTGTCCCAGTCCAAGTACATAGAAACAATTGTCAAAAGGTCTTATACCGATGAGACATGGGATATCGCTTTCTACGAGTATGTCCCCAAAGACTCCAGAAGAAAAGGCGAACATGGATATGATACCTTATGCCTCAGTAATAGGGTCTATCATGTATGTCATTCTATGTACTAGGCCTGATATAGCGCATGCTCTGAGTGTCACGAGCAGGTATCAGGCGGATCCAGGCTTGGAGCACTGGAAAGCAGTAAAGTGTATCCTTAAGTACTTGAGAAAGACTAAAGATCTTTTACTAGTATATTGAGGTAATAGCCTTAAGGTTGAAGGCTACACAGACTCAAGTTTTCAATTTAATGTCGATGATAGCAAGTCAAATTTGGGGTACATGTACACCTTGAAATATCAATCATAATAATAAAAATGGTACATATTCAAAACATATTGTTGAGATTCCTTTTGCTAATCATAGGTGCCCTACATGCCAATCACGGGAGTGATGGCACGTGTGACATAACATGTAGTTTTTTTGCTTATTACTATTATGGCATTTTCTCACTTTATATTGCTTGATGCATAAGTATATTGTAATATCCATAGATTTATGCAATGGAAATCAGATCACGATGAGATCACGATAATGAGATTGATTCACTTTCAAACATAGGCCCTAAATAATCCTAGTCATATGTTACTCGAGAGGGACATCGAAATTGTAGGGAAATCTAAGGGCGACATCACATGCATAGCGGAAGAACATAAAAATAAAATCCCCAATTTCTCAAAAGATGTGTTCGTCATCGTGCAAAGATTGGTGTGAAAAAATCGTGAACCTTAAAACTACATATATAAAGGATTATGTTACCTAGGGAGATCGTATATCCCTGAATCCCTACAGATCTCTAGGAGAGGGTGAAGAAGGTCAAGTATCCTCTCTAGTGGTGATCCACATAGTAGGGTTACGATGATGCTCCTCAAAACTCCAAGCCTACTATCTGAGGAGGAGAAGAGGAGGAGAATAGGAGAGGTAACCAAAAAAGCTCTGGCCTATGAGCCATTAGTTCCCTCCTATTTATAGAGGTCCCCTATCAACTTAACCATAATGGATCTTGCCCTATTGGGTATTGGATCTCCATCTAACTACCCAAACCTATTAAATTAGTGGATCTCTATCCAATAATCTCTCATTGGCTCTTATTGGATCTCATTTATAGGATCCAATAATTCAGGGGTTTATTGGATACCCAATAAGATAGGGGCTTCGGCGGATATCTCATATCTGAACCTCTACTCATCGTAATGCCTATAATATATGTGTGACCTTCTAGGCCCAATATCGAGCTGACCATAAGTCATACCTATCAAAACTCCTTCTAGCTCAGTGAATTAATATCTCCATAATAATTCATTCAACTCATCGACTACGAATGTACTAGGCTACTACGCCGTAGTCTCTAGACGATACAGGAGAATTTAATCCAATAGAATTGTCTGTCCTTAGTTACTGTGTACTTATAGTCCATTATCCATCTAATATCCCAGAGACCGTATACCGGGTGTGGTGCTGTTAGACCTATACAGTTTCTACTCAAGTCTCGCTCTAATCGGATTCTCCCGGAGAACTCTTTCTCTCTCAATCTGAATGACCCTAGCTAGAGATTTGTATAAGCAAGAACATATGAGATATTCCTCTCATGACATCGAAAGTGGATGATCCTCTATCGACACTCAATAGTCATCGTAAGATTGGCTATTATTCCCGATGATCGGTTGTGCTAGATCTAGAACCTCTAAACCTATAAGTCTAGTATCAAAGAGTGGAGTACTCATACAGGACACCCTTGATGTCCCAAGTCTAAGGACTAGATACACCACTAGGACTATAGAATCGATGTTTGATAATAAGGCATCATCAACCATCCAGCATTCCGTAAGTGGATCAATCAGTGAACTCATTCTCCAATGAGCACTTGTACTATATCCCTAGTGTCCCCACACGAGTAACTATGAGACTAGCTGTATCCATCATATGGACTAGTATACAGCATACCAATCTGTCCGGTTATCTCGATGTCCCTCTCGAGTAACCTATAATCGGGATTATTTAAGATTTGTGTTTAAAATTGAATCACAATATATACATGTTTATATGCAACAATTAATATAAAGTGATAAAATTTTAAAATATAATAAGCAATAAGACTACGTGTCAAGTCACATGTGCCATCACTCATGTGATTGGCTTGTAGGACAGCTATGACTAGCAGAAATAATTGGACAGACTAGTGTACTGTATATCCGTTCGTATGATGGAGGCGGCTAATCTCATAGTTGCTTATGTGGGGACACTATGGCTACAGTGCAGGTGCTCATTGGAGAATGAGTTCACTAATTGATTTGCTCATGGAATGCTAGATGATTGATGATACCTCATTATCAGACAACGATTTGTTATCCTAATGGTGTACTTGGTCCTTAGACTTGAGACTCTAAGGATGTCCTATATGAGTACTCCACTCTTTGATACTAGACTTATAGGTCTGGAAGTTCTAGATCTAGTACAGTTGATCGTTGGGAGTAAACAATCAAACTTACAAGGGCTATTGAGTGTCGATAGAGGATCATTCGCTCTAGATATCATGAGAGGAATATACTATGTGTTCTTACTCAAATTGTTGGGAAATCTTGGGGGCGACATCACATGCGCAGTGGAAGAACAAAAAAACAAAATCCTTGATTCCCAAAGAGATGTTCGTCGTCGTGCAAAGATTGGTGCGCAAAATCCGTGAAATTGAAAAACTGCATATAGAGTAGATTGTGTTACCTAGGGAGATCGTATATCCCTGTTTCCTTGCAGATCTTTAGGAGAGGGTGAAGGAGGTCAAGCGTCCTCCTCTCTAGCGGTGATCCACACAACAAGGCCGCGATGACGCTCCTCAAAACTTCAAGCCTGCTCTGAGGTGGAGAGGGGAAGGAAAATAGGAGAGGCAAGCAAAGGCTCTAGCCTATGAGGCTTTGAATCCCTCCTATTTATAGAGGTCCCCTTTCAAACCCTAATGAATCCTCCCCTAGTGAATATTGGATCTGCATCCAATAACCCAAGCTTTTTAGATTAGTGGATCTCTATCCAATAATCTCTTGTGGGCTCTTATTGGATCTTGTCTATGGGATCCAATAATTTAGGGGCTTATTGGATATCTAATAAGACAAGGGCTTCGTCGGATATCTCATATCTGAACCTCTACTCATCGCAATGCCTACCATATGTGTGTGGCCCTCTAGGCCCTATATCGAGTTGGCCGTGAGTCATACCTGTCAGAACTCCTTCTAACTAAGTGAATTATTATCTCCGTAATAATTCACTCGACTCATCGACTATGGGTGTACTAGGCCACTACGCCGTAGTCCCCAAATGATACAGGGGAATCCAATCCATTGGACCTATCTGTCCTCAGTTACCATGTACCTATAGTCCCTCATCCATCTAATATCCTAGAGACCGTATATCGAGCATGAAGTTGTTAGACCCATACGGTTTCTACTCGAGTCTTGCTCTAATCGGATTTTCCCGGAGAACTCTTTCTCTCTCAACTCGAATGACCCTGGCCAGGGATTTGTCTGAACAAGAACACATGAGATATTCCTCTCATGACGCTAAGAGTGGATGATCCGCTATCGACACTCAATAGCCCTCGTAAGGTCGACTACCACTCCCAATGACCAGTTGTACTAGATCTGGGACAACCAAACCTATAAGTTTGGTATCCAAGAGTGGAGCACTCATACATGACATCCTTGGTGTCTCAAGTCTAAGGACTAGATATACCACTAGGACTACGGAATCGCTGTCCGATAATAAGGCAACATCAACCATCCAGCATTCCGTAAGCAGATCAATCAATGAACTCATTCTCCAATGAGCACCTGTACTGTATACATAGTGTCCCCACATAAGCAGCTATGAGATTAGCCGCCTCCATCATACGAACGGATATACAGTACACTAGTCTGTCCAATTATTTCTACTAGTCATAGGTGTCCTACAAGCCAATCACATGAGTGATGACACATGTGACTTGACACATAGTCTTATTGCTTATTATATTTTAAAATTTTATCACTTTATATTAATTGTTGCATATAAACATGTATATATTGTGATTCAATTTTAAACACAAACCTTAAATAATCCCGATCATAGGTTACTCGAGAGGGACATCGAGATAACCGGACAGATTGGTATGCTGTATACCAGTCCATATGATGGATACAGCTAGTCTCATAGTTACTCGTGTGTGTACACTAGGGATATAGTACAAGTGCTCATTGGAGAATGAGTTCACTGATTGATCCACTTACGGAATGTTGGATGGTTGATGATGCCTTATTATCAAACAGCGATTCTGTAGTCCTAGTGGTATATCTAGTCCTTAGACTTGGGACATCAAGGGTGTCCTGTATGAGTACTCCACTCTTTGATACTAGACTTATAGGTTTAGAGGTTCTAGATCTAGCACAACCGATCATCGGGAATAATAGCCAATCTTACGATGACTATTGAGTGTCGATAGAGGATCATCCACTTTCGATATCATGAGAGGAATATCTCATATGTTCTTGCTTATACAAATCTCTAGCTAGGGTCATTCAGATTGAGAGAGAAAGAGTTCTCCGAGAGAATCCGATTAGAGCGAGACTTGAGTAGAAACTGTATAGGTCTAACAGCACCACACCCGGTATACAGTCTCTGGGATATTAGATGGATAATGGACTATAAGTACACAGTAACTAAGGATAGACAATTCTATTGGATTGAATTCTCCTGTATCGTCTAGAGACTACGGCGTAGTAGCCTAGTACATGTTTAATCTCGGATTTTGATGATGAAGTCAATTGTCATTTGTTGTCTAATCTATGTGTTGAGATAAGTGTGCAGGATTATCTACGATGAAAGTTAAGACAAGCAGCAGGAGTTGCGCTGGAGTCAAGTTCATGATCACATTGGAAGTTCGAGAGTTCGACGGAAGTTCGGACGGTCGTCGGAGGTTCTGCGAGAACAGATCCGAGAAGTCCAGAAGCTTGCCAAGCGAAGCTCGTCGGAACTTGCCAAGTGGATCGTCGCAAAGTCCAGGAGTTTGCTGGAAGTCCGCAGGAGCATCACCGAGGGTTCATCGGATGATCGACGGAAGTTCGCCGGAAACTCGCCGGAAGAAGCGATTGACGCACCGAAGCAAAGCTGCAGAAATTATCTTAGATTTAATCGTAGTTAGCACATTGATTAAGTTGGAGAATGGGAGGTGATCCCATTGGCTTAATCTTGGGGCAATTGGGCCCCTGAAAGACTGAAATTGGGCCGAATGGAACTAACCATTCGGACCCTGATTGCACCAGGAGGCGCAACCGCCTAGGCCAGGAGGTGGCACCGCCTGGGCTAAGCCTCCCAGCGAGACTGGGTGGTGCAACCTCCCCAGCCGGGAGGTGGCACCGCCTGAGCTCAGTCTTCGAGCTAGACTGGGCGGTGCAACCTCCCTAACAGAGAGGTGGCACCGCCTGAGCTCAGTCTTCGAGCAAGACTGGGCGGTGCAACCTCCCTGACAGAGAGGTGGCACCGCCTGAGCTCGGTCTTCGAGCTCTACCAGGCGGTGCAACCTCTCCAGTCAAGAGGTGCAACCGCCTGATCCCGGAATTCCGGGATTTGATCGTTTTGAGCTCCAAATTTGAATTGGGTTGGGGCCTATAAATACCCCACCCATTCAGCACTGAAAATATACAGACCTACACCGAAATCTTGATCTTTTCTGTGATTCTAAGAGCTCAAAAGTGTTGTAAAGCCTTTAAGTCTCCTCCTTCTGTTCTTCAAGTTTTTGAGTTGTAAAGTGAGGAGAGAAAGGTCTGTAAAGGTTGTCTCCTGAGCCTGTCAAAAGGAGAGAAACTGTAAAAGGGCAGTTGGCCTTCGCCTATTGAAGGAAGGCCTCTAGTTGACGTCGGTGACCTCGTCGGTGGAGGAAGCCAAAAGTGGAGTAGGTCAAGACTGACCGAACCACTCTAAATCTCTGGTTTGCGTTTATTTTGAGCACTTTATCATTACTGCAAACCTCCTTCATAACTACTGCTTTCTGCGCTTTTACGAACAAGTTCTAAGTGCTGTTCTTTCAGAATCTGCATTTAGACGTAAATCTGCGTTTAGACGTAAATCTACGTTTAGACGTAAAACTGCGTTTAGACGTAAACTACGTTTAAACGTAAAACTGCGTTTTAGACGTAAACTGAGTTTGGACGTAAATCTGCGTTTAGACGTAAATCTGCGTTTAGACGTAAATCTGCGTTTAGACGCAAACTGCATTTAAACGTAAATTGTGTTTAGACGTAAACTACGTTTAGACGTAAACTGCACTTAATCATAAGTTATCTTAGAGTCGGCTTTTGCTTCAAAACTGATTTTTATCGAACGAACGCAGCTTTTGTTTTTAATCGCTAAAAGATTTCCGCTGCACTAATTCACCCCCCCCCTCTTAGTGCTCTCGATCCTAACAATTGGTATCAGAGCAAGGTTAACTCTCTAACGGATTAAAACCCAAAGAGAAATGGCATATGCCGGAAACCAAGAGGAGTGGTTCACGTACCGGTTTCCTATCAGACCGGTACGTCCATTCAAAACTGTATACCTAGCTTTCATGTTCTTCACTAAGCATACCCTCTTAAAGCAGCTGCCATGTTTAACATTTTACAGAAAATAGCATAAGCTTTTAAACAATATATAAAATTTACGGGGATAAATCATGTATGTAAATAAGGACAAAAACTCAAACAATTGTGCAAAATTTATTTGGTTGTTGCATCACAAAATTACTTGTGTCCACCATTTGTTCTTGGATAATCGCTACAACTAAATGAATGTGCTAAATCAAATCAACACCTTCACCAAATATTTGATACGTTTTTTCTCTTTATCATTGTTCAACAATCTCCACATAAAGTTTCAGAAGTTCAATCTATAAAATATAAATAGATATCACAAACTTCCACCTAACTCATTTAGTCAGTGGGATGGACTACACCTACTGGAAGACTCGAATGAGGATCTTTCTTATTTCTATGGATTTTGAACTATGGAATCTTGTCGAAAATGGATTTTCGAAGTCTTCTCTTCCAATGATCGATTGGAATGATTTGGAGAAGAAGGCTTTCGCTCTTAATACAAAGGCTATGAATGCCTTATTTTGTGCACTTGACAAAAACGAGTTCAACCGTGTTTCAACTTGTGAAACTGCATTTGATATCTGGCACACACTCGAAGTGACCCATGAGGGCACAAGTAGAGTAAAAGATGTTGAATCTCGGATTTTGATGATGAAACTAATTGATTGTGTTTAAATGTTTGACTACATTTTGAGTGATACAGGTCTACTCGATCAGGATTAGACAATTAACGCAGGAGGAATTGACGTTGCGTCGGAGGAGATCACGTCAGGATATTGGATGGCAGAAGGCTTCGGGCGTCGGGCATCGGGCCAAGAGCGGAATTGCGCCAAGGATATCGGCGTTGTGGAGGTCAACCGCCGATTGGGCAATAAGCCGTAAGAGAGGACGATGCGCCGAAGAATCGGACGAAGCGCCAACCAATGACGTGCCGAGCAACAGAATGTCAATTCGCTTTATAATAATTGTCTAGATCGGAGTAGAGTTTTGGTTTGTGTGTGCAGGATTAACTATGATAACGATGAAGACATAAAGCGAAACAAAGTGCTGGAGTCAAGCGCGAAGGATTCGTTGGGAGTTCGAGAGTTCGACGGAAGTCCGAAGGTTCGTCGGGAATGCTGCCGGAACTAGCCGAGAATGAGTAGGGAGCTTGCCGAAGGGTTTTTCGGAAGCTCGCCGGAAGGTTCGTTGTAAGTTCGCGGAGCTCGCCGAGAAAGATCGGAGCTTACCAAAGAAGCTCGTTGGAACTCGCCAAGATCAAATCGTGAAGTCTAGGAGCTTGCCGGGAGTCCGCAGAATGGTTTCCGAGAGTTTATCGGAAGACCGTCGGAAGTTCGCTGGAAGCTCGCCGGAAGAAGTCTTGACTTGCGGACTTTGTAATAGCTTAGAAAATGTCTTTAAATTCGTAGTTAGCACGTTAATTAGGGTTAGGATTAGGTGTTAATCCTATAACCCAAGTAGGGGCCAATTGGGCCCAAGTTCGGACTAGTTTGGGGCAAGATTGAAGCCTAACTAGTGGGCTGAAAACACTGTAGGCGGTGGCACCGCCTAGCTGGGCGGTGGCACCGCCCACCACCCGAGAGCTGGGCGGTGACACCTCCTGGCTGGGCGGTGGCACCGCCTAGCACCCGAGCGTTGGGCGGTGGCACCGCTTGGGTAGGCGGTGGCACCTCCAACAGCGGGAACCCAAAGAGAATTCAAATTTTGAAGCCCAAATTTGAATCCTCTTGAGGCCTATAAATACCCCTCAAATCTCAGCTGAGAGAAGAACTTTTTTGAGCAGCAAGTGTTTGAGAGAAAGGCATTAGAAAAGTCCTAGCTAATCTTGTTTTCATTTTGCTAGTGTTCACCTCCTTCATTCTTGCTAAAAATTTGTAAGAGAGTGAACCGCTTGTAAAGAGTTGTAAGAGGGGTATTTACCCTTCCCTTTCAAGAGATTTGCTAGTGGAAGGTGGGAGCCTCATCGAAGAGGGGCCTCGCAAGTGGATGTAGGTCATTTGACCGAACCACTCTAAATCGGCGTAATCTCTGGTTTGCATTTCATTATTGTCATTTACATTACTGCAAATCTTCTTACTACTTTAGTTCCTTATTACCCTTGCTGCGCAACTTTAAGAATACGCTTTCAAGTTAAACTTTTCAAGTTCCGTTCTTATCGTACGAAAAATTTGTCGAAATCAACGTTTTAATCCGCTGCACTAATTCACCCCCCCCTCTTAGTGCCGCTCCGATCCTAACAATTGGTATCAGAGCCACGGTTTTCTACTTTGGTTTAACACCCAAATAGAAATGGCTCTTTATGGCTTTCAAGAGGGTCACTCTCTCATTCGTCCTCCCTTTTTCAATGGGACGGACTACACTTGTTGGAAAACTCGAATGAGAGTTTTCTTACTTTCTTTGGATTTGAATTTATGGGACATAGTCGAAAATGGATTTGAAATGTCTTCTCTCCCAATGAACCATTGGAATGATTTGGAGAAGAAGATGTTTTCTTTAAATGCAAAGGCTATGAATGCCTTATATTGTGCACTTGACAAAAATGAATTTAATCGTGTTTCGATGTGTGACTCGGCTTTTGATATTTGGAGAACTCTAGAGGTCACTCATGAAGGCACTAGCCGAGTGAAAGAGTCCAAAATCAATATTCTTGTGCATTCTTACGAACTTTTCCGGATGAAACCAAGTGAGTCCATCGGAGACATGTACACCCGTTTCACGGATGTCATCAATGGACTCAAAGCTCTTGGTAAAAGTTTTTCTAATTTTGAACTAGTCACTAAAATCTTAAGATCCCTTCAAAAAAGTTGGGATCCAAAAGTTACGGCCATTCAAGAGGCCAAGGACCTTAAAACATTCCCTCTCGAAGAACTTATTGGGTCTCTAATGACCTACGAAATGAACAATGTGACAAAAAAGAAACTCGAGAACAACCCTCCAAATGATAGGAAGGATTTGGGACATAGAACACATGAAGACCACTCGAGCATAAGCTCAAGTGATGGTGAACTTAAACTACTAATGAAACAAAAATTAAAAAGCAAAAAGAATGGAACTACTTGCTTTGAACGCAAGAAGAACAAAAGTTGGGATGAATTGAGTTCTTCCGAAGACGAGGAGAAAATCAAGAAAGGCGAGGTGGCAAACTATGCCTCACCCTCTTTCAATAATGAGGTAATAAAAATCCCACTAATTTATTTCGATATTACATAATACTTTCTTGAGTTATTTTTAATTTAGTTTAGGATTAATTTTCTTGAAAATTGCATGTGTTATGTTAATGCAGTAAAATGTTAGATATAAATCTAATGCTTATACACCTAGTAAGATGAATCTTATATATGTGATTGAGAAGCAAGAAATTGTATTTTGACGATTTCCATATTGATTTTCAATGACGATGCATGACTTTTGAATGGAAGGCTTGATGATTTTTTTTTAAACCTTGTCTTTGGTTTTCAAACATGATGTATGGTTTTGACATATGAACAAAATTTGAGCATGCTAAGATAAAGTTAATCATATAAATTAAAACTAAAGAAGTTTTAGTTATCTATAAGAATCATTCAAAATTATGTTCAATAAAAATGCAAAATGATGGAATGAAAATATTAAATGTTTTAATACCATTTTATGTATGAGATTTTAAAAGTTATACATAATGATCTTGATGGTTGTTATGAAGAAATTTGTTTTTCGATCCTAAATGATTGATGATATATATATATTTTTTGGCACAAAAAGGACAAAGGCATACTTATATGAAACAACTAAATAGATAAAAGTATTTTTCTTGAAAATTCTTGGTTTGATGAATCTATTTTATCATCTTTTTATGAATATCTTGAAAATGATTTTGATTTGATGATTTGAATTTGAATGAGCTTTATCTTGATTTTTCGAGATTTATAACTTGAGATTTACTCTATAAAAATCAAGATCTTGTATCCTCAATGTTCCTTTTTAGCATCTATTATCCAAATGAATTATGATTGGTATCATTGCTATATTTCTTCTTATCGTGCACTAAAGAGAAAATTTTTCTAAATGAATCGTGATATTTCGGAACCACAATTCTTTTTATGATTCATAATGAATTGAGAAATTTTATATGCTTGAATTAATATCTTATTCTAAGATTGAATGAATTTTATCTATATCATGATCTCCTAAGATTTTTTCTTGATTATTTAAGAGGAGATTTTTCAAAACAAAACGTGTCTTCTATTATTATCTTTTCATGATATGATTTTCATGCAATTCCTTGTACTCATGAAATATTTATCTCATCACCCAATAACTCTTCTTGATATTACTTATGTGATGAAACAAAATAATGCATGAAATTCAAATAAGAAGTTAATGATCATGCATGATAGGATGTAATGAATTTTGACATTTAGATACTATCATTCGAATAGCTATGATCATGTTGCCAAAATGATTTATCATGAATGCTTGAATATCATGTATGATATGCCGATATTGATGATTGATTTATTTGTATCATGCATGAAAAATAAAAGATATAGTTTTGAAATTGTGCATGTTCGTATTTGAAAATATGATGATGCATAATGATTAAATTGTGCAATGAAAATATTAAACATTTTGAAACCATGTTTTAGTGTCATGCATAATGATCATGCTTAATAAATTTCGAAATTATGGATGATGAATCTTTTACGATTTATGGATCATTGATTTTTACCATAATGAAAGTACCTTATTGATTTTTGTTGTAATAAATCTTACTCTTTCGGTTTTAAACATGATAAATGTTTTTATTTGGTATAAATGAAACAAAATCATATGTTTTGAAATAATCGAAAAGAGGATAACATTCTTGAAAATTATTTTGCTCAATCTTATTGATTTTGATGAATCCATTTGTATCATCTTTGTGAATCTCTTGGATTTTGATAATGATTTTGATGATTTAAATTTGAATAATTTTTTATTGAAATCATGATCTTGATCTCTTGAAATTCATAACATGAAATCCTTTATGAATCAACATTTTCTTTTCTATTTAAAAGGAGATTTGTCGAAATGTTTCATAGTCTTTTAGTATTCATAATCTTGACAATTATGTTTTTAAACTTTATGTAAACCAAGAATGTTCATCATGATTCTCTCTTTGAATATTTAAAGAGGAGAATTTTCTAGATGGTTCATGATTTTGATGATTGAATATTTGATATGCATGAATTGAGATCTTGCTCTCCTACCACTCTTTTTGCTATTCACCAAAAGGAAGACTAATTCTAATAAACCATGATATGCTATATGAATTTTATTGTATTCATGAAGTAAGATCTCATCACTAATTTTTGTTTATATTCCTTCATGTGATGATATGAATGTATGAAACACTTATGATATGATTTTTTATACAATTCCAGATATTCGTGAAATATTAATCTCATCACCTAATTAATTCCTCTTGATACTCCTAATGTGATGAAGTGAAATTATGCATGAAATACAAATGGGGATAAGTTTTTGGTAGGATATAATTTGACAAATTGATACCATCATGATATGAAACATTTATGATTTGCAATGATATATGCAATACTTGTGCTTTCTAATTATGATGTGATGTATTACATATGATGTAAATCATGATTTAAAATACTATGAGTTGTCGCTAAAATGATGTATTATAAATATTGATTTAATGTTTTGTATCATGAATACTCTAAATGATGAATATTTGGTATCATGATCAAAATGTTGACAAATAGTTAAAAATTTTAGTATCATGTATGATATCCTTATAATGTTGATCGATTTATTCAATATCATGCATGAATGAATATAAGGTTTTTGAAAATGTGCATATTCTAATTTGAAAATATGATGATGCACAATTAAGATTGATACTTACCTTTGTCATAATTGATGTAATGGGTCTTCCCTTCTTTTTGACAATGACAAAGGGGGAGATAGCTTGCTTGCACAAGTCAAGAAGATGCAAAAACTTGATTGCTTGCTTGCCTATCTTAAGTAGCAAAGATTGCTAACTTGCTTATTTCAAGAAGCAAAAGTTGTCTTCTTGAACATCATTATCTTGCCCATCTCAAGAAGCAAGACTTGCAACCTGCACATTGCAATAGGAAGTAAGAATCGATAGCTTACACACTTCAACAAGAAAGCTATCTTGTATTTGCTTTTGAAATTTTTACTAGCTTGTATATTACAAAACTTGCTCACTTTTTCAAATACTTTGCTAGCTTGCACTTTGTAAAGGAAGCAAAAATAACACTTCTCAAAAGAGAAGAAAAACTTACTGTATTGAACATCTTTAATATGCTAGCTAGCATGATGTACAATTTGCTATTTTGAATATTACAAAGAAATACTATCATGCACATTGCAAAGAAAAGCAAAGTGCAATCTTGCACAAGAAGCAAGTGTTGAATTGCCATGATTGAACTTAAGAATCTTGCTATACTTTTGTGCTTATATGTTGTGATGAAAATCTAGCTTTATGTTGCAAAAACTTGCATATCTTTTAAAATAGCTAGAGCTACTTCTCCTTTTTGTTGATGACATAGGGGGAGAAGTATATTGATGACTTCATGCATTGAATTAAATATTTTATATATTTGCATGATAGTTTAAATGTTTTTCATAACATGTGATGAATGTTACTTGGATTTGGGATAATCCAAGTGTTTTATCAAAGGCATATTGATAGGGGGAGTTTAGTTAAACTCCGGGGAGTTAAGGTTAACTCCGTTAGTCATCAATTAGTTGTCATCATCAAAAAGGGGGAGATTGTTGAATCTCGGATTTTGATGATGAAACTAATTGATTGTGTTTAAATGTTTGACTACATTTTGAGTGATACAGGTCTACTCGATCAGGATTAGACAATTAACGCAGGAGGAATTGACGTTGCGTCGGAGGAGATCACGTCAGGATATTGGATGGCAGAAGGCTTCGGGCGTCGGGCATCGGGCCAAGAGCGGAATTGCGCCAAGGATATCGGCGTTGTGGAGGTCAACCGCCGATTGGGCAATAAGCCGTAAGAGAGGACGATGCGCCGAAGAATCGGACGAAGCGCCAACCAATGACGTGCCGAGCAACAGAATGTCAATTCGCTTTATAATAATTGTCTAGATCGGAGTAGAGTTTTGGTTTGTGTGTGCAGGATTAACTATGATAACGATGAAGACATAAAGCGAAACAAAGTGCTGGAGTCAAGCGCGAAGGATTCGTTGGGAGTTCGAGAGTTCGACGGAAGTCCGAAGGTTCGTCGGGAATGCTGCCGGAACTAGCCGAGAATGAGTAGGGAGCTTGCCGAAGGGTTTTTCGGAAGCTCGCCGGAAGGTTCGTTGTAAGTTCGCGGAGCTCGCCGAGAAAGATCGGAGCTTACCAAAGAAGCTCGTTGGAACTCGCCAAGATCAAATCGTGAAGTCTAGGAGCTTGCCGGGAGTCCGCAGAATGGTTTCCGAGAGTTTATCGGAAGACCGTCGGAAGTTCGCTGGAAGCTCGCCGGAAGAAGTCTTGACTTGCGGACTTTGTAATAGCTTAGAAAATGTCTTTAAATTCGTAGTTAGCACGTTAATTAGGGTTAGGATTAGGTGTTAATCCTATAACCCAAGTAGGGGCCAATTGGGCCCAAGTTCGGACTAGTTTGGGGCAAGATTGAAGCCTAACTAGTGGGCTGAAAACACTGTAGGCGGTGGCACCGCCTAGCTGGGCGGTGGCACCGCCCACCACCCGAGAGCTGGGCGGTGACACCTCCTGGCTGGGCGGTGGCACCGCCTAGCACCCGAGCGTTGGGCGGTGGCACCGCTTGGGTAGGCGGTGGCACCTCCAACAGCGGGAACCCAAAGAGAATTCAAATTTTGAAGCCCAAATTTGAATCCTCTTGAGGCCTATAAATACCCCTCAAATCTCAGCTGAGAGAAGAACTTTTTTGAGCAGCAAGTGTTTGAGAGAAAGGCATTAGAAAAGTCCTAGCTAATCTTGTTTTCATTTTGCTAGTGTTCACCTCCTTCATTCTTGCTAAAAATTTGTAAGAGAGTGAACCGCTTGTAAAGAGTTGTAAGAGGGGTATTTACCCTTCCCTTTCAAGAGATTTGCTAGTGGAAGGTGGGAGCCTCATCGAAGAGGGGCCTCGCAAGTGGATGTAGGTCATTTGACCGAACCACTCTAAATCGGCGTAATCTCTGGTTTGCATTTCATTATTGTCATTTACATTACTGCAAATCTTCTTACTACTTTAGTTCCTTATTACCCTTGCTGCGCAACTTTAAGAATACGCTTTCAAGTTAAACTTTTCAAGTTCCGTTCTTATCGTACGAAAAATTTGTCGAAATCAACGTTTTAATCCGCTGCACTAATTCACCCCCCCCTCTTAGTGCCGCTCCGATCCTAACAAAAGAGTCAAAAATCAATTTGCTATTACATTCTTTCGAACTTTTTCGGATGAAACCGAGTGAAACCATTGGCGACATGTTTACCCGTTTCACGGATGTCGTTAACGGTCTAAAAGGACTCGGAAAGAGCTTTTCGGATTTTGAGCTTGTTAATAAGATACTAAGATCCCTTCCTAAGAGTTGGGATCCTAAAGTCACAGCTATTCAAGAGGCAAAAGATCTGCGAAATTTCCCTCTTGAAGAATTAATCGGGTCATTAATGACCTACGAAATGACTTGTAAAGCTCATGAAGAGCAAGAAGACATCCTTCCAAAGAACAGGAAGGATATGGCACTCAAAACTTCTGAAGATCACTTGAGAGAAAACTCAAGTGATGAAGACTGTGACGATGACTTGGCACTTCTAACTAGAAAATTTAAAAAATTCATTAAAAGAAACAAGTTTAAGAATGATACTAAAAATAAACTTGAACCCAAGAAGGATCAAGTTATTTGCTATGAGTGCAAAAAGCCGGGACACTACAAGAGTGATTGTCCCCAAGCCAAAAAGAGAACAACAAAGAAGAAGGCACTCAAAGCAACATGGGATGATTCGAGCGCATCTGAGGAAGAGGAGTCCAACACCGAGCAAGTTGCTCATTACGCCTTAATGGCTATCGGAGAGGAGGTAACGAATTCATTAAATGCTGATTTATCTTTTGATGAATTATTAAATGCTTTCAATGACTTATTTGACGAATGCAAGAGTATCAGTAGAAAATATAAATTGCTGAAAAAGGTGCATGATAGTCTTACTTGTGAGTTTGACAAGTTAAAAGTTGAAAGTCATGATAGTTTAAATTCATGTACCAAATGTCATGATTTAGAAACTTTCCAAAAAGAAAACCTGCTACTCAAGGATACCTTGAAGAAATTCGAGGTTGGTAGCAAGTCATTGAACATGATCCTTACAAACAAGGGTCACGTTCCCAAAAGAAGTGGAATTGGATTCGTGAGAAGTCCTCACCAAAATCCAACCACCTTCATAAAAGGCTCCATCTTACATATTCGACATCAAAACAAATGTAACTTCTGTTGTAAATTTGGACACAAGACACATTGTTGTCCATTCAAGAAAATAAGTCCAAACAAATTGATTTGGGTTCCTAAAGGAACCATGATAAACTCTATGCAACATGATAAACAATGCGGATCTATTTGTGAGGCACCCAAAAGCAAATGGGTACCTAAAAATTATCCTTTCTTGTAGAAACCCACACCATCCCAAGCTAGGAGCAAGAGATGGTACCTTGATAGTGGATGCTCAAGGCATATGATCGGAGATCCATCTCAATTCTCTAAGCTCTCTAGCATAGATGAAGGCAATGTTACCTTCGGAGACAACAACAAGGGTAAAATCATTGGCAAAGGAACCATAGGTAATAAATCCAACTTTCTTATTGAAGATGTCTTGTTAGTTGATGGTTTAAAACATAACCTCTTGAGCATTAGTCAATTATGTGATAAAGGATACATTGTCAAATTCGAATCCAATGCTTGTATCATTGAAAAACCCCATAAAAACATGTCTATGATTGCATTAAAACAAAATAACGTATACACTATTGACATCAATGACTTGTGTAATGAAATATGTTTTTCATTCAAATATCATCTATGGCTATGGCATAGAAGATTAGGTCATGCTAGCATGAAACTAATCACTCAAATATCATCTAAAGAACTTGTAAGAGGAATTCCTCATATCAAGTTCATCAAAGATAATGTATGTGATGCTTGCCAATTAGGTAAACAGATTAAGGGTAGTTTCAAGACTAAAAATCAAATAAGCACCTCTAGGCCCTTACAATTGATCCATATGGACTTGTTTGGACCAATCTCTTCATCAAGTCTAGGAGGTAGCAAATATGCCTTTGTCATTGTTGATGACTATAGCAGATATACATGGACCTACTTCTCAAAACAAAAAAATGAATGCTTTAGATATTTTACCAAGTTCTGTAAACTTGTTCAAAATGAGAAGGGTTCTATGATTTCGTCAATAAGAAGCGATCATGGTGGAGAATTTCAAAACCACGATTTCCAAGAATTCTGTGAACTCAATGGATATAACCATAATTTCTCTACTCCAAGAAATCCTCATCAAAATGGGGTAGTAGAAAGAAAAAATCGAAATCTACAAGAAATGGCAAGAACCATGTTGAATGAACACAGCCTACCCAAATACTTTTGGGTCGAAGCCGTAAACACTGCATGCTATATTTTGAATAGAGTACTAGTAAGACCCTTACTCACCAAAACTCCTTATGAGTTATGGAACAACAAAAAACCCAATGTTTCATATTTTAAAGTCTTTGGGTGTAAGTGTTTTATCTTAAATGAAAAGGATAACTTAGGAAAATTTGATGCTAAATCCGATGAAGGAATCTTTCTTGGTTATTCTTCGGTTTCTAAAGCTTTTCGTATCTTCAATAAAAGAACTTTAATTATTGAAGAATCCATTCATGTTGTTTTCAATGAGATTTTCGAAATCAGGAAAAATGATTTTGATGATGATGTTAATTTTGATTCCTTGAATTTAAATGAAACCCCGTCTCCAACTAGCAACTTGGATGCATCCACTTCCGAAACATCCTTACCCAAGGATTGGAAGTATGTAGATGCTCATCCTAAGGAGCTAATATTAGGAGACACATCAAAGGGGGTTCAAACACGATCTTCTTTTAAAAATTTTTGTGCCAACGCCACTTTTCTCTCCCAAATTGAACCCAAATGCTTTGATGAAGCCATGAAAGATGATTCATGGATTATCGCAATGCAAGATGAATTGAATCAGTTTGAGAGAAATGAGGTGTGGACGCTTGTTCCTAGGCCAAATGACCATTTAGTAATTGGTACTAAATGGGTTTTCAGAAACAAGCAAGATGAAAATGGTATCATGGTTAGAAACAATGCTAGATTAGTGGCCAAAGGTTTCAACCAAGAAGAAGGTATCGATTACAAAGAAACCTTCGCACCTGTGGCTCGATTGGAAGCCATAAGGATGCTCCTTGCCTACGCTAGTAGTAATAATTTTAAGTTATTTCAAATGGATGTTAAAAGCGCTTTTTTAAATGGCTTTATTTTCGAAGAAGTTTATGTTGAACAACCTCCTGGATTTGAAAATAATAGCCTCCCTAATCATGTGTTCAGATTAACTAAAGCTCTCTATGGTTTAAAACAAGCCCCAAGGGCTTGGTATGAGAGACTTAGTTCTTTTCTTATCAAAAATAACTTTACAAAAGGCAAGGTTGATACTACATTATTTATCAAGAATTTTGAAAATAATTTTCTCATTGTTCAGATTTATGTTGATGATATTATCTTTGGCTCTACAAATGAATCTCTTTGTGAATCTTTTGCTAAAACTATGAGTCTTGAATTCGAAATGAGCTTAATGGGAGAATTAACATTCTTCTTAGGTTTACAAATCAAACAACTAAGCAATGGCATCTTTATTAGTCAAACTAAATATGCCATGAATGTATTAAAAAGGTTTAATATGAACAACTCAAAGGCTAGTAACACTCCTATGAGCACCTCCACTAAGTTAGAAATTGATGAAAGTGGAGAAAGCTTTGATCAAAAAACTTATAGGGGTATGATAGGAAGTTTACTTTACCTCACTGCAACCAGACCAGACATCATGTTCAGTGTAGGACTATGTGCTAGATTTCAATCAAACCCTAAGATATCTCATCTCAAAGCAGTTAAAAGAATATTTAGATATCTTAATGGTACCACAAATCTAGGATTATGGTACCCAAAATCAGAGAATTTTGAGTTAATTGCTTATGCTGATGCAGACTTTGCTGGTTGTAGATTAGATAGAAAAAGCACATCAGGATCATGTCAATTCTTAGGACATGCCCTTGTTTCCTGGTCATCAAAGAAACAAAACTCGGTTGCACTATCAACAACCGAAGCTGAATATATTGCAGCAAGTGCATGCTGTGCACAAGTTGTATGGATGAAAAACACTTTAGAAGATTACAAAGTTAATCTTAAAGATATTCCCATTAAATGTGATAACACGAGTGCAATTTGCTTAACCAAGAATCCTATACAACACTCAAGAACAAAACATATTGATATTAGACATCACTTTATACGAGATCATGTCACTAATCATGACGTAACCATAGAGTTCATTGATACTAAACATCAACTAGCTGACATTTTTACAAAACCTCTAAGTGAAGAACAATTTGATTTCATAAGAAGAGAATTAGGAATGTTGATATGTCCGAATAGATAAACTTGCTAAAATTATTTTTCGGACTATATTGAATTATCAAATCACTTGATTGCCATGTTTCTATGTGAAAATCTGCAACAAAATCTTGTCCGAATGCATCTTATTTATTCGAATGCTATAAAACATATTTTCTCGTACACTTTCATGAATAAATTTGATGAAGTGATGTGTATGTATTCCATCCTGCAAAATCTTTACGTATATAACAAAAGGGGGAAGAAGTATTTAAAGCAATCTATGTAAAATTCCTCTATAAGCTTGCTAACATTATTTTCCTGGTATCATAATTACTATGCTTTTGGTTGATGACAAAGGGGGAGAAATATATGAATTGATAAACACTGCTATGGTTATGCCATCCTTGCATCACCAAGAAATATATGAACATGTGCTAAAGTTTGCATTATGCCCTAAATTGATATCTTATCATGTGAAGAAAATGCAAAACTTGCTAGAATATTTCAAATGTGTGCATCATGTAATAGTGTTTCACAGCTTTATATGATAATGTTCAAACTACATGATGAATAGTTACAAACACAATGATACAAACTTGTTGATGTATGTCAAGCCTTGACATCATCTTTGAAGAGATACATCATGATGGGAGTATTGATAAGTTTAACTAATCTAACTTATCAATACGTCACTTGAATTCTTAGGTCTTGAATTCAAGGTTGACTTATCTCAACTATGGCATATAGACAGGGGGAGTTAAGGATAACTCAATTATCAATTGATTGTCATCATCAAAAAGGGGGAGATTGTTGAATCTCGGATTTTGATGATGAAGTCAATTGTCATTTGTTGTCTAATCTATGTGTTGAGATAAGTGTGCAGGATTATCTACGATGAAAGTTAAGACAAGCAGCAGGAGTTGCGTCGGAGTCAAGTTCATGATCACATTGGAAGTTCGAGAGTTCGACGGAAGTTCGGACGGTCGTCGGAGGTTCTGCGAGAACAGATCCGAGAAGTCCAGAAGCTTGCCAAGCGAAGCTCGTCGGAACTTGCCAAGTGGATCGTCAAAAAGTCCAGGAGTTTGCCGGAAGTCCGCAGGAGCATCACCGAGGGTTCATCAGATGATCGACGGAAGTTCGCCGGAAACTCGCCGGAAGAAGCGATTGACGCACCGAAGCAAAGCTGCAGAAATTGTCTTAGATTTAATCGTAGTTAGCACGTTAATTAAGTTAGAGAATGGGAGGTGATCCCATTGGCTTAATCTTGGGGCAATTGGGCCCCTGAAAGATTGAAATTGGGCCGAATGGAACTAACCATTCGGACCTTGATCGCACCAGGAGGTGCAACCGCCTAGGCCAGGAGGTGGCACCGCCTGAGCTCAGTCTTCGAGCAAGACTGGGCGGTGCAACCTCCCTGACAGAGAGGTGGCACCGCCTGAGCTCGGTCTTCGAGCTCTGCCAGGCAATGCAACCTCTCCAGTCAAGAGGTGCAACCGCCTGATCCCGGAATTCCGAGATTTGATCGTTTTGAGCTCCAAATTTGAATTGGGTTGGAGCCTATAAATACCCCACCCATTCAGCACTGAAAAGAAACAGACCTACACCGAAATCTTGATCTTTTCTGTGATTCTAAGAGCTCAAAAGTGTTGTAAAGCCTTTAAGTCTCCTCCTTCTGTTCTTCAAGTTTTTGAGTTGTAAAGTGAGGAGAGAAAGGTTTGTAAAGGTTGTCTCCTGAGCCTGTCAAAAGGAGAGAAACTGTAAAAGGGCAGTTGGCCTTCGCCTATTGAAGGAAGGCCTCTAGTTGACGTCGGTGACCTCATCGGTGGAGGAAGCCAAAAGTGAAGTAGGTCAAGACTGACCGAACCACTCTAAATCTCTGGTTTCGTTTATTTTGAGCACTTTATCATTACTGCAAACCTCCTTCATAACTACTACTTTCTGCGCTTTTACGAACAAGTTCTAAGTGCTGTTCTTTCAGAATCTGCATTTAGACGTAAATCTGCGTTTAGACGTAAATCTGCGTTTAGACGTAAAACTGCGTTTAGACGTAAACTACGTTTAAACGTAAAACTGTGTTTTAGACATAAACTAAGTTTGGACGTAAATCTGCGTTTAGACGTAAATCTGCGTTTAGACGTAAATCTACGTTTAGACGTAAAACTGCGTTTAGACGCAAACTGCATTTAAACGTAAATTGTGTTTAGACGTAAACTGCACTTAATCATAAGTTATCTTAGAGTCGGCTTTTGCTTCAAAACTAATTTTTATCGAACGAACGCAGCTTTTGTTTTTAATCGCTAAAAGATTTCCGCTGCACTAATTCACCCCCCCCCCCCCCCCCCCCCCCCCTCTTAGTGCTCTCGATCCTAACAGTACATTCGTAGTCGATGAGTTGAATGAATTATTATGGAGATATTAATTCACTGAGCTAGAAGGAGTTTTGATAGGTATGACTTACGGTCAGCTCGATATTGGGCCTAGAGTGTCACACATATATTGTAGGCATTACGATGAGTAGAGGTTCAGATATGAGATATCCGCCGAAGCCCCTATCTTATTGGGTATCCAATAAACCCCTGAATTATTGGATTCTATAAATGAGATCCAATAAGAGCCAATGAGAGATTATTGGATAGAGATCCACTAATTTAATAGGTTTGGGTAGTTAGATGGAAATCCAATACCCAATAGGGCAAGATCCATTATGGTTAAGTTGATAGGGGACCTCTATAAATAGGAGGAAACTAATGGCTCATAGGCTAGAGCTTTTTTGGTTACCTCTCCTATTCTCCTCCCCTTCTCCTCCTCAGATAGTAGGCTTGGAGTTTTGAGGAGCATCATCGTAACCCTACTATGTGGATCACCACTAGAGAGGATACTTGACCTTCTTCACCCTCTCCTAGAGATCTGTAGGGATTCAGGGATATACGATCTCCCTAGGTAACATAATCCTTTATATATGTAGTTTTAAGTTTCACGATTTTTTCACACAAATCTTTGCACGATGACGAACACATCTTTTGAGAAATTGGGGATTTTATTTTTATGTTCTTCCGCTATGCATGTGATGTCGCCCTCAGATTTCCCTACAATTTCGATGTCCCTCTCGAGTAACATATGACTAGGATTATTTAGGGCCTATGTTTGAAAGTGAATCGATCTCATTATCGTGATCTCATCGTGATCTGATTTCCATTGCATAAATCTATGGATATTACAATATACTTATGCATCAAGCAATATAAAGTGAGAAAATGCCATAATAGTAATAAGCAAAAAAACTACATGTTATGTCACACGTGTCATTACTCCCGTGATTGGCATGTAGGGCACCTATGATTAGCAAAAGGAATCTCAACAATATGTTTTGAATATGTACCATTTTTATTATTATGATTGATATTTCAAATGAAATTACTTGTGAAAAATAATAACAAGAAACTTCATCAAATACAACATCTTAAGATATCACATACCTATGTGTTTGTGGATCTATGCATTTTCACCCTTTCTTCCTTTTATCAAAGCTAATAAAGATACATTTCTTGGCCTTAATATCAAGTTTGCTTCTCTCTGAATCTGTTATGTGAACATGGTATGGAGAACCAAATACTCTGAAATATTTAACATTTGATTTTTCACAAACACGAGCTCATATAGAGACTTCAGATTGATTGGACTAAGAGGAGTCTGATTAATAACATAAGTTGCACATGCCATATATTCTGCCCACAAGGCTTTGGATAAATTCTTTGTATAAAGCTAACACTTACAAGTCTCTACAATATGTCAAATCTTTCGTTCAGTTACACCATTTTATTATGGTATATATGCATATGAAAATTCCCTTTTAATGTCATTCTCTTTGCAAAATGAATAGCATCTATTAGAAGTAAACTCTTTGCCAATATTGGTGCATAAATCTTTTAATTTTTGTTTTAAGAGCACTTTCAACTATTAACTTACTCTTGAAATTTTGAAAAAAACTTCTAATTTTTCCTTTATAAAATAGACTTAAGTGAACCTTATAAAATCATCAAAAATAGAGGTATATAATGAGAACCTAAATAAGATGGTATTTGAATACGACCCATTAGATTGCTATGAGTAAGGTCTAAGGGAAATTTACATCTTGAAAGTGATCTATCAAAAGGTTGCCTATATACTTTATCATATTGACACCCTTTACAAACTTCATTACCACTAAAAGTAGTAAGATTGGGAAGACCATTCACTGAATTTTTTTGCATCATAATCTTCAATTTAAAAAAAATTATATAACTAAGTCTAGCATGCCGGATTGATGCACCATCATTTGTACTCATATTATCAACATAAGAGGTTGATATTAATAAAATATATAAATCATTAACCCTTTTACTAGTATATACTACATCTAAATTTAATTCTTTTATATTATGAAGAAACTTGACTTCATAAGGACCAAAAAGAACACAATTTCCAACATCAACTACATTTACAATAGAGAAGAGATTTTTCTTCGTACTTTGGAACATGGTATGCATTCTTCAATTTAATAGGATCATTATTTTTATTTGAGATTATAATAGTGCCTTCCTTTTCCACTTAGGTGAATAGTGTTATCTAATAGTTGTTGAATCTTGGATTTTGATGATGAAATTAATTGATGAGTTTGTGATCTAATCTGCGTCACTCAAAATGCAGATTAGATCACAAACTGTTAGATTGCATGTTTCTAGTAATTTTAAAAAAATTATCATGACAATTGTATGTTTTATGATCAAGGAATAAAATGTTAGATTTAAATATAATGTTTATACACCTAATAAAATTAAACCTATGTATGTTTTAAGAAGCAATAATGTGTATCTTTATGATTTCCTTATTGCTTTTCGATTTTAAATAATAATACATGGCTTTTGTATAGAATACTAGAGTATGAAATCAATCACAAAATTTGAAACTAAAAGAACTTTAGCTACTTTTAATCTTATAGGAATCAATCTACATTACTTTCAATAAATTTCCCGAATGAAAGAAAAGTGATTTTGATGATGATTTTGGATTTGATAATTTATTTTTATATTTATCCAAACACTTGATTTATTCGACATGAGATGCATTTTATATGAAACACTTTGTTCTCGTATGATTTTATCTTTTAAGAGAAGATTTATCCAAACGAATCTTGATTCTTGATATTAATGATTTGAGATTTATTTTATGTCAATCAAGATATCTTGTTTGATCTCCTATGATTCTATTCACTATTTATTAAAGAGAATATCATTTTCAGAATTCAAGACTTAAGATTTTTCTTACTATTTGATCTCCTAAGATTTCTTTTTGATTATTTAGAGGATATTTGTTAAAATGAATCATATCTTTTGGTATTCATATGATCTTTGATATTATCTTTCATGACATGATTTTTATTATAAATAATTCCTTTGTATTTATGGTTATAAACCATTAATGTAAAGGGAAATGAATTGCGCCATTATATAATTCCTCTATTCTTTTTTCTTGTCTACAATGACAAAGGAGAGAAAGAAAATTGCTAGCATCTCAAAAGATTGATAAATCTATTTATGTCATTTTGAATCTCTTGAAAGTGATTTTGATGATTTGACGATTTGAATTTGAATGAGTTATTAATCCAAATCATGATCTTGATTTCTTAAAATTATAACTTGAGATTTTCTTTATATGAATCAAGATCATTTAATATGATTCTTCTTTTCACTATTTGATTTATCCAAATAAATCATAATTTTTCTCTTGATTTTTTTGATATTTGATTTACGACTTGAAAGTTATTTTAGTACTCCCTTGTATTCATGAAGTGTATATCTCATCATCAAATTAATTTTTCTTAATATTCTTCATGTGATGATTTGATAACTGATGTAAAGAGAAATGAACTACAATATTGTATTCTTCCCTTTTTTTTTTACAATAACAAAGGGGGAGAAAGTATTGTTAGCTTATAGAGAAGAAAACTTGCTAGTTTGCATATTCTAAAATGATGTGAAATTTGTTAACTTGCATGTTATAAAATGATGTAAAATTTACTAGCTTGGATGATGTAAAACTTGCTAAAATTGCTAGCTTGCTCGTCTCAAAAGAGAAGCAAATTTTGCTAACTTGCACATTTCAAGAAGATGCAAAAACAGGTTATCTTGCATATCTCAAAAGATACAAAAGTTTTGCTAACTTTCGTATATGAAAATCTTGCTAGCTTGCATATTCAAAACAAGCTACCTAACTAGCTTGCATACTTGAAAACTTGCTAGTTCCACTTCTCCTTTTTGTCGATGACAAAAGGGAAGAAGTTATGATGATGATCATGTTGAATCTTGAATTTTGATGATGAAACCAATTGATAATGTTTATGATTTAATCTGAATTTTGAGTGACGTAGGATACTTTGATCAGGGAAAGACAATTAAAGCAGGAAGAATCATGTTAGGCTGGAGGAAAACGTGTTAGAAGATTGGACATTGGGCCGGAGGATCGATCGACGTATCAACAGAAGGCTTCAGGCCATGGATTCGGGCGTCGGGTCAAGAAGAGCGGATATTGCACCAAGTATATCGAAGTTGCAAGGTCAACCGGCCGATTGGGTAATAGGCCACAAGAGAGGACGATGTGCTGAAGAATCGGACGAAGAGTCGATGGACCAATGACATGTCGGACGACAAGATTCATACTTAGTAATAATTGTCTAGATCGAAGTGTGTTTTTGTTTGTGCAGGATAAACTACGATAGCAAGGCATAAAGTAAAATAAAGTCTTGGAGTCAAGAACACGATTTCGTTGGGAGTTTGAGAATTCGTCGGAAATCCGAACATTCATCGAAAGTTCGGTCGGAACCAACAGAGAAGTCCAGGAGCTTGCCAAAGAAGCTCATCAGAACTCGCCAAGAAGATTGTCGTGAAGTCCAGGAGCTTGTCTGGAGTCCGTCGGAACATTACCGAGAGATCATCGGAAGTTCGTCGAAAGATCGTCGGAAGAAATCGGACTTATCTTGCTTAGAATATATCTTAGGAATCATAGTTAGTACATAATTAGAGTTGAGATTGGGAGGTAATCCCATCAACTCTATTAGGGGCCAACTAGGCCTGAAGCTGGACTGGTTTGGGCCGGATTGAAGGCCTAACCAGGGTGCTGAATCCTTGGCCGACAGTGGCACTGCTTGGGGAACAACACCCTAGGATTCTTGGGTAGTGGTACCACCTTTGTTCGGTGGTGGTACCGCCTAGTACTAGATCTGACGGTGATAGTACCGCCCAAGAATGGCGGTGGTACCGCTAGTACCTAGGAAACCTGGGATGAGACCTTTTAAAGCTCCAAGTTTGAATCAACTTGAAGCTTATAAATACCTCTCTCATCCCTAGTTAACACACACAAGCATAGAGAATTTAAAGCGGGAAAAATGCTATTGTACTCTCTTGTGAGAATCCTCCTCTTCTAGTTTAAGTGTTAGAATAGTTTGAGAGAGGAGTGAGTGCTTGTACGAGTTGTCTCCTAAATCCGGTAAAAGGAGAAAAGGGGTGTAAAAAGGAGGTTGATCTTCACCTATTAAAGGAAGATCGATAGTGGATGTCATGGCCTCGACGGAAGAGGAATCGGAGGAGTGGATGTAGGTCACGACGACCAAACCACTATAAATTGGTTTGTATTTCTGTTTTGCCATTCATCTTAATTGCAAACTGTTTTCCTTACTTTACATCAACTAAACTTCCGTATGCTTTCAATCTAAAGATCTTTCCGAAATGGTTTTCATCGAAATCAGATTTTATCGTACAAAGGTTTTTCTAACCGATGTAATTTTTACTGTTGCACTAATCCCCCCCCCCCCCCCCCTCTCTTAGTACCGACTCGTTCCTAACAGTTGGTATTAGAGCCTCGTATGTCTCATTTGGTTTAACACCTAAGATAAATGGCTCATTTCGGCTTTCAAGAGGGACTTTCTCTCATTTGTCCTCCCTTTTTCAATGGGATGGACTACACTTATTGAAAAACTCGAATGAGAGTTTACTTGCTTTTGATTGATTTAAATTTATGGAATATGATCGAAAATAGATTTCAAAGGTCTTCTCTTCCAATGAATGATTGGAATGATTTGGAGAAGAAGATATTTTCTCTAAATGCTACAGCTATGAATGCTCTATTTTGTATCTTAGACAAAAACGAATTTAATCGAGTTTCTTTGTGTGAAACGGTTTTCAATATTTAGCACATTCTTGAAACCACACACGAAGGCACTAGTAGATTAAAAGTTTCAAAGATTAATCTTTTAATACATGATTTCGAATTGTTTCATATGAAACCAAGTGAAACCGTTGTTGACATGTACACTCGTTTTACGGATATTGTCAATGGTTTAAAATCATTTGGTAAAAGTTTTTTGGATTTTGAACTTATAAACAAAATTTTACGTTCTCTTTCTAAAGATTAGGATTCAAAAGCAACTATTATACAAAAGGCTAAAAGCCTAAACAACCTTCCACTCGAAGAACTAATTGGGTCTTTAATGACCTACGAAATGAACAATGTGGCAAAAAAGGAACTCGAGAACAACCTTCCAAAAAACAGGAATGATTTCAGACTTGGAATACATGAAGATCACTCGAGCATAAGCTCAAGTGATGGTGAACTTGAACTACTCATGAAATTTATAAAGTTCATTAAACAAAAATTAAAGAACAAAAAGAATGGAACTACTTGCTATGAATGCAAGAAGAAGTTACCAAAAGACGAATCGAGCTCCTCCAAAGATGAGGAGAAAATCAACAAAAGTGAGGTGGCAAACTATGCCTTAACGGCTTTTGACGATGAGGAAAACGAAACTCCCTTAATTTATTTCGAAATTACATGATGCTTTTAATGAGTTATTTTTAATTTAGTTTAATTATTTTTCTTAAAAATTGTATGTTTAATAATATAATGAAAATGTTAAAAAATTAGGATCATGCTTATCATTCTAATAATTTTGAAAATGATCATAAAAATTATATGTCTTATGATAAATGAACAAAATGTTAGAATTAAATCTAGTGATTAATTTCTTGTATGGTATAAACAATTATGTGTATTGTGATGATTTTGTATTGCTTTTCGAGTTTTGTTGGATGGCTTTCATATGAAAATTTTGAGCATACTTATATAAAATTAATCACATAAAAAGATAAATCAAATCTTTTGTCTAAAGAAACTATAATGTGTATCATATTGATTTTCATATTAATTTTTAATTTTGATTGAAAATGATTTATGTCTAATGAAACTATGCTTGATATCTTAATGAAAATGTAATAATGATTTGAAAGCATGCTTAACAAGTTTATATTTCAAACTTTTGCATGATAATTTTTGTGATCTTTTGAAAGTTCTTTTTCGGTGTTAATGAATGATGCATGGATTTGAAAGAAAAGAACATGCATGTATGAAATCAATCGATAAGTTGAAACAAAAAGAGGAAAGCATTTTTCTTGAAAATTTTCTTTTTCTCTATCTTATCGATTTTTCACTGAGAGACCAATACAATTATTTATGTCATTTTGAATCTCTTGAAAGAAATGTTGAGATTTTGATGATTTTGATAATTTGAATTTGAATGAGTTTTATCAAAATCATGATCTTGGTTTCTTGGGATTACTTGAGATTTTTTAAATCAAGATCTCTTCTTTATACACCTACAATTTTTTATTCTTGGAAGAGATTTACTATATAAATAATGTCTTTTGGTATTTAAGTGGTCTTATCTTTGATGACATGATTTCTTTATATTTATGACACGAATGCCTTGAAATGATTGAAATATTTTACACTATTATGCTTTTCCCTTATTCTTTCTTGTTTACAATGATAAATAGAGAAAAAGTTATGATCATGCATGGTAGGATGTAATTTGATAAATTGATATCATCATGATGTGAAATATTTATAATTTGGAATGATGCATGTAATACTTGTACTTTTTATTATGATGATGTATGTGATGTATTGCATATGACGTGAATCATGATTGAAATTGCCTTGATTTGAATTCAAGGTTTATTTCATTTATGGTATTTTGAAATAAGAATGAATACTTTACCTTTGTCATGATTTGAAAATCATTGTAAAAGGAAAAAGAACTACAAAATTATATTCTTCCCTTCTTTTTAACAATGACAAAGGGGGAGAAATATTGCTAGCTCAAAATGTAAAATTTGGAAACTTGCATTTTGCAAAAGAGGCAAAATTGCTAGCTCAAACATTGCAAAGGAAGCAAAAATTTGCTAGCTTGAAAATTGTATGGAGAAAGAAGTGCTATCTTACATATCTCAAGAAGCAAAACATGCTAACTTGCACATCTAACAAAATTTAGAAACTTATATATTTCTAGAAGCAAGAGTTACTTTCTTGAACATCTCAAATTGCTAGCTTGCATATTTTAAAATATTGTAAAATTATTGCTAGCTTGCATGATGATAAAATTGAAGCTTATGTTTAGTATATGATGATTTGCCATTATATCCAAATATTTGAAAAGTGGACTTCTACTTTTTGTTGATAACAAAGGGGGAAAAGTATGATGATGTTATTCATAAGTTTATGATAACATGTTGCTTGGATTTTTGAATCCAGGAGTTCTATCAATATGGCATATTGATAGGGGGAGTTTGGTTAAACTCCGGGAGTTAAGGTTAACTCTATCATCAATTGGTTATCATCATCAAAAAGGGGGAGATTGTTGAATCTCAAATTTTGATGATGAAACCAATTAATAGTGTTTATGATTTAATCTGCATTTTGAGTGACGCTGGGTGCTTCGATCAGGAAGAGATAATTAAAGTAGAAAGAATCATGTTGGGCTAGAAGAAAATGTGTCAGAAGATTGGACGTCGGGCCGGAGGATCGGTCGACGTATCTGCTAGTTATAGGTGCCCAGCAAGCCAATCACGTGAGTGATGGCACGTGTGACTTAATACAGAATCTTTTTGCTTATTATATTTTGGCATATATCACTTTATAACTATTGCATATATGCATATATATTGTGATATCCTTGGATTTGTGCAATGGGAATCGGATCGTGATGAGATCACGATAATGAGATCGATTCACCTTTAAACACAAATCCTAAATAATCCCGGTCACAGGTTACTCAAGAGGGACATCGTGATAACCGGACATACTAGTGTGTTGTATACCCGTCTATATGATGGATGCAACTGGTCTCATAGTTGCTCGTGTAGGGACACTAGGGATACAATACAGGTGCTCATTGGATAATGAGTTCACTGATTGATCCGCTTACGGAATGCTGGATGGTTGATGATGCCTTATTGTCAGATAGTGATTCCGTAGTTCTAGTGGTGTATCTGGTCCTTAGACTTGAGACACCAAGGATGTCCTGTATGAGTGCTCCACTCTTTGATACTAGACTTATAGGTTTGGTTGTCCCAGATCTAGTATAACTGGTCATTGGGAGTGGTAGTCAACCTTACGAGGGCCATTGAGTGTCGATAGAGGATCATCCACTCTCGACGTCATGAGAGGAATATCCCATGTGTTCTTGCTCAGACAAATCCCTGGCCAGGGTCATTCGGGTTGAGAGAGAAAGAGTTCTCCGGGAGAATCTGATTAGAGCGAGACTCGAGTAGAAACCGTATGGGTCTAACAACACCATGCTCGATATACGGTCTCTGAGTTATTAGATGGATGAGAGACTATAGGTACACGGTAATTGAGGATAGACAAGTCCAAAGGATTGGATTCCCTTGTATCATCTAGGGATTATGGCGTAGTGGCCTAGTACATCCGTAGTCGATGAGTCGAGTGAATTATTACAGAGATAATAATTCATTGAGTTAGAAGGAGTTCTGATAGATATGACTCACGGCCAGCTCGATATTGGGCCTAGAGGGTCACACAAATATGGTAGGCATTGCGATGAGTAGAGGTTCGGATATGAGATATCCGACGGAGCCCTTGTCTTATTGGATTTCCAATAAGCCCCTGAATTATTGGATCCCATGGACGAGATCCAATAAGAGCCCATGAGAGATTATTGGATAGAGATCCACTAATCTAAAAGGCTTGGGTTATTGGATATAGATCCAATACCCACTAGGGGAGGATCCATTAGGGTTTGATAAGGGATCTCTATAAATAGGAGGGATTCAGAGCCTCATAGGCTAGAGCCTTTGCTTGCCTCTCCTATTCTCCTTCCCCTCTCTATCTCAAAGCAGGCCTGGAGTTTTGAGGAGCGTCGTCGCAGCCCTGCTGTGTGGATCACCGCTAGAGAGGAGGACGCTTGACCTCCTTCACCCTCTCCTAAAAATCTGTAAGGAAACAGGGATATACGATCTCCCTAAGTAACACAATCTACTCTATACGCAGTTTTAATTTTTGTGGATTTTGCGCACCAATCTTTGCACGACGATGAACATCTCTTTGGGAATAGGGGATTTTGTTTTTTTTGTTCTTCCGCTGCGCATGTGATGTCGCCCCCAAGATTTCCCAATAGTATCGACAGAAGGCTTCGGGCCATGGATTCGGGCATCAGGCCAAGAAGAGCAGCTATTACACCAAGTATATCGGAGTTGCAAGGTCAACTGGTCGATTGGACAATAGACCGCAAGAGAGGACGATGCACCGAAGAATCGGATGAAGCGTCGATGGACCAATGACATGTCGGACGACATGATTCATGCTTAGTAATAATTGTCTAGATCGAAGTGTGTTTTATATGTACAGGATTAACTACGATAGCAAGGCATAAAGCAAAATGAAGTCCTAGAGTTAAGAATGCGATTTTGTTAGGAGTTCGAGAGTTCGTCAGAAGTCCGGACATTCGTTGGAAGTTCTACCAGAACCAACCGAGAAGTCCAGGAGCTTGCTAAAGAAGCTCGTAGGAACTCTCCAAGAAGATCATCGTGAAGTCCAGGAGCTTGCTAGGAGTCCGCTGGAACATTATCGAAAGATCGCTGGAAGATCGCCAGAAGCTTGTCGGAACAAATCAAACTTATATTGCTTAGAATATGTCTTAGGAATCATAGTTAGCATATAATTAGAGTTGGGATTGGGAGGTAATCCCATCAACTCTATTAGGGGCCAACTGGGCCCAATGCTGGACTGGTTTGTGCTAGATTCAAGGCTCAACTAGGGTGCTAAAACCCTAGCCGACGGTGGCACTACCTAGGGAATAGCACCCCAGGATTCTTGGGTGGTGGTACCACCCCTGTTCGGTAGTGGTACCACCTAGTACCAGATCCTGCGATGGTAGTACCGTCCAAGAATGGCGGTGGTACCGCTAGTACCCAGGAAACTTGGGATGAGACCTTTTTAGGCTCAAAGTTTGAATCAACTTGAAGCCTATAAATACCTCTCTCATCCCTGGTTGACACACACAAGCACAAAGAATTTAAAGTGGGAAAAACACTGTTGTAATCTCTTGTGAGAATCCTCCTCTTCTAGTTTAAGTATTAGAATAGTTTGAGAGATGAGTGAGTGCTTGTAAGGGTTGTCTCCTAAACCCAGTAAAAGGAGAAGAGAGGTGTAAAAAGGAGGTTGATCTTCGCCTATTAAAGGAAGATCGATAGTGGATGCTGGTGGCCTCGATGGAAGAGGAATCAGAGGAGTGGATGTAGGTCACGATGACCGAACCACTATAAATTGGTTTGCATTTCTGTTTTGCCATTTATCTTAACTGCAAACTACCTTCCTTGCTTTACATCAACTACACTTCTATATGCTTTCAATCTAAAGATCTTTCCTAAATGGTTTTCATCGAAATCAGATTTTATCATACGAAGGTTTTTCTAACCAACAAAATTTTTACCACTATACTAATTCACACCCCCCCCCCCTCTTAGTGTCGACTCACTCCTATCAGATCATGCATGGTGTACTTTGATTATGCATAAAATACTTATAATTTTAAGATACATGTAATGATGTAATTAATTGGTTCTTTCAATATTCACGATACATGCAATGATGAAATAGTCATGATTTTATGAATTCAAAGTTTCTATCAATATAGCATATTGGGGGAGTTTAAGTTAAACTCCATCATCAATTGATTGTCATCATCAAAAAGGAGAAAATTATTGAATCTCGGATTTTGATGATGAAATCAATTGATGAGTTTGTGATCTAATCTGTGTTTTGAGGGACGTATGACTAGCTTTGATTAAGAAGAGGCAAATTGATTGAAGTAGGAGGAATCAGACATTGGGCCAGAGTTGAACATGTCAAGAGATTGGACATCAAATCGGAGGATCAATCGACATGCTAGCATAAGGACTTTGTGTCATGAGTTTGGGTATCGGGCTGAAGGATTGGACATTGCACTAAGAAGATTGAAATTTGCAAGAGTTAACATGCCGATTAGGCAATATGCTAAAGGAGATGATGATGCGCTGAAGGATCGAACGAAGTGTCGGAAGAACCAATGACATGTCGGACAACATATGATTTGTGCTTTGTAATAATTTGTTTAAATTGAGTTAGTTTAAGTCTAATTGAGTTAGTATTGGGGTGAAATAATGTCAACTCAATTAGGGGCCAATTGGGCCTGAATCAGGGTTAAATTGAGCCTGCTGTTTGGCCCATTCAATATCCTGTAGTAGGGACTAACGGTGGTACTACTCAGACTAGGCAATGGTATCACCCAAACACAGTCTTCCAGATTATGTCAAGTGGTGGTATTGCTAAACTATGTTAGGCGGTGGTATCGCCAGACTATGTCAAGCGATGGTACCACCAACTTGGGTGGTGGTACCACCCAAACATAGTCTCCCAGACTATGTCAAGCGGTGGTACCGCTAGACTAGGTAATGGTACCGCCTAGTGTTAGAAAGTACTAGCGGTGGTACCACCTAATACTGGTGGTGGTATCACTAGTACCCCAAAATCCTAGGGAGTCAAATTTTTTGCCATAATTTTGAAGTCATTTGGGGCCTATAAAAACCTCACTCATCCCTACTCAGTTTACATAAGAACTGAGAGTGAAAGAAAGAAAGAATATGCTATTGTAATATTATGAGAACTCCTCTCAAGCTTTAAGTGTTAGGTGAAGTTTAAGAGATGGGTGAGTGGTTGTAAAGGTTATCTTATAAACCTCTGAAAAGGAGAAAAAGGAGTGTTAAAGGGTGGTTGATCTTCGCTTGTTGAAAGAAGATCGATAATAGAAGTCGGTGGCCTCGAGTGAAGAGGAATCGGGTGTGGATGTAGGTCACGATAACCGAACCACTATAAAATTAGTCTGCCTCCCTTTGCTTGTTTACTTATTTTGTAACTATTTTACCTACTTATTAGTATTCTTATAAATATTTTTAAGTTTAAATGTCTTTCCGATACGACTTTATTGAATGAAGATTTCTAAACAGACATGATTTTATGAAAGGACTGATTCACCCCACCCCCCCCCCCCCCCCCCTAGTGTCGATTTCGATCCTATTAGTTGATATCAGAGCCAAGTTACTCTCTATTTAGTTTAACACCCAAGAAATATGGTTTTTTTCTACTTTCAAGGGGGTCTTTCTATCACTCGTCCTCCTATGTCCAATGGGACAGACTACACATATTGGAAAACACGAATGAGAGTTTTCTTACTTTATTTAAATTTTAATTTATGAAATATTATCAAATATGGTTTTTAACAACTCTCTAAACTTATGAATGAATGGAATGATTTTGAGAAAAACTCATTTTCGTTAAATGCAAAAGCTATGAATACTTTGTTTTGTGCTTTGGATAAAAATGAGTTTAATCATATTTTGACTTATGAAACTACACATGACATTTGTCACACTCTTGAAATCACACATGAAGGCACAAGTAGGGTTAAAAAAATCAAAAATAATCTTTTGATGTATAGTTTTGAATTATTTTGAATGGAACCAAGCGAAACCATTGGAGACATGTACACCCATTTTATATATGTCATCAATGGTTTGAAAGCACTTGGTAAAAGTTTTTCTAATTTTGAACTTGTTAACAAAATACTAAGATCCTTTCTAAAAAGTTAGGATCCAAAAGTGACGACAATATAAGGGACAAAAACTTGAACAATTTCCTTCTTGAAGAACTTATCGGGTCTTTAATGACCTATGAAATAACACATGATGAAAATGATGAACATGAGAATAATCTTCCAAAGAACAAGAAGGATTTGATACTTTATACAAATGAATACCACTCAAGTGAAAGCTCAAGTAATGATGACTTTGAACTCCTTACAATAAAATTAAAGAAACTCATAAAATAAGAATATAAGAATAAAAATGAACTTAAAAAGAATAAAACAACTTGTTATGAATGCAATTGGCTGGGGCACTTCAAAAGCAAATGTCCATAACTGAAGAAGAAGGTGCTTGCACAAAAGAAGAAGAAAGCACTCAGGGCAACATAAGACGAAACGAGTACGCCCGAAGATGAGGAGCAAATCAACAAAGACAAGGTGGCGAACTATACCTTAATAGCCTTCGACAATGAGGTAAGTGACTTAACCAAAACTCATTTACCTTACTATAAAATTAATTGATGCATTTCATGAGTTATTTTTAAATTAGTTAGTAAGAAATAAAAAATACAAAAAAAATCATGCTTCTCTTTCTAGTGATTTTGAAAAATTAAAAATGAGCATGACAATTACATATTAGCTCCTTACACTAAATGCAATGAGTTAGATTCACTAAAAAGGAAAAATATATTACTACAACAAATAATAATAAAAGAAAATCATTGGAATTAAAATAATTATTAATAAATCGAATCTTTTGTTTACAGATGCTATGTTAGTGGATATAACTCATTAAGTATTTGTGTAATAAGTGATATAAATTTGAATACTTATTTGTGTAATAAGCATACCAAATAAAAATAATTCTATGAATGCTTAAATGTTTATCTTAATGATTTTCGTGATGAAGCTTGTTTTTCAGTTTTTAAACATTGATGCATATTTTTATTTAGCATAAAAGATAAAGGCATGTTTGTATAAAATAAATTACATAAATTGAAACACATAAAATGGGGAATGCATCTCTTTTGAAAATGTCTTTATTTCTAAAACTTATCAAGTTTTTCAATCCATGTATATTATTATTTTTTGAATTTCTTGAACTATGAAAGTGATTTTAATGATATGAATTTGAATAAGTTATTATCCAAATCATGATCTTGATATCTTGATAATTATAACTTAAGATTTTTATATAAATTAAGATAACTCACTGTAATTCTTTCATTTTATTAAAGAGAATTATCCAAATGAATCATGATTTCTCTTTTGATTTCTCAGAATTATAAATTAGATTTTTTATAAATTATTTTTTATTCTCTCTTTCACTAAAAAGGAGAAAAGAGTTGTAAGAGGGTAGCTGGTCTTCACCCATTGAAGGAAGACCATTAGTGGACGTCGGTGGCCTCAACGGAAGAGGAATCGAAAGTGGACGTAGGTCACGACAAGTGAACTACTAAAAACCCGGTGTACTTGGTTTACATTTCTGTTCTAATTTTCATTCTCATATTGTAAACTAATTTACTTGCTTACTACTCTCACTATGCTTATGAACACACTTTCAAGTTAAACTCTTTCTGATATCGATTTTTATCGAATGAGAATTTTCAAACCATCGTTTTTATCGTAAACACTAATTCACCCCCCTCTTAGTACCGACTTGATCCTAACAATAGTTATATCATTACTTTTATATTGATGAAGATCGGTAAATTTGGTACCATCACTAGTGAGATGATGACCATATCCTGAATTAATAATCCAATCATTTTCAAAATAGATAGATGTCATGGTCTTATTAGTTTAGCTATAAAGCATTTGCCCTAATCTTCATTAGTAGCATTAGAACAATCTTTTTTATTTGTAATATTTTCTTCTTTAATCTTCACATGATAATTTTTCTTGATATAGCCTAACTTGCCACACCTATAACACCTGATATTCTTTCAATTTGCACCATTATTTCAAGAAGACTCTTGTTTGATGTTAGCATTATCCTTCTTCTCTTTATCATTATCATTACTCTTTTCTTTTATTTGTCAAAAGGACATCTCCATCTCCCCCTAAAGTATAAACTCTTGCCATTTGATAAATTAGAGATTCTTGAGAAATAAAAAGATTTTTCAACTCTACTAAGGATGGTTATTGAACCCATCCTTGAATAGATGTAACATAAGGAGTATTTTTTTTCTGAAGACTACGAATAATATAATGGTGCATCAAAAATAGACTCATTTAGATCTAAGAGTGATATCTCTAAACATAAATTTTTAATCTTCAAAAAATACTAAGAAATTAAGAGATCTAGATAATATTTGCTAAATGATTCTCTAAATATTAAAGTCGAGTCATATTCTTTTTGTTGAGCAATGCATCAAGAGTGATCTAAATCTCTGAAGCTAATTTGAATGAATAATATATTCAAAGAGGTAATAAGAAATAGATCTTTTTAATACAAATTCAGCCTTTGCATTTAAATTCCATCTCTTCATGTTGTCACCGCAGCATCTAGTGTTGTTATTATGACCAACCACATCTCATAGATCTTCCCCTATAAGATAAGATTTCAAATAAGTCTTCCAGATCTTATAGTTAGACTAATTGAGAAGTTTAATACTAAATTCACTAACTCGACTATAATATTTCATAGTTGAAAAAGGTTATTTTCTTGACCAAAGATATCTTGAAAATACATATTACCATCCTTGTGGCTCTTAAAAACATAGATATCATATGTGTTAGGATCGAGAGCACTAAGAGCGGGGGGGTGAATTAGTGCAGCGGAAATTTTACAGCGATTAAAACCGAAAGCTGCGTTCGTTCGATAGAAACTATTATGATGCAAAAGCTGATTCACAGTTTGTATCTAAGTGCAGTTTGCGTCTAAGCGCAGATTGCGTCTAAGCGCAGTTTGCGTCTAAACACAGTTTGCGTCTAAGCGCAGTTTGCGTCTAAACACAGTTTGCGTCTAAGCACAGTTTACGTCTAAACGCAGTTTGCGTCTAAACGCAGTTTGCGTCTAAACGCAGTTTGCGTCTAAACGCAGATGACAGTTTGCAGTTCTAAATGAAATCAAGACGTAAACGTAAACTGCACAGAACCTTGTTCGTAAAAGCGCAGAAGACAGTTTGCAGTTGTAAATGAAATCAAAAGACGTAAACGTAAACTGCACAGAACCTTGTTCGTAAAAAAGCGCAGAAGACAGTTTGCAGTTGTAAGTGAAATCAAGACGTAAACGTAAACTGCACAGAACTCATTTGTAAAAGCGCAGAGAGACAGTTTGCAGTTTGTAGATGGAACCAAGACGTGAACGTAAACTGCATAGAACTCGTTCGTAAAAGCGCAGAGAGCAGTAGCTATGTAGGAGGTTTGCAGTAATGATAAAGTGCTCAAAATAAACGCAAACCAGAGATTTAGAGTGGTTCGGTCAGTCTTGACCTACTCCACTTTTGGCTTCCTCCACCGATGAGGTTACCGACGTCAACTAGAGGCCTTCCTTCAATAGGCGAAGGCCAACTACCCTCTTACAGATTCACTCCTTTTGACGGGCTTAGGAGAGAACCCTTACAGATGTTTTCTCTCCTCTCTTTACAACTCAAACTTGAAGAACAGAAGGAGGAGGAAAAACTAGCAGTTTTGAGCTCTAAGAACCACTGAAAAGATCAAGATTTCGGGTAAGTTCTTGCTCTTTTCAGTGCTGAATGGGTGGGGTATTTATAGGCCCCAACCCAATTCAAATTTGGAGCTCAAAACGATCAAATCCCGGAATTCCGGGATCAGGCGATTGCACCTCTTGACTGGAGAGGTTGCACCGCCTGGCAGAGCTCGAAGACCGAGCTCAGGCGGTGCCACCTCTCTGTCAGGGAGGTTGCACCTCTCTGCCAGAGCTCGAAGACCGAGCTCAGGCGGTTGCACCTCCTGACTGGAGAGGTTGCACCGCCTGGCAGAGCTCGAAACTTGAGCTCTGGCGGTGCTACCTCTTGACAGAAGAGGTTGCACCGCCCAGTCTCGCTCGGAGACTGAGCCTGGGCGGTTGCACCTCCTGGCTGGGGCGGTGCTACCTCTTTCACTATTTCAGCTCACTTGGTTTGGCTCCAAACTTGGCCCAAACCAGTCCGAACTTGGGCCTAATTGGCCCATACTTGGGTTATAGGATTAACACCTAATCCTAACCCTAATTAATGTGCTAACTATGATTTTAAAGACATTTTCTAAGCTATTACAAAGTCTGCAAGTCAAGACTTCTTCTGGCGAGCTTTCAGCAAACTTCCGACGGTCTTCCGATGAACTCTCGGAAACCATTCTGCGGACTCCCGGCAAGCTCCTAGACTTCACGATTTGTTCTTAGCAAGTTCCAACGAGCTTCTTCGGCAAGCTCCGATCTTTCTCGGCGAGCTCCGCGAACTCCCAACGAACCTTCCGGCGAGCTTCCGAAAAACCCTTCGGCAAGCTCCCAACTCATTCTCGGCTAGTTCCGGTAGCATTCCCGATGAACCTTCGGACTTCCGTCGAACTCTCGAACTTGCAACAAATCCTTCGCGCTTGACTCCGACACTTTATTTCACTTTATGTCTTCATCGTTATCATAGCTAATCCTGCACAATTAAAGAAAAACTTCGATCGAGACAATTAATCCTAAGCAATTAACCAAGTTGTCTGGCATGTCATTGGTCCCTCGACGCTTCGTCCGATTCTTCGGCGCATCGTCCTTTCCTGCAGCCTATTGCCTAATCGGCCAGTTGACTCCGCAACTCCGATATCCTTGGCACAATACCCGCTCTTCTTGGCCCGATGCCCGAGTCCACGGCCCGAAGCCTTCTGTCGATACGTCGACCGATCCACCGGCCCGACGTCCAATCTTCTGACATGTTCCTTCGGCACAACATGATTTTCCTGTTTTAATTGTCTCATTCTGATCAAAGCATCCTGCGTCACTCAAAACGCAGATTAAATCATAAACATATATCAAGTAGTTTCATCATCAAAATACGAGATTCAATAATCTCCCCCTTTTTGATGATGACAACCACTTGATGACGGAGTTAAACTTAACTCCCGGAGTTTAAACAAACTCCCCCTATCAATATACCTTATTGATAGAAACTCTTAGATTCAAAAATCTAAGCAACATGTCATCATAATCGGAGTTAACCTTAACTCCCAGAGTTTAAACAAACTCCCCCTATCAATATGCCATATTGATAGAACCTTGAATTCAAACTGAATTCAAGTCATTGCAATATTCATCATGAATACTTGCAACACGTCAACATGAACATATGCATAAACTTATGCATCACATGTCATGTCATCAACATACTTTCATCAATATACTTCTCCCCCTTTGTCATCAACAAAAAGGAGAAGTATCACAATCAAGTGTTTGTGATATTAGTTTAACTTATTGCATGAAAAACATAATATCAAGTTTTATCATCATGCAGTTTTAAAGCCAAAAAATTTAGCAAATGTTACATCATGCTTAGAACATTCAAGCTATCAAGTTTTAGATATGCAAGTTTTACAGTATACAAGATAGCACTTGGTATGAAAATTAGAGATGTTCAAGATAGCAAGTTCTATATCATGCAAGCTAGCAAATTAGAGATGTTCAAGAAGGCAACTCTTGCTTCTTGAAATATGCAAATTTGTCAAGTTTTGCTAGATGTGCAAGTTAGCATTTTTGCCTCTTGAGATAGGCAAGATAGCACATATGCTTCTTTTGAGATAGCAACTTTTCGCTTCTCTTTAGACTACAAGCTAGCAATTTTTACGATATACAAGTTTCGCAATATACAAGCTAGCAAAAACTTCGAAAGCAAATGCAAGATAACTTTCTTGTGTAGGCTCATGATTATTGCTTCCTATTGTAATGTGCAGGTTGCAAGTCTTGCTTCTTGAGATATTCAAGATAGTGATTTTCAAGAAGACAATTTTTGCTTCTTGAAATAAGCAAGTTAGCAATCAAGTTTTTGCATCTTCTTGACTTGTGCAAGCTAGCTATCTCCCCCTTTATCATTGTCAAAAAGAAAGGAATAATACAGTTTTGTAGTTCTTTTTCCTTTTACAATGATTTTAAAATCATGACAAAGGATGAATAATCAAGTTATGAATGTCAAGACAATTTTTCATTATGAATATTTTATCATTGCATGCATCGTTATCATAGGTTGAAGTATTACATGCATAATTTCATATCACCATTCATAATTACATTAATGTTTCAATATAGCAATTTCTTCTCAAAGTGTGTAACTTAGCACTCATAGCATTTTAAATCATGATTTACATCATATGCAACACATCACATCATAATTAGAAAGCACAAGTATTGCATGCATAATTGCACATCATAAATGTTTCATATCATGATGGTATCAATTTTGTCAAATTATATCCTACCATGCATGATCAAAACTTCTCCCCATTTTATCATTTCAAGGCATCATAGATCAAGTTATGATTCGTGATTCATCATAAAGCAAGTTAGTTTTCAATCATCACATAAGGCATTTAAGGAATTTTTGAAACATAGGAGAATGATTAATTTAAGCATACAATGTTTCAATCCAATTCAAGTCATGAATATCAATGCTTTCATATTGTGAGTATCAATTCATGAATACCACAAGTTATTATTTGTGACTTCAATTTTGCAAGATCAAGATTATGATTTAGATAAAACTTATTCAAATCAAATCATTAACTTGAAATTCATAATCAAGTCATTAAAATTAATTTCGAGATTCACAAAATATCATGAAATCATTAATCTCGATCAGATGGGAAAAGCATTTTTTAAGAGATTCTTTTTCATCTAATCATGCCTTAGTCTTTATATGCCAAATTAAGATAAGCATGAAAGTTCAAGACAAAAGGTAAAGAAATCTTGTTATTTCTATATTATGAAATATATGATATCAAGGCTCATGATTCATTTGAAAAGATATAGTACAAAGAGCAACTTGAAACATTATTATCAAGATCACATTTTAAAATATTCCAAGTTTTAAGATATTAATATGACACTTCATTGAATTCTAAGAAATCAAAAGACAAGTTGCATTTCATTTGAAGAACTCCTTTTTGATAAGCATAATGAACAATCTTGATTTATAACGAGCTTCATGTTATAATTATCAAGATCATGATTTTAATAATTATTCTCTTTAGCAATGAATCACAAAAGCGCTTTATTTTTGCATAAGAAATCTCATTGTATTATGATTTATAAATTCTTTTTCTGCACATGAATCATAGGAGATATGTATGTGAAACAAATCTTTGCAAGCAAAAATACTATCATTCATATTTCAAGATGGAATTTATAAGCAGGGATCATTTCATCAAATCTATTTTAGAAAATTATTTTTCATAAGTGTATGAGTAAATCCGATTGTTAGGATACCACTTGTTAAGTGAATCCGAAAATGAAATTAACACTTTCATATATTCAGACATGATTTTCGCTATAGATTTTGAATTTAAATCATGAAGATCAAACAAGCTCATGATCATGAATAACTTAAAATCTCATGCATAAAATTGTTAATCATTGTATCATAGCCATTTAATATTATTGTGCATTACTTTAAATCAAACGTGATTTCATTCAACAATGTTAATCAAACATGATACACATTATTACTTCTTAACCATGATTTCATATTTTCAATCAAAATAATTTTGTTTGTTTATCATAAAATATGCAATATTATCATTTTCGAAATTACTAGCATGATCATAATTTTGTAATTTTTTTTTTTAACATGTAATTTTCAAGAAAATTAATTCTAAACTAAAAAAGAAAAACTACATTATGAAAGCATCAAGTAATTTCAAAATAAACCAAAGGCATTACCTCAACGTTGTAGGCTGTTAAGGCGTAGTTTGCCGCCTCGCTTTTGTTGATTTTTTCTTCGTCTTCGGAGGAGCTCGATTCATCCCAATTCTTATTCTTCTTCTTGCGTTTAAAGCAAGTAGTTCCATTCTTTTTGCTTTTTAATTTTCGTTTCATTTGTAGTTTAAGTTCACCATCACTTGAGCTTATGCTCGAATGGTCTTCAAATGTTCTATGTCCCAAATCCTTCCTGTTCTTTGGAAGGTTGTTTTGTTCATCATTGTCCTCATCACTTGAGTCATCGCTCAAGTGGCATTCATTTGTCCAGAGTTCCAAATCCTTCCTGTTCTTTGGAAGGTGATTGTGTTCAACATGTTCATCATGTGCATTGTGCACCATTTCATATGTCATCAATGAACCAATTAATTCTTCAAGTGGTAAGTTGTTTAGGTTTTTAGCTTCTTGAATAGCAGTTACTTTTGAATCCCATGTTTTAGAAAGTGAGCGCAAAACTTTGTTAACGAGTTCAAAATCCGAAAAGCTTTTACCAAGTGATTTTAAACCATTGACGACATCCGTAAAACGGGTGTACATGTCAACAACGGTTTCGCTTGGTTTCATATGAAAAAGCTCGAAATCATGCAGTAAAATATTAACATTCGAGTCTTTGACTCTACTAGTTCCCTCGTGCGTGATTTCAAGAGTGCGCCAAATATCGAAAGCTGTTTCGCACAAAGAAACCCGATTGAACTCATTTTTGTCCAAAGCGCAAAATAAGGCATTCATAGCCTTTGCGTTTAAAGAAAAATACTTCTTCTCTAAATCCGACCATTCATTCATCGGTTTAGAGGGAAGTTGAAAACCGTTTTCAACGATATTCCATAAATCCAGATTTAGAGAAATCAAGAAAACTCTCATTCGAGTTTTCCAATAAGTGTAGTCCAATCCGTTAAAGAACGGTGGACGAACAACCGATAAGCCCTCTTGAAGAGCCATTTCTCTCGGGTGTAAATCCGAAATGAGAAATACCCCGCTCTGATACCAATTGTTAGGATCGAGAGCACTAAGAGGGGGGGGTGAATTAGTGCAGCGGAAATTTTACAGCGATTAAAACCGAAAGCTGCGTTCGTTCGATAGAAACTATTATGATGCAAAAGCTGATTCACAATTTGTATCTAAGTGCAGTTTGCGTCTAAACGCAGATTGCGTCTAAGCGCAGTTTGCGTCTAAACACAGTTTGCGTCTAAACACAGTTTGCGTCTAAGCGCAGTTTGCGTCTAAACACAGTTTGCGTCTAAGCACAGTTTACGTCTAAATGCAGTTTGCGTCTAAACGCAGTTTGCGTCTAAACGCAGTTTGCGTCTAAACGCAGATGACAGTTTGCAGTTCTAAATGAAATCAAGACGTAAACGTAAACTGCACAGAACCTTGTTCGTAAAAGCGCAGAAGACAGTTTGCAGTTGTAAATGAAATCAAAAGACGTAAACGTAAACTGCACAGAACCTTGTTCGTAAAAAAGCGCAGAAGACAGTTTGCAGTTGTAAGTGAAATCAAGACGTAAACGTAAACTGCACAGAACTCATTTGTAAAAGCGCAGAGAGACAGTTTGCAGTTTGTAGATAGAATCAAGACGTGAACGTAAACTGCATAGAACTCGTTCGTAAAAGCGCAGAGAGCAGTAGCTATGTAGGAGGTTTGCAGTAATGATAAAGTGCTCAAAATAAACGCAAACCAGAGATTTAGAGTGGTTCGGTCAGTCTTGACCTACTCCACTTTTGGCTTCCTCCACCGATGAGGTTACCGACGTCAACTAGAGGCCTTCCTTCAATAGGCGAAGGCCAACTACCCTCTTACAGATTCACTCCTTTTGACGGGCTTAGGAGACAACCCTTACAGATGTTTTCTCTCCTCTCTTTACAACTCAAACTTGAAGAACAGAAGGAGGAGGAAAAACTAGCAGTTTTGAGCTCTAAGAACCACTGAAAAGATCAAGATTTCGGGTAAGTTCTTGCTCTTTTCAGTGCTGAATGGGTGGGGTATTTATAGGCCCCAACCCAATTCAAATTTGGAGCTCAAAACGATCAAATCCCGGAATTCCGGGATCAAGCGGTTGCACCTCTTGACTGGAGAGGTTGCACCGCCTGGCAGAGCTCGAAGACCGAGCTCAGGCGGTGCCACCTCTCTGTCAGGGAGGTTGCACCTCTCTGCCAGAGCTCGAAGACCGAGCTCAGGCGGTTGCACCTCCTAACTGGAGAGGTTGCACCGCCTGGCAGAGCTCGAAACTTAAGCTCTGGCGGTGCTACCTCTTGACAGAAGAGGTTGCACCGCCCAGTCTCGCTCGGAGACTGAGCCTGGGCGGTTGCACCTCCTGGCTGGGGCGGTGCTACCTCTTTCACTATTTCAGCTCACTTGGTTTGGCTCCAAACTTGGCCCAAACCAGTCCGAACTTGGGTCTAATTGGCCCCTACTTGGGTTATAGGATTAACACCTAATCCTAACCCTAATTAATGTGCTAACTATGATTTTAAAGACATTTTCTAAGCTATTACAAAGTCTGCAAGTCAAGACTTCTTCTGGCGAGCTTTCAGCAAACTTCCGACGGTCTTCCGATGAACTCTCGGAAACCATTCTGCGGACTCCCGGCAAGCTCCTAGACTTCACGATTTGTTCTTAGCAAGTTCCAACGAGCTTCTTCGGCAAGCTCCGATCTTTCTCGGCGAGCTCCGCGAACTCCCAACGAACCTTCCGGCGAGCTTCCGAAAAACCCTTCGGCAAGCTCCCAACTCATTCTCGGCTAGTTCCGGTAGCATTCCCGATGAACCTTCGGACTTCCGTCGAACTCTCGAACTTGCAACAAATCCTTCGCGCTTGACTCCGACACTTTGTTTCACTTTATGTCTTCATCGTTATCATAGCTAATCCTGCACAATTAAAGAAAAACTTCGATCGAGACAATTAATCCTAAGCAATTAACCAAGTTGTCTGGCATGTCATTGGTCCCTCGACGCTTCGTCCGATTCTTCGGCGCATCGTCCTTTCCTGCAGCCTATTGCCTAATCGGCCAGTTGACTCCGCAACTCCGATATCCTTGGCGCAATACCCGCTCTTCTTGGCCCGATGCCCGAGTCCACGGCCCGAAGCCTTCTGTCGATACGTCGACCGATCCACCGGCCCGACGTCCAATCTTCTGACATGTTCCTTCGGCACAACATGATTTTCCTGCTTTAATTGTCTCATTCTGATCAAAGCATCCTGCGTCACTCAAAACGCAAATTAAATCATAAACATATATCAAGTAGTTTCATCATCAAAATACGAGATTCAACAATATGAAGAAAAGGTAGGATCACATGCAAATGTTAGTAATAATGTACTACTAGCCCAAGATCAAACCAAATAAAAATAAATAAATTAAAATAAAAAATTTATTAAACTTCTTAAATAAAAAAATACTTGAATGACTTTTAGACCTGACTTTAATACTTGAGACTTCAATTAATCTACATATAAATGTCACTTATTTATGGATTAAAATACAAAATCCTCGGTCTCTACAATTTTATCTAATCTATCTTCTAAAATATATTTTAAACTAAGAATTCCTTATCATTAAAACTTTATCTAATTTTATTTAAAATATAAAATATTAATTAATAATATTTTAAAATATATTTTAACTTCTGTTACATCTAGATTCTCTCTGTCACCGATTCAAAAGATGTTGTTGTTCCAATGAAATATGAACACCGTAAACTCTCTCTATCTCTCTCCCCTATGTGTTGTAGAGTTACTTGTAAAAGGCCACTGTGGAACGTACATTTGTTTCCATCTCTTTGCCTAGTTCTCGTGCGTGGTCTTCTCTCTCTGACGTTCGTGTACCCATTACAAAGTCAGCTCTTCTGCTTCCGGTGGCGATCGGAATTGCCCTCTTCTTTCTCTCTCTCACGTAATAAGAGGCCGCTCAATATAAAATACATATGCTAATAAGAAAGAGGAGAATCGAAGTTTGCTACGGTAAACGTGCTCACGCGTGCGCTGGACTTCTTGTTGGTTTTCCCTCTTCGCTTTATCTGTTTGATATCTGTTCTGTTCTCTTTTCGTTGAGTTGGCTGTCGTCGAGGCCTTTACGGGCACCGGCTTCACTGTCCGCGGCGCATTCTCCGCCGAATCCACGGTCCCCTGCCTCTCACGTGCTGACCCGCTGCACTTCACCCCTTCTGCTCCATGGTCGGGGACTCATCGACCCTGGGCTTTCGTAATCCATGCTTGACCGTTGACCTGACGACGTTGACCGAGAGCATGAGAGAGAAGTGTAGGTAGGACAGAAAGGGGAAGAAGAGGTAGCCCTGTTCCTGGATGTAAACTAAAGCTGCAGGATTAGCTGAAATGGGTAGGGTGACTGCAGCCGACAACAAGGACGATGCCAGCCGCATTTGCCCGACAAGCGCGTATCTTCCTGATAAAGCCTGCACTCACCTTATCTATCTCTCTCGGTTTTCTTGTCTTTCTATCGAAGAAGAAAGGAACGGGTATGAACATAAACAACAGTAGAAGTAGGGGAAGAAACAAATATTGCAGCAGCAGCGGACTAGTAGATAATCGAGTCCTCTCTCCTCACTGCATGCCTCCACCCTGAACTTTCCCCTTGCATGAGCATCTGAAGAGTTCCTACACAAACTTCCCATTCTACCCCTCTGTTGTTTGTCCTCGGAATACTCTTCTCACATCCTGTAAAAACTCTTCCTCTTCCTAACTCTCCACAAAGAGCTATCGTCCTCCTCTTCTTCTTCTTCCAAGTCTTCGTTATAGAGTTTTAAGCTCTAGGTGAGGTTTTAGAGTGATTAGAAGGATGCAGTACCAGGCGGCGGCAGCAGAGGCGGGGACGTGGGGGTATGTTACGGCGGCGCGGAGGGCAACGATGGAGGAGGTGGAGCGGCTGGCGGCGGAGAGCGCGGTGGTGATCTTCAGCGTGAGCACGTGCTGCATGTGCCACGCCGTGAAGCGGCTCTTTTGGGGGATGGGGGTGAGCGCCGCGGTGGTGGAGCTGGACGAGGACCCGCGGGCGGAGGAGATAGATCGCGCTCTCGCCCGACTCCTCGGCAGCCGGCCCGCGGGGGGCACCCCTGTCCCCGTGGTATTCATCGGCGGGAAGCTGGTGGGAGCCATGGATCGGGTCATGGCCGCCCACATCAACGGCACCCTCGTCCCCCTCCTCAAAGAAGCTGGCGCTCTCTGGCTCTGAAACGACCACGTTGAAAACCAGTCCATGCAAGAAGCATAACCATGTGCATAGTGTCTTCCTCTTATAATTCAACCACGAATAAAGGAAACGAGAGGATAGAGGAGAGGGGAGAGGGAGGTTGAGGTTTTTCTGTAGTTCCTCCGATCCATCTTCAGTACAACATCAGCATGGGTGGGCTTTGCATGATACATTCTTCCTTTCTAGAGCTCTTGTTGGTGATGATCGTGGGAATAGAAAATGATCTTTAAATCGACAAAGAGAACCAAAAAAAAAAATTAGGTTCTTTTTCGGGCGAATTTCTTAAAAATGTTCTTTTTAACTTTGAAAAAACTTTTAATAAGGCTCCAAGTTTGAGAAATTTTTATATAGTATTTTTTTTAATCACCATCCTATCCTTATTGGCCACTGTCCTTTCCCATATCACACTTTCACCCCAACTGTGATTGTGTGTAGAGGCCTTGCTCTCGTTGAACCCCCAACAGCCACATTTGTTGCCCGTAGGCCTCCCTCGTTGTCGAGGACCATGCATTCCCCGCGCCGAGGGGTGTGCGTGTGCATGCAATGCAATGCACTTTTGTTATCGATCACAGGTAAGAAATAAGAGAGGGGCAACCCACACTTATGGAGCCAATAGCGATATAGAGAGGCATAGGCAACAAGTCCAATGATGACGATGATGGATCCGACAAATATAAAGGTAAGACAATCTTGTTATATAATCAAGACTACTCTACCAAAATTTTTTAAAATTCAAGACTTTTTTTTTAGAATTTGTCCATCTTTTTATTATGTTATTTGTGGAAGATTAAAATTATAATGTGAAAATTTTAACACTATGATTAAAATCAAAAAGTATCATAGGTGAAGAATAAATCCTAATTACCTTTATATGTCATAATAAATATGGGCACGAGATCAACAGTAAACAAACTAGACTAGTAGGATTAATCAAAGTGGTGATATCCTGTGGTGACAGGAGAGGCAAAAGATAATTAAGAGAGCTCTTTCTATTTATCTCCTACATTTCAACTTCCAGTCTATCGATCATATAACTTTAATTTAAATTTAATTATATTTTATGCTAATTCAATTGAACTATATAATTTAATCATTTACATTACACTGATAAAGTGGAGTAGTGCTTTACGTCTCTTGTACCCATCGCTACATGCACAGGCTGCCGGGGATCGCTCAGTCTCCATAAAAGAACATGAAATAACTCTTCTAAATGTGCAGTCGGGTGTTCGACCTGTGATCCAATACCACAAATCTCCACGATATTGTGTGGCACATCAATTCTCATGTTCTTTTCTCTATCTCTCTCTCACACACACACTCACACACACATGTTACGTTCACTAAGAATATACGCAAAATACTTCCAGTGTATTAACATTAAACTCAACTTAGTGATCTTAGGAGAGTACCTCAGCATGAATCTCTTGAAGATGAACTTTTCCTTTCTTTCCTTTGGTCCATAAAATCATACGTTCTCTATCTCTATGCTACTCGATCTAATAAAACAACAACAGAACTCTTTATTTTTTATTTTTTATTTTATTTTTTTAGTTTTATCACCTTAACACTTTCTACGATAGTGGAAATGATACATCGAGATGGAAGACTAGAGGGAGATAATTAAACGCATGTCTTTTAATTTTTCTTATAGCATTATGGGTGGTCAAAATATTTCTATTTCATTGGATGATTTACCTTAAGTAAAAGATCATAGACAGATAATGTAGCATGCACAACGGAGAAATGTATCAAAGAACTATAATTTAAGCAACAAGTAGGAGATTTTGTATTCATACAAAAACTTAATGGAATAGATATATGTTTGAAGTGTTTGATATAAAGTTAGTAGTTATGAATATTTTTCTTCTGATTGGAAAAGAGAGGATTGTTTTCCATCAAGCTGCATCTCTTCTATCTTACACATGGTATAGAGATCCCTAATATGGATATACAAGCCTACAAAATGAAACAAAAAAAGTTACATGTGCATTGGCCTAAATATTTTGCGTTGGGCTTTTTTTTAATTTTATTCATTATCATCAAAGTTGGTAGAAACATAGGAGACACCCTATGTTTAATTTTATTCATTATCATCAAACTCCACAATTTGGCTTCTACCATGAAGGCTCTTCCTGTTCAAAATCACAAAGAATCTTCTATTAAGACGTCCTTTTGAACCGTAATCCAACCAAAGAGTTGACCACCGGTGAAATAGCCAGTCTTTTGTTAGAAACAAACATGCCAATGTCCTCTGTATATGTTGGCTTGCTAAGCTTTTCATTTGTCTCTAATATCTTTTGCCCACCTTGTTAGTGGGTGGCTCTACTCTCGTGCTGGTTTGTTTGAGAATGTTACTTTGCTTACTTAGCCTACCCTAAGAATCAATGTAGGTTAGGGAAAGGAATTAGGTCTTACAGGTATTAAAGGTCATTGCTACTGCCACGTTTAGCTTTGAGGGAGACCAATTCAAAAGTTTTTCCAAAGACAGAAGTAGGGAGAAGCACTTCAAACACTTGGTTGGGTTGGAGAAAAAAAGGTTTGGAAGAAAGAAAGTGAATGTGCAGCTCTTCTCTACCACGAAAAGATGTCTTATCGCTGACTTGGCCTTCTTCTGAAAGCCGAGACATTTGGGTTGATTTCAAGACCAGTCACAGTTCTATGTGTTAGTATATATAATAAAAATGTGGTTTCTATTAAGAAAATTAATAAACGTTAAAAGAATAAAACAATAGATAAGATTTAAGAAAAACTTAAACATTTATAATTGTTATATTAAGGTGAAATGTTACCATTACGTGTAGGGTTAAATCCAGATTTTTCATATTAATCTTATACTATCTTTTCTAGTATAAATAGGTACTGTTGGATAATTCAAAGCACAACAGATTAGAAATACTTATAGTTCCTTCTACCATTTTCTTTCCCTACTCCCTAAAGTTCTATACAAAGCCAACAAGTGTTCCTAGTTACTTTTACTATTCTCTTTCCTTACTTTGTAAAGTTTTATAGAAAGCCAACAAGTATATCAATTAAAAAGAATAGAAGACCAATAGAACTTCTTTCTAATCAACTTCTTTCTATCTTCAAAAGTAAAAATTATCATTTTCGGTCATTAAAATGAAAACTCTATTTATTTTACAGGAATTATAAAATTTGATAGAAAATAATTTTTTGAGTATGATCTATAGTATCTTGAGAATACTGAAGTTCAAAAAGATCAAATTACTAAGAATATGTAGAAACATGCAAGAATCCTCTACATGCTAAACCAAGCAATAGATGAGTCTCAATTTTCCTAAATCATGATGACATCAAAGCTTGAAAAGTATTAAAAAGTATTTTTGGAGGTAAAGGTAAAAACTTTAAAGCTTTAAATTCTTTGATATGAATTTGAAACTCTTATGATGAAAGATTCTAAAACTATTATTATTTTTCTAGAAGTCTATTTTATTATGAACCAAATGAGATCTTATAGTAAAATCCTAAAAAATTAAACTATAATAAAAAAAATTATAAAGTTTATTTCTAAAATTTGATATTATTTCTACCGCTATAGAAGAAGCTAAAAATACAAGTATATTATTTATTAATGAATTAATGGGCTTGTTTTAGTCTATGAATAAAAAAGTGAACAAATCTTCATATAAAACTATAGAACATACTCTTCAAACGAAGATAGATAAGAAGAAGGAACAAAATAAAAATTCAAAAGCTAGGTCTCAAGGGAGGGATCAAAATAGTAGAGGTCGTGGACGAGCTTGAAGCAAGAGACGAGGTTGATCAATTGAGGGTTAGAGAAACTCTAATGAAGATAACAAAGAAACCCGTTAATATTTTTATAATAAAAAATTAGACATATTGAAAAAAATTACTAATATAAAAACAAAAATCCAAATGTTCATCTCTACTCTTATTGTAAAAAATATGATCATTTTAAAAAAGATTGCTAGAACAAAAATCAAGCAAATAATCATTAAAAAATAGTAAAAAGAAATGAAAAAAATATTTTTTTTATAACATTTGATGAAAAATAATCTAGATCTATTTTAATTTTAGATAGTGGATGTAGTAATCATATGATAGGGGACAAAAGTTTATTTCAAAGGCTTGACGATTTAATCAGATCTATAGTACATATGGGAAATGATAATAAGGTTCAAGTGGAAAGAAAAGGAATCGTTACTATGAATACCAAATCAAGTAAAAAATTTATTGATGATGTAATATTTATTTCTAATTTAAAATAAAATCTTATTAGTATATGATAATTGATGAGAAAAAGAATATTATACTTTTTTTATTAAAAAATTGATTTATGATAAGAAAATTAATAAATTGATAGCAATTATGAGGATGATAAAAAACAAAGTATTTCTCTTATTATTTTCATATTTCTCCTTACATGCATTCACTGCTACTATTACTAATAAATCGACATTATGCCATAAAAGATATGATCATCTGAATTTTTGCAGATCTATATAAACTATCTCACATAACAACTATGAAATATAATGCTATGACATAGGTCGTGGTAATTGGGGAACTATAGCTAATGAGACTAACACGGGAGTGTCTAATTTGCTACAATCTGTTCATATGGACCTTGTTGATGATATGATATTTTTTTCAGCTAACAATATTGCCTCATAATCTTCAACTCAGCCCACTCAGATAAGATAACTCATCAGCATATTCCCTGCATAATAGTAAAGCTGTTTCAAGTTGCTTTTCTTCATGGCTAAGGAATGCATTAAAGGATTTAGTTAGCAGCTGTAAAACACTTAATTTCAAAATTTCCTATGCATGAAGGGTTGTTTCATGCACTAATATTTATTTTGGTGTTTAGGGTTTAGAAAGGACTTTAGAAACTGATGATATCTTGGCAAAAGCTCTCTTGGAGAACCCTCTTAAACTCTATATCTCTTGGATGTGTCCTTGAGTGGTAAGTCTTTGATTTCTGTTCTGTATCCTCGTTTATAATCTTTGGTGAATTTATGTATCCCTTTGTGATTTAACTTAGTGGTGAACTAATTTTTTATCTTATTTAAGTTTTATCATGAGTTCGTGCCTTTTCTATTCAAAACACTCATTCCAACAAATACAACTATACTGCGACTTTTCTTCAAGAGTTTGTTTCTTGTCTACTATGACATTTTCTATCTGAAAAATTATTTCATCTGTGTTATTTCGAAATCCATTCTATATTTTATCCTCCCCGGTATCAGAGACTCATGCATAAGAAAAGAATGAGGCCCTATACTTTGATGATAACAAGCTTGTAATTGAAAAACTGCAAGAATAGCCAGTATTATCTAAAGAGACCAAGGATAATAAGGAAAGTGTAATTAATAACTTAGAAGAAAAAGAAAAGGATAAAGAGATAACTCTAGAAAAATATGAAAAGATTAAGAAAGAGAAATAAAATGCCTTTCTTAGAATAAAGTATGAGTAGAGAAAGGTCAAAATTGATAAGGAGTTGTACTCTATGCAGTAATTATTTATTAAAAAGGAAAATGGTCTTATCTTTGTTAAGTTGGGTTCTGATAAGGATTCAGGAAAAAAGAAGAAAAATACTGATAATGAAGTAAAAAATCATTGAGCACCAATGAGTTACTAAAGTGAGATAAAAAAAGTTCTTAGATTTAGATATATTAAGAGAACTCTCTATGGCATTAGTTATGAGCAAATAAAGGATTTTAAGTTATCTTCTTATACTAATAATGATTGGGTTGGTTATGCAGATGCTAGAAAAAACACTTGAGGATTTCTGTTCAGTCTTGGCTTAGGTGTGATTTCATAGACAACAAAAAAACAAGAATGTATTTATCTCTCAGAACAAGTTCTGAGGTGGAGTATGTAGCAGCTATAAGTACTGCATGTCAAACAATTTTACTTCAAAAAATTCTAATAGATCTTCAAGAAAAACAAGATGAACCAATTAAAATCTACTACGATAATAAGTCTACTATTATGATGATGAAAAATTCTATCTTGTCATTTGTGAACTAATTAATGAAAGAGAAATTCAAGTGGACCACTATAGCACTAAAGATCAGCTTACCAATATCTTTACAAAAGTTTTGATAATTTTTTTTTTTCCGAAGACAACTTCAAGTTATAAATATTTTGAATTAAGATGGTGTGATAAGATAAATTCAAATAGTTATGATTCGATGAAACAAAAGATAAAATTTTAGATTAAAATAAATAGATGAGAGTGAGAAGATTTATTGGGATATGATAGATTTTTTTATTATTTTTAAAAATATATAATTTATATTTTGACTACTATAAATAAGTACTCTTAGATTAATCCAAAACATTACAGATTGAAAGTACTCCTAGTTCCTTCTAATATTTTCTTCTTATTCTCTATTACGTAGGAGAGAGTTGACTACGTCTCTTTCAATAAGCAAAGTGATAAAATAAAATTAATCAACATAATCAAGAAAGCAGTGGAAGAGGATATTTAAAAGGTTCAATTTATCTTTCAAGAGGATGGTTATTGAAACTATCAATAATTAATTTTCATAAAATTCTGAGGTTTTATAGAAAAAATCTCGACACCATGTACAATCAAATGAATAAATTTGTGGGGGTTCTTTTGGTTGTATTGAAACCAATTTTGATTGTTCCCTTTGTATAGCTGCTAGCTACTCTCTAGGAGGCATTTCGACCTCTTATGATCAACCGCAATTTATGAAAGGAAAGTTTTGCATTTGTGATGTGATTATGTTAAACAAGAGCGGCAACTTCACGACAGTAATCAATGGCCTATTAGGAAACTATGATCATTATCAATGGCTGTAACGGGAGGACAAGGAAACTTTAAAACCTGATGAATACTTTTTTTTTATGTTGTTGTGTCTTGTGACATGCAATATTATCTTTGAGATATATGTCATGTTATAATTGTTATTCATGATAATCATCCATTTACACTATTTACTTTGTCCGCTTTATTTGATTATAAACTATAATATGTCTCGAATAAATTTTATCAAATATTTTGAATGAATCTATTTAAACAATTACCGGTAAAAATCTTTAACATCTTCATTTTCAAATATTTATCAGATGATTCATCACAACTTATAACGTTTTTTGTTCTTCAACAATATTACTCTTGATGTCAATGTTAGCAATATCAGTTTAGCTTGAGGATTCAAAACTTTATCTTGCAATTTTTTTATGCTAATAGCTGGGCTTAACTAGTAAACATTTTGTCAGGTAAAAACAATTTGATTTATAAACATCAATAATGAATTTGATTTATAAAATTTTTGTACAAGAAGATAAAAAAAATTTCTATATTTTCAACGGCTAGATAGACACAGTTTTCTAGTCCATGAAAGTTGGTACCATCATAACCTAGTTTCCAGTGATTTCTTGTTTCTCAACTTTATGCATACTTCTTGATTTAGATTAAATCAGCAACTTATTTGTCATTTTAAATTGTTTTACATAGAGAGGTAAAAATATCTTTATTTTTCCAACAAATATAAAATTTTCCACTCTTACAAAGTCGATTTTATTTACTGTCATATATACCTATAGAATAAATACTGTATATATATACACATATATATATACACATATACACACACATATATATATATATATATATATATATATACACATATAAATAAATATATATATATACACATATAAATATATATATATATATACATATAAATATATATATATATATATATATATATATATATATATATATATATATATATATACATATAAATATATATATATATATATACATATAGACATATATATGTTAGGATCGGAGCGGCACTAAGAGGGGGGGGTGAATTAGTGCAGCAGATTAAAACTCGTAAGTTTGAAAACGATTTCGTAAATGCATAGAAATTTTGATTCTATAGTAACTTGAGTAGATGAAAACCGAAAGCTAGTAGTAGTGTAAATAACAATCTCAAGAAAGTAAGAACTCACACAATCAAGAAACACACTAATTTAAAGTGGTTCGGTCAAAATGACCTACATCCACTTGCGAAGCCTTCTTCGATAAGGCTCCCAACTTCCACTAGCAAATCATTTTGAAGGGGGAGGACAAATATCCCTCTTACAACCTTTTACAAGTGGTTCACACTCTTACAGATTTTCAAAAAGAAAGAGGGAGGTGAAAACTCAAGCAATTGAAAACAAGAATTACTAAAGACTTTGCTAAGGCTTTATCTCAATGTCTAACTTTTCAAAGGTTGTGTTCTCTACTGAGAATTGAGAGGTATTTATAGGCCCAAGAGGATTCAAATTTGGGCTCCAAATTTTAAATTCTCTTAGGTTCTCGATGTTGACAGTGCCACCACCTGTCAGTGGCGGTGCCATCACCTATTAGTGTCTGACATTGACAGTGTATCGACGGTGCCACCGCCTAATCTGGCAGTGCCACGACCGGACCTCTCGGGTCCTGGGTGGTGCCACCGCCCAGCCCGACGGTACCACCACCTGATCCTTTGGGTTCTGGGCGATGCCACCACCCGACCTTATGGGTCGCTAGTTGGGCTTCAGATCTGGCCCAAACCAAGTCATATTCGGGCCCATTTGGCCCCTAACCAGGATATAGGATTATTTCTTAATCCTAACCCTAATTACATGCAAACTACGAAGTTAAGACATAGTCCTAAGTAGATATTATAATCGGCAACGTCGAGTTTCCTTCCGGCGAGCTTTCCGGTGATCTTCTAGCGGACTTCGATTCACCCTCGGATTTCTTCCGGCAGACTCCTAGCAGGCTCCCGATCTTGTGGCGAGTTCAGTGAGTAGCCGAGCCTTCTCGGTGATCTCCGCGAACCTCCGATGATCTCTTCGGCAGACTTCCAAAAACTCCAACAAGTCCTTGATTTCCTCTCGTTTGGTTCCGACAACATCTCCGACGAATCTTCGGACTCTCGAACACCCATCGAACTTGACTCCGGTAGACTTGCTTTATGTCTTCAAGCTATCGTAGTTAATCCTACACATGTAAAACAAAACTTCGATCAAGATAATTAACCTTAAGCAATTAATCAATTTGTCCGATATGTCATTGGTCCCTCGACGCTTTGGCCGATTCTTCAATGCATCATCCTCTCTTGCGGCCTATTGCCCAATCGGCCAATTGACTTCACAACTCCGATATCCTTGGCGCAATACCCGCTCTTCTTGGCCTGATGCCCGAATCCACGGCCCGAAGCCTTCTATCGATACGTCGACCGATCCACCGGCCCGACGTCCAATCTTCTGACATGTTCCTCTGGCCCAACATGATTTTTCTGCTTTAATTGTCTCATCCTGATTGAAGCATCCTGCGTTACTCAAAACGCATATTAAATCATAAACACATATCAAGTGGTTTCATCATCAAAATATGAGTTTCAACAAACTCCCCCTTTTTTATGATGACAACCACTTGATGACGGAGTTAACCTTAACTTCCAGAGTTTAAACAAACTCCCCTATCAATATGCCATATTGATAGAACCTTGAATTCAAGCCAAATTCAAGTCAATGCAAATATTCATCATGAATATTCATCATGAATATTTGTATACGTCATCATGCATAATATGATCATACTTCTCCCTCTTTGTCATCAACAAAAAGGAGAAGTGTCACTTTCTATGTGTTTGAGAGATGAATTCAACTTATTGTATGAAAAACATAATATCCATTTTGATCATCATGCAAGTTGTAAGCTTGAAAATTTAGCAAGTGTTAGATCGTGCTTAGAACATTCAAGTTATCAAGTTGTAGATATGAAAGTTTTACTACATACAAGCTAGCAAATTTAAAGATGTGTAAGTTGGTATATTTGCTTTTCTTTGCAATGTGCAAGATAGCATTTTTTTTGTAATGTTCAAGATAGCAAGTTCTACATCATGCTAGCTAGCAAATTAGAGATGTTCAAGAATGCAACTCTTGCTTCTTGAAATATGCAAGTTGCAAGCTAGCAAATTTTTACTTCCTTTGCAATGTTTGAGCTAGCAATTTTGCTTCCATTGCAAAGTGCAAGTTAGCACGTTTTATATCTTGAGATATGCAAGATTGTACTTTTGGTATATAAATTTATAGTATGCAAGATATCAACTTTTACATATAAAATTAGCAAAAAGATGTGCAAGATGGACTATTTTGCCTCTTTTTTAAATATGTAACTTGGCACATATTGTTTCTTTTGAGATTTGCAAGATAGCACTTTTACTTCTTCTTGAAGTATGCAAGCTAGCTAGCAAGCTAGCAAAATTTGCTCCCCTATGTCATTGTCAAATAGAAGGGAATAACAATACAATCATGTAATTCATTTCCCTTTACTATAATCTTCAAATCATGACAAAGGTAAATAACAAAGATGAAAAATGAATGTCAAAAGATATATATCATTTTTGACAAATTTCTTCTTATGTAAATAGAAAGCATGATAGGAAACAATCTTGATTTAAATAGAAAACTCAAGTTATAAATTATCAAGATGTCAAGTAGCATATCATGGCTTACAAGAAAGTTTCTTGTTAGTTAATAGCAAAAAGAATTGTAGGAGAACAAAATCTCAATTCATACATATAAAATCTTATGATTCACATAGAAGATCTCCTCTTTTATAAAACAAGAGAATCATGATGAAGAATCTTGATTTACATAAAGTTTCAAAACATAATTATCAAGATCATGAATACTAAAAGACCATGAAACATTTCGACAAATCTCCTTTTAAATAGAAAACAATCTTGATTCATTTAATAGAAAATTCAAATTATAATTGCGAGAAATCAAGATCATGATTTCAATAAAACCCATTAAATTCAAATCATTTTCATAATCCATGAGATTCATAAAAATAATACAAATGGATTCATCAAAATCAATAAGATAAGAGAAAAATAATTTTCAAGAAAAATGTTCTTCTCTTTTAGTTGTTTCAATTCATGTGATTTATTTCATTCAAGCATGCCCTTTTTATTTATATCAAATAAAAATATGTATCATGTTTAAAGTCGAAAGTGCGAGATTTATTACGACAAGGATCAATAAGACACTTTCATTATGGTAAAATCGATAATCCGTAAATCACAAGATTCATCATGCATAATTTTGAAAATCTCATGCATAGAACAAAATCATCAATCATGATATCAAAACATTTATCATTTAAAGCATTCATGATACACATCATATGCAATACATCACATACATTATCATAATAAAAAGCATAAGTAATACATGTATTATTATAAATCATAAATATTTCAAATCATGATGGTATTAATTTATCAAATTGTATCCTAGCATGATCATAACTTTTCATTTGTATGCATCAAAATAATATCAAGAGTATTTCATGCATAATTTTATATCACCATATAAGGAATATCAAGAAGAAAATAATTGGGTGATGAGATAAACATTTCATGAATACAAGGAATTGCATAAAAATCATATCATGAAAGATTAGAACATGTGAATACCAAAAAACATGATTTCTTTTTGAAGAACCTACTCATAAATAATCAAAAGAAAATCTTAGGAGATCGATTAATGAAAAAATCTTAATTCATAATAAATCTTAATTTGTAAATATCACGGAATCAAGATCATGATTTTGGATAAAACTCATTCAAATTCAAATCGTCCAAATTATCAAAATCTCAACATTTCTTTCGAGAGATTCAAAATAGCATAAATAATTTTAATAAAAAATTCTTTCCTCCTTTTGTTTCAACTTATTGATTGATTCCATATATGTATGTCTTTTTCTTTCAAATCCATGCATCATCGTTTAAAACGGAAGGATAAAAAATCATATAAAAAAAAGTGCAACACATAATTCAAAAAAACTAATTTCAACTCATTACTTCAAGTCAAACATGATTTCATTTAATCAAAATCGAATAACTTCAAGACCAATAAATCATCATGTATAATAATCATCAAGTATGATACAAACTTTTCAAAACATTTATCATGATAAGGCATATAAGCCAAAGAAACTATTAAACATAAAGCATATTCATGAATGATGGTTTCATTGAGCATAAGGTATTTTCAACCAAAATCATTTTATTATTTATTATAGTCATGTATTTTTTTTAGATTAATCTATCTTTTTATGCTTAGTTTTCCATACAAAAGCCATGCATCATCATTAAGCATGATGTTAAATTTTTTAATATTTTCATTAAGACATCAAGCATGGTTTCAATCAAAATCGAAAATCATCAAGATACACATTTTTTTTTCTTAAGAAAAACATACATATGATCATTAGATTTAAATTTAACATTTTATTCCATTAACATAAAATATGTAATTTTCAAGAAAAATGATTATTAAAAAAATAAAATAAAATAAAATGCATCATGAAAAATATCAAGTAATTTCAAAATAAATTAAGGGGGTTTCGATTACCTCGTCATTGAATGTCGTTGAGGCGTAGTTTGCCACATCGCCTTTCTTGATTTTCTCCTCGTCTTCGGAGGAGCTTGATTCATCCCAATTTTTATTCTTCTTCTTGCGTTCAAAGCAAGTAGTTTTGTTCTTTTAGTTCTTTAATTTTTGTTTCATTTATAGTTTAAGTTTACCATTACTTGAGCTTATGCTCGAGTGGTCTTCAAATGTTCTATGTCCCAAATCCTTCCTGTCCTTTGGAAGGTGGTTCTCAAGTTCTTCATGTGTATTACACGTTATTTCGTAGGTCATTAGAGACACAATAAATTCTTCGAGAGGAAATGTTTTAAGGTCTTTGGCCTCTTGAATGGTCGTAACTTTTGGATCCCAACTCTTTGGAAGGGATCTTAAAATTTTAGTTACTAGTTCAAAGTTAGAAAAATCTTTACCAAGAGCTTTAAGTCTATTAATGACATCCGTGAAACGGGTGTACATGTCTCCGATGGACTCACTTGGTTTCATTTGGAAAAGTTCGTAAGAATGCACAAGAATGTTGATTTTGGACTCTTTCACTCGACTAGTGCCTTCATGAGTGACCTCAAGAGTTCTCCAAATATCAAAAGCCGAATCACAATTCGAAACGCGATTAAATTTATTTTTGTCAAGTGCACAATATAAGGCATTCATAGCCTTTGCATTTAGAGAAAATATCTTCTTCTCCAAATCATTCCAATGGTTCATTGGAAGAGAAGACATTTCAAATCCATTTTCGACTATGTGCCATAAATTCAAATTCAAAGAAAGTAAGAAAACTCTCATTCGAGTTTTCCAAAAAGTGTAGTCCGTCCCATTGAAAAAGGGAGGACGAATAAGAGAGCAACCCTCTTGAAGGCCGAAAAGAGCCATTTCTATTTGGGTTTTAAACCAAAGTAGAAAACTGTGGCTCTGATACCAATTGTTAGGATCAGAGCGGCACTAAGAGGGGGGGGGGGGTGGTGAATTAGTGCAGTAGATTAAAACTCATAAGTTTGAAAACGATTTCGTAAATGCGTAAAGATTTCGATTCTATAGTAACTTGAGTAGATGAAAACTGAAAGCTAGCAGTAGTGTAAATAACAATCTCAGGAAAGTAAGAACTCATAGATTCAAGGAACACACTAATTTAAAGTGGTTCGGTCAAAATGACCTACATCCACTTGCGAAGCCTTCTTCGATGAGGCTCATAACTTCCACTAGCAAATCACTTTGAAGGGGAAGAACAAATACCTATCTTACAACCTTTTACAAGTGGTTCACACTCTTACATAATTTCAAAGAGAAAGAGGGAGGTGAACACTCAAGCAATTGAAAACAAGACTTGCTAAAGACTTTGCTAAGGCTTTATCTCAATCTCTAACTTCTCAAAGGTTGTGTTCTCTGGTGAGAATTGAGAGGTATTTATAGGCCCCAAGAGGATTCAAATTTGGGCTCCAAATTTTGAATTCTCTTGGGTTCCCGATGCTAGCGGTGCCACCGCCTGTTAGTGTCTGACACTAACAGTGTACTGGCGGTGCCACCGCCGGACCTCTCGGGTCCTTGGTGGTGCCACCGCCTAGCCCGACGGTACCACCGCTTGATCCTTCGGGTTCTGGGCGGTGCCACAGCCCAGTCTGGCGGTTCCACCGCCTGATCTTACGGGTCACTAGTTGGGCTTCAGATCTGGCCCAAACCAAGTCATATTCGGGCCCATTTGGCCCCTAACCAGGATATAGGATTATTTTTTAATCCTAACCCTAATTACATGCAAACTACGAAGTTAAGACATAGTCCTAAGCATATCTTATAACCGACAACGTTGAGTTTCCTTCCGGTGAGCTTTCCGGCGATCTTCCGGCGGACTTCCGATACACCCTCGGATTTCTTCCGACGGACTCCCAACAAGCTCTCGATCTTGTGGCGAGTTCAGCGAGTAGCTAGGCATTCTCGGTGATCTTCGCGAACCTCCGACGATCTCTTCAGTGGACTTTCGAAACCTCCGACAAGTCCCCGATTTCCTCTATGTTGGTTCCGGCAGCATCTCCGACGAATCTTTGGACTCTCGAACACCCATCGAACTTGACTCCAGGTGATTTGCTTTATGTCTTCAAGCTATCGTAGTTAATCCTGCATATGTAAAATAAAACTTCGATCGAGATAATTAATCTTAAGCAATTAATCAAGTTGTCCGACATGTAATTGGTCCCTCGACGCTTCGTCCGATTCTTCGGTGCATCATCCTCTCTTGTGGCCTATTGCCCAATCGGTCAGTTGACTCCGTAACTCCGATATCCTTGGCGCAATACCCGCTCTTCTTGGCCTGATGCCCGAATCTATGGCCCAAAGCCTTCTATCGATACGTCGATCGATCCACCGGCCCGACGTCCAATCTTCTGACATGTTCCTCTAACCCAACATGATTTTCCTATTTTAATTGTCTCATCCTAATCTAAGCATCCTACGTCACTCAAAACGCAGATTAAATCATAAACACATATCAAATGGTTTCATCATCAAAATACAAGATTCAACAATATACATATATATACATATATATTATATGTATATATATATATACATGTATATAAATATATATACATGTATATACATACATGTATATTATATGTATATACTTGTATATATATATATATATATATATATATACATATATATATACATGTATATACATATATACATGTATATTATATGTATATATATATGTATATATTATATATATATATATATTATATATACATGTATATATATATACATATAAATATATATATATATACATGTATATATATACATATATATATATATATATATATATACACATATATACATATTATATGTATATGTATATACACATGTATACATATTATATGTATATATATATTCATGTATATATATATATATATGTATATATATATATGTATATATATATATATATATACATATACATGTATATATATATACATATATACATATATATATATATATACATATATACATATATACATACATATATATATACATATATACATATATATATACATATATACATATATATATACATATATACATATATATATACATATACATATATATATATATATGTTCGAGTCAGTAATATATGAAAGCAATATTAGAGTCAAGAGGCCAACCTGTTTGACAGTTTTTTAAAGCCGTTTTCCCGCTGTCTTGCCGACGCGTCTCAAAAATCCCATCTGTATCCTCTCCGCAATCCCCTCTCCTCCGCCCCCTCCTCGATTATAATTCCTCGACCTTGACAACCCCCTATTGTCCAATCCCTCTCTTCTCTCTCTCTATTCGTCCCTCGATGGGCTGCAGTCAATCCCATCTCGATCCCCATAGGGTTGCGGAAGAGAGTAGGAAGAAGGCGGGATTAGGGCCATGGTCGGGAGACGATGTCAAAGCCGGTAGGAAGGCCGATGACGGGGAGGAGAGGCCCGGATCCCCCAGCTTTAGGTTTTATTTCGAGGGGCCGTGGATCGACAAAGACTCCGCCAAGGTTGCAGATGCAGGAGAAGACCATGGTATTGTCTTCTCCGTCTCCTTTACAGCTTTGTTTGGTTAAAATCTTTAGCCAGCTATCCCAAGATTGCTTTCTTTTAAGATTTCTGATCCATGAACTGGATAATAAATCTTAAATCATAATTGCATGATTTTTATCTTGTGTTTGTTTTTTGTTTTTGTTTTCTCGACAGCCTATCTGAACCATTATCATCATTTTTTTTATAGTGGAAAGAAGAACTGTAGGGAATTTCAATAACATGGAGAATTTGGCTGATTATTTCGCAAAAAAAATAATAGAATTACAGAGGTGGATCACGGACTGGTTCATATGTTTTTCATAGTTTTTTTGTTTTTTCCCCATTCTAATGTCATTCTCCTTCTGCTTTTCAATTTTTAGAACAACCATATCTGAATTGGGAGAATCATAGTTAACTAACTATCATAATCGAGGGCATTTCTTGTCTAATTTATGTAGCTGATCAAATAACCAGCATCCAGTAGGGTTGGTAATTCGATGAACGAATTCATTTTGGTCATGCACATATTACATGAGTGATAGGATGTTGTATTAACTTTCTAGATTTTCTTTTGCTTTGAACATGTCTTAACTACTTACTGCACAATGAATGCTTGCCACTTCACGATCATATCGATGCCTAGATAGCAGCATTGACTAGAATTATGACTTGTAAGAACTTTTCCTGCTGAATTATTTGCCAAATGATCGATAACTGTGTAATTTATCAAGAGGAATTTGAAATTGAAATCATATATTATTCTTGATGAATGCAGGGAAGACTGATGACAAGAAAGAACGTATTCTGCACCCAAGTGATAAAACCATCAAAACTTTGGCCACAAGCAAGGTATGCTGCTAATTTGTATTGTCATGGACGGATTTCTCAAATTCTTTGTCACTGATGAACACCGAACCCTGTTCCCTTTTGACATAAAAGGCACGATGACACACCAGGAATTCTTTGAAACCTATTCTGAATTTAACGTGAATCTGTGGACTTCCATAATTGTCACCATATCTTCAACCTTATTCCACGTTGGAGTCATATCATGGAAGATTTGTGTTTTTACAATGGTTTGGTCACTTTTAAGTTAGAAACTCGTTATTTGAACAGTAAGAGCACTCGTTCGCTTTTGACATAGTTTTCATCTTCTGCTCAGGTCAGGAATCCGAGGGCAAATCATCAAAGGACAAAGGAAGGAAATCGAAAGTTTTAACAAAGGGCTCCCGTGGGATGAATCAACGATAACCAAAGTCCATCATGTGAAACCATGTCATTGTGCTGAAGAAATTATAGGAGATGCTACTTGTTAGGGCAAACATTCAGCCTTTTGTGAAACAAAACTTGCATATTATGGCTTCTAAAAGATTTGAAGTCGATTACATTGATGCTCTGATTTTGGATGAGTTGTCCAAGTTCTGGGATTTGCATGTAACTTAATTATCTTAATTGTCCCATTTCCTCATGGTCATGTTTAAACTCAAGCTTATTCTTTTCTTCTAAACGCTATTGAATCATGCAGTTTTAAGAGGCATTGTTTCTTTTTTTTATTTTTTTCCTTAGTGCTCATAGCATACAAGAGAAGTTCGAATACCTAAGACCTGAAAGATCATGGATTCAACAATCAAATTTCAGAGATCAAACAATCTTGTATCACAATTAACGTTGATTGGTGATAAAGATCTCTTGGTTTCCTTCACAAGCAGCTCAAACTTGTGGTACCAAAATATATTCTTTACAAGTGGTTGAGTATTTCTTGTCCTTGACCAAGCTTGATTGTTGAAAGATAATCTTGAATCTACATGGTATGCATGAAAACACTTACTATATATAAACTTCGTATTTGTCAGGTAATTTTCCAACTAACAGTTCATCTAGAAATGGATGTTTCCACTGGTTTGATTATCTTGGACTAGTCACTGAAATAGTGATTGATAACTATAGCCGGAAGACAGACGCGTATATCAATCTGCTATTTACATATTCATTGTATCGTAAACAACCTAACAATGTATAATTTATTTTTTTGGCAGAATCTGATAAACTTGATCATCTATTGGCATCTATTTACATAAAATTGATAAAACACTAGAGCTTTATCTAAGAAAAGAGATAAGAATTTGATCACTTTGGAAAGATCAAACCTTTTTTTTTTTTTATCAGAGATCAATCTCTAAATTGGCCAAAACTTTGATTTGTATTTAATTGTCAAGATCATTATATATATATATATATATATATATATATATATATATATATATATATATATAGTTATTTAATTGTTAGTCAACAATCCTTAATTTTAACAAAGAAAATAAATAAAAATAGCAATCCTTAATTTGCTACATCAAACGACTCCAGTCATAATTAGGAAAAACTAAATAAAAAATAAAGATTAATATCAAATCCCTAAAATTAAGGACTCCTAAAATTAAGAAATCATAATATTTTCATCTCTCCAAAACAGCCTTCTTCTCAAGGTTGAGCAATAATAAATTCTAAAAACTTCTCCTCTAATACTTTGTGAGAATCCCAAGTGACATATTCAATTAGTAAGTTGACCTATTAAACAAGCAACTTAGTGATAGGATATCTATGATACATCATGATACATCAATCAAGTATGGTTGAGGTAAGATTTAAACCTCACCGGTAGAAAAAACTAAATGTCAGAAATATGAAAAACTGAATATATCTTAAAGCTTGCTAGCAAATCTAAGTAATAAACAACTAGGCTAATACATTCCAACATCTTATAAAATCCAAAGAATCGAGGAAATAGCTTCATAAATGACCGAACCTTTATAGAAGTTTGTTTATAATGTTGAAGTCTAAGGAAAACCTCATCACCCATTGCAAACTCTATGCTTATCAACTTGTTTCTTCATTTTAGCTTATGAGACTACGAGATTATCTCTTAGAAGTTGAATAATCCTATCCCTATCAAGCAATTCCTTGTCCACTTGATCAATCTTAGAAGAACCAAACATGTATTTTATAACCATAGGAGGAGGTTGACTATAAATCACTTTAAAAGATATTTTAGTAGAAGAGTGATAAGTGGTATTGTACCACCATTCTAAGGAAGTCATTTTACCCTATTCTTTGGTTTATTACTGATAAAGCATCTAAGATAGTTTTCTAGACATCTGTTCACTACTTAAGTGTATCCATCTATTTGTGGGTAATAAGCAGTACTCATATTCAATTGGGTACACTACAAATAAAAGAGCTTCTTCTAGAAGGTGCTAGTAAAAACTTTATCTCGATTACTAATAATGAAAAATGGAATTCTATACAATTTCACTATATTCTCGATAAAAGTGCAAGTAGCACTTACAATAGTATAAGGATGTCATATAACATAAAAATAAGCATATTTTGTAAGGTGATCGACAACCATAAAAATGATGGTTTTACCTTGATATAGTGAAAGTCCATCAATAAAATCCATGGATATGTCAATCCAAGTATCATTAGGAATAGGAAGAGGTTTAAAACAATCTAGGGGTTGCAATTGGTCTTACCTTTGTGGTGTTGGTAAATATCACATTCTATACAAACTTCTTGATGGTTTTCTTCGTACCCTTCCAATAAAAAAATTAATAGATGTGTTTATATATACAAAGAAATCTAGAATATTCTATAGTTGATGATGAATGAAACTCCTTTAAAATTACATTATGGTAAGAAGAATCTTATGCTAAGATAATTCAACTATCATAGCGTTAATCTATGAGATCCCATCCATAATTAAGAATAGAAGTGGGATCTTCGTCTAGCTTTTTAATAATATCTCGAACTTCAAAATCATCTAACTATTCACTCCTAATAAATTCTAGTAGTTTGCAAGTAGAAATAGAAATAGCTACTAGTTTAACCTATTCTAGAAGGTGAGAAAGTGCATCTACAACCAAATTCTCACTCCCCTTCTTATAAATAATCTCGTAGTCAAAACTTAATAGGTTAGTGACCTATTTTTGCTGTTCTAAAGAAGAAACTTTTTATTTAAAAAAATATTTTAGTCCTTTGTGATCGATTCATATTTGAAACCATTTGATCAATTAAGTAAGACCTCCACTTAGTAACTATATAAACAATGACTAACATCTCCTTATCATAAACAGATAAACTTAAATGAGATAGGGATAATGCCTTACTAGTATAAGCAATTGGATGACTTTCTTGCACTAGTACAACTCCAATACCTGCTCTAGAAGCATTAGATTCAATCATAAATAACTTGTTAAAATATGGTAAAGTGAAAACTAGTGTAGTGGTCATTACATACTTAAAATAAATAAAAGCTTGAGTAGCTTCTTCTGTCTACTTAAATGCATCTTTCTTCAAAAGTGATGTCAAAGGAGTACTGATTTTACCATAGTTCTTCATAAACTTTCGATAATAACCCATGAGTCCAAAGAATCCCCTTGTAGCCTTAATTAATTTTGAAATTGACCAATCTTTCATTGCTTGAATTTTGGAAGGATCAATCGCAATACCCTCTCGAGAAACAATATGGCCAAGATACTCTACATCAAATTGTGCAAAGTTGCATTTTGATTTCTTGATAAAGGGACAATGCTTACGAAGAAGGGTAAAGACAACCTGTAAATGTAACAAATGACTTTTTGAAGATGAGCTATATATTAGAATATCATCAAAGAAAATCATAACAAACTTATGAAGATGAACTCCAAAGACATCATTCATTAAACTTTAAAAAGAAGATGATGCATTACAAAAAATTCATAGTGACCATCATGCATTCTAAAAGTAGTTTTCTGAATGTCATTTTCGTGTACACAAATTTAGTGATAGCTAGATTGTAAATCTAGTTTAGTAAAAACTTATACACCTCCTAATTCATCAAGTAACTCATCCTTCACTAGAATAGGATGCTTGTCTTTCACTGTAATATTATTGAATGCTTGATAATCTACACATATCTGCCAAGAATCATCCTTCTTCCTTACTAATATGATTGGAGAGAAGTATAGACTTACACTAGCCCTTATGGCCCCTGCTTCAAGCATTGCTTTAATGATTTTCTCTCTCTATCTTTTGGAAATGTAGATATTGATAGGGCTAAACATTAGTTGGTACTCTCTTATGTAGTATAGGAATCTAGTGATCATATGATCGAAGAGGTGGAAGTCCTTATGGTCGTACAAATACATCTATAAATTCTCTAAGAAATAATTAAACATTTTCTTCTTGTTCAGATACCGAAGCTTCTTCTTTAATGATCCGTAATTGTATCAAAAATCTATAGTGTGCCTTTCGAAGAACCCTTTCCATTCTATGGGTAATAATAGTTATGAGTTTACTATTGGGAAACCTGGATAGAACATCACATGTGCAACGGAAGAACAAAAAAATAAAATCTTAGATTTCCGAAAGAAAAAGGTTCTCGTCATCGTGCGAAGATTAATACATAAAAAAAAATGCAAAACCAAAACTATGTGTATCAAGTGAGATTTGTTACCTAGGAAGATTGTATATCCCCGAAAAATCTTAGATCTGCATGAGTGGATGAAGGAGGTAAAGTATCCTCACTAGTAGTGATCTATATGGTAGATGCTGTTAAATCTCAGATTTTGATGATGAAATAAATTAGTAAATTATTGATCTAATCTATATGTTGAGATAAGTGTTATAGGATTAACTACGATAGCAATGAAGGCATAAAGCAGATGTTGGGCCGGAGTCAAAGATCGGATAATACGTCGAAGATTCGGACGATGTGCTGGAAGTTTGTCGAAAGCTCATCGAGAGTTCGTCGGGAGCTCGTCGAGAATTCATTGGAAGATCATCGAGAGTTCGTTCGGAGTTCTCTGAGAGTTCGTCGAGAGTTCACCAAAAGTTTGCCGGAAGATAGCTAAAAGAACAATTGACATACTGAATAGAGATTGCTTGTCCAAGTGTCTTAATTATCATAGTTCGACCTTAAGTTGAGTTAGAATTGAGAGATAATCTCACTAACTCAGTTATGGCCAACTAAGCCCTTAGTAGGGCTAAACTAGGCCTATTGAACAGCCTATTCGGAACTTGAAGTCATGGTCGATGGTGGCACCGCCAGAGCCGACGGTGGCATCGCTTGGTGACTTAGTCTCCTAGGTGGTTTGGGCGGTGGTACCATCGACAGTTAATACAGCCAGGTGGTGGTACCGCTAGAGCTCAGTCTTTAAGCTCTGTCAAGCGATCGTACTACTTAGATTGGGCGATGGTACCTCCTAGTGTTAGTCTGTAGGCGGTAGTACCACCTAATAATGACGGTGGTACCATTAATACCTGAAATCTAGAGATGTGATACTTTTTTGCTCCAATTCTAAAGTCATTATGACCTATAAATACCCCACCCTTTTTTGCATGAAAGGACACAAAAGTGTGAATAATATCTTGAGATTCTGGGGTGTTAAAAGTGTTGTAAAAATAAAAAGAGTCCTCCTCCTCCCTTTCTAGTATTGTGATCATTCAAGAGAGGTGTGAGGCTTGTAAGGGTTATCTCCTAAACCCGTGAAAAGGAGAAAGTGCTATAAAAAGGTGGTTGGTCATCGTCTATTGAAGAAAGACCATTAGTAGACATCGGTGACCTCAACGGAAGAGGAATCAGAAGTGGATATAGGTCACAACTACCGAACCACTATAAATTCTAATTTACATTTCCATTATTGTCATTTACTTACCTTGCAATTGCTTCACTTCCTTCTTACTTGGCTTTACTACCCTTATGAATAAACATACTTTTAAGCAATCTTCCGAGATCAGTTTTTTAATGTACGAAGATTTTTAAACCGATATTTTTCTCCATTGGACTAATTCACCCCCCTCCCCTCTTAGTGTCGACTCGATCATAACAATTGGTATCAGAGCTCGATTACTCTCGATTTGGTTTAAAACCCAAGAGAGACTTTTGCTGGCAATTAAAAAGGTCATTCAATTACACGTCCACCCATGTTCAATGGGACGGATTATACATATTAGAAGACTAGAATGAGGATCTTTCTAATTTCAATGAATTTTGAGTTATGGAACCTTGTGGAAAATGACTTTCAAAATTCTTCTCTTCCAATGAACGATTGGAATGAGTTGGAGAAAAAGACTTTTGCTTTAAATGCCAAGGCTATGGATGTCTTGTTTTGTGCTTTAGATAAAAACGAGTTCAATCGAGTGTCTATTTGTAAAATGACTTTTGATATTTGGCACACACTCAAAATCACTCATGAAGGCACTAGTAGAGTAAAGGAGTCAAAGATAAATCTTTTAGTTTACACTTATGAATTGTTTTGGATAAAGCCAAGCGAACTTATTATCGACATGTACACCCGTTTTACGAATGTCGTCAATAATTTAAAAGCTCTTGGTAAATATTTTTCGAACTTTGAACTTGTTAATAAAATCTTGAGATCCCTTCCAAAGAGTTGGGACCATAAAGTAACGGTCATTCAAGAGGCTAAGGATTTAAATAACTTTTCTCTCGATGAACTTATTGGGTCACTAATGACTTATGAGATGGCTTGCAATGCTCATGAAGAGCTTGAGAACAACATTCCAAAGAATAGGAAGGATATGACACTAAGAACTCATGAAGACCACTTGAAAGAAAATTCAAGTGATGAGGACTTTGATGATGACTCGGCACTGTTGATAAGAAAGTTCAAAAAATTCATAAAATGAAATAAATTTGAAAATAATAATAAAAATAAAATTGAACCTAAGAAAGAACAAGTTATATACTACGAATGCAAGAAACCAGGATATTTCAAAAGCGAATGTCCCCAAGCAAAGAAGAAGCAACTAAAGAAGAAGGCTCTTAAAGTATCTTGGGACGACTCAAGTATATCCAAAAAAGAGAAGCCAACCAACATAGAGCAAGTTGCTCACTATGCACTAATGGCTATGGAAGATGAGGTAAGCAATTCATTAGATGCAAATTTATCTTTTAATAAATTATTAAGTGATTTTCATGATTTATTTGATGAAAGTAAATTAGCTAGTAAAAAATATAAACTGTTGAAAAAAGAGCATACTTCTCTTATTAGTGATTTTGATAGATTAAAAATTAAGCATGATGATAGTTTAGCTCCTTACAAAAAATGTGATAAATTAAAAACGCTTAAAAAGGAGAATTTGCAACTACATGAAACCTTAGAAAAATTTGAAATAGGTAGCAAATCTTTAAACATGATTCTTGCAAGTAAGAATCATGTTCATAGAAGAGATGGAATCGACTTTGTGAGTAACATTCATAAAAATCCAATCATCTTTGTTAAAGGCCCAACTTTGCATGTTTCACCCCAAAACAAATGTAACTTTTGTTACAAATTTGGACATATTACTTATCAATGTCCGTTTAAGAGATGTAGTCCACATAAATTGATTTGGGTTCTTAAAGGAATCGTAAAGAACTTCATGCAAAATGATAAATTAAGTTGATCGATTTTTGAGGCACCAAAGTCAAATGGGTACCTAAAAATCACCCTTTTTTATAAAAATGTTTACCATCACAAGCTAGGAGTAAGAGATAGTACCTTGAAAGTGGATGCTCAAAGTACATGACTAGAGATCTATTTCAATTCTCTAAGCTCACAAGCCTAGACGAAGGGGTATATCACCTTTGGAGTAATAACAAGGGTAAAATCATTGGCAAAGGAACCATGTATAACAAATCCAACTTTTTGATTGAAGATGTGTGTAATATCCCTCACTTCCTAAATTTATTTATAAGGATGTATTTATAAATCGGAGGATCTATATGTAAATATAGCAAATATAGTTATTAAAGTGTTAGGCTATTGAAAAAAAAAGGGAAATTATGGTTTTATCCCATTGCCTCCCATGCAAAGGATCTGTGGGGGCGTTGGGGAGAAGAAGAGAAGTAGAGAAGAAGGGAAGAAAAGGAGAAGAACAGATGAAGAAGAAGAGGAGAAGAGAAGAAAAAGAAGAGAAGAAGAAGAAGAGGGAGAAGAAAGGGAAGAAGAAGAAAAGAGGAAGGTGGCTACGGCAAGGGCTGCAGTGAGGAGGTGTGAGGCTTCAGGGAGGAGAAGGAAAGAAGAGGAGAAGAAGAGAAGGAGAAGAAGAGGGAGAAGAGAATAAAAGAAGAAGAAGAAGAAGAAGAAGGAGAAGAGAGGGAAGAGGGAGAGGAAAGGGAGGTGGCTGCAGCTAGGGCGACAGCACCTCTGTTTCTTGCATGAGGAAACAAAGGACGTGTGGGGCATCGGGAAGGGAAGAAGAGGAGGAGAAGAAGAAGAGGAAGAGAAGAAGAAGAAGTGAGAGAAGAGTCTACGGCACCTCTGTTTCCCATAGGAGGAAACAGAGGAGAAGAGAGGCAGTGCAATGGGGAAAAGAAGGGGAGGAAGGAGAAGAAGAAGAAGAAGAAGGAAAGGCGAGGGAAGAAGAGGAGGGAAAGAAGAAGGGGCTGCGGCTACGGCGGTGGCAGCTGTAGCTGGAAGAGAAGAAGGAGAGGAAGAAGAGGCTGTGGTTGTGGTGGTTGCGGCCATTGCTACGACTGTCACACAACAATGACAGTTGCAACTGGGAAAGAAGAGAAAGGAGAAAGGAAGTAGTGTAGTGGAAGGGGCTACAACGATGACCATGTCTACGACCATGCCTGCAGTTGGGGCTGGGAAAAAGAAGATAGATACAAAAAATGAAATAGGGAAAGGAGATGGAGGAAAAGTAGAAGAAGATTTAGGTTTACACCTTCTTCAGATCTTTGAATCAAAACCTTCGAAAAGCAAGTGTTTCGATCTTTCCTATTACAAGTGTTTCTACTACAATTCCATCTCTACTTTTGCCTTGAATATGAAAAATTTAAATTGGTCTAGCCTTGCATTTGATACATCTCTTGTTTAGACGAAATTATTTGAATATAGAAAACTTCCAAGATTTTGTTCCTTCCACATTGTTTTAGCTATAAATCCCTGCATCGATTTCTAATCTAGACAAAACTTATTTGATCAGAATATAGACTTGTAAACCTTTCTTTTTATAGCTTATTTGAATAATTTAGAATAGATTTGCCACCTAAATATTTGTTTCGATTGGCCCTATGGATTCTGCAAAATAGAGTCCGTACCTTCTGACATTTTGATACTAAACTACTTATAAGTCTATGTTGGGAATTCTTATTTATACAAACTTACTTTGTTGGAAACTAGACTCCTAGTATTTTGATACCTAGAATGAAAGATTTGGAGTACAAATACTTGCCCAGCTATCTATTGAATCCGATCCTATGAATTCGGCCAAACAGAGATTTTATTCTCCGACCTTTATTTACTAAATTATTTGTAACTCTCTGTTGGGAACTTCAATTCATATGATATTTATTTTATCTGAAAGTAGGTTGAGATATCATTTTAATGATATATTTCCTAAGTAAATTTGAGCACAATTGATAGTTTGAATCATTTATTTAATGTGCCACTCAAATCTACCAGAAATCGAGTTTTGGTTGATTTCGCCTGTTCTTATTCAATTCCCTTTGGAAATTAATTTCATTTAGCATTTTTTCTTCGATTGAGTATTATATTATTGTTTTGAATTCTTGTATGATCTTATCCTTAAATCATTTGCATTCTAGAAACCTTTTATGTAAAGTTTATATTGTATCGCATTGTTTCATATGGACACATGTATATTCCATTGTTCCGTATGTGCTTTCGATATATGCCAAAATCCTTGTATACTCTTGCCTTTAGTTCCTTTTAAGTTTGAATATATTTGTGAAAGATTATGTTTGCATTGTATTGACTCATAAAGGCACATGTACGTTTCGTTGTTCCGCATGTACTTTCGATATGTGCTAATTTTATTGTTTACACTGTCCTTTTATACTATGGTGTTTAGAAATGGTAAAGAGAGTTATACATAGAGCCTACGATACTTTGCCAGCCCCCTCTAACTTCACCTAGACGTAGGTGGATGGAGCTCCCAAACGTGTGAGACTTCTGTCTAGTGGTCATTCAGAAATGGATGAATCACATTCTGTCTGTGGTCCTACTGCACCTATTGTATGTTTGATATGATATCCAGAACTTTGGTTATGTGTTTCTATATATGCTTTGGATAAGAATGATATGAATGCAACGTCAAATACAACGTTTGAGCTTCTATTTTGTATTTGTTCTTTGATATGTCCGAAATGGTTCATATGTCGTTGATATGCTCTAAAATATTTCATATGCTATTGATATATTCTGAAATGCTCCCTATGCCTCTGAAATGTTCATATACCATTGATACAGTTTAAAATATTTCATATACTATTGATATGTTTCGAAATGTTTCATTTGTCATTGATATGCTCCGAAACATTTCAAACGCCATTAATAAGCCCCGAAATATTTCATTTGTTATTGATATACTTTGAAACATTTTATACGCTATTAATATGCTCCGAAATGTTTAATATGTCATTGTTATACTCCGAAATGTTCCATATGCTATTGATATACTCCGGAACATCTCATACGCTATTGATATGCTTCAATTACTCTGTGCTCTATTTGTTATGAACCAATTATGTTTTGAATGAAATGACATTTACGAATTTATATCTAATGAGATGTTATCCTTAAATCTCTTATATTCTGCCTAACATTGTTGTACCTTGTTTGTTTGAAAACTATCCCTTTTTATTCTAGATATGTTTTATCACTTGCTGAGCTATTTTTAGCTCACTCCATTATTATATCAATCTTTCAGGTTAACTTATCACTCTTTGAGATATTTGAATTGGGCTGAGGTAGTGGAGAGCTATTTAGAATTGTGGGCAAGCCTTGTTGGTTGTTATATTATTGTTGTATAAGCATATTTTGTATGTAATGAAATATTGTCGATGAACCTGAATGGATATATCGTGTAAAAGTATTAGAAGATCTCTCTTATTTTGAATTTCGGAATGTTAAATTCAGTTTACAATTATATGAATTGGTGGTAAATGATTGGAGTTCTGATTGTATAAATTATTTAGCTTATAGATTTATAAGTGTTAATAATATTTTGTTAAGTTAGCTTGGGTTTTCATAAATATGAATTATTGAGTGATGTGATATATAATTATAAACTACACAGGTTGTATAGATGTGAATTTGACTGAATATTTCTTAGTATCCTCAAATGTTAGTTTGGATCCTGGATTGATTTGTAATGAAAAATTTTAATATTATCAATATTTTGAGGGGGCATGATAGAGGTGGTATCAGAGCATGGTTTGAGGATCACTAAAATATTTGATATGTTGATATGCAAAATATATTGATGTCTAGTGAACTATACTGATCGGTGGAAATTTTCTTTGATACCTTTTAGGAATCTAGGGTGACAAGGACATTTGGTCCTCCTACTTTATCTACTTCTAATTAATTAAGAGAGATAAAAGGGTTGATCAGGGATATTAAATCAAAGTGGCACAATGAAAGTGTGGTGAACCTAATCAATTGGTGGCAGAAAAATGGATGATACGAATGGAGAATATATTTGATGTACGAAATTATTTTGATGATCAAAAAAATTTCTGGAGATCAAGGACAGGAATAGCAAGGATAAGTTTACTAATAAAAATACGATTGGAAATGAATTAGAAAGCAATAACAAAAGGGTTAAGACATTTGGATTTGAAAAGGGAAGTCACCATAAAATACTCAATCTTATGTAAGATGCGGGCTAAATTATAAAACAAGTATGTGTTTTCAAGTGACTGGAGCCTATTTTGCTTGTGGAAAGTTGGATCATAAAATAAAAGACTGCCCTTTGAACAAGAAAAAAGAGTCACTACCTCCTAAATCATCAACCTATGTCAGAGTATATGTTATCACTGAATATGATTCTAAAGCTTATGAATTAGTGGTCAAAGGTATTATTCATGTTTTTGAAAGAATGTAAAAAAAAATTTGTTTGACCGTGGGTCTCATCTATGATTTGATTCATAATATTTTGCTTATCACTTAGGCATTCAACCTAGACTACTAGATTATATGCTATTTGTAAATACGACCGTTGGGGATTCTTTGATAACGAACTTGATCTAATCATCTTGTTTGATTTCTATTAGAGAACCTGAACTTCTTGCTGATTTGGTTCTCCTAGAGATTTGGAGTTTTGATATTATACTTGGTATGGATTAGGTATCTTCCTATCATACCAGTATAGATTGTTATACACAATGATCAATTTTTGCATACTAGATCATCCCATCTTTTATTTTGAGAGTATTGGGTATGATTTACCTCCTTGTCTGATGTATTCCGAAATGACTTGCTAGGATTACCTCTAGACAGAGAAGGTGAATTTGTTTTTGATTTAGTCATTGGGATAATCTTAATACCTAAGTTTCTCTGCAGAATGAAACCATTTGAGTATGTAGAATTGAAAGAGCAACTACAAAGACTATTAGATAAAGGTTTTATTTGGCCTAGTGTTTTATCATGGGGTGCTTCAGTGGTGTTAGCTAAGAAGATGGATGGAACATTGAAACTTTACATTAGTTGTAGATAATTGAATCAAGTGACCATAAAAAAAAAAGTATCCTCTACCTAGGAGTGATGACCTGTTGATCAATTGTAAGGTGCATAAGTATTTTTCAAGATTGATCAGAAGTCGAGTTACCACCTATTGAAGATCAAGAAAGAGGATATTTCAGTCACTCTTAGATAATTGTATAATTATATTCTATTAATGAAAATATTTGGGAGCTGGAGGAGGAAATAAAGAAAAACGTAATCCTCATCTTTTTATCGATTGAGATATGATCAATTTAGATGACTAAATTTTCATTTTAGGGGGGGGGAGAGTGTAATATCCCTCACTTCTGAAATTTATTTATAAGGACATATTTGTACCTATATGTAAATATAGCAAATATAGTTATTAACTTGTTAGGCTACAGAAAAAAAAAGAAAAAAATGAGAAATTATGGTTTTATCCCACCGCCTCCCACGTAGAGGATCTACGGGGCATTGGGGAGAAGAAGAGAAGTAGAGAAGAAGGGAAGAAAAGGAGAAGAACATATGAAGAAGAAGAGGAGGAGAAGAGAAGAAAAAGAAGAGAAGAAAAAGAAGAGGGAGAAGAAAGGGAAGAAGAATAAAAGACGAAGGTGGCTACGACAAGGGCTACAGCGAGGAGGAGTGAGGCTTCAGGGAGGAGAAGGAAAGAAGAGAAGAAGAGAAGGAGAAGAAGAGGGAGAAGAGAAGAAAAGAAGAAGAAGAAGGAGAAGAGAGGGAAGAGGGAGAGGAAAGGGAGGTGGCTGTAGCTAGGGCGGCAGCACCTCTGTTTCCTGCACGAGGAAACAGAGGAGGTGTGGGGCATCGAGGAGGAGAAGGGAAGAAGAGGAGAAGAAGAAGAAGAAGAGGAAGAGAAGAAGAAGAAGCGGGAGAAGAGGCTGCGACACCTATGTTTCCTGTAGGAGGAAACAGAGGAGAAGAGAGGCAGTGCATTGGGGAAAATAAGGGGATGATGGAGAAGAAGAAGAAGGGAAGGAGAGGGAAGAAGAGGAGGGAAAGAAGAAGGGGCTGCAGCTACGACGTTGGCAGCTACAGCTGGAAGAGAAAAAGGAGAGAAAGAAGAGTAAGGGAGGAAGAAGAGACTGCGGTTGTGGTGGCTATGGCCTTTGCTGCGGCTACGACTATGACTGTGGTAGTTGCGGATAGGAAAGAAGAGAAAGGATAAAGGAAGTAGTATAGTGGGAGGGGTTGCAGCAGTGACCACGACTGCGACCGTGGCTGCTGCTGCAGCTGGGAAAAAGAAGATCGATACAGAAAATAAAACAGGAAAAAGAGATAGAGAAAAAGTAGAAAACGATTTGGGATTATACCTTCTTCGGATCTTTGGATCAAAACCTTCGAAAGGCAAGTGTTTCAATCTTTCCTATTGTAAGTGTTATGATCTTTCCAATTGTAATTGTTTTGATCCTTCCTATTTCATGTGTTTCAATATTTTCTACTGCGATTCCATCTCTGCTTTTGCCTTGAATATGAAAATTTTGAATTATTATAGCCTTGCATTTGATACATCTCTTGTTTAGACGTAACGATTTGAATATGGAAAACTTCCGAGATTCTGACCCTTCCACCTTTTTTTAGCTATAAATCCCTACATAGATTTCCAATCTAGACAAAACTTCTTTAATCAAAATATAGACTCACAAACCTTTCTTTTTACAGCTTATTTAAATAATTTGGAGTAGATTTGCCTGCCTAAACATCTATTTCGATTGACCCTATGGATTTTGCAAAATAGAGTCCATACCTTATGACCTTTTGATACTAAACTACTTATAATGGGAATTATGATTTATACAAAACTTACTTTGTTGGAATCTAGACTCCTAGATTTTTCTTTTGATACCTAGAATGAAAGATTTGGAGTACAAATACTTCCCCAACTATCTGTTGAATCCGATCCTATGAATTCGGCCAAATAGAGATTTTGTTCTCCGACCTTTGTTTACTAAATTATTTGTAATTCTCTGTTGGGAACTTCAATTCATATGAAACTTATTTTATCTGAAAGTAGGTTGAGATATATTTTCAATGATATATTTTTTGATTTGTTCAACGTGCCTCTCGAATTCTGTCAAAAATCGAGCTTTGGTTAATTTCGCTTATTCTTGTTTAATTCCCTTTGGAAATTGATTTCATTTAGCATTCTTTCTTTAATTGAGCATTATATTGCTGCTTGAATTCTTGCATGATATTGTCCTTAAATTATTTGTATTCTTGAAACCTTTTATGTAAAGTTTATATTGTATCGCATTGTTTCGTATGGGCACATGTATATTTCGTTATTCCACATATGCTTCTGATATATGCCAAAATCCTTATATACTCTTGCCTTTAGTTCCTTTCAAGTTTGAATGCATTTGTGAAAGATTATGTTTGCATCGTATTGACTCATAAAGGCATATGTACATTTCATTGTTCCGCGTATGCTTCCGATATGTACTAATTTTATTGTTCACACTATCCTTTTGTACTCTGGTGTTTATGGGATATTGTGAACCTTTGCCAGAAATGGTAAAGAGAGTTATGCATAGAGTCTGTGATGCTCTACCGGCCCCCTCTGACTTTACCTAGACATGGGTGGATGGAGCTCCCAGATGTGGGAGACTTCTATCTGGTGGTCATTCAGAAATAGATGAATCACATTTTGTCTATGGTCCCACTGCACCTTTTGTATGTTTGATATGATATCCAGAGCTTTGGTTATATGTTTCTATATATGCTTTGGATAAGAATGATATGAATGCAATATTAAATACAACGTTTGAGCTTCTGTTTCATATTTGTTCTTTGATATGCTCCGAAATAGTTCATATGTCGTTGATATACTCTGAAATATTTCATATGCTATTGATATATTCTGAAATGCTCCCTATGCCTTTGAAATGTTCATACACCATCGATACACTTTGAAATATTTCATATACCATTGGTATATTTCGAAATGTTTCATTTATCGTTGATATGCTCCGAAACATTTCATATGCTATTGAATAGCTTCGAAATGTTTCATTCATTATTGATATGCTCCGAAACATTTCATATAATATTGATATGCTTCGAAATATTTCATCTACCATTGTTATACTCTGAAATATTCCATATGACATTGATATGCTCTAGAACATCTCATACGCTATTGATATACTCCAATTACTCTGTGCTCTATTTGTTATAAACCAATTATGTTTTGAATGAAATGATATTTACGAATTTGTATCTAATGAGATGTTATCCTTGAATCTCTTGTATTCTGCCTAGCATTGTTATATCTTGTTTGTTTGAAAACTATCCCTTTTTATTCTGGATATGTTTTATCACTTGCTGAGCTATTTTTAGCTCACGCCGTTGTTATATCAATCTTTCAGGTTAGCTTATTGCTCTTTAAAATATTTGAATTGGGCTAAGGCAGTGGAGAGCTATTCAGAATTGTGGGCAAGTCTTGTTGGTTGTTATGTTATTGTTGGATAAGCATATTTTATATGTAATGAAATATTGTCGATGAACCTGAATAAATATATCGTGTAAAAGTGTTAGAAGATCTCTCTTATTTTGAATTTTGGAATGTTAAGTTTAGTTTACAATGATATGAATTGGTGATAAATGATTGAAGTTATGATTGTATAAATTATTTAGCTTATGGATTTATAAGTGTTGCTAATATTTTGTTAAGTTGGCTTGGGTTTCCATAAATATGAATTATTAAGTGATATGATATATAATTATAAACTGCACAAGTTGTATAGATGTGAATTTGACTGAATATTTCTCAGTATCCTTAAATGTTAGTTTGGAACCTGGATTAATTTGTAATGGAAAATTTTAATATTATCGATATTTTGAGGAGGCGTGACATTGTATTATTAGTTGATGGCTTAAAACATAATCTTTTGAGTATTAGTCAATTGTGTGATAAAGAATACATTATTAGATTTGAATCCAATGCTTGTATTATTGAAAAATCACACAAAAACACATCTATGATTGCCTTAAAATTAAATAATGTATACACTATCGACATTGATGATCTTTGTAATGAAATATATTTTTCGATTTTGAATGATGATGCTTGGCTTTGGTATAGGATATTAGGTCATGCTAGCATGAAACTAGGAAAACAAATAAAAAGTAGTTTCAAACCAAAGAATCAAATAAGCACCTCTAGACTATTGCAATTGATTCATATAGATTTATTTGGACCAATTGATACATCAAGCTTATGAGATAGCAAATATGCCTTTGTCATTATGGATGATTATAGTAGATATACTTGAACATACTTTTTGGCATACAAAAGTGATTGCTTTAGGTATTTTTCTAAGTTTTGTGAACTTGTTCAAAATGAAAAAGGCTTTATGATTTTATTAATTCAGAGTGATCACGGTGGCGAATTGTAAACCATGATTTTCAAAATTTTTGTGAATCTAATGGATACAACCACAATTTCTCTACTCCGAGAAATCCTCAACAAAATGGAGTTGTAGAAAGAAAAATTAGAAATTTACAAGAAATGATAAGAACCATGTTGAATGAACATAGCCTACCCAAATATTTTTGGGTCGAAGCTATTAATACGATATGCTATGTTATGAATAGGGTTCTAGTAAGATCATTAATTTCAAAAATTCCTTATAAATTATTGAATAACAAAAAACCCAATGTTTTATAATTTAAAGTTTTTAGTTTGTAAATGTTTTATCTTGAATGAAAAAGACGCCTTAGGAAAGTTTGATGCAAATCCGATGAAGGGATTTTTCTTGGCTATTCTTCTATTTCTAAAGTCTTTCGTATCTTTAACAAAAGAACTTTCATTATAGAAGAGTATATTCATGTTGTGTTTAATGAAATTTTCGAATTTAAGAAAAATGAGTTTGATGATGATCTTAGTTTTGATGCTTTGAATTTAAATGAACCCTCTCCTCAAACTAGCAACTTAGATAGATCTTCTTCTGAAACATCCTTACCCAAGGAATGGAAGTATTTAGTGTTAGGATCGGAGTGGCACTAAGAGGGGGGTGAATTAGTGCAGTGGATTAAAACTTCAGTTTTAGAAAAATCTTTCGTACGATAAGAACGGAACTTGAAAAGCTTAACTTGAAGGCGTATTCTTAAAGTTGCGCAGCAAAGGTAATAAGGAACTAAAGCATGTAAGAAGGTTTGCAGTAATGTAAACAGCAATAATGAAATGCAAACCAGAGATTACGCCGATTTTAGAGTGGTTCGGTCAAATGACCTACATCCACTTGCGAGGCCCCTCTTCGATGAGGCTCCCACCTTCCACTAGCAAATCTCTTGAAATGGAAGGGTAAATACCCCTCTTACAACCTTTTACAAACAGTTCAACCTCTTACAAATTTTTCAATAAGAAAGAAGGAGGAGAACTCTCTAGCAAATTGAAAACAAGAATTGCTAAGACTTTCTAAGACTTTTCTCTCAATCAAAATGCTTCTCAAAAGTTATAATCTCAGCTGAGATTTGAGGGGTATTTATAGGCCTCAAGAGGATTCAAATTTGGGCTCTAAAATTTGAATTCTCTTTGGGTTCCTGATGCTGGCGGTGCCACTGCCCAGCCAAGCGGTGCCACCGCCCAGTGCTCGGGTGCTAGACGGTGCAACCGCCCAGCCCAGGAGGTGTCACCGCCCAGCCAGGCGGTGCCACCGCCTGGCTCTCCGGTTCGCTGGTTTGGCTTAATTTTAGCCCAAACCAAATCTGACTTTGGGCCCAGTTGGCCCCTAACCAGGATATAGGATTATCTCTTAATCCTAATCCTAATTACAAGTGAACTACATAACCAAAACACATCCTAAGCAAGTTTTCAACCGCGAACGTCGAGTCTTGTTCCGGCGAGCTTTCCGACGAACTTTCTTCCGATGGACTCCCATCAAGCTCCCGAACTTGTGATGACTTTAACGAGTAGCCGAGCCTTCTCGGTGATCTCCGTGAACCTCCGACAATCTCTTCAGCGAACTTCCGAAAATTTCGACAGGTTCCCGATTTCTTCTCGATTGGTTCCGGCAGCATCTCCGATGATTCTTCAGACTCTTAAACGTCCATCGAACTTGACTCTGGTATCCTTGCTTTATGTTTTCTGGTTATCGTAGTTAATCCTGCACACTTAACTCAATAATATGGATTAGATCAATTAACCCACCAATTGATTATATCATCAAAATCCGAGATTCAACAATCTCCCCTTTTTTGATGATGACAATCAATTGATGACGGAGTTAAACATAACTCCCCCTATCTATATGCCATATTATGAGAAGATAAAAAACACTTGAATTCCATCCCATTGGATTCAAGCATAACCCGATAAGTTCTAACCGTAGAGCTTATCGTGATCCTCATTAAACAATAGTAAGTACGAAACTTCGATGAAAATCATAAGTTAAATGAAAAGAGACGAATTTTACTACGACAGAAGATAAAGATTTTCAATATAAATTTCATGATATAGATGTAAGGCATGCTTTCAATATGATCAATCAATCTTGTGATATTTTCAAGGATTTTGCAAGGCATATAAGTCATTCATATCACACAAGTTTTTGTAATCCATATAAGTCATGCTATCATTATGGTGTAAGTCATCACTTTGTCATCACTTCTCCCCCTTTGTCATCAACAAAAAGAGACAAGCCAGCTAATTGATGATCATAGAAAAAAGGTTTAGCATTTAATAGGAAACAAAGTTCATCATTCAAATTTGCCAGAAATAGTTTATCCAAAAGACATCATCATTTATGCAGATCAAAACAGTAGTTATCTAAAAGGAAGGATCAGTTATCGTTCAATCGATGAGAAACTTTGAACTTGTTGTTAAAAGAAAACAGAACAGAATAAAAAGATACATCAATTTAATCCTTAGGAGGTAATCCACAGTGCTGATACATGATATCTATTTTTTCATTCATTTGTCGTAGTGTCTTCAAAATTTCAACTTGTTGATTCTGAATTTGATCTTGCTGTGATTTGATCTGAGACAGTTCCGCCATAATGAGATCTTCAGAGGAGGAAACAGGAGCTGAAGGTGCTACGCCAAAGGGACTAGGAGGAGGAGATTCATTTCCCATAAGAATTGGTGTTTCGGGGTGTTCTATTGGTGGAGGAATTGGATCCGTCCTTCTAGGCTGCCTAACCCATATGCCATTGCTAAAAGTGCACCTAAGTCTTTTCAGTAGGTTTTTATTTATTATGTTATATCGATCATTTTGAATAGATTCTTCATCGGGTGGAATGCAAATGTCATAGGCATGAAGAAATCTAGTGATTAACCTCCCATATGGTAATATAGTATCTTTAGCCATAATATCCTGCATGTGTTGGCGAATTAAGTACCCAAAACAATTATGCTGACCGGTCATAATCCAATACATGGTTCCTATCTCTATTTGACTTATTTCGTCAAGATGAAATTGTTTGGGGAATATGATGCTTATGATAATGTGATGAAGAATTTTAGAGTTGAAAGGCAGTAAGTGTTCATAACTCTTGGGTAGGAAGTCAAGGTTTGGATTTGCAAAAATTGTTTCTACGGCTTCGGTATAGGTTGCTCCTATTGTGTTGACGTCCCATTTACCTTTAAAATAGCATCCCCTATCTTTTTCAGTTATGCCAATTAGCTCACAAATCGTGCTGTCAAATATTCTAATGGGTGTTCCTAGAAGGTAAGTGCTTAGGCTATCGTTGTCCTCATATAGGTTGGCATAGAACAATCTAACTAATCGCGGATAGATTGGTTCATCTATTTGTAGTAGAGGTAGAGCTTCTAGGTGTGCAAACCACCTAATGGGTTCTAAGTCCTCTAGTTCATCCAGATCAACGTATTTTCCCTTATGGATACATAGTGTTTCAAATTTTGGAAAGCTAAGGGCTACCTCTTTTGATCTAAAAAGATCATGGTCAAATGAATCTCCTTCAATCCTTTTTCCTTTTGATCTCTTAGGAGTCATTATCTAGACAAGATGATGATGAAATTGTGAAAAATAAGCAAGGGAAAGAGGAAAGAAAAGAGAGAATGGGATACCAAAAAGAGGGATTTCAAGTGTTACCTTATGGAGATTATGTTGAGAGATGGAAAGCTTGGACCACCAAGAATCCTTCTCCAATGCTTCTAAGAGTTAGAATGAGGGTTAGAGGGAATGGGAGAGGGTTTTGAGAGCCTTTTTTTCGAGTTGAGGGCGGTGTCACCGCCGGCCCTAACCCCTCGGGTTAATAAGGGTCGCTCGGTCGGTGCCACCGCCAAACCGAGCGATGTCACCGCCTGGCATCCCGCGGAGGAAAGAAAAAAAAATTTTTCTTCCTCCCTTTTGTTTAGCTTCTTTCCTCAAGATCATAAGTTATACTTTAATGGATCATTTTGAATTGAAGAAGAAGGAAGAAATCAAATCCACAAAAGAAAGGAAAAGGATGAGTCATTTTTCATGAAGCTCATTTTAGGGACAATTTAACATGCCTAATTCCCTTCTAATGAATTCAAATTGATCTTCGTTCAAAGCTTTTGTAAATATATCTGCTAATTGATGCTTTGTGTCAATGAATTCTAGAACAACATCATTGTTAAGGACATGATCGCGTATGAAATGATGCCTAACGTCGATGTGCTTAGTTCTAGAGTGCAGAATTGGATTTTTAGTAAGACATATGGCACTAGTATTATCACATTTTATGGGAATGTTTTTAAAGTGAATTCCATAGTCTTCTAATGTATTTTTCATCTAAATGACTTGTGCACAACATACACTTGCAGCAATGTATTCGGCTTCCACCGTAGATAGTGCAACTGAATTTTGTTTCTTGGAAGTCCAAGAAACAAGTGCATGTCCTAAAAATTGGCATGTTCCAGATGTACTTTTTCTATCTATCCTACATCCGCCAAAATCGGCATCTGCATAAGCTATTAGATCGAATTTTTCAGATTTTGGATACCACAATCCTAAATTTGGAGTTCCTTTAAGATACCTAAATATTCTTTTAACACTCTTCAGATGAGATAATTTAAGATTAGATTGAAACCTAGCGCAAAGTCCTACACTAAACATAATATCTGGTCTAGTCGCGGTGAGGTAGAGTAGACTACCTATCATTCTCCTATATGTTTTTTGATCGAAATTTTCACTATTTTCATCCATATCTAACTTAGTCGCAGTACTCATAGGGGTGTTTATTGCTTTTGAATTATCCATGTTAAATCGTTTTAACAATTCTAATGTATATTTGGATTGGTTAAGAAATATACCATCACTAAGTTGTTCGATTTGTAATCCTAAAAAGAAAGTTAATTTACCCATTAAACTCATTTCAAATTCATGACTCATACATTTGGCAAATGATTCACATAGTGATTCATCCGAAGAGCCAAAAATAATATCGTCAACATAAATATGCACAATAAGAAAATTATTTTCAAAATATTTAATAAATAATGTAGTATCAACCTTGCCTTTGGTAAAATTATTTAAAATAAGAAAGGAACTAAGCCTTTCATACCAAGCTCTAGGAGCTTGTTTCAAGCCATAGAGAGCTTTAGTCAATTTGAATACATGATTAGGAAGAAGAGAATTTTCAAATCCGGGAGGTTGTTCGACATATACTTCTTCGGAAATAAAACCATTCAAGAAAGCACTTTTGACATCCATTTGAAATAGTTTAAAATTATTACTACTAGCATAGGCAAGGAGCATCCTTATGGCTTCTAATCGAGCCACGGGAAAGAAGGTTTCTTTGTAATCGATACCTTCTTCCTGGTTGAAACCATTGGCCACTAATCTAGCCTTGTTTCTAACCACGATACCATTTTCGTCTTGCTTGTTTCTAAAGACCCACTTAGTACCTATGACTAAGTGGTCACTTGGTCTAGGAACAAGCTTCCATACCTCATTCCTCTCAAATTGGTTCAATTCTTCTTGCATTGCAATGACCCAAAAATCATCTTTTAAGGCTTCGTCAATGCATTTAGGTTCAATTTGAGAAAGGAAAGCGGCGTTGGTACAAAAATTCTTGAAAGAAGAACGAGTTTGAACCCCTTTTGTTGTATCTCCTATAATTAGCTCCTTTGGATGAGCATCTACATACTTCCATTCTTTGGGTAAAGAAATTTCGGAAGAAGATGCATTCAAATGGCTATTTTGAGGAGGGGGTTCGTTTAAATTCAAATTATCAAAACCAAGATCATCATCAAAATCATTTTTTTTTAAATCAGAAATTTCATTAAAAACTACATGAATAGACTCTTCTATTACTAAGGTCCTTTTGTTAAAGACACGAAAGGCCTTAGAAACGGAGGAGTAACCAAGAAAAATGCCTTCATCGGATTTAGCATCAAATTTACCTAGGGCATCCTTTTCAATTAAAATGAAGCATTTACAACCAAAAACTTTAAAATAAGAAATATTTGGTTTTTTGTTATTCCATAATTCATAGGGAGTTTTTGATAGAGATGGTCTTATTAGGACCCTATTCATGATATAACAAGTCGTATTTACGGCTTTGGCCCAAAAATATTTGGGTAAACTATGTTCATTTAATATAGTTCTTGCCATTTCTTGTATGTTTCTATTTTTCCTTTCAACTACTCCATTTTGTTGAGGATTTCTTGGAGTTGAGAAGTTGTGATTGTACCCATTAACTTCGCAAAAATTTTGAAAGTCACGGTTTTGGAATTCACCACCGTGATCACTCCGAATTGATGAGATCATGAAGCCTTTTTCGTTTTGAGTGAGTTTACAAAATTTAGAGAAACACTTGAACCAATCACTTTTGTGAGCTAAGAAATAGGTCCAAGTGTATCTAGAGTAATCATCCACAATCACAAAAGCATATTTGCTTCCACCTAGACTTGTTGTATCAATTGGTCCAAATAAGTCCAAATGGATCAATTGTAATAGTCTAGTGGTGCTAATTTGATTTTTTGGTTTGAAGCTTGTTTTTATTTGTTTGCCTAGTTGACATGCATCGTATACCTTATCCTTAATAAACTTCATATTCGGAATCCCTCGTACTAATTCTTGAGATGAGATTTTAGATATTGTTTTCATGCTTGCATGACCTAATCTCCTATGCCAAAGCCAAGCATTATCATTTACGGCGGAGAAACACATTTCATTACTTAGTTCATCAAGATTGATGGTATTTGTTTTAAAGCAATCATAGTCATGTTATGATTTGATTTTTCAATAATGCACATATTTGATTCAAATCTAACGATATAACCTTTATCGCATAGTTGACTAATACTCAAGAGATTGTGTTTCAATCCATCAACTAGTAAAACATCATCAATGGAAAAACTAAATTTGTTACCAATAGTTCCCTTGCCAATGATTTTGCCTTTGTTGTTGTCTCCGAAGGTCACGTACCCTTCTTCTTTGCTAGTGAGCATAGAGAAATGAGATGGATCTCCAGTCATATGTCTTGAGCATCCACTATCGAGATACCATCTTTTGCTCCTAGCTTGTGGGTTTGTCTACAAAAGAGGATGATTTTTAGGTACCCATTTGATTTTGGGTGCCTCAAAAATTGACCCACTAACTTTGTTATTTATTATTGAATCCTTTATAGTTCCTTTAGGAACCCATATTAATTTTTGTGAACTAATTTTCCTAAATGGACATTTGTAGGCAATATGTCCAGATTTGCAACAGAAGTTGCATTTCATATAAGAGGAAACATGTAATGTAGGTCCTTTTATGAAAGTGGTAGGATTTTGATGTAATTCTTTTACAAATCCAATTCCATTTCTATTTGCGATGTGACCCTTGTGTGCAAGGATCATATCTAATCCTTTGCTACCAACCTTAAACTTGTTTAAGGTTTCTTTAAGAAGCAAATTTTCATTTTTTATTGCTTCTAAATGCTCACACTTAGAGCATGGAGGAGTTTGAAGATTATTAAACTTATCTTGTAGCAAAGCATGCTCTTTCTTTAAGATACTTAACTTCTTGCTAACAGTTCTACATTCATCAAATAATTCATGAAAAGCGATAGAGAGTTCTTCAAAAGATAAATCTTCATTAAATAAATCACATACCTCTTCTCCTAAAGCCATTAGCGTATAATGAGCAACTTGCTCGGTGTTGGACTCCTCTTCTTCGGACGCACTTGAATCATCCCACGTTGCCTTGAGCGCCTTCTTCTTTGATGTTCTCTTTTTGGCTTGAGGACAATCGTTCTTGTAGTATCCCGATTTTTTGCATTCATAGCAAATCACTTGGTCCTTCTTTTGTTCAAATTTGTTTTTTGTATTATTTTTAAATTTGTTCTTTCTTAAGTATTTCTTAAATTTTTGAGTCAAAAGTGCAATGTCATTGTCACTGTCCTCATCACTTGATGCTCCTTTCAAGTGGTCTTCTTGTGATTTGAGTGTCATATCCTTCCTGTTCTTTGGAAGGGGGTTCTCGAGCTCGTCATGAGCTTGACATGTCATTTCGTAGGTCATTAGAGACCCAATGAGTTCTTCAAGAGGGAATGCTTTAAGGTCTTTGGCCTCTTGAATGACCGTAACTTTTGGATCCCAACTTTTAGGGAGAGATCTTAAGATTTTTGTTACTAGTTCAAAGTTAGTAAAATCTTTACCAAGAGCTTTGAGTCCATTGATGACATCCGTAAACCGGGTGTACATGTCTCCGATGGACTCACTTGGTTTCATTCGGAAAAGTTCGTAAGAGTGCACAAGGATGTTGATTTTGGACTCTTTCACTCGGCTAGTGCCTTCATGAGTGACCTCAAGAGTTCTCCAAATATCAAAGGCCAAATCACAAATTGAAACACGATTAAATTCATTTTTGTCTAGTGCACAAAACAAGGCATTCATAGCCTTTGCATTTAAAGCAAAAACCTTCTTCTCCGATTCATTCCATTCGCTCATCGGAAGAGAAGATTTTTGAAATCCGTTTTCAACAATAGACCAAAGCTCAAAGTCCATAGAAATGAGGAAGATCCTCATCCAAGTCTTCTAATATGTGTAATCCGACCCATTAAACAAAGGTGGTCGTGCAATAGAGTGGCCCTCTTGCATGCCGGAGTAAGCCATCTCTCTTGGGTATTAAACCAAATATGAGAGATAACCTTGCTCTGATACCACTTGTTAGGATCGGAGCGACACTAAGAGGGGGGGGGTGAATTAGTGCAGCGGATTAAAACTTCGGTTTTAGAAAAATCTTTCGTACGATAAGAACGGAACTTGAAAAGCTTAACTTGAAGGCGTATTCTTAAAGTTACGCAGCAAAGGTAATAAGGAACTAAAGCATGTAAGAAGGTTTGCAGTAATGTAAACAGCAATAATGAAATGCAAACCAGAGATTACGCCGATTTTAGAGTGGTTCGGTCAAATGACCTACATCCACTTGCGAGGCCCCTCTTCGATGAGGCTCCCACCTTCCACTAGCAAATCTCTTGAAATGGAAGGGTAAATACCCCTCTTACAACCTTTTACAAACAGTTCAACCTCTTACAAATTTTTCAATAAGAAAGAAGGAGGAGAACTCTCTAGCAAATTGAAAACAAGACTTGCTAAGACTTTCTAATACTTTTCTCTCAATCAAAATGCTTCTCAAAAGTTATAATCTCAGCTGAGATTTGAGGGGTATTTATAGGCCTCAAGAGGATTCAAATTTGGGCTCCAAAATTTGAATTCTCTTTGGGTTCCCGATGCTGGCGGTGCCACCGCCCAGTGCTCGGGTGCTGGACGGTGCAACCGCCCAGCCCAAGAGGTGTCACCGCCCAGCTCTCGGGTGCTGGGCGGTGCCACCGCCTGGCTCTCCGGTTCGCTGGTTTGGCTTAATTTTAGCCCAAACCAAATCTGACTTTGGGCCCAGTTGGCCCCTAACCAGGATATAAGATTATCTCTTAATCCTAATCCTAATTACAAGTGAACTACATAACCAAAACACATCCTAAGCAAGTTTTCAACCGCGAACGTCGAGTCTTGTTCCGGCGAGCTTTCCGACGAACTTTCTTCCGACGGACTCCCATCAAGCTCCCGAACTTGTGATGACTTTAACGAGTAGCCGAGCCTTCTCGGTGATCTCCATGAACCTCCGACAATCTCTTCGGCGAACTTCCAAAAATTCCGATAGGTTCCCGATTTCTTCTCGGTTGGTTCCGGCAGCATCTCCGACGATTCTTCGGACTCTTAAACGTCCATCGAACTTGACTCCGATATCCTTGCTTTATGTTTTCTGGTTATCGTAGTTAATCCTGCACACTTAACTCAATAATATGGATTAGATCAATTAACCCACTAATTGATTATATCATCAAAATCCAAGATTCAACATTTAGATGCTCATCCTAAGGAGCTAATCATAGGAGACATATCAAAAGGAGTTTAAACTCATTCTTCTCTTAAAACTTTTTGTGCTAACGCCACTTTTCTTTCTCAAATTAAACCTAAATGTATTGACAAGGCCTTGAAAGATGAATCATGGGTTATCACAATACAAGAAGAATTGAACCAATTTGAGAGAAACGATGTGTGGAAGCTTGTTCCTAGGCCAAATGACCATTTAGTTATTGGTGTTAGGATCAAGAGTGGCACTAAGTGGGGGGGTGAATTAGTGCAGCGGTAAAAATTACGTCGGTTGAAAAAACCTTCATACGATAAAATCTTATTTTGATGAAAATCGTTTCGGAAATATCTTTAAATTGAAAGTATATGGAAGTGTAGTTGATGTAAAGCAAGGAAGGCAGTTTGCAGTTAAAATAAATGACAAAACAGAAATGCAAACCGATTTATAGTGGTTCGGTTGTCATGACCTACATCCACTCCTCTGATTCCTCTTCTGTCGAGGCTACCGGCATCCACTATCGATCTTCCTTTAATAGACGAAGATCAACCTCCTTCTTACACCCCTCTTCTCCTTTTACCGGGTTTAGGAGACAACCCTTACAAGCACTCACTCCTCTCTCAAACTATTCTAACACTTAAACTAAAACAGGAGGATTCTCATAAGAGATTACAACAGCGTTTTTCCCTCTTTAAATTCTCTGTGCTTGTGTGTGTTAACCAGGGATGAGAGGGGTATTTATAGGCTTCAAGTTGATTTAAACTTGAAGCCTAAAAAGGTCTCATCCTAGGTTTCTTGGGTACTGGCAATACCACCGTCGTTCTTGGGCAGTATTATCGTCGTAGGATCTGGTACTGTGCGGTACCACTGTCGAACAAGGGTGGTACCATCGCTAGCAGCATTGCTGCCAGTGGTACCACCGCCCAGATTTCCTATGGTGATGTTCCCCAGGTGGTGCCATCGCCGGCCCTAGTGGTGCCACCATTGGTCAGGGTTTCAGCACCTTGGTTGAGCCTTGAATGCAGCCCAAACTAGCCCACCTTTGGGCCCATTTGGCCCCTAACAGAATTGATGTGATTACCTCCCAATCACAACTCTAATTATGTGCTAACTATGATTCCTAAGACGTAATCTAAGCAAGATAAGTCCGGTTTCTTCCAGCGATCTTCCGGCGAACTTCTGACGATCTCTTGGCAATATTCCGGCGGACTCTCGACAAGCTCTTGGAGTTCACGATGATCTTCTTGGCAAGTTCCGATGAGCTTCTTTAGCAAGCTCCAGGACTTCTCGGTCAATTCTGGCAGAACTTCCGACGAACGTTCGAACTTTCGATGAACTCTCGAACTCCCAATGAAATCGCGTTCTTGACTCCGGGACTTCGTTTTGCTTTATGCCTTGCTATCATAGTTAATCCTGTACACATAAAAATACACTTAGATCTAGATAATTATTACTAAGCATGAATCATGTCGTCCAGCATGTCATTGGTCCATCAACGCTTCGTCCGATTCTTTAGTGCATCATCCTCTCTTGTGTCTTATTGCCCAATCGGTCAGTTGACCTTCGTAACTCCAATATCCTTGACGTAATATCCGCTTTTCTTGGCCCGATGCCCGAATCCATGGCTCGAAGCCTACTGTCGATACGTTGACCAATCCTTTAGCCTGACGTCCAATCTTTTGACATGTTTCTTCAGCCTAACATGATTCTTCCTGCTTTAGTTGTCTCTCCCTTATCGAAGCACCATGTGTCCCTTAAAATGCATATTAAATCATAAACACTATCAATTGGTTTCATCATCAAAATTCAATATTCAACAATCTCCCCCTTTTTGATGATGACAACCAATTGATGACGGAGTTAATCTTGTTAGGATCAAGAGCACTAAGAGGGGGGGCGGGTGAATTAGTGCAGCGAAAATTTTTCGACGATTAAAACGAAAGCTGCGTTCGTTCGATAAAAACGATTTCGATGTGAAAGTCGATTCTAAGATTACTTTAACTTGAGATTAAGCGAGAAGACGTTAAAGTAGATCTACGAAGGCAGTTTGCAGTTTATGATGGAACGTAGAATACAAGCGCAAACTGAAAAGCGACGTTCGTACGATAAAAGCCGATTTACGTCTAAACGCAGATTTGGAAAGTTCTGAACTTAGAAACTTGTTCGTAAGATCGCAGAAGGCAGTAAACAGTTATGATTGAAATCAAAATGTAAATGTAAACTGAAATACGATGATCGTACAGAAAAATGATTTACGTCTAAACGCAAATTCGGAAAGTTCTGAACTTAGAAACTTGTTCGAAAAATCACAGAAGGCAGTAAGCTATTGAGAAGTTTGCAGTGAAGGTAAAATGCTCAAAGGAAATGCAAACCGAGATTTAGAGTGGTTCGGTCAATCTCGACCTACTCCACTTTTGGCTTCCTCCACCGACGAGGTCACCGACGTCAACTAGAGGCCTTCCTTCAATAGGCGAAGGCCAACCACCCTTTTACAGATTCACTCCTTTTGACGGGCTTAGGAGACAACCCTTACAGAAGTTTTTTCTCCTCTCTTTACAACTCAACCTTTGAAGAACAGAAGGAGGAGAACTTTTGGCCTTTACAACAGTTTTGAGCTTTAAGAATCACAGAAAGATATCAAGATTTCGAGTGTCTTTTCTTCCTTTCAGTGCTGAATGGGTGGGGTATTTATAGGCCCCAACCCAGTTCAAATTTGGAGCTCAAAACTGTCAATTCCCGGAATTCCAGGATCAGGCGGTTGCACCTCCTGACTAGGGCGGTTGCACCGCCTGGCAGAGCTCGAAGACTGAGCCTCTGGGCGGTCCCACCTCTGTCAGCGGCGGTTGCACCTCTCTGCCAGAGCTCGAAAACTGAGCTCAGGCGGTTGCACCTCTTGACTGGGGCGGTTGCACCGCCTGGCAGAGCTCGAAACTTGAGCTCAAGCGGTGCCACCTCTTGTCAGGAGAGGTTGCACCGCCCAATCTCGCTCGGAGACTGAGCCCAGGCGGTTGCACCTCCTGGCTGGGGCGGTTGCACCGCCCAGTCTCCCTGGGAGACTTAGCCCAGGCGATGCTACCTCCTGGCTTGGGCGGTTGCACCTCCCACAGCTACCAGGGTCCGAATGGGTTGATCCATTCGGCCCAATTTGGGTTTTTCAGGGGCCCAATTGCCCCAAGATTAAGCTAATGGGATCACCTCCCATTTTCAACTTAATCATTAGTGCTAACTATGATAAATCCTAAGACAATTTCTGCAGCTTGCTCCGGTGCGTCAATCGCTTCTTTCGGCGAGTTTCCGGCGAACTTTCGTCGATCATCCGATGAACCCTCGGTGATGCTCCTACGGACTTCCGGCAAACTCCTGGACTTGCGACGATCCACTTGGCAAGTTCCGACGAGCTTCTTTGGCAAGCTTCTGGACTTCTCGGATTTGTTCCCGCAGAACCTCCGACGACTGTCCGAACTTCCGTCGAGCTCTCGAACTCCCAACGTGATCATTGTCATGACTCCGGCGCAACTCCTACTGCATGTCTTACTTTCATCGTAGTTAATCCTGCACATGTAAAACAAAACTTCGATCGAGACAATTAATCTTAAGCAATTAACCAAGTTGTCCGGCATGTCATTGGTCCCTCGACGCTTCGTCCGATTCTTCGGCGCATCGTCCTTTCCTACAGCCTATTGCCCAATCGGTCAGTTGACTCCGCAACTCCGATATCCTTGGCACAATACCCGTTCTTCTTGGCCCAATGCCCGAGTCCATGGCCCGAAGCCTTCTGTCGATACGTCGACCGTTCCACCGGCCCGACGTCCAATCTTCTAACATGTTCCTCTGGCACAACATGATTTTCCTGCTTTAATTATCTCATCCTGATCGAAGCATCCTGCGTCACTCAAAACGCAGATTAAATCATAAACATATATCAAGTAGTTTCATCATCAAAATACGAGATTCAATAATCTCCCCCTTTTTGATGATGACAACTACTTGATGACGGAGTTAACCTTAACTCCCGGAGTTTAAACAAACTCCCCCTATTAATATGCCATATTGATAGAATCTTGAATTCAAACTAAATTCAAGTCATTGCTATATTCATCATGAATACTTGCAACATGAACTTATGCATAACATATCATGTCATCAACATATTTCTCCCCCTTTGTCATCAACAAAAAGGAGAAGTACCACAATCAAGCATTTGTGATATTGGTTCAACTCATTGCATGAAAAACATAATATCAAGTTTTATCATCATGCAGTTTTGAAGCCAGAAAATTTAGCAAATGTTACATCATGCTTAGAACATTCAAGCTATCAAGTTTTAGATATGCAAGTTTTACAGCATACAAGATAGCACTTTTATAACATGCAAGCTAGCAATGTTGCAACATTTTAGAACTTGCAAGCTAGCAATTTAGAGATGTTCAAGAAGGCAACTCTTGCTTCTTGAAATATGCAAGTTGCAAGCTAGCAAATTTTTACGATATGCAAGTTTTGCTTCTTGAGATAGGCAAGATAGCACTTTTGCAATTTTTGTTTGGCAAGCTTGTGATGTTCAAGATAACAAGCTCTTTCTTCTCTTTTGAGAAATGTCATTTTTGCTTTCTTTGCAAAGTGTAAGCTAGCAAAATGCCAAACTAGCAAGAGATAATGTTTTACATGAGGCAAGTGTTACATTTGCATCTTCTCTTTAGATGTGCAAGAAAATAAACAAGTTTTTGCATTTTCTTGACATTTCAAGCTAGCAATTATTGGTGATGTTCAAGATAGCAATTTCTTTTCTTTTGTAATTTTTGCCTTTTTCTTGAATTGTGCTAGCAATCTATCTCCCCCTTTGTCATTGTCAAAAAGAAGGGAAAAACCCTTTACATCAATTTCTAAATCATGACAAAGGTAAGTAATCATTCTTATTTGTGCATCATTATAGTTTCAATGCACAAATTCATTAACATTACATTTCATTTTTTTTATGCACGATACCGAAAAATCAATCATCATCATGAGCATATCAAACATGATATTCAAGCATTCATGATATATCATTTTGGCAACATGATCATAGATATTCAAACGATGGTATCTAAATGTCAGAATTCATTACATCCTATTATGCATGATCATTAACTCCTCATTTGTATTTCATGCATTATTTCATTTCATCTCATAAGGAATATCAAGAAGAGTTATTGGATGATGAGATAAATATTTTATGAATACACGGAATTGTATAAAAATCATATCATAAGTGTTTCATGTATTCATATTTTCACATGAATCATATTATCATTTTTAAGATTCATAACATGAATAACGTTATTACTATTTCATCAATTTCGAGATTCACACAATATCATGAAATCATTAATCTCGATAAGATGGGAAAAGCATTTTCTTTTTAAGTGATTCTTTTAACACATCATAAAAACTCATTCATAATTCAAGTGATTTACAAGATATAATAAATGAATTTATCACTTGTATTTCATAAAAATCGAGAACTCTAGAAATAGAAAATGATTGAAGCATTTAACATGATTGAAGCATGATTCATATTTAAAGTGTATCTTATGTCGTAAATACGAATCAAGCATTTGTCAAATTTGAAATCATCCTCAAAATTACATTCAATAAATTCATATATGACAAGCATAGATTTATTGAAAAATCAATAAGATAGAGGATTACATTTCAAGTGTTCATCAATTGTAGCATTTCATCACATGGTAAGATATCAATGCGTAAAATTACGATACAAGTTCTTGATATCTTAACGCATGATGTAAACATGGCATAATGCAAATTTGGCAATCATAGCATCAATTCATATAAGCATTGCAAATATGGCAATCATATCAATTCATATATCTCTTGATGATGCAATCATGGGATAATCATAGCATAGTGTTTATAGCATCAATTCATATATTTCTCCCCTTTTTTTAAGTGTTTCATCTTAAGTGATCGATTTCATGTTAGCATGCCTTTTCATTTATGTCAAATGAAAACATGCATCAATTTTTAAAGCCACTGTTATTATCATGAAAATCGATAATCCATAATTATCAAGAATCATCATACATAATTTCAAAAATATATACTCATAACTTCAAATTAAACATGATTTAATATACTCAAAATCGAGAAATAACAATGGACATCAACATGACACACATTATTACTTCTTAACCATGATTTCATATTTTCAATCAAAATCATTTTGTTTGTTTATCATAAAATATGTAATATAATCATTTTCGAAATTACTAGCATGATCATAATATATATAAAAATATTAATTCTAAACTAAAAAAGAAAATACATCATGAAAGCATCAAGTAATTTCAAAATAAATTAGGGGGATTTCGATTACCTCATCATTGAAAGTGGTTAAGGCGTAGTTTGCCACCTCGCCTTTGTTGATTTTCTCCTCGTCTTCGGATGAGCTCGATTCATCCCACTTTGTGTTCTTTTTCTTTGGTCTCTTCCTTCGTTCAAGTTTATTATTTATTTTAGATTTTTGTTTAATAAACTTATTAAGATTTAGTGTTCGAAGTTCAAGTTCATCATTGTTCTCATCACTTGAGTCATCGCTCAAGTGGTATTCATTTGTCCGGAGTTCCAAATCCTTCCTGTTCTTTGGAAGGTGATTTTGTTCATCTTGTGCATTGTGCACCATTTCATATGTCATCAACGAACCAATTAGTTCTTCAAGTGGTAAGTTGTTTAGGTTTTTAGCTTCTTGTATTGCAGTTACTTTTGGATCCCACTTCTTAGAAAGAGAACGCAAAATCTTGTTTACGAGTTTAAAATCCGAAAAACATTTTCCAAGAGCTCTTAAACTATTGACGACATCCGTGAAACGGGTGTACATGTCGCCTATAGTCTCGCTTGGTTGCATTCGAAAAAGCTCAAAATCATGCAATAAAATGTTAACTTTCGAGTCTTTGACTCTACTAGGTCCCTCATGCGTGATTTCAAGTGTTCGCCAAATGTCAAAAGTCGTTTCGCACGTAGAAATCCGATTGAACTCATTTTTGTCCAAAGCGCAAAATAAGGCATTCATAGCCTTTGCGTTTAACGAAAAATACTTCTCCAAATCCGACCATTCGTTCATCGGTTTAGAGGGAAGTTGAAAATTGTTTTCAATGATATTCCATAAATCCAAATTCAAAGAGATCAAGAAAACTCTCATTCGAGTTTTCCAATAAGTGTAGTCCAATCCGTTAAACAACGGTGGATGAAAGACCGAAAAGCCCTCTTGAAAGCCATGAAGAGCCATTTCTCTCGGGTGTAAATCCGAAATGAGAAAAACCGGGCTCTGATACCAATTGTTAGGATCAAGAGCACTAAGAGGGGGGGGGGGTGAATTACTGCAGCGGAAATTTTTCGGCGATTAAAACGAAAGCTGCGTTCGTTCGATAAAAATGATTTCGATGTGAAAGCCGATTCTAAGATTACTTTAACTTGAGATTAAGCGAGAAGATGTTAAAGTAGATCTACGAAGGCAGTTTGCAGTTTATGATGGAAAGCAGAATACAAGCGCAAACTGAAAAGCGACGTTCGTACGATAAAAGCCGATTTACGTCTAAACGCAGATTTGAAAAGTTCTGAACTTAGAAACTTGTTCGTAAGATCGCAAAAGGCAGTAAACAGTTATGATTGAAATCAAAACGTAAACGTAAACTGAAATATAATGATCGTACAGAAAAACGATTTACGTCTAAACGTAGATTCGGAAAGTTCTAAACTTAGAAACTTGTTCGTAAAATCGCAGAAGGTAGTAAGCTATTGAGAAGTTTGCAGTGAAGGTAAAATGCTCAAAGGAAATGCAAACCGAGATTTAGAGTGGTTCGGTCAATCTTGACCTACTCCACTTATGGCTTCCTCCACCGACGAGGTCACCGACGTCAACTAGAGGCCTTCCTTCAATAGGCGAAGGCCAACCACCCTTTTACAGATTCACTCCTTTTGACGGGCTTAGGAGACAACCCTTACAGAAGTTTTTTCTCCTCTCTTTACAACTCAACCTTTGAAGAACAGAAGGAGGAGAACTTTTGGCCTTTACAACAGTTTTGAGCTTTAAGAATCACAGAAAGATATCAAGATTTCGAGTGTCTTTTCTTCCTTTCAATGCTGAATGGGTGGGGTATTTATAGGCCCCAACCCAGTTCAAATTTGGAGCTCAAAACTGTCAATTCCCGGAATTCCAGGATCAGGCGGTTGCACCTCCTGACTAGGGCGGTTGCACCGCCTGGCAGAGCTCGAAGACTGAGCCTCTGGGCGGTACCACCTCTGTCAGCGGCGGTTGCACCTCTCTGCCAGAGCTCGAAAACTGAGCTCAGGCGGTTGCACCTCTTGACTGGGGCGGTTGCACCGCCTGGCAGAGCTCGAAACTTGAGCTCAAGCGGTGCCACCTCTTGTCAGGAGAGGTTGCACCGCCCAATCTCGCTCGGAGACTGAGCCCAGGCGGTTGCACCTCCTGGCTGGGGCGGTTGCACCGCCCAGTCTCCCTGGGAGACTTAGCCCAGGCGATGCTACCTCCTGGCTTGGGCGGTTGCACCTCCCACAGCTACCAGGGTCCGAATGGGTTGATCCATTCGGCCCAATTTGGGTTTTTCAGGGGCCCAATTGCCCCAAGATTAAGCTAATGGGATCACCTCCCATTTTCAACTTAATCATTAGTGCTAACTATGATAAATCCTAAGACAATTTCTGCAGCTTGCTCCGGTGCGTCAATCGCTTCTTTCGGCGAGTTTCCGGCGAACTTTCGTCGATCATCCGATGAACCCTCGGTGATGCTCCTACGGACTTCCGGCAAACTCCTGGACTTGCGACGATCCACTTGGCAAGTTCCGACGAGCTTCTTTGGCAAGCTTCTGGACTTCTCGGATTTGTTCCCGCAGAACCTCCGACGACTGTCCGAACTTCCGTCGAGCTCTCGAACTCCCAACGTGATCATTGTCATGACTCCGGCGCAACTCCTACTGCATGTCTTACTTTCATCGTAGTTAATCCTGCACATGTAAAACAAAACTTCGATCGAGACAATTAATCTTAAGCAATTAACCAAGTTGTCCGGCATGTCATTGGTCCCTCGACGCTTCGTCCGATTCTTCGGCGCATCGTCCTTTCCTACAGCCTATTGCCCAATCGGTCAGTTGACTCCGCAACTCCGATATCCTTGGCACAATACCCGCTCTTCTTGGCCCAATGCCCGAGTCCATGGCCCGAAGCCTTCTGTCGATACGTCGACCGTTCCACCGGCCCGACGTCCAATCTTCTAACATGTTCCTCCGGCACAACATGATTTTCCTGCTTTAATTATCTCATCCTGATCGAAGCATCCTGCGTCACTCAAAACGCAGATTAAATCATAAACATATATCAAGTAGTTTCATCATCAAAATACGAGATTCAATAATCTCCCCCTTTTTGATGATGACAACTACTTGATGACGGAGTTAACCTTAACTCCCGGAGTTTAAACAAACTCCCCCTATTAATATGCCATATTGATAGAATCTTGAATTCAAACTAAATTCAAGTCATTGCTATATTCATCATGAATACTTGCAACATGAACTTATGCATAACATATCATGTCATCAACATATTTCTCCCCCTTTGTCATCAACAAAAAGGAGAAGTACCACAATCAAGCATTTGTGATATTGGTTCAACTCATTGCATGAAAAACATAATATCAAGTTTTATCATCATGCAGTTTTGAAGCCAGAAAATTTAGCAAATGTTACATCATGCTTAGAACATTCAAGCTATCAAGTTTTAGATATGCAAGTTTTACAGCATACAAGATAGCACTTTTATAACATGCAAGCTAGCAATGTTGCAACATTTTAGAACTTGCAAGCTAGCAATTTAGAGATGTTCAAGAAGGCAACTCTTGCTTCTTGAAATATGCAAGTTGCAAGCTAGCAAATTTTTACGATATGCAAGTTTTGCTTCTTGAGATAGGCAAGATAGCACTTTTGCAATTTTTGTTTGGCAAGCTTGTGATGTTCAAGATAACAAGCTCTTTCTTCTCTTTTGAGAAATGTCATTTTTGCTTTCTTTGCAAAGTGCAAGCTAGCAAAATGCCAAACTAGCAAGAGATAATGTTTTACATGAGGCAAGTGTTACATTTGCATCTTCTCTTTAGATGTGCAAGAAAATAAACAAGTTTTTGCATTTTCTTGACATTTCAAGCTAGCAATTATTGGTGATGTTCAAGATAGCAATTTCTTTTCTTTTGTAATTTTTGCCTTTTTCTTGAATTGTGCTAGCAATCTATCTCCCCCTTTGTCATTGTCAAAAAGAAGGGAAAAACCCTTTACATCAATTTCTAAATCATGACAAAGGTAAGTAATCATTCTTATTTGTGCATCATTATAGTTTCAATGCACAAATTCATTAACATTACATTTCATTTTTTTTATGCACGATACCGAAAAATCAATCATCATCATGAGCATATCAAACATGATATTCAAGCATTCATGATATATCATTTTGGCAACATGATCATAGATATTCAAACGATGGTATCTAAATGTCAGAATTCATTACATCCTATTATGCATGATCATTAACTCCTCATTTGTATTTCATGCATTATTTCATTTCATCTCATAAGGAATATCAAGAAGAGTTATTGGATGATGAGATAAATATTTTATGAATACACGGAATTGTATAAAAATCATATCATAAGTGTTTCATGTATTCATATTTTCACATGAATCATATTATCATTTTTAAGATTCATAACATGAATAACGTTATTACTATTTCATCAATTTCGAGATTCACACAATATCATGAAATCATTAATCTCGATAAGATGGGAAAAGCATTTTCTTTTTAAGTGATTCTTTTAACACATCATAAAAACTCATTCATAATTCAAGTGATTTACAAGATATAATAAATGAATTTATCACTTGTATTTCATAAAAATCGAGAACTCTAGAAATAGAAAATGATTGAAGCATTTAACATGATTGAAGCATGATTCATATTTAAAGTGTATCTTATGTCGTAAATACGAATCAAGCATTTGTCAAATTTGAAATCATCCTCAAAATTACATTCAATAAATTCATATATGACAAGCATAGATTTATTGAAAAATCAATAAGATAGAGGATTACATTTCAAGTGTTCATCAATTGTAGCATTTCATCACATGGTAAGATATCAATGCGTAAAATTACGATACAAGTTCTTGATATCTTAACGCATGATGTAAACATGGCATAATGCAAATTTGGCAATCATAGCATCAATTCATATAAGCATTGCAAATATGGCAATCATATCAATTCATATATCTCTTGATGATGCAATCATGGGATAATCATAGCATAGTGTTTATAGCATCAATTCATATATTTCTCCCCTTTTTTTAAGTGTTTCATCTTAAGTGATCGATTTCATGTTAGCATGCCTTTTCATTTATGTCAAATGAAAACATGCATCAATTTTTAAAGCCACTGTTATTATCATGAAAATCGATAATCCATAATTATCAAGAATCATCATACATAATTTCAAAAATATATACTCATAACTTCAAATTAAACATGATTTAATATACTCAAAATCGAGAAATAACAATGGACATCAACATGACACACATTATTACTTCTTAACCATGATTTCATATTTTCAATCAAAATCATTTTGTTTGTTTATCATAAAATATGTAATATAATCATTTTCGAAATTACTAGCATGATCATAATATATATAAAAATATTAATTCTAAACTAAAAAAGAAAATACATCATGAAAGCATCAAGTAATTTCAAAATAAATTAGGGGGATTTCGATTACCTCATCATTGAAAGTGGTTAAGGCGTAGTTTGCCACCTCGCCTTTGTTGATTTTCTCCTCGTCTTCGGATGAGCTCGATTCATCCCACTTTGTGTTCTTTTTCTTTGGTCTCTTCCTTCGTTCAAGTTTATTATTTATTTTAGATTTTTGTTTAATAAACTTATTAAGATTTAGTGTTCGAAGTTCAAGTTCATCATTGTTCTCATCACTTGAGTCATCGCTCAAGTGGTATTCATTTGTCCGGAGTTCCAAATCCTTCCTGTTCTTTGGAAGGTGATTTTGTTCATCTTGTGCATTGTGCACCATTTCATATGTCATCAACGAACCAATTAGTTCTTCAAGTGGTAAGTTGTTTAGGTTTTTAGCTTCTTGTATTGCAGTTACTTTTGGATCCCACTTCTTAGAAAGAGAACGCAAAATCTTGTTTACGAGTTTAAAATCCGAAAAACATTTTCCAAGAGCTCTTAAACTATTGACGACATCCGTGAAACGGGTGTACATGTCGCCTATAGTCTCGCTTGGTTGCATTCGAAAAAGCTCAAAATCATGCAATAAAATGTTAACTTTCGAGTCTTTGACTCTACTAGGTCCCTCATGCGTGATTTCAAGTGTTCGCCAAATGTCAAAAGTCGTTTCGCACGTAGAAATCCGATTGAACTCATTTTTGTCCAAAGCGCAAAATAAGGCATTCATAGCCTTTGCGTTTAACGAAAAATACTTCTCCAAATCCGACCATTCGTTCATCGGTTTAGAGGGAAGTTGAAAATTGTTTTCAATGATATTCCATAAATCCAAATTCAAAGAGATCAAGAAAACTCTCATTCGAGTTTTCCAATAAGTGTAGTCCAATCCGTTAAACAACGGTGGATGAAAGACCGAAAAGCCCTCTTGAAAGCCATGAAGAGCCATTTCTCTCGGGTGTAAATCCGAAATGAGAAAAACCGGGCTCTGATACCAATTGTTAGGATCAAGAGCACTAAGAGGGGGGGGGGGGTGAATTACTGCAGCGGAAATTTTTCGGCGATTAAAACGAAAGCTGCGTTCGTTCGATAAAAATGATTTCGATGTGAAAGCCGATTCTAAGATTACTTTAACTTGAGATTAAGCGAGAAGATGTTAAAGTAGATCTACGAAGGCAGTTTGCAGTTTATGATGGAAAGCAGAATACAAGCGCAAACTGAAAAGCGACGTTCGTACGATAAAAGCCGATTTACGTCTAAACGCAGATTTGAAAAGTTCTGAACTTAGAAACTTGTTCGTAAGATCGCAGAAGGCAGTAAACAGTTATGATTGAAATCAAAACGTAAACGTAAACTGAAATATAATGATCGTACAGAAAAACGATTTACGTCTAAACGTAGATTCGGAAAGTTCTAAACTTAGAAACTTGTTCGTAAAATCGCAGAAGGTAGTAAGCTATTGAGAAGTTTGCAGTGAAGGTAAAATGCTCAAAGGAAATGCAAACCGAGATTTAGAGTGGTTCGGTCAATCTTGACCTACTCCACTTATGGCTTCCTCCACCGACGAGGTCACCGACGTCAACTAGAGGCCTTCCTTCAATAGGCGAAGGCCAACCACCCTTTTACAGATTTACTCCTTTTGACGGGCTGAGGAGACAACCCTTACAGAAGTTTTCTCTCCTCTCTTTACAACTCAACCTTTGAAGAACAGAAGGAGGAGAACTTTTGGCCTTTACAACAGTTTTGAGCTCTAAGAATCACAGAAAGATATCAAGATTTCGAGTGTTTTTTCTTCCTTTCAGTGCTGAATGGGTGGGGTATTTATAGGCCCCAACCCAGTTCAAATTTGGAGTTCAAAACTGTCAATTCCCGGAATTCCGGGATCAGGCGGTTGCACCTCCTGACTGGGGCGGTTGCACCGCCTGGCAGAGCTTGAAGACTGAGCCTTTGGGCGGTGCCACCTCTGTCAGGGGCGGTTGCACCTCTCTGCCAGAGCTCGAAGACCGAGCTCAGGTGGTTGCACCTCCTGACTGGGGCGGTTGCACCGCCTGGCAGAGCTCGAAACTTGAGCTCAGGCGGTGCCACCTCTTGTCAGGAGAGGTTGCACCGCCCAGTCTCGCTCGGAGACTGAGCCCAGGCGGTTGCACCTCCTGGCTGGGGCGGTTGCACCGCCCAGTCTCCCTGGGAGACTTAGCCCAGGCGGTGCTACCTCCTGGCTTGGGCGGTTGCACCTCCCACAACTACCAAGGTCCGAATGGGTTGATCCATTCGGCCCAATTTGGGTTTTTCAGGGGCCCAATTGCCCCAAGATTAAGCTAATGGGATCACCTCCCATTTTCAACTTAATCATTAGTGCTAACTACGATAAATCCTAAGACAATTTCTGCAGCTTGCTCCGGTGCGTCAATCGCTTCTTCCGGCGAGTTTCCGACGAACTTCCGTCGATCATCCAATGAACCCTCGGTGATGCTCCTGCGGACTTCCGGCAAACTCCTGGACTTGCGATGATCCACTTGGCAAGTTCCGACGAGCTTCTTTGGCAAGCTTCTGGACTTCTCGGATTTGTTCCCGCAGAACCTCCGACGACTGTCCGAACTTCCGTCGAGCTCTCGAACTCCCAACGTGATCATTGTCATGACTCCAACGCAACTCCTGCTGCATGTCTTACTTTCATCGTAGTTAATCCTGCACATGTAAAACAAAACTTCGATCGAGACAATTAATCTTAAGCAATTAACCAAGTTGTCCGGCATGTCATTGGTCCCTCGACGCTTCGTCCGATTCTTCGGCGCATCGTCCTTTCCTACAGCCTATTGCCCAATCGGCCAGTTGACTCCGCAACTCCGATATCCTTGGCACAATACCTGCTCTTCTTGGCCCAATGCCCGAGTCCATAGCCCGAAGCCTTCTGTCGATACGTCGACCGTTCCACCGGCCCGATGTCCAATCTTCTGACATGTTCCTCCGGCACAACATGATTTTCCTGCTTTAATTGTCTCATCCTGATCGAAGCATCCTACGTCACTCAAAACTCAGATTAAATCATAAACATATATCAAGTAGTTTCATCATCAAAATACGAGATTCAACAAATCTTAGCTCCTGGGGTTGAACCAAACTTCTCCTATCAATATGCCATATTGATAAAACTCTTGATTCAAAAATCCAAGCAACATGTTATCATAAACTTATGCATAATATCATCATACTTCTCCCCCTTTGTCATCAACAAAAAGGAGAAGTCCACTTATCAAATATTTAGACATACAAGTTCAAATCATTGCATGAAAAACATAATATCAAGTTTTATTATCATGCAATTTGTAAGCTAGAAAATTTACTAAGTGTTACATCATGCAACCTATCAAGTTTTAGATATACAAGATAATAAGATAGCATGTTCTACATCATACAAGCTAGTGAATCTTATAACATTTAGAACATGCATAATCACCAAATCATCATAAATTTTAATGATGTGTAAAATTACAAATTTTGTAAGTTTGTATTTGTGCGTCTTGAGATTTGCAAGATAGCACTTCTTGCTTCTCTTTTGAGATGATCAAGTTAGCAAGTTTGCTTCTTTTACAATGTGCAAGTTTCCAAATTTTGCATCTTGAGCTAGCTATTTTTCTCCCCCTTTGTCATTATCAAAAAGAAGGGAAGAATACAGTTTTGTATCTATTTTCCCTTTACAACAATTTTCAAATCACGACAAAGGATGAATAATAAAAAAATCAAGTTATGAATGTCAAAATAATTTTTCATCATGAACATGTTATCATTGCATGCATCATTATCATAAGTTAAAGTATTACATGTATAATATCAAATCATTATTTATAATTACATTAATATTTCAATCATTATTTCAAAATGTTTGTGCATTATTATGGTTTCAATTTACAACATGCACAATTTCAACACTTTGCATATGGTATCCTTACTTCATGCATGACATAAATAAATCAATCACCATGGGCATATCATATATGATATTCATGCATTCATGATACATCATTTTAGCAACAAATCATAGCAATACAAATCATGATAGTATCTAAATGTAAAATTATATTATATCCTATCATGCATGATCATATCTTTTCATTTGTTTGCATAAATTCATGAGTATTTCATGCATAATTTCATATCATCACATGAAAAATATCATGAGAATTTTGGTGATGAAATATACAAATCATGAAGACAAATTGTGAATATCAAAAGACATATTATGATTCTTTTTGGATAATTCAAATAGTGAAAAGAAAGAATCATAGTAGACAATCTTGATTTATAAAAAGAATTTTCAAGTTACAATTCCGAGAAATCAAGAGAAACCATGATTCATTTTAACAAATCTCCTCTTAAATAAATAACAAAAAGAATTCTTAGGAAATCATGATATAGATAAAATTCATTCAATCTTGTAGAAGAACAAGATATTAATTCATGCATATAAAATCTCTCAATTCATTATGAATCATAAAAATTATAATTCTGAAAAATCATGATTCATTTAGGAAATTTTTCTTTTTAGTAAACGATAAGAAGAAATATGGGAGTTCAAAAAACAAGATCTTGATTAATAAACGATTTCAATTTATAAATCATGAGAAATCAAGTTTATAATTTCGATAAAATCCATTAAATTTAAATCATTCACATAATCCATGAGATTCATTAAAGCATAATATACATGGATTCATTAATGAAAAATCAATAAGATGGAAAATGTATTCCTCATTTTTTTCTTTTTTTATATATTTCATTTGAAGTTGTTTATTTCATATAAGCATGCCTTTGTCTTTTTCATATGAAAACCATACATCAACGTTTAAAATGGAAATATAAAAAATCATCAAGATTAAAAAGTGTAACACATAATTTCAAAACATATGATTTCAAATCATTACTTCAAGTCCTCTTGCATAAAAATCATCAAGCATGATGCAAATATTTATTTTCAAAACATTCATCATGATAAGGCATACAAGCCAAAGAAACCATTAAACATAAAGCATATTCATCAATCTTGGTTTCAATGAGCATAAGGCATTTTCAAACAAAATCGAAAATCATCAAGATATACATTATTTCTTCTTGAAAAACATACATAGGATTATCATTAGATTTAAATCTAATATTTTATTTTTTTATTATAAAATATATAATTTTCATTATCATTTCCAAATTACTAGCATGATAAGTATATCCTATTTTATTTTTGCATTTTCATTACATCATTAAATATGTAATTAAAAAAAATTAAAACTAAATTAAAAATAACTCATGAAGAACATCAAGTAATTTCAAAGTAAACTAAGGAAGTTTTGTTTGAGTTGTTTACCTCACTGTAGAAAGCCGTTAAGGTGTAGTTTACTACCTCGCCTTTGTTGATTTTCTTCTCGTCTTCAAATGAGCTTGATTCGTCTCAAAGTGCTTCCTTCTTCTTATGTTCATAGCAAGTAGTTGTATTCTTTTAAAATTTATTTTTGTTCTTTAACTCTTGTTTCATGAACCTTTTAAATTTCATAGTGAGGAGTTTATGTTCACCATCACTTGAGCTTATGCTCGAGTGGTCTTCAATTGTTCTAAGTCCGAAATCCTTCCTGTTCTTTGGAAGGTTGTTCTCGATTTCTTTTTTTGTCACATTGTTTATTTCGTAGGTTATTAAAGACTCAATTAGTTCTTCGAGTAGAAGATTGTTTAGGTTTCTAGCCTCTTGTATGGTAGTTACTTTTGAATTCCAATCTTCAGAAAGAGAATGTAAATTTTTGTTTACAAGTTTAAAATTTGAAAAACTTTTACCCAGTGATTTTAAACCATTGACGACATCCGTAAAATGGGTATACATGTCTCCAATAGTTTCACTTGGTTTCATATAAAATAATTCAAAATCATGTATTAAAAGATTAATCTTTGAAACTTTTAATCTACTAGTGCCTTCGTGTGTGATTTCGAGAGTGTACCATATTTTGAAAGTCATTTCGCATAAAGAAACCCGATTGAATTCGTTTTCGTCTAAGGTGCAAAATAGAGCATTCATAGCTCTAGCATTTCAAGAAAAAAATCTTCTTCTCCAAATCATTCCATTCATTCGATGGTTTAGAAGATTTTTGAAAGTTATTTTCAATAACACTCCATAAATTTAAATCCAAAGAAAGCAAGAAAACTCTCATTCGTATTTTCTAATATGTGTAGTCCGTCCCATTGAACAAGGCAAGATGAATGAGAGAGTGACCCTCTTGAAAGCCAAAAAGAGTCATTTCTTATTGGGTGTTAAACCAAATGAGAAAACGAGGCTCTAATACCAACTGTTAGGATCAAGAGTGGCACTAAGAGGGGGGGGGGGGGGGGTGAATTAGTGCAGTGGTAAAAATTACGTTGGTTAGAAAAACCTTCATATGATAAAATCTAATTTCGATGAAAATTATTTCAGAAAGATCTTTAAATTGAAAGCATATGGAAGTGTAGTTGATGTAAAGCAAGGAAGGTAGTTTGTAGTTAAGATTAATGGAAAAACATAAATGCAAACCGATTTATAGTGGTTTGATCGTCGTGACCTACATCTATTCCTTTGATTCCTCTTCCGTCGAGGCCACCAGCATCCACTATCGATCTTCCTTTAATAGGCGAAGATTAACCTCCTTCTTACACCCCTCTTCTCCTTTTACTGGGTTTAGGAGACAACCCTTACAAGCACTCACTCCTCTCTCAAACTATTCTAATACTTAAAGTAGAAGAGGAGGATTCTCACAAGAGATTACAATAGCGTTTTTCCCTCTTTAAATTCTCTATGCCTGTATGTGTTAACTAGAGACGAGAGGGGTATTTATAGGCTTCAAATTGATTCAAACTTGGAGCCTAAAAAGGTCTCATCCTAGGTTTCCTAGGTACTGGTGGTACCACCACCGTTCTTGGGCGGTATTACCACCACAGGATCTGGTACTAGGCGGTACCACCATCAAACAGGGGTGGTACCATCGCTGGCAACATTGCTGCCAGCGGTACCACTGCCCAGCCTGGGCGGTACCACCACCTAGATTTCTTGGGGTGATGTTCCCCAAGCGGTGCCACCGTCGGCCAAGGTTTCAGCACCCTTGTTGGGCCTTGAATCCAGCCCAAACCAGCCCACCTTCAAGCCCAATTGGCCCCTAACAGAGTTGATGGGATTATCTCCCAATAACAACTCTAATTATGTGCTAACTACGATTCCTAAGGCATAATCTAAGCAAGATAAGTCCGGTTTCTTTTGGCGAGCTTCCGGCGATCTTCCGACAAGCTTCCGGCGATCTTCCGGTGAACTTCTGACGATCTCTCGGTAATGTTCCGGCGGACTCTTGGCAAGCTCCTGGACTTCAGACGATCTTTTTGGCGAGTTTCGATGAGCTTCTTTAGCAAGCTCCAGGACTTCTCGGTCGATTCCGGCAGAACTTCCGACGAATGTCTGGACTTCCGACGAACTCCCAACGAAATCATATTCTTGACTCCAAGACTTCATTTTACTTTATGCCTTGCTATCGTAGTTAATCCTGCACATATAAAATACACTTCGATCTCGACAATGATTACTAAGCATGAATCATGTCGTCCGGCATGTCATTGGTCCATCGACGCTTCGTCCGATTTTTCGGCACATCGTCCTCTCTTGTGACCTATTACCCAATCGGTCAGTTGATCTCTACAACTCTGATATCCTTAGTGCAATATCCGCTCTTCTTGGCCTAATGCTCAAATCCATAGCTCGAAGCCTTCTATCGATATGTCGACCGATCCTTCAGCCCGACGTCCAATCTTCTGACATGTTTCTCCAGCCTAACATGATTCTTCCTGCTTTAGTTGTCTCTCCTTGATCGAAGCACCCTGCATCACTCAAAACACAGATTAAATCATAAACACTATCAATTGGTTTCATCATCAAAATTCAAGATTCAACAATTGGTACTAAATGGGTCTTTAGAAACAAGCAAGATGAATTTGGTATCGTGGTTAGAAACAAGGATAGATTAGTGGCCAAGGGTTTCAACCAAGAAGAATATATCAATTATGACAAAACCTTCGCTCTTCTGGCATGATTAGAAGCCATAAGGATGCTCCTTGTCTATGCTAGTAGTTATAATTTTAGGTTATTTCAAATGGATGTCAAAAGTGTTTTTCTTAATGGATTTATTTTCGAAGAAGTTTATGTTAAACAACCCCCCAGATTTGAGAATAATAATTTTTCGAATCATGTGTTTAAATTGACTAAAGCTCTCTATGGATTTAAACAAGCCCCAAGGGCTTGGTATGAGAGACTTAGCTCCTTTCTTATCCAAAATAATTTCTCTAAAGGCAAGGTCGATACTATATGGTTTATTAAAAATTTTAAAAATAACTTTATTATTGTTCAAATTTATGTTGATGATATTATTTTTGGTTCTACAAATGAATCTTTATGCAAATCGTTTGTCAAGAGTATGAGCCTTGAGTTTGAAATGAGTCTAATGAGGGAACTAACTTTCTTTTTAGGCTTACAAATCAAACAACTTAGTGATAATATTTTTCTTAGTCAAACAAAATATGCATTAGACTTGCTAAAATAGCTTAATATGGAAAGTTCAAAGGCTATCAATACTCCTATGAGTACCTCCACTAAGTTAGATATTGATGAAAGTAGAGAAAGCTTTGATCAAAAAGCTTATATGGGTATGATAGATAGCTTACTATACCTCACCGCAACAAGACCGAACATTATATTTAGCATAGGACTTTATGCTATGTTTCAATCTAACCCCAAGCAATCTCACTTGAAAGCCGTTAAAATAATTTTTAGATACCTAAAAGGAACTCCTAAACTAGATTATAGTATCCAAAATCCGAAAACTTTGAATTGCTTGGTTATGCTGATGTAGATTTTGTTGGATGTAAAATAGATAGAAAAAGCACATCCAGAACATGTCAATTCTTAGGTTATGCACTTGTCTCTTGGTCTTCCAAGAAATAAAACTCGGTTGTACTATTTATAACCAAAACCGAATACATAGCGGTGAGTGCATGTTGTGCACAAGTTGTATAGATGAAAAATGCATTAGAAGATTATAAGATTCACCTTAAGAACATTCCTATAAAATGTAATAATACGAGTGTAATATGTTTAACAAAAAATCATATTCAACACTCTAGAACTAAACATATTGACATTAGACATCATTTCATAAGAGATCATGTTAATAACCATGACATATCTTTAGAGTTTATTAATATGAAACATCAATTCGTCGATATCTTTACAAAACCTTTAAATGAAGAAAAATTTGATTTTATTAGAAGAGAATTAGGGATGTTAAATTGTCTGAATGCATGAATTTGATGTATATTTTTTCCAGGCTTTCTCAATTTTTTTTGGGCTTTCATGAAATTATTTCATTTTGTATATAAGGCTTTCATGAAATCTAGAATATCAATTTACTTGGTATCAAATTTATTTCATACCCTTGCTCCATCACTTAATGATTTTTGATACACTTAGTTCCTTCACTCATAGAATTCATTGATAAATGCATCTCTCACGGATTTCACTCTTATGAATTTTTAATGAGAAACGGAATTGATTTATGAAGTTTTATTCGTGATGCTCCTGTTGAATCTCGTATTTTGATGATGAAACTACTTGATATATGTTTATGATTTAATCTGCGTTTTGAGTGACGCAGGATGCTTTGATCAGGATGAGACAATTAAAGCAGGAAAATCATGTTGTGCCGGAGGAACATGTCAGAAGATTGGACGTCGGGCCGGTAGATCGGTCGACGTATCGACAGAAGGCTTCGGGCCGTGGACTCGGGCATTGGGCCAAGAAGAGCGGGTATTGTGCCAAGGATATCGGAGTTGCGGAGTCAACTGGCCGATTGGGCAATAGGCTGCAGGAAAGGACGATGCGCCGAAGAATCGGACGAAGCGTCGAGGGACCAATGACATGCCGGACAACTTGGTTAATTGCTTAGGATTAATTGTCTCGATCGAAGTTTTTGTTTTGTGTGTGCAGGATTAACTACGATGAAAGTAAGACATGCAGCAGGAGTTGCGCCGGAGTCATGACAATGATCACGTTGGGAGTTCGAGAGCTCGACGGAAGTTCGGACGGTCGTCGGAGGTTCTGCGAGAACAGATCCGAGAAGTCCAGAAGCTTGCCAAGCGAAGCTCGTCGGAACTTGCCAAGTGGATCATCGCAAAGTCCAGGAGTTTGCCGGAAGTCCGCAGGAGCATCACCGAGGGTTCATCGGATGATCGACGGAAGTTCGCCGGAAACTCGCCGGAAGAAGCGATTGACGCACCGAAGCAAAGCTGCAGAAATTGTCTTAGCTTTAATCGTAGTTAGCACGTTGATTAAGTTGGAGAATGGGAGGTGATCCCATTGGCTTAATCTTGGGGCAATTGGGCCCCTGAAAGACTGAAATTGGGCCGAATGGAACTAACCATTCGGACCCTGATTGCACCAAGAGGTGCAACCGCCTAGGCCAGGAGGTGGCACCGCCTGGGCTAAGCCTCCCAGCGAGACTGGGCGGTGCAACCTCCCCAGCAGAGAGGTGGCACCGCCTGAGCTCAGTCTTCGAGCAAGACTGGGCGGTGCAACCTCCCTGACAGAGAGGTGGCACCGCCTGAGCTCGGTCTTCGAGCTCTGCCAGGCGGTGCAACCTCTCCAGTCAAGAGGTGCAACCGCCTGATCCCGGAATTCCGGGATTTGATCGTTTTGAGCTCCAAATTTGAATTGGGTTGGGGCCTATAAATACCCCACCCATTCAGCACTGAAAAGATATAGACCTACACCGAAATCTTGATCTTTTCTGTGATTCTAAGAGCTCAAAAGTGTTGTAAAGCCTTTAAGTCTCCTCCTTCTGTTCTTCAAGTTTTGAGTTGTAAAGTGAGGAGAGAAAGGTCTGTAAAGGTTGTCTCCTGAGCCTGTCAAAAGGAGAGAAACTGTAAAAGGGCAGTTGGCCTTCGCCTATTGAAGGAAGGCCTCTAGTTGACGTCGGTGACCTCGTCGGTGGAGGAAGCCAAAAGTGGAGTAGGTCAAGACTGACCGAACCACTCTAAATCTCTGGTTTGCGTTTATTTTTTGAGCACTTTATCATTACTGCAAACCTCCTTCATAACTACTGCTCTCTGCGCTTTTACGAACAAGTTCTAAGTGCTGTTCTTTCCGAATCTGCATTCAGACGTAAATCGGTGTTTTCGTACATTACAATTTACGTTTACGTTTTGATTCTGCAAAACTGTCTTCTGCGCCTTCACGAACAAGTTTCTAAGTGCTGATTTGTCCGAATCTGCTTTCAGACGTAAACCAGTGTTTTCGTACGATATTTACATTGCAGTTTACGTTTACGCCTTGATTCTGCAAAACTATCTTCTGCGCTTTTACGAACGAGTTTCTAAGTTCAGATCCCTTTAAAACTGCGTCTAGACGTAAAATTGTGTTTAGACGTAAAACTGCCCAAACTGTGTTTAGACGTTTTAGACGTAAACTGAGTTTAGACGTAAATCTGCGTCTAGACGTAAATCTGCGTTTAGACGTAAATCTGCGTTTAGACGTAAAACTGCGTTTAGACGCAAACTACGTTTAAACGTAAAACTGCGTTTTAGACGTAAACTGAGTTTAGACGTAAATCTGCGTTTAGACGTAAATCTGCGTTTAGACGTAAAACTGCGTTTAGACGCAAACTGCATTTAAACGTAAATTGTGTTTAGACGCAAACTGCGGTTAAACGTAAACTGCGCTTAGACGCAAACTGGGTTTAGACGTAAACTGCGTTTAGAAGTAAAACTGCGCTTAATCTTAAGTAATCTTAAAATCGACTTTTACATCGAAATCGTTTTTATCGAACGAACGCAGCTTTCATATTTAATCGCTGAAAGATTTCCGCTACACTAATTCACCCCCCCCCCCCCCCTCTTAGTGCTCTCGATCCTAACAGCTCCTCTCCCATGAATTCTTCCTTACTCTTCTCATGAAAGATGAATTTTATGAATTTTAAGTGTGTGATGATTACTTGCAAGAATGGCGATTTGATTTCACATAAATATCTTAATCCTTTTCATGAATCCCTTCTCTTTGTTAAGATTGAAGCATGATTTAATGAAACTCATTTATTGTTTTGAATTTGACTTGATTCAAATTATTTCATAAATTTGGTTCTTAATGGATTCTTTCCTTACATTTCTTCCTCTTCTTCTTATTTTTACGACAAAGGAAGAAAGAAACTTGCACATCTAAAGAAGAACCAAAAAACACTTGACTAAAAATATTAGCTTATCCAAAAAGGTTATCGTGAAAAGTTTTTGCTTACCTTCTTGGATAAATTGGTGTGAAACTTGCTTAATTTTGTTTACCACACTTGCATTGTTGAATGATTCTCCTTTTTGTTGATGACAAAGGGGGAGAAATATGGCAAGTTGATGACAAATTGAATGTATGAGACAAATTTATAAAATGTATCTTATTGTAAATGTTAAAACATATTAAAATGTATTTCATATGCATTATAAATACTTGAAATGTTTCATGAATGCTTGATAAATGTCTTTCATTATGATAAGATATCATGAGCTCAACTTGCTATTTACAATTGATATCTTGTCATGGAATGATGAATTGCTATCTTTGTCATCTTGCTAAATTTCATATTTGAAATTCATATCAGACTTAAAAATGATGATTGTCTATCATCATTGGACTTGAAACTTGATGTGAAGCCTTGACATCATTTTTTTATATGCAATACGTGGTATCGTATTTTGAATTGGTAAATCATGATAAGTATCATGATGTGCATGATAAGTTTAAAGGAATATAACTTATTAGTTTAATGCTTGAATTCAAAGGCTTTGAATTCAAGAATATCTTTTCTCAAGTATGGCATATAGATAGGGAGAGTTAAGGTTAACTCCGTCATCAATTGATTGTCATCATCAAAAAGGGGGAGATCGTTGAATCTCATATTTTGAAGATGAAATCAATTGGTAAATTATTGATCTAATCCATATGTTAAGATAAGTGTTATAGGATTAACTATGATAGCAATGAAGGCATAAAGCAGATGATGGGCCGAAGTCAAAGATCGGACGATACGTCAAAGATTCGGACAATGTGTCGAAAGCTCGTTGAGAGTTTGTTGGGAGCTCGTCGAGGATTCGTCGAAAGATCGCCAAGAGTTCGTTGGGAGTTCATTGATAGTTTGTTGGGAGTTCATTGGAAGTTTGTCGAAAGTTCACCGAGAAGTTCACCGGAAGATCGCCAAAAGAACAATTGACATACCAAATAGAGATTGCTTGTCTAAGTGTCTTAATTATCATAGTTGGACCTTAAGTTAAGTTAGGATTGGAAGGTAATCCTACTAACTCTATTAGGGGTTAACTGGGCCCTTAATAGGGCTGAACTGGGTGGGTTGAACAGCCCATTCAGCACCTGAAGTCATAACCGACGGTGGCACCGCTTGGTGACTCAATCTCCCATGTGGTCTGGGCGATAGTACCGCCAGTAGTTAATGTTGTCAAGCGGTAATACCTATTAAATCTCATATTTTGATGATGAAACCACTTGATATGTGTTTATGATTTAATCTGCATTTTGAGTGATGCAGGATGCTTCGATCAGGATGAGACAATTAAAGTAGGAAAATCATATTGTGCCAGAGGAACATGTTAGAAGATTGGACGTCGGGCTGGTGGATCGGTCGACATATCGATAGAAGGCTTCGGGCCATGGATTCGGGCATCGGGCCAAGAAGAGCAGGTATTGTGCCAAGGATAACGGAGTTACGGAGTCAACTGGCTAATTGGGCAATAGGCCGCAAGAGAGGACGATGCGCCGAAGAATCGAACGAAGCATCGAGAGACCAATGACATGCCGGACAACTTGATTGCTTAGGAGTAATTGTCTAGATCGAAGTTTTGCTTTACTTATGCAAGATTAACTATGATAGCTTGAAGATATAAAGCAAGTCTACCGGAGTCAAGTTTGATGGGTGTTCGAGAGTCCGAAGATTCGTCGGAGATGCTGCCGGAACCAACCGAGAGGAAATCGGGGACTTGCCGAAGTTTTCGGAAGTCCGCCGGAGAGATCGTCGGAGGTTTGCGGAGATCACCGAGAATGATCGGCTACTTTCCAAAGACTCATTGAACTCACCACAAGACCGGGAGCCTGCTAGGAGTCCGCCGAAAGAAATCCGAGGGTGTATCGAAAGTCCGCTAGAAGTTCACCGAAAAGCTCGATAGAAGGAAGCTCGACGTTGTCAGTTAAAAACTTGCTTAGGACTATGTCTTAATTTTGTAGTTTGTATGTAATTAAGGTTAGGATTAAGGGTTAATTCTATAACCCGGTTAGGGGCCAATTGGGCCCAAGTTCGGACTGGTTTGGGCCAAGTTTGGAGCCTAACTAGTGAGCTGAAATAATCTAGGCGATGGCACCGCCAAACTAGGTGGTGGCATCGTCCAGAACCCGAGAGTTCCGACGATGGCACCGCCGGACTGGGTGGTGGCACCACCCAGTACCCGAGAGTTCCAACGGTGGCACCGCTAGTACACTATCAGTGTCAGACACTGACAGGCGGTGGTACCACCACTGACAGGCGGTGGCACCGCCAACATCGAGAACCCAAGATAATTCAAAATTTGGAGCCCAAATTTGAATCATCTTAGGGTCTATAAATACCCCTCAATTCTCAACAGAGAATATAACCTTTGAGATATTGGAGATTGAGATAAAGCTTTAGCAAAGTCTTTAGCAAGTCTTGTTTTCAATTACTTAAGTATTCACCTCCCTCTTTCTCTTTGAAAATCTGTAAGAGTGTGAACCACTTGTAAAAGGTTGTAAGAAGGGTATTTGTCCTTCACCTTCAAAGTGATTTGCTAGTAGAAGTTGGGAGCCTCATCAAAGAAGGCTTCGCAAGTGGATATAGGTCATTTTGACCGAACCACTTTAAATTGGTGTGTTCCTTGAATGTGTGAGTGTTTACCTTTCTTAAACAGTTATTTACGTAGCAGCAAGCTTTCGAGTTCTATCTTCTTACTTTATTCGAGCTACTTTCACCAAGTCATTCATTGTCAAATTGAAATCTCTACGCATTTACGAAATCGTTTTCAAACTTACGAGTTTTAATCTGCTGCACTAATTCAGCCCAACCCCCCCCCCCCCCCCCCCCCTCTCCCCTGTCTTAGTGCCACTCCGATCCTAGCAATTGGTATCAGAGCTAGGCTCATTCTCATATTTGGTTTAATACCTAAGAGAGATGGCTTACTCCGACATGCATGAGGGTCATTCTATTATACATCCACCTATGTTTAATGGGTCAGGTTACACATATTGGAAGACTCGTATGAGGATCTTTCTCATTTCCATGGATTTTGAGCTTTGGACTATTGTTGAAAATGGATTTAAAAAATCTTCTCTTCTGATGAGCGAATGGGATGAATCGGAGAAGAAGGTTTTTGCTTTAAATGCAAAGGCTATAAATGCCTTGTTTTGTGCATTATACAAAAATAAATTTAATTGAGTTTCAATTTGTGATTCGGTTTTTGATATTTGGAAAACTCTTGAGGTCACTCATGAAGGCACTAGCCGAGTGAAAGAGTCCAAAATCAACTTTTCCGAATGAAACCAAGTGAGTCCATCGGAGACATGTACACCCGTTTCATATATGTCATCAATGGACTCAAAGCTCTTGGTAAAGATTTTTCTAACTTTGAACTAGTAACTAAAATCTTAAGATCCCTTCCAAAAAGTTGGGATCCAAAAGTTACAACCATTCAAGAGGCTAAGGACCTTAAAACATTTCCTCTTGAAGAACTTATTGGGTCTCTAATAACCTACGAAATAGCATGCAATGCACGTGAAGAACTTGAGAACCACCTTCCAAAGGACAAAAAGGATTTGGGACATAGAACATATGAAGACCACTCGAGCATAAGCTCAAGTGATGGTGAACTTAAACTACAAATGAAACAAAAATTAAAAAGCAAAAAGAATGGAACTACTTGCTTTGAACGCAAGAAGAACAAAAATTGGGATGAATTGAGCTCCTCCGAAGATGAGGAGAAAATCAAGAAAGGCAAGGTGGCAAACTACATTTTAACGGCTTTCAACGATGAGGTAATCGAAACCCCCTTAATTTATTTTGAAATTACTTGATATTTTCCATGATGCATTTTTTTTGAATAATTATTTTTAAAAATTACATGTTTAAAAATTTTAAAATACAAAAATTAGGAATCATGCTTATCATTCTAGTAATTTTAAAAATAATAATAAAATTTATATGTTTTATGTTAATGGAATAAAATGATAGATTTAAATCTAATGATCATATGTATGTTGTTCTTAAAAAGAAAAAATGTGTATCTTGATGATTTCCGATTTTGATTGAAACCATGCTTGATGTCTTAATGAAAATATTAAAAAGTTTAATATCATGCTTAATGAGTTTTCTTTTGAAAAGATGCATGTTTTGATTTGACATAAATGAAATAGGTATGCTTATATGAAATAGTGTAAGTGTGACGATTGTATACTTAATAATACGTAAAGTTGTAATAAAAATATTAAAATTTTGATACCATGATTGATAACTTTATGCATGAGATTTTAAAGTAATACATAATGATTTTTATAATTTATTGGTCTTGATGGTTTTATGATGAAACTCATTTTTTTATCCTAAACGTTGATGCATGTTTGAAAAGCATGTTAACATGAAATCAATCACTTAAAATGAAACACTTTAAAAAAAAGGGAAATCTATTATCAATGAAATCATGAATATACTTATGTTGTGAATTTTGTGAACCATAAAAATGATTTTGATAATTTGAATTTGAAATGAGTTTTATCAAAATCATGATCTTGATTTTTTGGAATAATATGAGATTTCCTTTGATGATCATTTTGATTATTTAAAAGGAGATTTGTCGAAATGATTCATGAAATTTTGAATTTATGACTTGATCCTTTATTTGTTTATGAGATGGTTGAAATCTTTGTACCTTTGAATTCTTCCCTTCTCCTTTCAATTTTTGAATTCATGCATATTATATGTTGAAGATTTGAAGCCATGTTTTGATATCATGCATACCCAAGAAATATTGATTTGACAAATTGAATGATTTGAAAATGAATGATGATTTTTCTCTTGAATGTAACTTGTGATATTCTTTATGAATCATCATCTTGATTTCTCGATATTCGATACGTGAAATTTTATTGTGAATCAAGATCTTATTCTTTGAACTCCCATATTTTTTCTTATTGTTTACTAAAGAAGAAAATTTTCGAAATGAATCATGATTTTTTTTGGAATTATAATTTTTATGATTCATAAAGAATTGAGAGATTAAAAAAAATCTATCTTTGTTTTTCTTTTTATGAATCTCTTGAAAATGATTTTCATTTGACGATTTAAATTTGAATAAGACTTATCTTGATTTTTCAAAATTTATAACTTAGGACTTCTTATGCAAGAATCAAGGTACTATAACATTTGATCTCCTACATTTCTTTTTGACATTTATAAAAATAAAGGAGATCTATTGAAATAAATCATGTTTTTTGGTATTCAAATGGTCTTATCTTTGATGAAATGATTTCTTTGTATCTATGATACAATTGCCTTGATATGATTGAATCACTATTATAAAAGAAAAAAGAATTTGATAGCTTGCTAATTGCAAAAATATACGCTAGCTTGAATGATAAAACATGAGATTGTCTATAGTGCAAATTTATTGTTATCATGATGTGTAGATTGAAATAATGATTAGAATATTGATGTAATTATAAATGATGATTTTGTATTATGTATAAAATACTATTGATATTATTTTGATGCATACAAATGAAAAGTTATGAATATCTATAGTAGGATGCAATTTGACAAATTAATACCATCATGATTTGAAACATTTATGATTTGAAATTATGTATGCAATTACTTTTTATTGTGATGATATATGTATATAATGCGTATCATGAATGCTCTAAATGATGAATGCTTGGTATCATGATCAAAATATTGATAAATACTATGATTTATTACCAAAATGATGTATCATGTATGATATGCCCATAGTGATTAATTTATTTGTATAATGCATGAAGTAAGGATACAAATGTAAAGTTTTGAAGTTATGTATATTTTAATTTGAAAACATAATGATGCACAAATAAGATTGATACTTACCTTTGTCATGATTTAGAAATTGATACAAAGGGTCTTCCCTTCTTTTTGACAATGATAAAGGGGGAGATAGCTAGCTTGCACAAGATAAGAGAAGCAAAAAATTGCAAACGTACACATCACAAAAAGGGGCAAAACTTATTAGCTTGCTCATCTCAAAAGCAAGAAATGCTATCTTGTAATCTCTACAAAATGTGCAATCTTGCCTATCTCAAGAAGCAAAACATGCTAACTTGCATATCTAACAAACTTGCGTATTTCAAGAAGCAAGGGATGCTTTCTTGAACATCTCAAAACTACTAGCTTGCATGTTCTAAAAGTGTTGTAAAATTTGCTAGCTTGTATGTTGTAGTAATTGCTATCATACTACCTTGCATATCGATGATAATAGCAAAATTGCATGATAATAAAACTAGGAGATTATATTAATTATGTAATGTGTTGAACTTGGATATTTCAAAAACTTGCAACTTGCACATTGCAATAGGAAGCAAGAATCATGAGCTTACACAAGAAAGCTATCTTACATTTGCTTTCGAAATTTTTTGCTGGCTTGCATGTAGCAAAACTTGCATATCATAAAAATTGCTAGCTTGTAATCTAAAGAGAAGCAAACAGTTGCTATCTCAAGAAAAGCAAACATGCTAAACTTGCATATCTTTAATTGCTCGATTGCATGATGATAAAATTTAACACTATATTTTTTCATGTAATGTATTGAACTTTATATCTCAAACACATAGAAAGTGACACTTCTCCTTTTTGTTGATGACAGAGGGGGAGAAGTATGATCATGTTATGCATGATGACGTGTTGTAAATATTCATGATGAATATTTGTAATGACTTGAATTCGGCTTGAATTCAAGGTTCTATCAATATGGCATATTGATAGGGGGAGTTTGTTTAAACTCCGGAAGTTAAGGTTAACTCCATCATCAAGTGATTGTCATCATTAAAAAGGGGGAGATTGTTGAATCTTGTATTTTGATGATGAAACCACTTGATATGTGTTTATGATTTAATCTACATTTTGAGTGATGCAGGATGTTTCGATCAGGATGAGACAATTAAAGTAGGAAAATCATATTGTGCCGGAGGAACATGTCAAAAGATTGGATGTCGGGCCGGTGGATCGGTCGACGTATCGACAGAAGGCTTCGGGCCATGGATTTGGGCATCGGGCCAAGAAGAGTGAGTATTGCGCCAAGGATATCGGAGTTGCGAAGTCAACTGGCTGATTGGGCAATAGGCCGCAAGAGAGGACGATACGCCGAAGAATCGGACGAAGTGTCAAGGGACCAATGACATACCAGATAACTTGATTGCTTAGGAGTAATTGTCTAGATCGAAGTTTTGCTTTACTTATGCAGGATTAACTATGATAGCTTGAAAACATAAAGCAAGTCTACCAGAGTCAAGTTTGATGGGTGTTCGAGAGTCTGAAGATTCGTCGGAGATGCTACCGGAATCAACCGAGAGGAAATCGGGGACTTACTGAAGTTTTCGGAAGTCCACCGGAGAGATCGTCGGAGGTTCACGAAGTTCACTGAGAAGGATCGGCTACTTGCCAAAGACTCGTTGAACTCACCACAAGACCGGGAGCCTACTGGGAGTCCGCCGGAAGAAATCCGAGGGTGTATCGGAAGTCCGTCGGAAGTTCGCCGAAAAGCTCGCCGGAAGGAAACTCGACGTTGTCGATTAAAAACTTGCTTAGGACTATGTCTTAATTTCGTAGTTTGTATGTAATTAAGGTTAGGATTAAGGGTTAATCCTATAACCCGGTTAGGGGCCAATTGGGCCCAAGTTCGGACTGGTTTGGGCCAAGTTTGGAGCCCAAATAATATAGGGGGATCCAATTTATTAGACCTATTTATCCTCAATTGCCATATATCTATAGTCCCTCATCCATCTAATATCCCAGAGTCTGTATCTTAGGTATGGTGTTGTCAGGCCCATACGAAATCTACTCGAATATAATTCTAATCAGATTCTTCCGGAGAACTCTTTCTCTCTCAACTCGAATGACCTTGGTTAGTGATTTACCTAAGAAAGAATACATAGGATATTTCTCTCATGACATCGAGAGTAGATGATCCTCTATTAACACTTAATTGCCCTCGTGAGGTTGGCTGCTACTCCCAATGATCGATTGTGCTAGATTTGGAACTTCCAAACTTATAAGTCTGATATCAAAGAGTGGAGTACTCATACAAGATATCCATGATGTTTTAAGTCTAAGGACCATATACATAACTAGGACCATAGAATCGTTATCTGATAATGAGGTATCATCAACCATCTAGCATTCCGTGAGCAGATCAATTAGTGAACTCATTCTCCAATGAGCACCTGCATTGTATCCTTACTATCTCCACATGAGTGGCTATGAGACCAGTCACTTCTATCATATAGATAGGTATATAGCACAGTTGTTTGTCCAATTATCTCGATGTCACTCTCGAGTAACATATAATCAGGATTATTTATGGTCTATGTTTAAAGGCAAATCAGTCTCATTATCGTGATATTTTCACGATCCGATTCCCATTGCACAGATATGTGGACATCACAATATATGTAACATGTAATATAAAGTGAGAAAATAATAATAATAAGAAAAAAAGACTATATAGTATGTCACATATGTCATCACTCATGTGATTGACTTGCAAGGCACCTATGACTAGCAATCTTCTACGTGGCCTAAAGCTAATCACCTATGTATTTGATCCTCATCAAACTCTTGTGAAACCAAAAACTAATATGAGATAATGGCTTTGTTAGTGGATCTATGATGTTATCTTTGTTATGATCTTGAATAGCACTAAGAGGAGGGGGTGAATTAGTGCTCACTAAGATGAGGGGGTGAATTAGTGCTATCGTAAAAATTAAGTCGATTCGAAACTTTCGGCTTGATAAAAATATATCGGAGAAGATATTGAAAGTGTGCTTGACTTAGAATAAGAGTGATAAGTAATTAAGGTAGAAAACAATAGTAATGAAGATCAATAAGAAATTGCACACCATTTTTATAGTGGTTCGGTCGTCGTGACCCATGTCCACTTCGATTCCTCCATTGAGGCCACCGACATCCACTATCGATCTTCTTTCAATGGGCGAAGACCAACTACCCTCTTACAACACTTTCTTTTTTTTATAAGTTTAGGAGACAACCTTTTACAAGCCTCACACATCTCTTAGATTGATAATAAAGCTAAAGGAGGAGGAGGAGGATACTTAGAACTTTTTTAATAATTTTATAACCAAAATCTTAAGACTTCTTTTCACACTTTTTATACTCTTTTGTGCAGAAAAGAGTGGGGTGTTTATTAGCTCCAATGACTTCAAAAATAGAGCTAAAAATTATCTCATCCCGGGTTTCCAGAGTACTAGTGGTACCACCGCTAGTATTAGATGGTACTACCGCCTGCAGACTGACATTGGGCGGTACGATTACCTGAAAGAGCCTCAGAGATCGGGCTCTAGTGGTACCACTGCTTGATAGGGTGGTACCATCGCTTGACAGTATTAATGAGTAGATCAATCAATGAACTTATTCTCCAATTAGCTCCTGCACTGTATCCCTAATATCCCTATATGAGCAACTATAAAACCAATTACCTCCATCATATAGATGGATATACAATATACTAGTCTATCCAATTATCTGGATATCCCTCTTTAGTAACCTATGACCAGGATTATTTAAGATCTGTATTTAAAGACGAATCGGTTTCATCATAGTAATCTCATCACGATCCAATTCACATTACACAGATCCATGGACATCACAATATATATAGTATGCAACATAAACTGAGAAAATATCAATAATAATAATAAATACTATGCAGCATATCACACATGTCATCACTCACATGATTGGCTTGCAGGGCACCTATGACTAGCACTTACTACCACGTTTTTCCTTTAGGATCACTTACTTTTCATTGATAAAAAATTCATAATTAATTTAATTTTTTTTTAAGAAATATCACCCAAATTTAATAATCACTTACTTCTAAGCACAACCTCATAGTTCTCCAATGATAGCAAGAAAAAATCCATGAGCAACTCTTGGCCCTACATAACAAGCTTCACATTGAAACACTTACTATCACAAGTTAAAATTTGTTCATCAGTAACCTTCACCTCGAACTTATCACAACATTCAATATGATAGGACAATCGCACAGCAACCTTGCTATCCATAAAATTATTGGTACTATCAATATCAATCAAAATAATAACATACTAACATTTCAAAAGCCCTTCAACTTTCCTAATTTGAGGATTAGAATGGCCAACTAATGCATGAATAACATGTGTGATAGGTTTAGTAATCTCATCATTATTAGTACTTTTATTATTAGAGTCTACAACCTCAATCTTTGATTCCTCCTCAATCGGTTCAATCATCCAAAGTTTCTTGCTTACAATGATACTCTCTACTACACTTTTTATTATAATGCTAGCACAAACCCTTTATTAATAGTTCTTTGAGTTCCTATTAGATCTGTCTTCTAGTATTATGATTTTAAATATAAATGATTATATTAGTTTACTTGCAAATCACATATTTATTAACATTCCTGATTCGATGGTTTTTCATGTTAATTTTTTCTTCCTGCATTCATGTAAAAGAAATTATAGTTGTTATAGTGTGAGGTTAGTGAATCTTAACTTCACAATGAATGTTTGAATTAAGACCTTTAAAGAATGTTCCCATTAATTGCTATTCAGCCTAATTGTTGAATCTCGGATTTTAATAATGAAATCAATTGGTAAATTATTTGATCTAATCCATGTGTTGAGATAAGTGTGCAAGATTAACTACGATAGCAGTAAGGCATAAAGCAGATGATGGACCGGAGTTGAAGACTCAGACGATATACTGGGAGTTTGCCGAGAGTTCATCGTGAGACTCGTCGAAAGCTCGTCGGGAGATCACCGGAAGTACACTGAAAGACTAGCCGAGAGTTGGTCGGGAGTTCGCTGGAAGACTCGTCGAGAAGTTCGTCGAAGGATTGCTGAGTGAAAAATCAACGTACCAGACCATGCTTGCCTTAATCATAGTTAGAATGATAATTAGAGTTGATTTGGGAGGTAATCACATCAACTCTATTAGGGGCCAACTGGGCTCGAAGCTAGGATGGTTTGGGCCGAATACAAGGCCCAACTAAGTTGCTGGACTCTGACCGACGATGGCACCGCTTGGAAAGCAGTGCCCCCAGGACTATGGTACCACCCAGACTGGGTGGTGGTACCGCCCAGACTGGGCGGTGGTACCGCTAGCACTATTAACTGCCAACGATGGTATCCCTGATAGTATTAACTGCCAACGGTGGTACCGTCCCTATCAAGTGGTGGTACCGCCCCTGTCAAGCGATAGTACAGCCAGAGCTCGGTTTCCGAGCTCTGTCAAGCGGTGGTACCACCCAGACTAGGCGGTGGTACCGTCCGGTGTCAAGTGTCAGGCGGTGGTACCGCCCAGTAATGGCGGTGGTGTTGAATCTCATATTCTAATGATGAAACCAATTAATAGTGTTTATGATTTGATCTGTATTTTAAGTGATGCAGGATGCTTCAATCAGGGAGAGACATTTAAATCAGGAAAAATCATGTTGGGCCAGAGAAATATGTCAAAAGATTAGACGTCGCGCTGGAGGATCAGTCGACGTATCGACAGAAGGCTTTGGGCCATGGATTCGGGCATCGAGCCAAGAAGAGTAGATATTGCATCAAGGATATCGGAGTTGCAGAGATCAACTGGCCGATTGGACAATAGGCTGCAAGAGAGGATGATGTGCCGAAGAATCGGACGAAGCATCGATGGATCAATGACATGCCAAACAACATAATTCATACTTAGTATTAATTATCTAGATTGAAGTATGTTTTTTACATGTGCAGGATTAACTACAATAGCAAGGCATAAAGCAAAATGAAGTCCTGGAGTCAAGAACGTGATTTCATTGGGAGTTCGAGAGTTCATTGGAAGTCCGGACGTTCGCCGGAAGTTCTGTCGGAATTGACCAAGAAGTCCTGGAGCTTGCCAAAGAAGCTCGTCGAAACTCACCAAAAAGATTATCATAATGTCTCGGAGCTTGCCGGGAGTCCACTGGAACATTGCCGAGAGATTGTCGGAAGTTCATCGGAAGATCGTCGGAAGCTCGCCGGAAGAAACCAAGACCTAAGGACTTGTTTAGCTTAAGTATGCCTTAGATTTCGTAGTTAGTATGTAATTGGGATTGGATTTGGGCCAACCAATTTTTGTGCCAATTAGGCCCATGTAAAGACTGTGTTGGGCCCAATAAAAGGCCCAAATAATGACCCAAGAGATGGCACCGTTGTGGCATAGTCTTCGAGACTGTGTCAAGCGGTGGTACCACCAGCCTAGGCTGTGGTACCGCCTAGTGGCCTAGTGCCAAGCAGTGGTACCGCCTAGTGGCCCAGTGCCAAGCGGTGGTACCGCCTAGTGGCCCAGTGCCAAGCGGTGGTACTGCCAGACTGGGCGGTGGTACTGCCCAATGCAGTGTCAGTGTTAGACTGACACTAGTGGTGGTACCGCCCGAACCCAAGAAACCTGAGATGAGATGTTTTTAGGTTCCAAGTTTGAATCAACTTGAGGCCTATAAATACCCCTCTCATCCCTGGTTAAGAAACACAAGCACAGAGAGTCTAAAAGTGAAGAAACGCTATTGCAATCACTTAAGAAATCCTCTCCTCTAATCTAAGTTTAGAATTCTGTTTAGGAGGAGTGAGTGCTTGTAAAGATTGTCTCCTAAACCTATGAAAAAGAGAAGAGGGGTGTAAGAAGGAGGTTGATCTTCGCCTATTAAAGGAAGATCAATAGTGGATGCCGGTAGCCTCGACGGAAGAGGAATCGGTGGAGTGGATGTAAGTCACGACGACCGAACCACTATAAAATTGGCGTGTTCTCTGGTTTGTATATACTTCTTGCAATTTACATTAACTACAAACTGCCTTCAATATGCTCTTACTTCGCTTTCAATGTTAAGCATTTTCGAGTTCGATTTTATTGTACGAAAGGATTTTTCAAAATCGACATTTTTACCGCTGCACTAATTCACCCCCTCCTCTTTGTGCCAACTCATTCCTAACAGTTGGTATTAGAGTCTCGTTTTTCATACTTGGTTTAACACCCAAATAGAAATGGCTCTTTTCGGCTTTCAAGAGAGTCATACTCTCATTCGTCCTCCCTTGTTCAATGGGACGGACTACACATATTGGAAAACTCGAATGAGAGTTTTCTTACTTTTGTTGGATTTAAATTTATGGAATATTATCGAAAACGGATTTGAAAGGTCTTCTCTTCCAATGAACCATTGGAATGATTTGGAGAAGAAAAATTTTTCCTTAAATGCTAGAGCTATGAATGCTCTATTTTGCACTTTGGATAAAACTGAGTTTAATTGTGTTTCTATGTGCGAAACGGCTTTCGATATTTGGCACACTCTTGAAATCACATACAAAGGCACTAATAGAGTTAAAGATTCTAAAGTCAATCTTTTAATGCATGATTTTAAACTTTTTCGAATGAAGCCGAGTGAAACCTGTTAGGATCAAGAGCACTAAGAGGGGGGGGGGGTGAATTAGTGCAGCGGAAAACTTTCGACGATTAAAAATGCGTTCGTACAATAAAAGTGATTTCAGTAAGAAAGCCGATTCGTAAATCACTCTAACTTGTGATCAAGCGAGATGCAGTTAAAGCAAAGATATAAAGGCAGTTTGCAGTTATGATGGAAATCAGAATGTAAGCGCAAACTGAAATATGATGTTCGTACGATAAAACTGATTTCCGTCTTAACGCCGATTCGGAAAATACTTAATTATGAAACACGTTCATAAATGAGCAGAAGGCAGTAAGCTATTGAGGAGGTTTGCAATAAAGATAAGATGCTCAAAGTAAATGCAAACCGAGATTTAGAGTGGTTCGGTCAATTTTGACCTACATCCACTTTTGGCTTCCTCCACCGACGAGGTCACCAACGTCCACTAAAGGCCTTCCTTCAATAGGCGAAGGCCAACCACCCTTTTACAGTTTCACTCCTTTTGACGGGCTTAGGAGACAACCCATACAAACTTTTCTCTCCTCTTTTGAAAGATCAAAACTTGAAAGAAAAGAGGGAGGAGAACTTCTAGACGTTACAACACTTTTGAGCTCTAAAATCACAGAGTAAGATCAAGCTTTCGATGGTTTGGGTTGCCCTTTCATTGCTGAAAGGGTGGGGTATTTATAAGCCCCAAACCAGGTTGAATTCCGAGCTCAAAACTGTCATCTCCCAAAATTTCAGGGTCTGGCAGTTGACCGCCTGACAGAGCTCGGAGACTGAGCCTTTAGGCGGTGCCACCACTTGTCAGGGGCAGTTGCACCGCTTGGCAGAGCTCGGAGACTGAGCCTCTGGGCGGTACCACCGCCTGACAGGGGCGGTTGCACCGCTTGGCAAAGCTCGGAGACCGAGCTCAAGTGGATACTGAGCCCAGGCGGTGCCACCGCCTGATTGGAGCGGTTGCACCACCCAGTCTCACTCAAAGACCGAGCCCAGGCAATGCCACCGCCTGACTTGGGCGGTTGCACCGCCCATCTTTCCTGGGAGACCGTCTCCTGGGCGGTGCCACCGCCTAGCAGGAATTCTGGTCCGAATGGGTTGATCTATTTGGCCCAATTTGGGTCTGTCAAGGGCCTAATTGTCTCCAAATTAAGTTAATGGGATCACCTCCCATATCTAACTTAATCATCATGCTAACTATGATTTTTCTTAAGACATTTACTGCAACTTGCTCTAGTGCGTCAATCGCTTCTTCCGGCGAACTTCTGTTGATCATCCGATGAACCCTCGGTGATGCTCCTGCGGACTTCCGGCAAACTCCTAGACTTGTGACGATCCACTTGGCGAGTTCTGACGAGCTTCTTTTGGCAAGCTCCTGGACTTCTTGTATTTGTTCCCGCAGAACCTCCGACGACCGTCCGGACTTCCGTCAAACTCTCGTACTCCGAACGTGATCATAGTCTTGATTCCGGTGCAACTCTGCTGCATGTCTTACTTCCATCGTAGTTCATCTTGCACATGTAAAACAAAACTTCGATCGAGACAATTAATTCTAAGCAATTAACCAAGTTGTCCAGCATGTCATTGGTCCCTCGACGCTTCGTCCGATTCTTCGGCGTATCGTTCTCTCCTGCGGCCTATTGCCCAATCGGCCGGTTGACTCTGCAACTCCGATATCCTTAGCACAATACCCGCTCTTCTTGGCCCGATGCCCGAGTCCACGGCCCGAAGCCTTCTATCGATACGTCGACCGATCCACCGACCCGACGTCCAATCTTCTAACATTTTCCTCCTACACAACATGATTTATCCTGCTTTAATTGTCTCATCCTGATCGAAGCATCCTGCGTCACTCAAAACGCAGATTAAATCATAAATATATATCAAGTGGTTTCATCATCAAAATACGAGATTCAACAATCTCCCCCTTTTTGATGATGACAACCACTTGATGACGGAATTAACCTTAACTCCCGGAGTTTAAACAAACTCCCCCTATCAATATGTCATATTGATAGATCCTTGAATTCAAACTGAATTCAAGTCATTGTAATATTCATCATGAATACTTGCAACACGTCATCATGAACTTATGCATAAACTTATGCATAACATCATACTTCTCCCCCAATGTCATCAACAAAAAAGAGAAGTTCCAATTCTAATGTGTTTGTGATATAAGTTCAACTCATTGCATGAAAAACATAATATCAAGTTTTATCATAATGCAATCTAGCAATTAAAGGTGCAAGTTTAGCACGTTTGCTTTTCATGAGATAGCAACTGTTTGCTTCTCTTTAGACTACAAGCTAACAATTTTTACGATATCTAAGTTTTACTACATACAAGCTAGCAAAGATTTCGAAAGCTAATGCAAGATAGCTTTCTTGTGTAAGCTCATGATTCTTGCTTCCTTTGCAATGTTTGAGCTCGTAGTTTTGCTTTCATTGCAAAGTGCATGTTTAGCATCTTGAGATAGGCAAGATGGCACTTTTATTATTTTTATTTCTTAAGATGTTCAAGATAGCAAGCTCTACATCTTGCAAGCTAGCAATGTTACAACATGCAAGCTAGCAATTTAGAGATGTTCAAGAAAGCAACTCTTGCTTCTTGAAATATGCAAGTTGCTAAATGTGCACGTTAGCATGTTTTGCTTCTTCTTGAGATTTCAAGCTAGCAATTATTGATGATGTTCAAGACAGCAATTTCTTCTCTTTTGAGAAGTGCAATTTTTGCTTTCATCTTGAATTGTGCAAGCTAGCTAGTTTGCCTCTTTTCATGATGTCCACGCTAGAAATTCTTGCTCCCACTTTCTCATTGTCAAAAAGAAGGGAAGACCCTTATATCAATTTTTAGATTATGACAAAGTTGAGTAATTATTCTTATTTCAAAATTTCATAATTGAGATAAACCTTGAATTCAAATTAAGGTAATTTTAATCATGATTCACATCATATGCAATACATCACATACATCATAATAAAAGGCTTAAGTATTGCATGCATAATGCTGAATCATCATGTATAAAATATAACATCATTATTACATGCATGATTCCAAATCATCATTCTATCAGAAAATGATAATTATTGATTTTCACATTATTTCAAAAAAACATCAAAGTGTTGCATGCCTTTTTATCTAAGGGAAAAATCATAGTGTTGCATGCATTTTTATCTAAGGGAAAAATCATAGTGTTGCATGCATCATTCCAAGACATTTCAAGCCATACAAGCCATAAATACAAAGAAATCATGTCATGAGGATAAAATCATTTGAATACCAAAAGACATGATTCATATAGTAAATATCTTCTTTAAATAAAATATCAAGAAAAATCATAGGAGTACAAAGAAGAGATCTTGTTTCAAAAGAAAATCAAGTAATAAATCCAAGAACTCACAAGGAAAAATCATGATTTATTTAGAAAATCTCCTCTTATGAAAATATCAAGTAGAATTGTAGGAGATTGATTAATGAGAAATTTTGATTCATAATAAAATCTCATGTATCGAATGTCGAGAAATCAAAATGATGATTTATATAAAAAATATCACAAGTTATATTCAAGAGAAAATTCATCATTCATTTTCAACTCATTCAATTTGTCAAATCAACATTTTTTAGATATGCATGATACCAAAACATGGTTTCAAATGTTTGACATATAACATGTATAAATTCAAAAATTGAAAGGAGAAGGGAATAATTCAAAGGTACAAAGATTTTAATCATCTCATAAACAAATGTAAGACCAAGTCATGAATCTAAAATTCCATGAACTAAAATGATCATCAAAGGTAATCTCATGTTATTCCAAGAAATCAATATCCTGATTTTAATAAAACACATTTCAAATTCAAATCATCAAAATCACTTTTATGGTTCACAAAATTCATGACATAGGTAGATTCATGATTTCATTGATAATATATTTTTCTTTTTTTTTAAGTATTTCATTTTAAGTGATTGATTTCATGTTAGCATGCTTTTTTATTTATGTTAAATAAAAACATGCATCAACGTTTAGGATCGAAAAATGAATTTCGTCATAAAACCATCAAGATCAATAAATTCTCAAAAATGAATTGTTATGATCAAGAAAATCCAAAAATAAAATTTAACACTTTCATGCATTCAGACATGGTTTTGCTATAGATTTTCAAGTTCAATCATGAAGATAAAATGCTTATGATCATGGAAATTTTTGTATCCATAATTTCCAACATGTTAAGGCATGTAATAGTATAAAGTTCTCATCATAGCAATTAAGTGAATGAATTAAGAACGTCCGAAAAATGATTTTAATAAGTTCATGCATTCGGGCACATTTTTGCCATAGTTTTTCAAATATACTCATGAAAATAACACATACTTATCATCATGTATAACTTAAAATCTCATGCATAAAATCGTCAAATCATGGTATTTCAATATTTTCATTGCAACTTTATGCATTACTTCAAATCAAACATGATTTCATTAAAAATTAAGAAATAACAATGGAAATCAACATGATAAACATTATTACTTCTTAACCATGATTTCATATTTTCAATCAAAATCATTTTGTTTATTTATCATAAAATATGCAATATTATCATTTTTGAAATTACTAGCATGATCATAATTTTTGTATTTTTATTTTTAAATATGTAATTTTAAAGAAAATTAATTCTAAACTAAAAAATAAAATACATCATGAAAGCATCAAGTAATTTCAAAATAAATTAGGGGGATTTCGATTACCTCATCATTGAAAGCGGTTAAGGCGTAGTTTGCCACCTCGCCTTTCTTGATTTTCTCCTCGTCTTCGGAGGAGTTCGATTCATCCCACTTTATATTCTTCTTCTTTGGTCTCTTCCTCCATTCAAGTTCATTGTTTATTTTAGATTTTTGTTTAATAAACTTATTAAGATTTAGTGTTCGAAGTTCAAGTTCATCATTGTCCTCATCACTTGAGTCATCGCTCAAGTGGTATTCATTTATCCAGAGTTTCAAATCCTTCCTATTCCTTGGAAGGTTGTTTTGTTCATCATGTTCATCATGTGCATTGCGCACTATTTCATATGTCATCAATGAGCCAATAAGTTCTTCAAGTAGAAAAATATTTAAATCTTTTGTTTCTTGTATTGCCGTTACTTTCGATTCCCAAACTTTAGAAAGTGATCGTAAAACTTTACTAACAAGTTCAAAATTTGAGAAACATTTGCCAAGAGCTTTTAAACCATTGACGACATCCGTGAAATGGGTGTACATGTCAACAATGGTTTCGCTCGGCTTCATTCGAAAAAGCTCGAAATTATGCATCAAAAAGTTGATTTTCGAATCTTTAACTCTAGAAGTGCCTTCGTGTGTGATTTCATGAGTGTGCCATATGTCGAAAGCCGTTTCGCACAAAGAAACCCAATTGAACTCATTTTTGTCCAAAGCGCAAAATAAGGCATTCATAGTCTTTGCGTTTAAAGAAAAATACTTCTTCTCCAAATCCAACCATTCGTTCATCGGTTTAGAGGGAAGTTGAAAATCATTTTCAACAATATTTCATAAATCCAAATTCATAGAAATCAAGAAAACTCTCATTCGAGTTTTCCAATAAGTATAGTCCAATCCGTTAAACAACGGTGGACGAACAACCGATAAGCCCTCTTGAAAGCCATGAAGAGCCATTTCTCTCGAGTGTAAATCCAAAATGAGAAATACCGGGCTCTGATACCAATTGTTAGAATCAATAGCACTAAGAGAGGGGGGGGGGGGGTGTGGGGGGTGAATTAGTGCAGTAGAAAACTTTCGACGATTAAAACTGCGTTCGTACGATAAAAGTGATTTTGGTAAGAAAGCCGATTCGTAAATCACTTTAACTTGTGATCAAGCGAGATGCAGTTAAAGCAAAGATATAAAGGCAGTTTGCAGTTATGATGGAAATCAGAATGTAAGTGCAAACTGAAATATGATGTTCATACGATAAAACTGATTTCCGTCTTAACGCCGATTCAGAAAATACTTAACTATGAAACACGTTCGTAAATGAGTAGAAGGCAGTAAGCTATTGAGGAGGTTTGTAGTAAAGATAAGATGCTCAAAGTAAATGCAAACCGAGATTTAGAGTGGTTCGGTCAATCTTGACCTACATCCACTTTTGGCTTCCTCCACCGACGAGGTCACCAACGTCCACTAGAGGCCTTCCTTCAATAGGCGAAGGTCAACCACCCTTTTACAGTTTCACTCCTTTTGACGGGCTTAGAATACAACCCTTACAAACTTTTCTCTCCTCTCTTAAAAGATCAAAACTTGGAAGAAAAGAGGGAGGAGAACTTCTAGACTTTATAACACTTTTGAGCTCTTAAATCACAAAGATCAAGATTTCGGTGGTTTGGGTTGCCCTTTCATTACTGAAAGGGTGGAGTATTTATAGGCCCCAAACTAGTTTGAATTCCGAGCTCAAAACTATTATCTCCCGGAATTCCGGGGTCTGACGGTTACACCGCCTGACAGAGCTCGGAGACTGAGCCTCTGGGCGGTGCCACCTCTTGTCAGGGGCGGTTGCACCGGTTGGCAGAGCTCAGAGACTGAGCCTATGAGCGGTGCCACCGCTTGACAAGGGCGGTTGCACCGCTTGGCAAAGCTCGGAGACTAAGCCCAGGCAATGCCACCGCCTGATTGGAGTTGTTGCACCGCCCAGTCTCGCTCGGAGACTAAGCCCAAGCGGTGCCACTGCCTGACCTAGGCAGTTGCACCACCCAGCTTTCCTGGGAGACCATCTCCTGGGTGGTGCCACCGCCGACCCTAGCAGTGCCACCGCCTAGCAGGAATTCTGGTCCGAATGGGTTGATTCATTCGGCCCAATTTGGGTCTGTCAAGGGTCCAATTGCCCCCAGATTAACTTAATGGGATCATCTCCCATTTCTAACTTAATCATCGTGCTAACTACGATTTTTCTTAAGACATTTACTGTAACTTGCTCCGGTGCTTCAATCGCTTCTTCCGGCGAGCTTTTGGCGAACTTTCGTCGATCATCCGATAAACCCTCGGTGATGCTCTTGCTGACTTCCGGCAAACTCCTGGACTTGCGACGATCTACTTGGCGAGTTCCGATGAGCTTCTTTTGGCAAGCTCCTGAACTTCTTGGATTTGTTCCCGCAGAACCTCCGACGACTGTCTGGACTTTCGTCGAACTCTCAAACTCCCAACGTGATCATAGTCTTGACTCCGGTGCAACTCCTACTGTATGTCTTACTTCCATCGTAGTTAATCTTGCATATATAAAATAAAACTTCGATCGAGACAATTAATCCTAAGTAATTAACCAAGTTGTCCGGCATGTCATTGGTCCCTCGATGCTTCGTCCGATTCATCGGCGCATCGTCCTCTCCTATAGCCTATTGCCCAATCGGCCAGTTGACTCCGCAACTCTGATATCCTTAGCGCAATACCCGCTCTTCTTAGCCCGATGCCCGAGTCTATGGCTCGAAGCCTTCTGTCGATACGTCGACCGATCCACCGGCCCGACATCCAATCTTCTAACTTGTTCCTCCCGCACAACATGATTTTTTCTACTTTAATTGTCTCATCCTGATCGAAGCATCCTACGTCACTCAAAATGTAGATTAAATCATAAACATATATCAAGTGGTTTCATCATCAAAATACGAGATTCAACAAAATCGTTGTTGACATGTACACCTATTTTACGGATGTTGTTAATGGTTTAAAAGCTCTTGGCAAATGCTTTTCTAATTTTGCGCTCGTTAACAAGATTTTACGATCGCTTTCTAAATATTGAGATTCGAAAATAACGGCTATTCAAGAATCAAAAAATTTAAATATTTTTTTGATCGAAGAACTTATCGGGTCTCTAATGACATATGAAATGACGTGCAATGCACGTAAAGAATTTAAGAACCACTTTCTAAAGAACAGGAAGGATTTTGGACTAAAAACAAACGAAGACCACTCGAGCATAAGCTCAAGTGCTGGTGAACTTGAACTCATCACTATGAAATTTAAAAGTTTCATGAAACAAAAATTAAAGAACAAAAAGAACGCAACTACTTACTATGAACACAAGATGAGGGAAGCACTTCGGGATGAATTGAGCTCCTCCAAAGACGAGGAGAAAATCAACAAAGGCGAGGTGGCAAACTATGCCTTAACACCTTTCGATGATGAGGTAATAAAAATGCCTTAGTTTATTTCGAAATTACATGATGCTTTTCATGAGTTAGTTTTAATTTAGAAAAATTATTTTTTAAAAAAATACATGTTTAATAAAATGTAAAAAATTAGGAACCATGCTTATCTAGTAATTTTGAAAATAATCATGAAAATTACATGTGTTATGATAAAAGAACAAAATGTTAGACTTAAATCATGCTAGATGTTTTAATAATAATGTGTATCTTAATGATTTCCGTATTATTGAAAACACTTTATGAAGTCATGCTTGATGAAATAATGTAATGATGCATAATGATCGTGCTTAATAAATTTACCTTTTGAAATTATGCATGATGATTTGAAATAATGATGATTTTTGGGTGATTTATGCCTTATTGATCTTTGTCGTAATAAATCTTGCCCTTTCGGTTTTAAACATGATATATGTTTTTATTTAGCATAAATGAAATAAAATCATATGAATTGAAACAACTAAAAAGAGAAAATTAATTTTCTTGAAATTTATTTTTCTCTATCTTATTGATTTTGATGAATCCATTTGTATCATTTTTACGAATCTCTTGGACTTTGAAAATGATTTTGATGATTTAAATTTGAATAAATTTTTATCCAAGTCATGATCTTGATTCCTTGATATTTATAAATTAAGATTTATTATGAATCAAGATTTTTCATTAATCGTTCTCCTACGATTCTTCTTGGTATTTTATTTAAAGAAGAGATTAACTATATGAATCATATCTTTTGGTATTTAAGTGGTCTTATCTTTGATGACATGATTTCTTTGTATTTATGGCACGAATGCCTTGAAATGATTGAAATATTTTACACTATTATGTTCTTCTCTTATTCTTTCTTATTTACAATGATAAAAGGGGGGAAAGTTATGATCATGCATGGTAGGATGTAATTTGGAATGATGCATGCAATACTTATGCTTTTTATTATGATGATGTATGTGATGTATTGCATATGATGATTGAAATTGCTTTGATTTGAATTCAAGGTTTATCTCAATTATGACATTTTGAAATAAGAATGAATTCTTTACCTTTGTCATGATTTCAAAATTGTTGTAAAGGGAAAAAAATTACAACATTGTATTCTTCCCTTCTTTTTGACAATGACAAAGGGAGAGAAAAATTGCTAGCTCAAGATACAAAATTTGGAAACTTGCACATTGCAAAAGAAGCAAACTTGTTAACTTGTTCATAAAAAAAGAGAAGCAAGAAGTGCTATCTTGCAAATCTCAAGACGCACAAATACAAACTTACAAAATTTGTAATTTTGCACATCTTTAAAATTTATGATGATTTGGTGATTATGCATGTTCTAAAATGTTGTAAAATTCACTAGCTTGCATGATGTAGAACTTACTATCTTGAACATCACCAAGAAGTGCTATCTTGCCTATCTTAAGAAGCAAAAAATGTTAACTTGCACATCTAACAAAATTTACAAACTTGTATATTTCAAGAAGCAAGAGTTGCTTTCTTGAACATCTCAAAATTGCTAGCTTGCATGTTTTAAAATATTATAAAATTATTACTAGCTTGCATGATGATAAAACTGAAGATTATGTTTATTATGCAATAATTTGAACTTGTATGTCCAAATATTTGAAAGTTGCAATTCTCCTTTTTGTTGATGACAAACGGGGAGAAGTATGATGCTATGCATAAGTTTATGATAACATGCTGCTTAAATTTTGGATTTTTGAATTAGTTCAATGGTAAAATCATGTCTTCAAAACTTTTCGTTTCGATTAAAATCGTTTCTAACGAAAAAATGATTTCGGAAACTTCTCTTGAAACCGTACGTAATGAATTGAAGGCAGTAAGCACTTAAGGAGGTTTGCAATAAGGTAATAGCAAAAATAAATACCCCTCTCATCCCTGGTTAACTAATACAAGTACAAAGAGTTTTAAAGTGAGAAAATGCTATAGAAATCACTTGTGAAATCCCTCCTCTAGATCTAACTTTAGAATTTTATTTAGAAAGGAGTGTGTGTGCTTGTAAGGGTTGTCTCTTAAACCCGATAAAAGAAGAAGAGGAGTGTAAGAATGAGGTTAATCTTCGCCTATTAAAAGAAGATCGATAGTGGATGCCGGTGGCCTCGACAGAAGAGGAATCAGAGAAGTGGATGTAGGTCACGACAACCGAACCACTATAAATTGGTTTACATTTCTGTTTTGCTATTTATCTTAACTGCAAACTGCCTTCCCTACTTTACATCAATTATACTTCCGTATACTTTCAATTTAAAGATCTTTTCGAAATGATTTTCATAGAAATCAGATTTTATCGTACGAAGGTTTTTCTAACCGACATAATTTTTACCACTGCACTAATTCACCCCCCCTTTTAGTGCCGACTCGTTCCTAACAGTTTGTATAAGAGCCTTTTTTCTCATTTGGTTTAACATCTAAAGAGAAATTACTCTTTTCGGCTTTCAAGAGGGTCACTCTCTTATTCATCCTCCTTTTTTCAATAGAACGGACTACACTTATTGAAAAACTCAAATGAGAGTTTTCTTGCTTTTATTGAATCTCGATTTATGGTACATAGTCGAATTTGGTTTTCAAATGTCTTCTCTTCTAATGAACCATTAGAATGATTTGGAGAAGAAGACTTTTTCTCTAAATACAAAGGCTATGAATGCCTTGTTTTACGCCTTAGATAAAACTGAGTTTAATCGGGTTTCTATGTGTGAAATGGCTTTTAATATATGGCACACTCTCGAAATCACACATGAAGGTACTAGCAAAGTTAAAAATTTTAAAAATAATTTTTTAATGCATGATTTTGAACTTTTTCGAATGAAGCCTAGTGAAACCATTATTGACATGTACACCCGTTTTACGGATATCGTCAATGGTTTAAAAGCTCTTCGTAAAAGTTTTTCAAATCTTGAACTTGTGAATAAAGTTTTACGCTCACTCTCCAAAACTTAGGATTCGAAAATAACTACTATACAAAAATCAAAAAATTTGAATACTTTTTTGATCGAAGAACTCATCGGGTCTCTAATGACCTATGAAATGACGTGCAATGCACGTGAAGAACTCAAGAACAACCTTCCAAAGAACAAGAAGGATTTAGCACTTAGAACACATGAAGACCACTCGAGCATAAGCTCAAGTGATGGTGAACTTGAACTACTCATGAAATTTATAAAGTTAATAAAACAAAAATTAAAGAAAAAAAAGAACGCAACTACTTACTATGAACGCAAGAAGAAAAGAGAACTTTGGGATGAATCGAGCTCCTCTGAAGACGGGTAGAAAATCAACAAAGGCGAGGTGACAAACTATGCCTTAACAGCTTTCTACAATGAGGTAAACAACTCAAACGAAACTCCTTTAATTTATTTCAAAATTACATAATACTTTTAATGAGTTATTTTTAATTTAGTTTAATTATTTTTCTTAAAATTTGTATGTTTAATGATGTAATGAAAAATGCCAAAAATAAAATAGGATCATGCTTATCATGCTAGTAATTTTAAAAATGATAATAAAAATTACATGTTTTATGTTAAAGAAATAAAATATTAGATTTAAATCTAATGATAATCCTATATATGTTTTTCAAGAAGAAATAATGTATATCTTGATGATTTTCATATTGATTTTCGATTTTGTTTGAAAATGATTTATGCTAAATGAAACCATGATTGATAAATATACTTTATGTTTTCTTTGGCTTGTATGCCTTATCATGATGAATGTTTTAAAAATAAATATTTGCATCATGTTTGATGATTTTTATGCATGAGAACTTGAAATAATGATTTGCAATCATATGTCTTGGAATTATGTGTTACACTTTTTGATCTTGATGATTTTTTATCTTTCCGTTTTAAACATTGATGTATGGTTTTCATATGAAAAACTTGAGTATGCTTATATGAAATCAATCACTTAAAATGAAACACATAAAAAGACAAACAAATTATCATTGGATTTAAAATGATAAATCAAATCTCTTGTTTAAAGAAGCCTTATGTTTAATATGTTATACTTTTTTGGTCTTGATGGTTTTTATGACAAAATTTACTTTTCGATCATAAACGTTGATGCATGTTTTTATTAGACAAAAATGAAAAAGGCATGCATCTATGAAATCAATCTTATGAATTGAATCACTAAAAAGAAGAAAACTTTCTCCTTAAAAAGTTTCTCTACTTTATCGATTTTTCAAAAATGAGAGACTAAAGAACCTATCTTTATTCTTAGAATCTATTGAAAATGATTTTGATTTAACAATTTGAATTTGAATGAGCTTTATCTTGATTTTTTGAGATTTATAACTTGAGATTTCTTATGCATGATTCAAGATATTATTTCATTTGATCTCCTATGTTTCTTTTTGCTATTTATAAAAAGAAGAGATTTGATGAAATAAATTATGTCTTGTGGCATTCATGATTTGATATTATTATCTTTCATGACATGATGTGTAAAATCTAACATGTATTTGTATTCTTCCACTCTACTTCTTTCTTGTCTAAAATAACAAAGGGGAGAAAGAAAATTGCTAGCTTAAATGAGAAACTTAGACATGTTAGATCTTCCAAATGCATAAATTCTTCTTATACATTTTCCGGATTATAATCTTGATCTCTTGAATTTTAGACTTGATCTTTCATTTTTGATGATTGAAATAATGATTGAAACATTGATGATATGAATGCATGAAATACTCATGATATTGTTTTGATGCTTTAAAATTATATAAATTTGCTAGCTTATGAGTATCATGTATGATATGATGATTGATTTATTTTAAGTATCATGCATAGAGTAAGGATGATATGTAAAGTTTTAAAATTGTGCATGTTGTAAATTGAAACTATAATGATGCACAAACATATTGAAATAATGATTGAAATATTAATGTAATTATTAACGATGATTTGATATTATTCATGCAATACTTCAACTTATGAAAATGATGCATGCAATGATAAAATATTCATGATAAAAAATTATTTTGATATTCATAACTTGATTTTTTGATTATCCATCCTTTGTCATGATTTGAAAATTATAGTAAAGGAAAAAAGAGATACAAAACTGTATTATTTTCTTCTTTTTGACAATGACAAAGGGAGAGAAAATTTGCTCGCTCAAGATGCAAAATTTGGAAACTTGCACATTGCAAAAGAAGCAAACTTGCTAGCTTGCTCATCTCAAAAAAGAAGCAAGAAGTGCTATCTTGCAAATCTCAAGACGCACAAATGCAAACTTGCAAAATTTATAATTTTGCACATCATTAAAATTTATGATGATTTGGTGATTATGCATGTTATAAATGTTGTAAGATTCACTAGCTTGTATGATATAGAACATGCTATCTTACTACCTTGCATATCTACAACTTGATAGCTTGAATGTTCTAAATATGATGTAACACTTGCTAAATTTTCTAGCTTACAAATTACATGATGATAAAACTTGATATTATATTTTTTATGCAATGATTTGAACTTGTATGTCTAAACATTTGATAAGTGGACTTCTCCTTTTTGTTGATGATAAAGGGGGAGAAGTATGATGATGTTATGCATAAGTTTATGATAACATGTTGCTTGGATTTTTGAATCCAAAGTTCTATCGATATGGCATATTGATAGGGGAGTTTGGTTAAACTCCAGGAGTTAAGGTTAACTCCGTCATGGTTGTCATCATCAAAAAGGGGGAGATTGTTGAATCTTGAATTTTGATGATGAAACCAATTGATAGTGTTTATGATTTAATCTATGTTTTGAGTGATGTAGGGTGCTTCGATCAGGGAGAGATAATTAAAGCAGGAAGAATCATATTGGGCCAGAGAAATATGTTAGAAGATTAGACGTTAGGCCAAAGGATCGGTCGACATATCGATAGAAGGCTTGGGGCCATGGATTCAGGCATCAGGCCAAGAAGAGTGGATATTGTGCTAAGGATATCAGAGTTGCGGAGGTCAACTGGCTGATTGGGCAATAGGTCGTAAGAGAGGATGATGCGCCGAAGAATCGAACGAAGCATCGATGGACCAATGATATGCCGGACGACATGATTCATGCTTAGTAATAATTGTCTAAATCAAAGTATATTTTTATCTATGCAGGATTAACTACAATAGCAAGGCATAAAGGAAAATAAAGTCCCGGAGTCAAGAACGTGATTTCATTGGGAGTTTGAGAGGTCGTCGGAAGTCCAAATATTTGTCGAAAGTTCTACCAGAATTGACCGAGAAGTCCTGGAGCTTGCTAAAGAAGCTCATCGGAACTCACCAAGAAGATCATCGTGAAGTCCAGGAGGTTGCCGGGAGTCCGCCGGAACATTGTCGAGAGATCGTCGGAAGTTTGCCGGAAGATCGCCGAAAGTTTGCCGGAAGATCGCCGAAAGCTCACCGGAAGAAACTAAACCTATCTTGCTTAGATTATGTCTTAGGAATCGCAGTTAGCACATAATTAGAATTGGGATTGGGAGATAATCTCATCAACTCTGTTAGAGGCCAATTAGGTCCAAAGTTGGGCTAGTTTGGGCCGGACTTAAGGCCCAACTAGGGTGCTGAAAGCTTGGCCGGTGGTGGCACCGCTTGGGGAACATCACCCCAGGAAATCTGGGTGGTGGTACCACCCAAGCTTGGCTATGGTACTGCCCAAGCGTGGCGGTGGTACCACCGGCAGTAATGCAGCAAGCGGTGGTACCGCCCAACTGCAGATCCTACGGCAGTAGTACCGCCCAAGAATGACGGTGGTACCACCAATACCTAGGAAACCTGGGATGAGACTTTTTTAGGCTTCAAGTTTGAATTAACTTGAAGCCTATAAATACCTCTCTCATCCCTGGTTAACTAATACAAGCACAAAGAGTTTTAAAGTGAGAAAACACTATAGAAATCATTTGAGTAATCCCTCCTCTATATCTAACTTTAGAATTCTGTTTAGAGAAGAGTGTGTGTGCTTGTAAGGATTGTCTCCTAAACTCGGTAAAAGGAGAAGAGGGGTGTAAGAAGGAGGTTAATCTTCGCCTATTAAAGGAAGATCGATAGTGGGTGCCGGTGGCCTCGACAGAAGAGGAATCGGGGGAGTGGATGTAGGTCATGACGATCAAACCACTATAAATCGGTTTGCATTTCTGTTTTGCCATTTATCTTAACTGCAAACTGCCTTCCTAGATCTTTCCGAAATGGTTTTCAGAGAAATCAAATTTTATCATACGAAGGTTTTTCTAACCGACGTAATTTTTACCGCTGCACTAATTCACCCTCCCTCTTAATGCCGACTCGTTCCTAATAGTTTCTTGGTCTTCTAAGAAATAAAACTTAGTCGTATTATCTACAACCGAAGCTGAGTACATAGCTGCAAGTGCATGCTGTGCTCAAGTTATATAGATGAAAAACACTTTAAAGGATTATGAAATTGACTTGAAAAACATACCTATAAAGTGTGATAACATTAGTGTAATATACTTAGCAAAAAATTCTATTCAACACTCTAGAACTAAACACATTGACATTAGGCATCACTTCATATGAGATCTTATTAATAATCATGATATAATATTAGAGTTTATTAATACGAAACTTTAATTAGCCGGTATCTTTACAAAACCATTAAATAAAGAACAATTTGATTTCATTAGAAGGGAACTATGGATGTTAAATTGTCCAAATGTATGAATATTATTAAATTTCATTTTTGGACTTTCTCGATTTTTATCTTACAAGTTCGCTCACTTGATTCATGAACTTATAATATGCATTTTACGAGTTTTGTATGATGAATCATGAACTTCTGGTATATATTTTATGAGTTTTACATAATGTTTTGCTATGAATCTGCTCCTCTTATGATATAAATTTTACATGATGATGATATGTGTGTGTGTGTGCTTTGTGAGCAGTGCTCATTGCCTGTAGGCGGTGGCACCGCTAGTTGTCACATGTTATAAGCGGTAGCACCGCCCAGCTAGCAGTGCCACCGCCAGTTGTCACATGTTATAAGCGGTAGCACCGCCCAGCCAACGGTGCCACCGCCCGCAACTTGCCCCCTTATAAACACAAGTTAGGGTCGGCGGTAGAATGTTAGAACCCTTACAGATTCTAAACTTGGGGTTGATCTTTTTAGGGGATCGGCCTCCTTGGAACTCTATAGGGGTTCCTCCCTCCAAGTTGCTGCTCAAAGGCTGCAGAAAAGATTCATCTATTGCTTAAGAAAAGAGGAGTATATGGCTATTTATAGGGCTTCTAAACCCTAACTCCTAATAGGACTCCTACTTAAGACTCTTACTTCTAACCAACTCCTAATAGGACTCCTACTCAAGACTCCTATTCCCTTACAACTCCTAATTCTTCTCTAAGAAAAAACCTCCTAACCCTAGTCGGCCTCTTCATCTCTTTAATAGGGGTCGGCTTAGGTAGGTTTTACATTAATGTCCCTCTTAATTAGGACTCTTCTAGCTAGAGTCATAACAGACCCGCCCTCTTCAAATCAGCCTTGTCCTCAAGGTTGAGATTCCATAAACTCAGGGAATCGGGTCTTCAGCTCCTCATATGGTTCACATGTGGCGTCTTCAAGTGGTAAATTATTCCAATGCACTAGTACTTCAGTAGAGGGATGTCGGCGATGCATCACGATCCTGCGATCGAGGATGGCTTGTGGTTGAGCATGAATAACTCCATCCTCAGTGGTGTTGGGCAGTTGGATCTGGGGTGACTCATGTTCTCCCAATTTGGGCTTCAAGCATGACACGTGGAAGACATGATGAATTTTGGCATCCTCAGGTAATTTAAGTCTTTACGCCACTGCTCCAATACACTCTGTGATCTGATAGGGCCCAAAAAATCATGGAGATAGCTTCATGGAGGCTCGAGTGTTGATGGAGAGTTGCTTGTATGGTTGTAGGCAAAGATAAACCCAATCTCCTACTGAAAATTCTCTTTCGCTTCATCGTGTGTCAGCTTGCTGCTTCATTCTGGCTTGAGCTATAGAGAGATTATCTTTTAACAGTTGTAGGAGTTTGTCCCTATCAATCAATTCTTGTTCAACCTGATCTACCTTGGCCGAGCCAATTACATACTTTGGAATCACAGGGGCTAGTCGACCATACAATGCTTCATAAGGGGCACATTTTGTAGATGAATGATATGTAGTATTATACCACCATTTGGCCCAGGGAAGCCATTTTGCCCACTCTTTTGGTCGGTCACTAGTGAAACACCGAAGGTATGTCTCTAAACACCTGTTTACCACCTTTGTTTGGCTGTCAGTTTGTGGATGATACGCTGTGCTCATCTTGAGTTTGGTACCTTATAACTGGAATAACTCGGTCCAAAATTTACTAGTGAAGATCCTATCACGATCACTTACAATGGACCTTGGCATCCCGTGCAGTTTAACAATATTTTCTATGAAAACTTGGGCAATACTAGCAGCAGTGTAGGGACTTCTCACAGCACAAAAATGAGCATATTTCGTAAGTCGATCAACCATCACGAGAATTGTGTTTTTACCTTTGGCAGGTGGCAGCCCTTTAATGAAGTCCATGGAGATGTCAGTCCACACCGAGTCCGGTATAGGTAGTGGTTGTAGTTTCCCTGGATTTGCCACAATTTCACCCTTGTGCTGTTGACATACATCATATTGTGCCACATATTCACCAATTTTTTTTTTTATCCCTCTCCAATAAAAATTTTGTTTCACTCTTTTGTATGTTCTTAGGAATCCAAAGTGCCCTGTTAAAGGTAAGGAGTTCATTTCATGTAGGATGATTATGATACAAGGGGAGTCAGGTATAAGCGCAATACGACCTTTGTAGCGTAGATCCCTCGAATCCCAAGTGTAGTGGGCTATTGCACTTGGATCCTCCTCCAATTTTTTTATAATGTTGCTGATCTCTGGATCCTTCTTCCATTCTTCCCTAATGTCCATGAGGAGACTAGTGGTAGGAAGGGAGATGGCTGAAACCTTAGCTTGCTCAGGTAGCCGTGAGAGTGCATCTGCAACAACGTTTTCTTTCCTCTTTTTATAAATAATTTCATAATCAAATCCAAGAAGTTTGGTTACCCATTCTTGTTGCTCAGGGGATGATATCTTTTGCTCCAAAAAATACTTGAGGCTTTTATGGTCAGTTTTAATTTGAAATCGTCGGTCGATCAGATAGGGTCTCTACCTCATTACTACGTGTACAATGGCGAGCATCTCCTTATCATATAATGACATGTTTTGATGGGAGGGAGATAATGTCTTGCTAGTGTATGCGAATGGTCAACCATCTTGCATGAGAACGGCTCCAATTCCGACTCCAGATGCATCGGTCTCAATGATGAAGGATCGGTTGAAATCTGGTAGCGCTAGCACCGGCATCGTTGTCATGGCTACTTTAAGTTTGTCGAAGGCAGCAGAGGCTTTGTCCGACCATTGGAAAGCATCTTTTTTCAATAGAGAAGTGAGTAGTGCACTGATCTTCCCATAGTCCTTAACAAATTTTCGGTAGTAGCCTGTTAGTCCAAGGAACCCACGTAGTAATTTTACGTTTGTAGGTTTCGGCCAGCTTTGCATTGTCTCAATTTTTGTTGGGTCTAATGCCACTCCTTCTTTTGATATTATGTGCCCAAGGTACTCTAATTTTTGCTAGAGAAAGTTACACTTTGGTTGCTTAACAAAAATAGTATTCTCTCGACGGATCGTTAGAATAATCCGTAAATGCTGAAAGTGAGTCTCAAGAGAAGGGCTGTAAATGAGAATATCATCGAAAAATACTAGCACAAATTTGCGAAGAAAGCTCCGAAAAATATCATTCATGAGACTTTGAAAGGTTGAAGGAGCATTAATGAGTCCAAAAGGCATTACCAAGAATTCATAATGACCATCATGTGTGCGGAATGCAGTTTTTGGAATGTCATCTTCACATACCCGAATTTGGTGGTAACCGGATCGGAGGTCCAACTTCGTGAAGACTCAAGCTCCTTTTAATTCATCAAGAAGTTCATCCACCATTGGTATTGGGTACTTGTCCTTGACGATGATGTCATTTAAAGCTCGGTAGTCGATGCACATCCGCCAAGTTCCGTCCTTCTTGCGTACAAGTAGCACTGGTGAGGAATAGGGGCTGTAACTTGGCCAAATCACCCCTGTTTCAAGCATCTCCTTTACGATCTTTTCAATTTCATCTTTTTGGAGGTGAGGATATCGGTACGGTCAAGTGTTCGCTGGTGGCTTGCCCGGAAGGATTGGAATTCGATGGTCATGTTGTCGAGAAGGAAGAAGACCGCATGGTTCAGCAAAAATGTCGGCAAATTCAGTAAGCAATTGGGCAAGATTTTGATCTTCAATTTCTATTTTCTTCCCCTCTGGTTGCTGTTGGAGGTGCATCAAAAATCCACCATTTACCTTGTGTAAAACTTTCTCCATTCGTTGGGTCGAAACAGTGGTAACGTTACTTCCGCGCTTCCCGCGTAGGATGATCTGTTTGCCCTTACAGTAGAATTTCATAATTAATTTAGAAAAGTTCCAAGAGACATCACCTAGTGTAATCAGCCATTCTATACCAAGCACTGCCTCATAGTCATCAAGTGGTAGGAGGAAGAAATCGGTGATAATTTCTTGGTCTTGCAGTAATAGTTTCACCTACGGGCATCTTTGGTCGCACTTTAGGATTCTGCCGTCAGCCACCTTTACATCAAACTTGCTGCAACCTTCAATATGCAGTGTCATCCGAGCAGCAACCTTACTATTCAGGAAGTTATTAGTGTTGCCCTTGTCGATGAGAATAGTAATCGGCTGTTGTTTGAGAAGGCCTCCAACTTTCATCGTTTACAGGTTTGAGTAGCTGGCTAATGCGTGTACCGTAATGTCGGTCGGTTGTGGCTCTTCTTCCATATCTTCTATTTCATATTCAAGGCTCTCTTCTGAATGTTTAATGACCTCTTCTTCTACTGGTTCAATCATAAGAAGTCTCTCTTTTCTACAGCGATGCTCGTGGCTCCACGGCTCGTCGCAATGCCAACATAACCCCTTCGCAGATCGCTCCCGAAGTTCTTCTCTAGTTAACCTTTTCGGTGCAAAGACTTGGTTGATAGTAGGGGGGGATTGAGGGCTTTAGTATTGTAGGTCGAGGAGTGATCCTAGTCCTCCAGGCTTCATGGTTCAATCGCTCCTCTTAAAGTCGTGCGAAAGAGATGGCTGCCATAAGCGTGTATGGTTGTCGTGCCTTAACTTCTCCCTGGATCTCCAGCTTTAAGCCCTCAATAAAGGTCCCCCAATAGCTGTTTTTCAAACCAATTACGAGTTTGATTAGATAACCTTTCAAACCTGGTTTGGTACTCCTAAATGGTGGAGGTTTGTCGGATCTTTGCTAGTTGTCCGTCAATGTTCTCGTAATAAGTTGGTCCGAAGCGGATCAGTAGTCCTTCTTTGAATTGTCGCTATGAAAGGACTCCATAAGTGTGTTCAAACCAGTCAAACCATTGTATGGTATCCCCTTCAAGATGTATAGCTGCAATTTCCACCATGGATGCATCCGCAGTTTTATGGTACCGAAAATATCGCTCCGCGCACAAGATCCAACCAATTGGGTCTCCTTCTTCCTATCTAGGGAAGTCCACTCTCATGCGTGAATAGTTGAGGTCGGTCATAGAGCCTCCCCTCTCTTGGAAGTCATCTCTTTGGGCATGATGTGATTGGTTAGAGCTCTCTCCTTGATGTGATTTCTTCGGGCTTGGTGGTCGGCCCAAACTGAATTCGGTAAGGAGAGTCCAAATCTTATCCTCCATTCGTACCTCAAAGGCTTTAAATTTAGCATTGATTGCCTCCTTAGATGCCATAGTATATGACTCCAAATCTGTGATGTTAAGATCTCTCTTTTGTTGACGGGTTAAAGGCATGTATAGGTTGAGAGAAGTGATGGTTGAAAGGGTCGATGGATTGGTAGATGTAGGCTGCGGTTTAGGTTTGTTTTGTGGCTTTTTTGGGTGCAGTTTGAGGGTGTGGTTTGGTGGAGTTTTAGGGCTGTGGATGAAAGTTTTCGATCTGTGGTGGATGGCAGCAAAGGTTTGATAGAAATCAATGAAAGTTTGTTGTTGCAATTCACGGGATGATCCGCGGTGGTGGAGATGATGGCGGAATTTGGCGACGATCTTTTAAGCAATTGTGGGAATTGCTTTGGGCGGCTGTGGAGGGCTAATGGATGGCTATGGAAGGGCAGCGAGATGCCAAGAATGCTGCTCTGATACTAGGTGTTAGAACCCTTGCAGATTCTAAACTTGGGGTTGATCTTTTTATGGGATCGGCCTCCTTGGAACTCTATAGGGGTTCCTCCCTCCAAGTTGCTGCTCAAAGGCTGCAGAAAAGATTCATCTATTGCTTAAGAAAAGAGGAGGAGTACATGGCTATTTATAGGGCTTCTAAACCCTAACTCCTAATAGGACTCCTACTTAAGACTCTTACTTCTAACCAACTCCTAATAGGACTCCTACTCAAGATTCCTATTCCCTTACAACTCCTAATTCTTCTCTAAGAAAAAACCTCCTAACCCTAGCCGGCCTCTTCATCTCTTTAATAGGGGTCGGCTTAGGTAGGTTTTACATGAATGTCCCTCTCAATTAGGACTCTTCTAGCTAGAGTCCTAACATAGAACCGATCCCAACATATTTTGTGCTCCTCCAAACAGCTCCAAACCTATTGCTCTCCCTCTAGCAACTCAAAAATCTCCACTTCTCACTAGATCAAGGATCAATCTCTGACATTCTTTTAAAGATCACTAGAAAGGAGAACTACTAAGGTAATCTCTACACCAAATTGTTTCCCCTTTGTATTACTTATTTTTGCTCCTTATTTGCCTTCATTACTGTAGTCTCAATGGATTCTAAAAGATCCTCTAGGGACAAAGGGAAAAGGAGATTAGATGAAAATTATAACTCCTTACTTTTCGATTCTAATCAACATACCCTAAAAATTTTATCCATAGAGTCTAGACATGTTCATAAGGGTAAATATATTGATTTAGACTAATTAAGTGATTTGGAACCTATTCAATGGTTTGCTAATCTAGACATCCTCCCAATCCTTCAAATGTGTGAACCTATCTACCCTAGACTTATTAGGCTATTTTACAACAATTTACATGTAGATGAAGACGAAAGGGTATCTACCTATCTATTAGGACATCATATACCTATTACGGATAGAACAATTTGCAACATCATAGGAATTCAGGTAAAAGAAAGAGGGTGTTATTTTAGAGGACAATGGGATGAAGAAACAGTTGAGCCTACTTACGTTGATGCCTTAGGAACAATTTTTGGTAATTCTAACTTAACTATTCTTCCAAAAAGTTGTGAACATTTACTACCCTTAAGCACCAAAATACTTCATCACATCCTGATAAGTATCATTCTCCCAAAACAATATCATCATGATGAAGTAAGCCAAATAGAATTAGACACCATGTATTGGATTATGAAGGGACATAACAATTGTTTTGGTTACCTAATCCAACAAAACATGATTGAACTATTAAAAAAGTGCATGATGCTTCCATATGGTGGCTTAATCACAAGACTACTCCATGCCTATGATATTGCTATTCCACCCGAAGAAGAAGTTATAAAACTAGATAGATTTAGTATCATAAATAGAAATCTACTTTGACAGATGAGATGTACATTCAGAAATGGTATATGGACTAGACTGCCTAGAAGGACTAATCCCCTCCAACCTGAACAAGAACCTGAAACATCAATTTTTAAGGGTAATTAATCTCCTCCAATTGGTCCCTTTGAGGAATCACCTCCAATAGAGCAAGCATCTCCCTCATCTATCGACGACATAGGGACTCGGATGGATCGATTTGAATAATGTCAAGATCGACTTGAACAATGCCAAGATCAAATTTTGACTGAGTTGCAGCAGATTCATCAACAACTTAATACCCTGTTTAGACATTTTGACTGGCCACACCACATGAATAATTAATTATGACTTTTTGCTGATGACAAATGGGGAGAAATGGATGAAATCCCTTTCTTTTATTCTGCTTACTTTGATGTTGTAATCCTATGTTGTTTACCTTTAATGTTGTAAACTTAAAATGCTACTTACTTTGATAATTGCAATTCTATGCTTTGATTTCCATGTTATCTCTTCAAATGATGAGTATGATAATGCAATATCGTGCTTACTTGATGCTGAAAATTTCTGTGATTTTGACTCGAAAATGGATGTCATGCCTTGACATCATTTCTATCGACGAATACGTGTTATCATCTTTAGATTTGGTAAATCATGATATGCATGATGATAATAAGTTTAAATTATCAATTTGATGCTTGAATTCAAAGGCGTTGAATTCAAGAGTGTCTTTTCTCAATTATAGTATATAGATAGGGGAAGTTAAGATTAACTCCATCACCAATTGGTTGTCATCATCAAAAAGGATGAGATTATTGAATCTCGGATTTTGATGATGAAATCAATTGGTAAATTATTTGATCTAATCTATGTGTTGAGATAAGTGTGTAGGATTAACTACAATAGTAGTAAGGCGTAAAGCAGATAATAGGCCGGAGTCAAAAACTCGGACAATATACTAGGAGCTTATCGAGCGTTCATAGTGAGATCACCGGAAGCACGCTAAAAGACTCACTAAGAGCTCGTCGGGAGATCGCCGGAAGACTCGCCGAGAAGTTCGCTAGAGGATCACCGAGTGAAAAATCGACGTACCGGACCATGCTTGCCTTAATCGTAGTTATAACGATAATAAGAGTTGATTTGGGAGGTAATCTCATCAACTCTATTAGGGGCCAACTAGGCTCGGAGCTAAGATGGTTTGGGCCGAATACAAGGCCCAACCAAGTTGTTGGACTCTGACTGACGGTGGCACCGCTAGGGCCGACGGTGGCATTGCTTGGAAAGTAGTGCCCCTAGAATTTCTAAGTGGTGGTACCGCCCAGACTGGGCAGTGGTACCGTTGGCAGTTAATGCTGCCAGCGGTGGTATCGCCTAGTGTCAGGTGTCAGGTGATGGTACCGCCAGTACCCCGGAAATCCTAGATGAGACACTTTTTGGCTCCATTTTTTAAAGCCATTGGGGCCTATAAATACCCTACCCTTTTCTACATGAAAGGACACCGAAGTGTGATTATAATCTTTGGGGTGTAAAAGTGCTAGAGTTTTCCTCCTCCCTCTCTTAGCTTTGTAATCATTGAAGAAAGAGGAGTAAGGCTTGTAAGGGTTCTCTCCTAAACCCGACAAAAGGAGAAAGAACTGTAAAAGGTGGTTGGTCTTCACCTATTGAAGAAAGACCTTTAGTGGACGTCGTGACCTCGACGGAGGAGGAATTTGAAAGTAGATGTAGGTCACATTGACCGAACCACTCTAAATTTTGTTTTGCATTTCATTTTGAGCAATTTATTTTAACTGCAAATCATTTCTTAGCAAACTGCTTCTCCTCATCTTGCTTTCACTATGCTTATGCTCTCATACGTTTCAAGTTGCTATCTTTCCAAATCGATTTTCATTTAACGTTTCAAGTTGCTTTCACTTTTTGGCTCCATTTTTCAAAGCATGTGATAAGAGAGGGCTCAAACAGTGTAAAATTTAGCATTAAATGAAACCAGTGGAATCACTTGGTGTGCAATTAGGAAGAAACTACAAGCCTAATGAAATGTATCTCTCTTTTTTTGCTTTATGGAAGTATATGACTGCTTGCCGATGCCCATGATAAATATGAGTAAAATGAACGTCCACAAAGCGACTGCCCTGACAAACCAGGAGAATATATTCTGCATGGAGAAAAGGAGTTGTGGATTAGGCAATCTGGTGTTGAAATTTAATCCAATCTCTTCTCCTTCCTGCGCTATAAATAGGGACTAATTCTATCAGAAACTATGCCATTTCCTGAAGCAACAAGCAAGCAGAAGGGTGGCCTCACATGAAGATAAGATCCTGTCTTTGATAGCCAAGGATGACTTGCCTATGATCTCTTCGAGATCTCCATTCGTTGAATCAAAATCTTTGTGTTGTTTCTAGGCAATCTCCTTGGCTAATCTAAGTGGCTCTTATCCTCTCATGCTAGACCAGTTACCCTTGTATAGAACTTCGTATCACATCAAACAAGAAAAGGTACATCATTCTTATCTTAACTTAGCTGTATCATTTATTTAATTTTGTCCATGTTCATGCATTATTTTTCTGCGACCACCCTACCCTGCACAGGAATGACAGACTGCGTCATACCCACATCGAATAGAAATTAATGCTTGCTGATTACTATGATCAATTACTGCATTACAAGTAATTGACACCTCAATATTCAGAACTTTCTCAACATCAGCGAATCAGTCTCAGTAACATTCAAATAAAAATGATTAGTGTTATTACATGAGATTTTAGGTTTAATGATATTTTTAATTATTATTTTTTTTAAAAAAAAAATTTAGAGAATCAGATTTCAATTTCTTAGTTTCAACTCCTTATTTATCGAATCAAGGCAATAAACAGCAAATTAAAGCTGACATAAGGTTTCCACTGAATACAAACAATTCAGAAGAAAATTATAATTCCATCTTGAAAAAAAATATATTACTCCTCCATCAGTCAGCATAACTGTGTTTCGTCTGCTGTTATCAGCAAGCAGTGTTCAGCCAAACAAACTCCTCTCTAACTCTTACACATGTCAATCTGCACACGTTCCCAATAAGCAATCTTCATCATATTTCAGGTCAACTAAAGCAGTAATCTTGTTTGTTTCGTTCTCACACCATCGGCCATACCAATCCATCGTGAAGTAATATTTTCCCAATGTAAAACTCAACTAAAGTCGTAGCTTTAGTCGCGACTATGCGCTGGACCAACGTAGAATTGCCACCTAGTAGCTCGTGTGTTCCGTTATTGTCGAGGGTTTCCCTGCCATCGATTCTTCCGGATTCAGGTTACGTGGCGTCGTCTGAGCCGCACATATCCCCCATGCCCAGGATAAGGCCTAGCCGTCCGTCCGATCCCGACGGCGGTCCGGTCTCGATTCTAAAACCGATCCATTTCCCGGTTCGACTTAACCCGGTCTTAAAGTCGTGTTGCCCTCTTCGTAATTTCGAGGACCTGGTAGACGACGCGACCGAGGGAGCAAGAGAAGGGCGATCGAGAGAGGGAAGGGGACGAACTCTGCAACTAGGGTTTTGGAATCGATTCAAATCACTTGCTGCATCCTTTTCTCCGTCTGAGGCCGTCCCCGAAATCGGCGGCGGCTACTGAAATCGACGACGAATAATTGTTTTTGGATCCGTAGTGGCTTTGAAGGATGTCAGCCGTTTATTTCCCTCATTAATGAGAAGGAAATCTCCTGTTCATTTATGATATTATGGAAGAAGAAGACGAAGATAAGCTTTTGTTAAGTAGCCTGGGCATCACATCGGCGAATCCGGAAGATATCGAGCGTAAAATTCTGTCGCAGGTAATAACATACCTGATCCGGTGGCCTTTGTCGACTTTCTATGTACGATTGCTTCGCCATTTTATTCGAATGTGCAAACCAAATCTGTTCACAAATTGAAATATCCATTGTTGAGAGGAAGATTATCTGAGACGTGCTTTTCAATACAAACAAGACATATTGGGAAATTGTAGTACTAATATATCCATTTTATAATTTATTTAGGATGAATGACTCCATTGTATTTATCGATATTGATGCTCTTGTATTTATAACAATTTGCGTGATGAACTGTTTTATAGAATTTGAATTTTGCAATGGAATGTTGTTTATAAGACTCAGGCTGAGCAGCTCTAATGCAGGCCAGGTGTCAAACATTTTCCTGATCCTCATGTTGACACAGGCTGCCTTCAGGAATAGGAAACAAAGAAGGGAAAAAAGAAGAACATTAAATAGAATCTCAATCGGACGAAAACCCTTGGGCTGACATAGGCAAAGTCTATCTACAAGGTCTTCAAAATCAAATTAATCCATAAATTCGTTGAACTATGTTTGTCTGTCAAATAGATGACAGCCACTGTAGCTTGTCTTATTTTAATATAATTATTTTTTGTTGTGTTGTAATAGAAATTGCAGGCTTTATTTTCATCACTATTCATCAAAATTAATAAAATGGCACATGACATAATTGATTTTTTTGTAATGGTTTCATGGTAATAATAAAATCATTTCCCATATAAAGCTCAGTAGAGTTTGTAATGATAATGTTTTTAAAATTCGTCTATAAATATATTACTGGATAAAGATGGTCTTTTTGCATCCATGGTAAGTGCTCATAACACTTTTGGATGTCATTCGTTGCAAACTTTAAGCCTTCGATGCTGATTTTTGGTGACCAATCGGACCAGTATAGTGTTGGCATACTGGGAGACATACAAGCCTATCTTATCCAGCATGACCAAAAAGGATAAAAGATTAAATATCAATCAGTGCTAACCTATATGGTCCAATACCAGTTCTTGGACTGGTAAATACCAGCCAGTATGTTATTTGTCCAACCTGTATTTGGTCCCTTGGTCTTTTAAACCTTGATTTGGCATGAAATGATCATAATCATCATTGAGTGAGGGACCTAAATATTGGTGGATCTAGCTTAATTCAATGTTCTTGAGTATTCAGCTTTGTAGCAAGCTGACTCTGCATATTTGATGTCAGTAGTTTTATCTTTTGCTGGATGCTAAGCATTTAACTATAAAGTAGAAGGAAAGTGCTACCTGTTGCATAGCAGGTATACGACAAGTTGACAAGATCCATTTTTGTATGCAGGCAAAGAATGACACCACTTATGCAAGTGAGCCTGGGGAGAGCTCCCATGACTATGAGCCTGATGAAACTGGACCATTGCCTACCCGAGTTAAACTCTACAATAAATTGCGTGCATTGGAAGTTGAAATCGATGCTGTAGCTTCTAGCATTGGAAGTGCTAAATGCATTGAAGTTGATGGAAGTGGCAATTCTGATAGCACAAGTGACAGAGGGGATAAACCTGTGGAGAATATTGGGTATGATGTTCATGCTCCTTCTAGCAATTTGTGTCTGGAACAGGCACTTGCAACAGATCGTCTAAGAGATCTTAAGAAAGCAAAGGCTCAGCTGCAAAAAAAAATTTCTCTGTTTGGTGACTATGCTTTTGCTAATGACATTGAGCATGAAAAACACAACGTGGAGCTGCTTGATGAGTTGGTCAAAGAAAGACCAAAACAAAAACCAAAGCATAAGCAGAAACTAAAATCGAATGGACACTCAAAACGACCTCTGAAAGCTGTTGCCTATGATGAAGATGCTGATTTTGATACAGTTCTTGATGCAGCCTCTGCTGGGTTTATGGAAACTGTAAGACCTTTTTTATCTGTTTTTGTATTAACTCAGTACATCTTTGTTTTTTTGCAGTTACTGGAAAGGTCTTTTTCGTTCTTATTTCTGCACTTACAATTAGATTATTTTCTTACATCAAATGAATAATATGACATTGATTGAGAACCTTGGCATCATGTTAAGGTTTTTCCTTTGTAACCTGGTTACCAGGGTTCTTAGAAAAGTCTTCCTGCTTGCAGGAACCTCAAACTTCACTTTAAGGGAATCCTTCTTCACTAGGCTCCCCCTTTTAAGTGAATAATGTAATATGATTGCAAAATCTTGATCAGCTATCTATGTTGTAGGAGAGAGATAAATTGGTTCGAAGGGGTATCTTAACACCATTTCATAAGCTTAAAGGCTTTGAACGTCGTGTCCAAGAACGTGGACCTCCAATCAGGCAAGATGTACCTGAGGAAGACTCAACTGAAAATCTTGCATCAACCAGCATTGCTAGAGCTGCTCAATCAATTTCCCAGATTGCATTGGCTCGACCAACAACCAAATTGCTAGATGCAGAGGCTTTGCCTGCACTGGAACCACCTACTCGCCCGTTTCAAAGACTTCGAGGGCCTCTAAAACGTGCAAGATCCTCAAGAAAAAAAGAATTGGATAAGAATGAAAGAAATATAAAGAGGACAAGAAGGCCTGGACCTGAGAAAAGATGGAGAAAGGATGATTTAACCAATGAGTCACTGGATGGAAGTGGTATGATTTCTGGCCTATATTATTTACAGATACTCTTAATTCTTTTAATTCTTTTGTTTCAAGAATCATCATGTAATATTTTAATAGTCATGTATGGTTTTGTTGGCCGGAAGAAGTGTGACTTTGTTGTGTGGTAAAATAAAACATAGTTTTTTTTTTATGAACAAATTAGGTCTATGATATTTCTTACCGTTTAGCATTTCAGGTATAACTGTAACTTTATAGTTTCCCTTGAATTTAGGAGCAAGTGAACATACTCCATGTTGCTTAGTAATCTTAAATCTATACACTTGCTTTGAGTTAAAAATATGTCTTGCACATAGGTAAAATGCAGTGACATTGACAAAAATGCATGCTAGAGTACTGGTTAGGGCCTTAGGGGGGAAGAGCAAAAGAATCCAAGTTCATTTATATGTAAAGTTAATTTTACAAAACTAAATGAAAAATAAGAGATATAATGATATAAACATGCTAAACATACAAAAACTCGAAAAGAACTAAAATGATGGTTTTCTGGGTAAACAGGTTATTACTTCCGGAGAGTGATTCATTTTCAAGATATAGGAAACATAAAAAAGGTGATTTGTGGAAGTCATGCTTAGGACTCCCGTCACAGACTTATAGATCAAAATGGAAGTGGTTCTTTGTTCCTCGCCTCTCATCTCACTTCCTTTTCCATTTTTTTTCTCTTCAAGTGGCAACAGTAGTTAGCAATCGGTCCCTTTGTCCTTTTCATGCAGCTCCTCCTCGATGATGATGAATTTGTTCAAATCAGTCAGATTCTCAGAATTAAGCAATTATGTTATTAATCGATTAAGGCTGGGTGAGTGAATGCTGATACAAGTTTGATACACTGTGATGCAATCATTTATTGTTGCACACAATGTCTGCGTTCTCAGTAATAACTTCAAATTTAGACACCATAAATTCTATGGCTAATGCTAGTTAAAAAACCATAAATTATATGGCAAATGCTAGTTAAAAAACCAAAGTATTGCTGAGTTAATTTTAAGCCTTAAGGTGCTACGCTGTATTTGCATTTTCTTTGATGATAGCCTAAGATGTTTCTGTATATTATCATTAAATGCCTCTTCTTTGTTGATTGCGTAGATGATCAAAGTGGTTTGCAACTGTATTGCCAATTGTATTATGTAGCTTATAAGATTACAAGGACAGAGTTGTGGAGACAAGTGAAACCTGGAAAGATTCACCAAGATATAGATCGAGGTCTAGAATCTAGAAATCTAGTACTGTTTTGCTATTTTTTCATTATTTCAACATACATCTAGCATGAAGCATTATGAAAACAGTTGTGGTGGATTCTCTGATAAACATTGGTTTTGTGTGCTGGAATGCGACCTCATTATCTCTTCAGGTTTACATGTCATTTAATTTTTTCAGAGAGATAATATATCATGGGTACGTTAGCTGTTATGTTCTGTTGATAAACTGCTTTTGTTAATAGATGCCTTATTATTGTAGTTATAGGTTGCTGTATTCAGTTGGCAGTCTCTTGCACTAAACATGATTCAATTTCTATTGCTAAAAATTTAGCTTGTTATGATCATTCAAACTGTGGTATTAGTATATCATGCATGCACGAGCATTTTGATTCTGCAGACATGAATACACAGGATCAGGACATTTCGTTGTTGTAATAATGTGATTTGATTGTCATTATCTCATAATGCTTCAGAGGAAGACACAAGGAGAGGTTCGAGTGCCTCTGATTGTGAGGAAGAATTGCAAGATGAGGCAGAAAACAAGGACCAGTCATCTGTAGTCTTTGAAGGAGGCTTGAAAATGCCTGGTGTTATTTATTCAAAACTTTTTGATTATCAAAAGGTAGGAGTTCAGTGGCTGTGGGAATTGCATTGCCAAAGAGCTGGTGGCATCATTGGAGATGAGATGGGTCTGGGTAAGACCATCCAGGTCATCTCATTTCTTGGCGCTCTTCATTTTAGTAAAATGTATAAAACCAGTATTGTTGTTTGTCCTGTGACCCTTCTGAGACAATGGCAACGGGAGGTTAAGAAATGGTACCCTGACTTTAAAGTTGAGATACTGCATGATTCTGCGTATGCTATAACTAAACAGAAATTGGTCAAATCTAGTGAAAGTGATTATGATAGTGAATCTTCATTAGGTAGTGATAGTGAAAGACCTTGCCCTGTAAAATCAACAAAAAAATGGGATTATATGATTGATCGGATTGTGAAATCTGAATCAGGATTGCTTCTGACTACATACGAGCAATTACGCCTTATGGGTGAGAAGTTGCTTGATATAGAATGGGGATATGCAGTTTTGGATGAGGGTCATCGAATAAGAAATCCAAATGCTGAGATAACTTTAGTTTGTAAACAACTACAGACTGTGCATCGCATAATTATGACTGGTGCACCAATTCAAAACAAATTAGGAGAATTGTGGTCTCTTTTTGATTTTGTATTCCCTGGGAAATTAGGTGTCTTGCCTGTGTTTGAGACAGAGTTTGCAGTTCCAATTACAGTGGGTGGATATGCTAATGCTACGCCACTGCAGGTGTCAACAGCTTATAGATGTGCAGTTGTCTTACGTGATTTGATCATGCCATACCTTCTTAGGCGTATGAAAGCTGATGTGAATGCTCAGCTACCCAAGAAAACTGAACATGTCCTTTTCTGCAGCCTAACCCCAGACCAGCGATCTGTGTATCGGGCATTTCTTGCTAGCTCTGAGGTGGAGCAAATTTTTGATGGAATAAAAAACTCGTTATATGGGATAGATGTTATGCGGAAGATCTGCAATCATCCTGATCTATTGGAAAGAGAACATGCTGCTCAGAATCCAGATTATGGGAATATTGAACGAAGTGGAAAGATGAAAGTTGTTTCGCAGATTCTTAACGTTTGGAAGGAGCAAGGACATCGTGTTCTTCTTTTTGCACAAACTCAACAAATGCTAGATATTATAGAGAGCTTTCTTACTGCAAGTGGTTATAGCTATAGAAGAATGGATGGATTTACTGCGGTAAAGCAGCGGATGGCACTTATAGATGAATTTAATAACTCTGAGGAGGTCTTCGTCTTCATCTTAACTACTAAAGTTGGTGGTTTGGGAACAAATTTGACAGGCGCTGACAGGGTCATTATATATGATCCTGACTGGAATCCTTCAACTGATATGCAGGTAAAGTGATCTAGCATCAACTTTCTGTAGATTTGCTCTAATCAAGAAAGTTACTTTGATGATTTCTATGCTGTCTTTGGTGTTCCATGTTAGTCTAGAATGTATGCTTCTTGTTAGCCATTTCCTTTCCTTCTCCAAAGGCCAACAAGATGGTACTTCTGTGTACAATAATTGTGAAAGCATTAGTTGCTAGTTTTATGAATGCCATAAATATTTTTGGGCAATCCCCATGCTGGCTGGCTGCTAGAACCGGAAATGTTATTCCCTGCTGGCACTCAGCATGGTGTGTTGAGTGTCATGTGTCACAAATAAGGTGAATGAAAAGAAAAAGGAGAAAATAAAATAGGCAATGTCAGAATATTGTGAACTACTGTTCAAATTTCAAAATAATTTTTAACTTTTTTTGTTACTTTTACAAAATATTTTCAATGAATTAACAATTCATCTCATTTTATTGTAGTTTTTCACATCAATATTTTGATTTCTGTCAATCACATAACATCTTATTGTATGCTGAGTGTTTCTACTTTATAAGGGAGATGCTTCATTTGGTATTTAAGCAATTGTATATTTTGCCTGTTTCTTGATTTATTGTTTAGAATAGAACTTTGAAATTTTTTCTTTACTGTTGGCATTTAACATTTATAAAACGTTCACAGCAAAGTAGCTTAGTGAATCCTGAGTCTAGTTTTCGTGTATAACAGGCAAGAGAACGGGCTTGGCGGATTGGACAGAAACGGGATGTAACAGTTTACAGATTGATAACACGTGGAACCATAGAGGAGAAGGTATACCACAGGCAAATCTACAAGCATTTTCTCACCAACAAGATCTTGAAGAATCCTCAACAAAGGCGATTCTTCAAAGCAAGAGACATGAAGGATCTATTCACCTTGCAAGACGATCAAGGGGATTTGACCGAGACATCAAATATTTTCAGTCAGTTATCCGAAGAGATCCATGTAGGTGTTACCGATGGTTACCAAGGAAAACAAGGATCTAGCCCAAGTGGCATAAGGGAGAGCACTAATCAAATTGATGGCGGTAAAGATGAGGAAACAAATATTTTGAAAAGTCTTTTCGATGTCCATGGTATTCATGTAAGTGCTAATTTGCTCACCTTCTCTGCAATTTTGATTTGGCTAACAGTGATCATCACTTTGGGTTTGATTTTTCTTCTTAGAGTGCAATGAACCATGATGCCATTATGAATGCTAATGAGGATTTTAAGATGAAGATGGAGGAGCAAGCTTCCCAAGTAGCACAGAGGGCAGCTCAAGCCTTGCGGGAGTCACGAATGCTTCGAAGTCGTGAAAGTTTTGCTGTTCCCACATGGACTGGAAGAGCTGGCGCTGCTGGGGCTCCATCATCTACCCGTAATAGGTTTGGATCTACTTTAAATACACAGCTGCTGGGCCCTGGGAAGCCCAGTGAAGGATCTGCTAGTAGGCCTCCTGGTTTCTCAGCTGGAGCTTCAACTGGTAAAGCACTATCATCAGTTGAACTCTTGGCTAGGATTCGTGGAACTCAAGAGAGGGCTGTTAGTGATGCCCTCGAGCAAGATCTGGATTTGGCTTCTACGTCCAATCACCAACATGGAAAGCCAGAAAGCAGTCATTCAACAAAGCCGCCCAGTAAACTCGTGATAGCGCAGCCTGAGGTCCTGATCCGGCAGCTCTGCACTTTCATACAGCAGAGAGGTGGGAGCACCGATTCTGCAAGCATAACACAACATTTCAAGGACAAGATACAATCAAAAGATTTGCCTCTCTTCAAAAATCTTCTCAAGGAAATAGCAACATTGGAGAAGGATGCCAGTGGATCCAGATGGGTTTTGAAATCAGAGTATCAGTGATAGTAGTTGAAGAAGGATTACCATTTTTCTTTAGATTCCTTTAACCATAAAGTGCAAGTAACAAAGGATTCATTTGTTGGCTCACCGTTCATCACTTTTGTGTGACATCTGTGATTATATAAAGCGTCGTTGTCGAGTCTTAACCACAAGTTCTGGTAAAAGCAATTGGGTTCAATTTATTTTTGTCAATATGAAACCTTTAGTTGGACACTTTTGTCTTTGTACATATCTAGAAGAGAAACAAATGCCAACGGAGAAATATATTCATTCTTGATTGTGATCTCTATCCAATTGAAGAACACATATCTTTGATTGTGATCTTTATTTCTTCTAATTATCTTTATCGTGTACTGAAAGAATCAATGAAGCTGTTCATCCTGTTTGCTGTTGGACTCACTTGAAATCTTGACAGAATTGTCATAGCATTGCCCTTCATTGACCAATCACAAGTTTGCATGATATGATCAAGAAGAGCTTCGCTGAGATGATGCTACAGTACTTGTGTTGTAGACCTCCATTGGAAGAACTTTTTCAAGACGGTATAAACATGAGATGAAAACGGAACGATGCTGCTGCGTGTCAATAATAATTTACACGAATATACATACACCCAAACAGCCACTGATGGATGTGTAATCCATGTCCTTTTTCTCGAGTCGAGCCATTTCTCACGAGCTTCCTTCCTATCATAAGCCAACAATATTATATATGCGCCGAGCAGTGCAAGTTTTCTCCATCTATTATGACAACAAGCCTTTTATTTGTTTCATACGAAGATTCATTAGGCAAGTATCATTTTACAGAAAACCTTTCAGCAGCGCACAACACATTAACAATGTGCTAGAGACTCATCCCCTCTACCCTTGAGACACCTAGGAATTCTTTCTCACATGTATTCTTTTGCTTTCTTCCAAAGTAATAATAGTTGAAGTTTCCAAAGTGGTATTTTATTTCTATGGAGCAAGCACAGAGCTTGTAGGTGGTTCTTCTGTCTGTCTTTATTTTCTTACTTCACTGATGAACACCCTCCACCAACTCCCCTGACACGGTTTCAACTTCACTAATCTATTTGTTTAGTAGGACATACTATTTTTATGGTGTTCTACTTATCTCCTAATTTTTTTATCCATTCCATGGATGATCTAGAAGCGTCTTGTGAAATCTAGATAACCATGGGAAGAACTTTGAGTATCTGACTTATGGGTCTCTTGGTTGAAATTTTACGTAGAAAATGAGATGGAATATATACTGATATTGATGACTCACAATTCATGTAAGCTTTAACTATTTGGTTGAATGATGGAATCAATAGATCATTTTACATGGTTACCATAGCATGTTGAATTGTCACCAAGCAAAAGCTTAGTGTGAGTGGGTTTCTTCTTTACAAGCAGTTTACTGGTCCATATGTTTGTCCTCACTCTGTCTCATTGCTATTTGCTGCTGCTGTCTGCTGGAGATGGAGAAGTGCTGCTACCAGAGACAGTTTTGCTGCTAAAGGCTGTTCTCTATCAGATCCCTTCTCCAAATCCTTAGTTGCTCATAGCTTACAATCTCCTTTGCATGGTTTTCAATCATGGTTGATATCAGTTTGGATAATCTATCAGACAAATATGGTGTTTATTAGACTATAAATACCATCACTTGTTTCAACCGATACCAATAAAAAATAATACCAACAAATACCTTATCATCTCTTGTCAGATAGTCATTTGAAATCTCATTTGAAACAGATGTGAGTTACTTTTACCACACAAGAAAAATCATCAATGAAGAATTAAGTATGATTTTAACAAGATAAAATGATAAAACAAGTGAGAATTAATTAACATAATATGAAATCTATAATTAGCAATATTAATAGTAAAAGGAGAGATAGAGGAATAGAACTAAAAATAATTTTAATGACATTATCATGAGTCCATCCAAATAGTCGGAACTTTTATCTGTAATGGTTCCCATAGCAAATATCACATTTCCACCACCACAGTGCAGGGTTAAAGATGCAGCAGTTTCTACAAAGGAAAGGCCAAAAGAACATGGACATGGTCAGAAAAGCTGGTCATCTTCTGGGACCACACTGCAGAAAAGGCAGAGAGAGTGATGACCAGACACAGGAAAGATGAAGAAAGATAGTGGGAGGAATGATCAGTCTAATAAGAGTAGAACAAACACAGGGAGGTTTGCTCTACACAGAATGATTCATCAACCAATCTTATCCCCATTCCCACCCTTCCTCTTTACTAAAGTAATTAATATTTAAAGCTGCGCATGTGAAATGCCATGGTAGGGCAGATGACGAATTTCCAAAGTGGCTTCCCCTTATATGCTGCATAGAATCAAACTCAGTTGTTACATTGGGACCAACTGAGCATGGAGGGGTAATCAGTTGAAAGTCTGGTTAATATCAAGGAAATGAAAAACATAAGTCTGTTGTTATGAAATTTTTGTTTCATAAATATTTTAAAAATAATGTCTTCGCCAGAACTCGATAGCGAAAGCAACCATGAAGAAGCTCAAATGACAATGGCCTAATCATCGTTTCGACCTACAAGTAGTACAGAACAGCAAAACCTACATGTCTAGGAAATCACTTTGGCCATGCTAGTTCGGTTTCAGTCTACAAAACCAGTCTAAATATAATAGGCACTTTTTAACTAAGTCAAAACAAATAAACATCAGCCAACTTAATTACATTACCTTGCACAACACAAGCTGTTCCAGCCAACCCTATAGTGTCCAAACAAAATCTGGTGCATCATTTCTTGGCCCAGCCACGGTCCGATAAAAGTACATCTTCTCCACCTTGTGGAGATCACTAAGATTTTCCTTGGATTCACAGGTGCCATTGTTTTCATTTATAATCTCCACATTAAGCCTCGGCATTTTTGCTGCAAGAGCCTTGCAACCTCCTAAGGTAACATCACAGGACGACATCCAAAGGGATCGCATTGTCTCATACTTGGCCACGTCCTTCAGAAGTGCAGCATCTCCGAATGGGCAATCCCTTATTTCAAGTTTTCTGAGATTCTTGCATCCGTTGAGCACGTATACCATCCCCTTGTCACTATCTCCAGCAAATGCAATCGACAGCATCTCCAGGCGTTCGGCATACATGCCAATATATAGGAAAACCTGATCTGTTAAAAGACCAGATACCGACAACCTCCTGAGATTTTTACACGAACGGACAATTGCCCCAAAACCTTCATCAAGTGGCTGATTAGTGACAGGGTCTGGCTTCTCCGGTTCGAGGATGCATAATCTGAATCGAGTGAAATGCGGGCAGTTCTTTGCAACAGTTGTAAGTGCAGAATTTGTCATTTGATAGCAAAAGTACAGCAATGAGTTAAGCTTTGGACATCCTGAAGATATAGCAACCAGACCCTCTTCGGTCACGGCAGTGATTCCAGCACCATAGATATCAGATGGAAATACCCTCAGCTCCTGCAACTCTTTACAAGTGGATGCCACAACTGCTAATCCTTTGTCCCCAATGCAATCCAACACCTGTGGAAGAATCAGCCCATGGTTAATGAATGTCACTGATATGACCTCAGCAATGAATCAACAAAATCTCACCCAAAGCTTCTGAAGCTTAAAACAAAGGCCAATCAGCTTGGTAAGATCAGCACTCTGAATTGCTGGAGCATAGCTCAAATTGAGAACAGTGAGGTTAGTACAGACGGGATACAGTGCCTGCAGGCAGAAAGGAGAAGCATCCCAAAAACCTGACAAGCTCCTCAACGACTTGCATTTAAAGAAGGAATTGATCAGCCTGTGATAAGTTTCGCTACGGTTGTCAATTGCGAACGAACCAGTTCCAAGATCAACCAAATGAGGCGCACGAGCAAGGATCTTGTTCAGTGACTCCACAGATATTGAATGATTAAGCTTCAAGCTCCTGAGGTTTGGGCACCTAGCGACGAGCCTCTCCAGGGCGCTTGCATTGACCTCTCCTTTGAGGCAGGCAAAGTTCAGGGACACGAGAGAAGTACAGGAATCAGGGAAGCAACTGAGCCATTGGCGGCCATGGTCTTCCACCTCATTTTCCTGTAAATCCAACTCCCTAAGACCTCTAATAAGCAGCATAAAAACAAAGTCAGATGAAACAAGTGTTATAAGCAATACTCGTGCATTTGAATCAAGTGGAAAAAATAGAATTACTTCATAATCACAAAATTTAAGTTTACTATATCAGACAAATAAGCAGTCCAACATCCATAACTCATACATATCAGCCTTATAAAAATGAGGCCAATTTGTTTCAAGAAACATATGGGAAAAAGAAACAACAAAACAATTTGAATTCCCAATCGGCAAAAAAATAAAAATAAAAAGGATCCAGATCAATGTCCCCATGAAGCAAAGATGAATGTTTAGCAGAACAATAAGAGTCACTGCTTGAGGGAAAAAAAAAATTGATTCATATTCAACACAACAACTACACGAACAAACTTATGAACCTAACTACATGAAGAAACATAATAAAAATTCAACCTTTATCACAACTCGTCGCACAAAATCCCAAAGAACATCCTCAGCAGAGAGTACAACACCATGATAGTCCTTGTAGCCTAACGTTCTATAAATGGATGGACAGCTCACCTGCAATAAGTGGCAATCGCAGCGAGCCCGTCGGTACTAAACCCCTCGCAGCTGACGAGAACAAGAGATTTGAAGTTGGGGAAGGAACGTGCAAGGAGCTCAAGGTCATCATCAGTGACCACCATCCTTTTGAACCGCAGCTCCTCGAGGCCCGGGCAGCCTCGTGCGGCGGCCTCGATCCACGGCTGCGCGAAGCCGCCCCAATCATAGGGGACCAGGTTGAAATCGGCGAAATGGGGCTTCCCCTTGACAGTCAGCGACTTCATCTCAGGGAACCTCGTCACCACTCGCTCGGGCCGGATGGCATAGCAGTTGCCGACGAATACGCTCCGGCGGCTAAGCCGATCCACCTGATACCACGCCTTGCACACCGTCGACACCGCGTTGCGGTCCCCGTGTGAGCCAAGGAAGTCGACGATGTGCTCCACCACCTCCTCCGGGAAATAAGTCATGGCTATAGACTACGATTAATTCGATCTTTCGTCACTCCCCCTTCCTTCCAACTTAGGGTAAGCAGAAAAAGCAAGAAATCGATCAGATCTGTAGATCAACTCCAACAGTAGCTAACGAAAATAGCAAGAACAAGGTAAGAAAAGGCTTCAACCTTCCATCTACCGCCCCTTTCTATTCGTTTCACATGGCAGCAGGCTTAGATCTACACCATAAGTGCTAATAAAAAACCCTCTTCTCTTGGACAAATCAACGGAAGATGAGGTTTTGACAACAATGAATCAAGAAAAAACCCATATTTCTTCCACGGATCACGTCGGACAGAACCAAGGAGAACATTTGGCCAAAAATCATCCGTACCACATGGAAAGAAAAGGAAAAAAAAATCAAAGCAAAACCTAACAAATCAAGTGAGAACAACACACCCAGAACTCCCAGTTATCGATCTAAACTACCACAAAAAATATGAGCTTTGATCTCAAGAGCCAAGGAAGCAGAAGGGAGGGGGGGGGAGGGAGGGAGGGGAAGAGGAGCTCCGCTTCTACTCTCATTTTCGTGGTATCTTCTAAGCCTATCTAACCAGAGTTAACATTCAGGTATGGTTACTCTAACCCCGGTCATCCAATCCGACGGTCAATAGAAGCTCGTCGGTTCCCAATGTGAAAACACGAACCGTCGGATCGGAGCCCCGGTCCTTATCCGCCAGTTGAGGATAAGGGAGGGCAGGGGATAAAAATGAGACGAAAACCGTAGCCCAGAAATCCACTAAAGCCCATATATTTGGTGAAATTTACGTTTTCTGCCATCAAACCGCTGCTTCAATTTGTTTCAATGATTTGGTGCGACAAGATAAAATAATTATATAATATTTTTCTACTGCTCTGAGGGACGAATATTTTGGAGGCGGTACGGTAGGACGGACGGCCCTGATTGAGTGGACCGAGTGACCAGATCGGTGGTGATGACATCAGAGGGTGGGACGGGAGAGCACGGCTTTCGGTTCTCCCAATAATTAGCTGCTGATTGATGGAACAGTCACGTCGACATGTGTCAAGCATTGGACGGCATCTGATGTGATGAATGGCGCCCCCGATGGACGGCTGCTGATGGAGTCGTGGGGGGGTTGGGGCGGGGGTTGCGTGGGCGCGGGACGGGACGACGACGACGACGACGACGACGATGATGATGCGGATGAGGCTGATGCTGGGAAGAGCGTGATTTTGGGGGATTTGTGGGTCCCTTCGTCTTTTGTCGTTTAGACAGGAGAGGGAGAGAGGAATTGGGTACGTTCGTTTTCTGGTGTCGTTTCATTGGCTATAATGGGCCAATTATGTTTCGGTCAAAGCGAGACAGTGCTCACCCATCGCTGCAGCCGACGTGTGGCACTGGTGGAGCCAACCAAATTAACATTTCAGACAAATAAATAAGCTAATCAAAGCTTCTAATTTCTCACATAAAAGATGGTGAAAGCCAATCCCAGGTTTATATCGAGGATGATGGCTCATTCAACTCCCCCGTCATTTGCTAGACTTGTGTTTTACTGAGAAGCATGTCGGGTAGGAAACAAGTGAGGAGAATCCCAACGTATAGCTCAAGATTGCAGCCACCAAGTCTCTCTTGGAGGATGAACACTTGTCATGCCGTGATATGGAAGTGAAGAAGATGATCCTTGTAGCTTTTGAGACATCCTTTAATCCGTTTGGGATGAGTTCGAGGTAAGAAGTAGAAATGAAATATTTTTTTAGATGGTACGATGATGTGGCGTGTCTGTCTAAATGGCGCATTATAATGTTCGAGTTGATTGAATTTAACGTGTTGAGTCCCCGATTCATCAAAAACAATGATGATATCAGTCAGACAGATAATACTGAATAATTTATTAGGTTCAAGTCTTGAAGCAAATGGCAAGAACGCACAAGGGCTTCATCATTTAATTTCATATGGCTCTATCTTCGTAATGAGGAATCAAACCATGCTTCAACATGACAAAGGTTGTGCTGGTTGACCAAAGGAATGCAATTCGACGAGTCAGATGAAAAAAGAAGGCGTCGTCGTCCTCATGCACGCACGGTCATCACCCGTGCACCGCTCGCGTTATAATGACATGAGAGCTACAACCTTGGCTCTCACAATTGACAGTAAAAAGGACAGCTTACCAGCAGCTACTCTTTCTACAGTGATATTTTTATCTCGATCTCCTCTATAGACTTGTGATATGTTTCGTGGTGAACATTCATGGAATGAGTGGAATCAATGCTGTTGGAGAACTATACAAGATGGACAGTTTGACCACTTAAACAGTCTTCAAAGAGTTGTGAGATTTTGAAGCTTGTTAGTGTTGTGATTGCAGACATACAGGTGACGAGGCACATCTGTGACCTTGTCCTCTAATGTTGCATGACTTCTAATCCTAAGTCTTAATCAAGATGACTGCTGCAGTATTGTATTGTTTTTCTTCTTGAAATATCACAAGTGTACTCGGTAAAGGTGACATTAGAGAACGAGTAGGCTTCCATCGTCATGCACCATCATCACCTTCGTCGTTCATATGCCAAATTATGGACTCCATCGTCATGCACCATCATCACCTTCGTTGTTGATATGATAAATTATGGACCCAAGGCACGTTACCACATCTCACACGCAAAGTCAGAATCCATACCAAAATGTCACACATCATGACATCCCACACGCCTCATTCCGATAAATCCAGGACGTCACCACCCTCGCACGCAAGGTCAGAGCTCATGCGTGCTGAGACACTATCCGACACGCCCATCACCTCGAACCATGTACGACCCACCCTCATGTCATAGTATAAGAACCCTTCGTGGATACCCACCAAAGGGGGATCTCGGGAGGGGAAAAACATTCAGCTAACTCGCTCGTCGGAGGGGCCACGGTCGGGGATCACCCGGCGAAGGCCTTTTTCTATAGGAAAGCGGCCACCCACGATTCACGAGTGCCCTAACCTCGAAAGCCGCCGACCGACGACCTCGCAGGCGAGCCATCGACTATTCAGCCTCCAGGCTAAGGAACGCTGACCAAGAACCCGACACCGAGGGCCGATTGACGTTTCGGCGTCCAGTTCAGCCGACGGGACACTCTCGACATCGACCCATGGACCAGGCCGTGCTGACTAACGAGCCACGACACATCCGTTCACAAACAGTTTGGCGCTAGAAGGAGGGCCATGTCGCAGGAGTTCCCCGCAGGAGTTTCCCCGAAAGGAGAGCTGCCGACCGGTTTCCTCCCGACCCGACCTAGGGATCAGCCTCCCCCAGGAGGCGGAGGGGTTTCAGCCTCGACGCCAGATCGCTACTAGCGCATGTTCAATGACTCGGGACTGTCGCCCCTCGAACCTGCCGACGGGCCTTCAGTTGTGTCACCCGAGGTGTTCCTCGGCCTGACCAAGCAGGTCCAGGCGATGGCAGGAATGATGCAGACGCTCATCCCACTCATACCCCAAATTGTACGTCTAGCAGCTCCCCCGACCAATCCGGTAACACAAAGATCGAGCAGGGAGCAAGCCGGGACTGAAGAGGCCCGAGACCGTGCAACAGGCCCGAGAGGCCCGCTTGAGCGGGACACACCCGCACCCTGCCAAGTCATGCCACCCTGCGCCAAGCCCGATCTCTTGTCGCCGGACTCGGTGAATGACTCGCTCAGGATCCAGTTGTCCCGGGTCAACCAACGCCTGGACAAGTTCCAACGCGAGTTCCAGAAGTTGCGGAGCGAGTCGGGCGAAGATGGCTTGGGCAGATCCCCCTTTGTTCAGGAAATACAAGAAATGCTCGTACCCCTCAACTTCAGGTTGCCCGCGCTGGAGACATATGATGGCGTCTCCGACCCCGCGGAACATGTCGTCGCGTTTCGGGCTCAAATGACCCTCTACGATACTTCCGATGCATTAATGTGTCAGGCGCTTCCAACCACCTTCCGGGGACCAGCGCGTGCATGGTTCAGCCGGCTACCCCCGTCCTCAGTCTCATCTTTCGATCAGCTCGCCAGGGAGTTCGAGTAGAATTTCGTCGCTAGCATGCGACCCAAGCCTTCCGTGGCCACCCTGCTCGCGCTATCCTAGAGTGAGGACGAGTCGCTCTCCCAATTTGTGACACGTTTTGCCGCTGAAATCCGGGGATTCCCAGACGCTCACCCTTCCCTGATCATGCAGGCATTCCTAAGAGGATTGAAGCCCTTAAGGTTCTTCTGGTCACTGATTGAGAAGCCACCGACAACCATCCCCGAGACGTTCCAACGCGCCAACCAGTACGTCGCCGCCGAAGCCCTAATGGCGGGAAGGCGCACAGACGGAAAGAAGCCGAGGGTCGAGCGGCCCCGAGATGCTACCTCTGCCACTCCGGAGCAACCCCGCCGGAGGCCCGCCCGACTTGAGCCGCTCTCAAGGCCTCCACCTCTCCCACTAAACACGTCTCGGACCGAAATCTTCCTCCAAATCCGGGAAAAGGGTCTTTTACGGCACCCCAACCCCATGAAAGCCACCCGTAAGGACCGATCAAAATACTGTAGGTTCCATCAGGACTACGGTCACGACACCGAAGCCTGCCATGACCTTCAAAACCAAATTGAGGACCTGATTCGTAGGGGACACCTCGGTCACTATCTCAAGGAGTCCAAGGAAGTAACCCCATGTCCTAGAGGTCCCGTGGAAAAACAAATCGACGTCATCTCGGGAGGACTGGCGGCGGGCGGCAATAGTTCAATGGCAAGGAAGGCCTATGCTCGGAGCACGGTCAAGAAACGTCCCCGACCAGAGCTCGAGCCAGAAATCACTTTCGGAGCCGAGGAGGTTGAACGTTCCCACCACGACGACGCCTTGGTGATCTCCATCCGGATCGCTAACGCTCAGGTAAAAAGGGTAATGATTGACACTGGAAGCTCTACCGATGTGCTGTACTTCGACATCTTCAAAAAGCTTGGGCTGACCGGGGAGGACCTCGCTCCAATGAGCTTGACCCTCACCGGGTTCACCGGGGACTCCAACTTTCCGCTCGGCACCACCACGCTACCCGTTACCATCGAGGAAGAACCAAGGGGCAAGACAACATTGACTACCTTTATGGTGGTCGACCTGCCCTCAGCCTATAACGTCATCCTCGGCCTCCCGATGCTCAACAAGCTGAAAGCAATCGTTTCTACCTACCATCGGGCCATCAAGTTTCCAACTGCGGAAGGAATCGGGGAATTGTGAAGCGACCTAGGAGAATCAAGGCGATGCTATCTTGCAGCGGTCGCTCTCCCGAAGAAGTCGCACCTCTGAGATCAAGATCCCCGAGGAGGAGCTATACCCCCGGTACACCTTGAGCCTCCAGAACCACTCATCGAGGTACCGTTGAAAAGAAATCGGCCCGACCTGACCGTGAAAGTCGGTGCGGCGCAACTCGAAGGAAATCAGCTCCAACTCATCGACTTCCCGAAAGAGAATGCCGATGTATTCGCCTGGTCCCCTGGGGAAATGCCAGGGATTGACTAGGAGGTGGCCCAACACCAGCTTAGCATCGACCCCGGGGCTAGGCCAGTGAAGCAAAGGCCGAGGAAGTTCACCCCCGACAGACAAAAGGTGATTAACGATGAGGTCGACCGCCTTAAAGAGGCTGGGTTCATTATCGAGGTAAAATATCCCCAATGGCTGTCGAATGTAGTCCTCATTAAAAAGACCAATGGAAGTTGGCGGATGTGTGTTGACTATACCGATCTCAACCGGGCATGCCCCAAAGACTGCTATCCACTTCCAAGGATAGACCAGCTGGTCGACGCCACTGTAGGCTATGAACTCCTAACCTTTATGGACACATTCTCAGGCCACAACCAAATCCGAATGGCATCAAAAGATCAAGGGAGCACCGCCTTTGTCACCAACAGAGGGGTATACTACTACAAAGTAATGCCCTTCGGCCTTAAAAACGCTGGCGCAACCTACCAAAGAATGGTGGACAAGTTGTTTAAGCACCAGCTCGGGAGGAACATGGAAGTGTATGTGGACGACATGATCGTGAAAAGCAAAACCGCAAGCGCACACATAGCCGACCTGACGGAAACCTTCCAAACTCTCAGGCGATTCAACATGCGCCTCAATCCCGCCAAGTGCGTCTTCAGGGTTAACTCGGGAAAGTTCCTCGGTTTCATCATCCACCAGAGAGGACGCCAACCCAGAGAAGGTCCGGGCAATAACCGAGATGCACCTGCCCCATTCCCTCAAAGAGGTGCAGCGCCTCACTGGAAAGTTGGCGGCACTCAGCAGATTTGTATCACGATCGGGCGACAAGTGCCTCCCCTTCTTCCGGGCACTACGACAGGCCGAAAGCTTTGAGTGGACCCCAGAATATGAAGAAGCGTTCAAAAGATTAAAGGCGTGCCTACACCGCTTGCCACGACTCGCCTCCCCCGAACCAGGAGAAATCCTTGGTCTTTACTTGGCGGCCTTAGCACAGGCGGTTACCTCCGTGTTAGTTCGGGAAACATCACCTATGCAACTACCTATCTACTACGTCAGCCACATCCTCAATGGGGCCAAAGTACGGTATTCCCCGATCGAGAAGCTGACCCTCACACTGATGAAGATGGCCCGAAAGCTGCGACCATACTTCCAATCTCACACGATCAGGGTCATCACCGACCAGTCGTTGCGACAAATCCTGTCCAAGTTCGACGCGTCAGGGTGAATGCTACAGTGGTTGGTCGAGCTCGGCGAGTTCGACATTCTGTACTCCCCCAGGACCACCATCAAAGCTCAAGTGTTGACCGATTTCATATCCGAACTAACCCCGGAAGATCATGAGGAAAACAATGGTCGTTCGTGGACCCTACACGTGGATGGCTCGGCCACTGCCGAGGCCGCAGGGATCGGGATCATCCTCAGAGACCCAGCTGGAGAAACCTATGAGAGATCACTCCGGCTACAATTCCGAGCCAACAACAATGAACCCGAGTACGAAGCACTACTTCACGGCCTACGCCTCGCCTTGGAGATGCGGGTGGCCGACCTCGAGGTTTTCACCGACTCCCAACTGGTCACGAGGCACATCAACGGGAACTATGAAGCCCAAGATTCGACCATGGCGTTATACTTGGCGGAGGCACGACGGCTCGCCCATCTCTTCAACTGGCTTTCAGTCACTCGAATACCTCGGGCTCAAAACGCACTTGCCGACGTTCTGGCTAAGTTAGTCACCGCCCGTAGCCTGGAAGCAACCCCGGCGACCGAGTTTGTAATGGCACCGACAATACCATCATGCGACATTGCTGAAACTCGGGTGTCCCCAAACTGGATGGAAGAGATCCTCCACTTCAAGAAAGACGGCACGAAGCCTACCGATCCATTGGCCGTAAACCGACTAAGACGAACCCAAGCCTGGTATTGCATGGTGGCCGGAAAATTGTATCGCAGGGGCTTTTCTCAACCCCTTCTGCGTTGCCTCGCGCCATCGCAAGCTACAACGATCCTCGCTGAGCTCCACGAGGGAATCTGCGAAGAACATATCGGGGGACGAACCTTAGCCTTCAAAGCTCTTAGGCAAGGGTATTACTGGCCGACAATGCGTCAAGATGCCACATCATATGTACAACAATGTCAACAATGCCAAAGGCACGCTCGATTACACCACCAACCGGCGGTCCCACTCATCCCGATGGAATTGGCCTGGCCCTTCGCCCAGTGGGGACTCGATCTCCTCGGCCCTTTCCCCCCGGCTTTGGGACAACGACGCTTCCTTATAGTGGGGGTCGACTACTTCACAAAATGGGTTGAGGCTGAACCTTTAGCCTCCATCACCGAGAAACAAGTCAGAAGTTTCATCTGGAAGAACATTATCACACGATTCGGAATTCCGAGAGCCATCGTCACCGATAATGGAGCTCAGTTTAACAACGCCAAGTTCAAGGCCTATTGTCAGTCATACGGGATACAGTTAAGGTTCAGCTCGGTTGTGCACCCCCAAACCAATGGTCAAGCCAAAATAATGAATCGGGCGATCCTAGAGGGCCTCAAAAAGAGAGTCACGGGAGCGCACGGAGCTTGGGCGGACGAGCTCCCTAGCGTCCTATGGGCGATGCGGACGACTCCAAAGGTTGCCTCGGGAGAGTCTCCATTTAGCCTCATGTTTGGAACCGAAGCAGTCCTTCCTCCGGATATGGTGTTCCCGACCTTGCGCACCTCCGACTACAAACAGGTAGACTCCGAGGAAGGTCTGCGAGCGAACCTGGATCTCCTTGAAGAAAGAAGAGCTGTGACACACCTTCGCACCTTGGCGTACAAGAAGGCTGTGGCTCGGATATACAACCGCAAGGTTTGCTCGCTGTCGCTCAAGGTCAGGGACCTCGTCCTTCGAAAGACCGAGATAAGCAACCCAACCCAAGCAAGGGGAAAACTTGCACCCAACTAGGAAGGCCCCTATCGGGTATACGACGTAGTCTGGGAAGGGACTTATCAACTCGAAACGATGGAAGGAAACCCTCTGCCCAGGACATGGAATGCAGCAAATCTAAGGAAATTCTACCCGTAAGAGAAGCAAGGCAAGTTCTTAAAACATATGCGCATATAGAACCAGGAAAGACGGCCAAATCCAAAACTCAGATTTTCTTATTAAAGAAAAAAGTACATGTGGCGATCGAGCAAAACAATCTCGAGGGCCAACCCCACCAAAATCGAGAAAAGCAAATACAGGTCAGCTCGGAGGTGGAGTCTCAGGCCCGTCGTCGAAGGGGACGCTCGCCTGCATGTTCATAGATTAATCCGTAGGGTGGTCGGCGAAAGGGTCCGGCTCTAATACCAGTTCCGAATGCTCGGCCTGAGTGCGAGCACAAGCCACTCGGTACCCGAACTCGTACGTCACCCGTCCCAACCTCACCAACCCGTGCTCAAAGTCAGCGGACGACTTGTACTCTGTGAGTGCCTCCTTTATTCTCTTGGGCAGCGCCTGTTGCTCCTCCTTCAGAACCTCTTCGGCAGCCCAAGCTATGGATCTAGCGGTCTCGACATCATGCGAAAGCGTCTGCAGCTCATCGTCCAAGGTGTGGATGCGAGCTTGGCTCTCCTCCAGCTCGGCCTTCAAATGCGTCACCTCTGTGTCAAGAGCGGAGGCATGCTCCTCGACCGCAGCGACAGCTGCCGGGCCACCAAGAGTCTTCAACTCCTGGATCTCCAACTGTTGGGAGGCATGAGTAGCCGACTAGCGCTCGATCACCCGGCCGGCGTCGAGAGCCCGATCAATCAGCGCCATGGTATAATGGTGGCCCTGTATAGAGAGCAGTGTCAGCCCCTATGCAAGGTAAGGTTATAGAAAACCGATCACTCACCCAAACGAATGACTTGGTCGTCCGGTCCACCAGCGCTTCCGTAGGGGTGCAGTAAAGTTCTTTCGCCATGGTCGGGTGCAGTGCCCCCCGGAGGAACTCCCGAGCGGTCGGGCCGTCGCCCCAGAGGCGACTGTTGGTCTTGAGAGACGGCCACCGAGGGGTGTAAGCTGCTCCCGGCTCCCCAGCTGGGAGGTCGGCCATTACCAGGGCCTCAAAATCTCCGCCTTCGGTCCGAGCCCAGGCACGTCACAGCTAGCGCATCGATGCCGGACGCACAGGCGCCCTCCGGAAGGAATCACCGCCCGATGTCCCGGGCATCCCTTTTCCTTGTGCGCGCTCCACGCCACTGCCTTGAGGAACGACCTCGGGCAACCCCAGCACGGTGCCCCCACAAGCGGTTGACCCCGCGGGCTCCTTCTGGGCCAAGACCTTTCTCCTCTTCGAAGGGCAGCTCGCCTCCGGTGACCCAGACGGCCTCTTCGGTGAACCCTTCTGCGAGGCGCCCCCCGCTCCAGAGCTACCGCCACCCCGAGTCGATGGCGCTGCAGTTCTACCACAAGGCGCCCCCTTCACCCGCTGAAGGTCCACCATCTCTGTAAGTAGACAATAAATTGGTCAGGTGTCTCGGGGCGGGAGGTCGACCTATAACACACCAGTGGCCATACCCCGAGCAGTCGGACTCAGCCCTGCTTTAACCAGCCATTCCTCGGTCATCGCCCCGATTGCCCAAGAGGTAGACAAGACACCCCTCAGCCGATCTACGCCCGTTGCTTCTTCGACAGAAAGCAACGAGGGAGTGTTTCGATAGTTCGAGAGGACCTCCCAGTACTAAAGCCCCACCCCCGACTACAACTGATGAAAAAGAAGTGGTTCTTCCTGTTAGGATCGGAGCGGCACTAAGAGGGGGGGTGAATTAGTGCAGCGGATTAAAACTTCGATTTTAATCAAATCTTTCGTACGTTAAGAACGAAACTTGAGAAATTTAACTTGAAGGCGTATTCTTAAAAATGCGCAGCAAGAGTAATAAGGAACTAAAGCTGTAAGAAGATTTGCAGTAATGTAAATGACAATAATAAAAAGCAAACCAGAGATTACGCCGATTTTTAGAGTGGTTCGATCAAATGACCTACTCCACTTGCGAGGCCCCTCTTCGATGAGGCTCCCACCTTCCACTAGCAAGTCTCTTGAAAATGGAAGGGTAAACACCCCTCTTACAATCTTTTACAAGCAGCTCAACCTCTTACAAATTTCCAATAGAAAGGAAGGAGGAGAACTCTCTAGCAAATTGAAAACAAGGCTTGCTAAGACTTTCTAAGACTTTTCTCTCAATCAAAATGCTTCTCAAAAGTTGTAACCTCAGCTGAGATTTGAGGGGTATTTATAGGCCTCAAGAGGAATCAAATTTTGGAGCCCAAAATTTGAATTCTCTTAGGGTTCCCAGTGCTGGCGGTTCCACCGCCCAGCCAGGCGGTGCCACCGCCCAGCGCTCGGGTGCTGGACGGTGCAACCGCCCAGCCAAGGAGGTGTCACCGCCCAGCCAGGCGGTTCCACCGCCTGGCTTTCCGATTCATTGGTTTGGCTTATTTTTCGCCCAAACCAAATTTGACTTTGGGCCCAGTTGGCCCCTAACCAGGATATAGGATTATCTCTTAATCCTAATCCTAATTACAGGTGAACTACATAACATAAAAAAAAACATCCTAAGCAAATTTTCAACCGCGAACGTCGAGTCTTGTTCCGGCGAGCTTTCCGACGAACTTCTTCCGACGGACTCCCTGCAAGCTCCCAATCTTTGTGATGACTTTAACGAGTAGCCGAGCCTTCTCGGTGATCTCCGCGAGCCTCCGACGATTTCTTCGGCGAACTTCCGACATGTTCCCGATTTCTTCTCGGATGGTTCCGGCAGCATCTCCGATGATTCTTCGGTCTCTTAAACGTCCATCGAGCTCGACTCCGGTATCCTTGCTTTATGTTTTCTGATTATCGTAGTAAATCCTGCATACTTAACTCAATAATATGGATTAGATCAATTAACCAACCAATTGATTATATCATCAAAATCCGAGATTCAACAATCTCCCCCTTTTTGATGATGACAATCAATTGATAACGGAGTTAAACATAACTCCCCCTATCTATATGCCATATTATGAGAAGATAAAAACAAACACTTGAATTCCATCCCATTGGATTCAAGCATAACCCGATAAGTTCTAATCGTGGAACTTTATCGTTATCCTTCTTAAACAATTAATGAGTACGAAACTTCGATGAAAATCATAAGTTAAATGATACGGGACGAGTTTCGCTACGATAGAAGATAATGATTTTCATGATATTAATCTTGTGATATACTCAAGAATTTGCAAGTCATATAAGACATTCATATCACACAAGTTTTTATAATTCATATTTAGCCATGCTATCGTTCTGGTGTAAGTCATCACTTCTCCCCCTTTGTCATCAACAAAAAGAGACAAGCTAGCTAATTGATGATCATAGAAAAAAGGTTTAGCATTTATCAAAGTTCTTCATTCAAATTTGCCAGAAATAGTTTATCCAAAAGACATCATCATCTATGCAGATTAAGACAGTAGTTATCTAAAGGAAAGATCAGTTATCGTACAATCGATGACAGTAACAGCAAACAGGACAGAATAAAAAGATACATCAATTTAATCCTTAGGAGGTAATCCACAGTGCTGATACATGATATCTAGTTTTTCATTCATATGTCGTAGTGTCTTCAAAATTTCAACTTGTTGATTCTGAATTTGTTCTTGCTGTGATTTGATCTGAGATAGCTCTGCCATAATGATATCTTCAGAGGAGGGAACAGGAGCTGAAGGTGCTGTTCCTAGGAGACTAGGAGGAGGAGATTCATTTCCCATAAGAATTGGTGTTTCGGGTTGTTCTATTGGTGTAGGAATTTGATCCGTCCTTCTAGGCTACCTAACCCATATGCCATTGCTAAAAGTGCACCTAAGTTTTTTTTGTAGCAGGTTTTTATTTATTATGTTATATCGATCATTTTGAATAGATTCTTCATCGGGTGGAATGCAAATGTCATAGGCATGAAGAATTCTAGTGATTAACCTCCCATATGGCAATATAGTATCCTTAGTCATAATTTCCTGCATGTGTTGGCGAATCAAGTACCCGAAACAATTAGGCTGACCGGTCATAATCCAATACATGGTTCCTATCTCTAATTGACTTACTTCGTCAAGATGAAATTGTTTGGGGAATATGATGCTCGTGATAATGTGATGAAGAATTTTGGAGTTGAAAGGCATTAAGTGTTCACAACTCTTGGGTAGGAAGTCAAGGTTTGGATTTGCAAAAATTATTTTCACGGCGTCGGAATAGGTTGCTCCTATTTTTTTGACGTCCCATTTACCTTTAAAATAGCATCCCCTATCTTGTTCAGTTATGCCAATAATCTCACAAATGGTGCTGTCAAAAATTCTAATGGGTGTCCCTAGAATGTAAGTGCTTAGGCTATCATTGTCTTCATATAGGTTGGTATAGAACAATCTCACTAACCGTGGATAGATTGGTTCATCTATTTGTAGTAGAGGTAGAGCTTCTAGTTGAGCAAACCACTTAATGGGATCTAAGTCCTCTAGTTCATCCAAATCAATGTATTTTCCCTTATGGACACATCGTGTTTCAAATTTTGGAAAGCTAAGGGCTACCTTTTTTGATCTAAAAAGGTCATGGTTATATGAATCTCCTTCAATCCTTATTCCTTTTGATCTCTTTGGAGCCATTTTCTAGACAAGATGATGATACCAATTGTTAAAAATAACAAGAGAAAGAAAAAAGAAAGGAGGGATTTCAAGAGTTACCTTGTGGAGATTATGTTGAGAGATGGAAAGCTTGGACCACCAAGAATCCTTCTCCAATGTTTCTAAGGGTTAGAATGAGGGTTAGAGGGAATGAGAGAGGGTTTTGGAGAAGTTTCTCTTCGGGTTTGGGGCGGTGTCACCGCCGGCCCTAACCCCTCGGGTTAAAAGGATGACTCGGTCGGTGTCACCGCCAAACTGGTCGGTGTCACCGCCTGGCGCCCGAGCGCCAATCGGTGCAACCGCCGAATCTGGCGGTGCCACCGCTGGCATCACGCGGAGGAAGGAAAAAGAGAAAAAAAAAAAAATTTTCTTCCTTCCTTTTGTTTAGCTTCTTCCCTCAAGATCATAATTTATACTTTAATGGATCATTTTGAATTGAAGAAGAAGGAAGAATTCAAATTTATAAACGAATAGGAAAAGAACGAGTCCTTTTTGTGAAGTTCATTTTAGAGACAATTTAGCATGCCTAATTCCCTTCGGATGAATTCAAATTGATCTTCATTCAAAGCTTTTGTAAATATATCTGCTAATTGATGCTTTGTGTCAATGAATTCTAGAACAACATCATTGTTAAGAACATGATTGCGTATGAAATGATGCCTAACGTCGATGTGCTTAGTTCTAGAATGCTGAATTGGATTTTTAGTAAGACATATGGCACTAGTATTATCACATTTTATGGGAATATTTTTAAAGTGAATTCCATAGTCTTCTAATGTGTTTTTCATCCAAACAACTTGTGCACAGCATGCACTCGCAGCAATGTATTCGGCTTCCGCCGTAGATAGTGCTACTGAATTTTGTTTCTTGGAAGTCCAAGAAACAAGTGCATGTCCTAAAAATTGGCATGTTCCGGATGTACTTTTTCTATCTATTCTACATCCGCCAAAATCGGCATCCGCATAGGCTATTAAATCAAAATTTTCAGATTTTGGATACCATAATCCTAAATTCGGAGTTGCTTTAAGATACCTAAATATTCTTTTAACACTTTTAAGATGAGATAATTTAGGATTAGATTGAAACCTAGCGCAAAGTCCTACACTAAACATAATATCCGGTCTAGTCGCAGTGAGGTAGAGTAGACTACCTATCATTCCCCTATATGTTTTTTGATCGAAACTTTCACCAATTTCATCCATATCTAACTTAGTCGCAGTACTCATAGGGGTGTTTATTGCTTTTGAATTATCCATGTTAAATCATTTTAACAATTCTAATGTATATTTGGATTGGTTAAGAAATATACCATCACTAAGTTGTTTGATTTGTAATCCCAAAAAGAAAGTTAATTCACCCATTAAACTCATTTCAAATTCAAGACTCATATATTTGGCAAATGATTCACATAGTGATTCATCCGAAGAGCCAAACACAATATCGTCAACATAAATTTGCACAATAAGAAAATTATTTTCAAAATGTTTAATAAACAATGTAGTATCAACCTTGCCTTTGGTAAAATTATTTAAAATAAGAAAGGAACTAAGCCTTTCATACCAAGCTCTAGGAGCTTGTTTTAAGCCATAGAGAGCTTTAGTCAATTTGAATACATGATTAGGAAGAAGAGAATTTTCAAATCCGGGAGGTTGTTCGACAAATACTTCTTCGGAAATAAAACCATTCAAGAAGGCACTTTTAACATCCATTTGAAATAGTTTAAAATTATTACTACTAGCATAGGCAAGGAGCATCCTTATGGCTTCTAATCGAGCCACGGGAGCGAAGGTTTCTTCGTAATCGATACCTTCTTCTTGGTTGAAACCTTTGGCCACTAATCTAGCCTTGTTTCTAACCACGATACCATTTTCGTCTTGCTTGTTTCTAAAGACCCGCTTAGTACCTATGACTAAGTGGTCACTTGGTCTAGGAACAAGCTTCCATACCTCATTCCTCTCAAATTGGTTCAATTCTTCTTGCATTGCAATGATCCAAAAATCATCTTTTAAGGCTTCGTCAATGCATTTAGGTTCAATTTGAGAAAGGAAAGCGGCGTTAGCACAGAAATTTTTGAAAGAAGAACGAGTTTGAACCCCTTTTGATGTATCTCCTATAATTTGCTCTTTTGGATGAGCATCTACATACTTCCATTCTTTTGGTAAAGAAATTTCGGAAGAAGATGCATTCAAATGGCTATTTTGAGGAGAGGGTTCATTTAAATTCAAATTATCAAAACCAAGATCATCATCAAAATCATTTTTCTTTAAATCGGAAATTTCATTAAAAACTACATGAATAGACTCTTCAATTACTAAAGTTCTTTTATTAAAAACCCGAAAAGCTTTAGAAACGGAAGAGTAACCAAGAAAGATGCCTTCATCGGATTTAGCATCAAATTTTCCTAAAGCATCCTTTTCATTTAAAATAAAGCATTTACAACCAAAAACTTTAAAATAGGAGATGTTTGGTTTTTTGTTATTCCATAATTCATAGGGAGTTTTGGATAAGGATGGTCTTATTAGGACTCTATTCATGATGTAGCAAGCCGTATTTACGGCTTCGGCCCAAAAGTACTTAGGTAAACTTTGTTCATTCAACATAGTTCTTGCCATTTCTTGTAGGTTTCTATTTTTCCTTTCAACTACTCCATTTTGTTGAGGATTTCTTGGAGTTGAGAAGTTGTGATTGTACCCATTACTTTCGCAAAAATTTTGAAAGTCACGGTTTTGGAATTCACCACCGTGATCACTCCGAATTGATGAAATCATGAAGCCTTTTTCGTTTTGAGTGAGTTTACAAAATTTAGAGAAACACTTGAAGCAATCACTTTTATGAGCTAAGAAATAGGTCCAAGTGTATCTAGAATAGTCATCCACAATCACAAAAGCATATTTGCTTCCACCTAGACTTATTGTATCAATTGGTCCAAATAAGTCCAAATGGATCAATTGTAATGGTCTAGTAGTGCTAATTTGATTTTTTGGTTTGAAGCTTGTTTTTATTTGTTTGCCTAGTTGACATGCATCGCATACTTTGTCCTTAATAAACTTTAAATTTGGAATTCCTCGTACTAATTCTTGAGATGAGATCTTAGATATTGTTTTCATGCTTGCATGGCCTAATCTCCTATGCCAAAGCCAAGCATCATCATTTACGACGAAGAAGCATATTTCATTACTTAGTTCATCAAGATTGATGGTATAGACATTATTTTGTTTTAAAGTAATCATAGTCATGTTATGATTTGGTTTTTCAATAATGCACATATTTGATTCAAATCTAACGATGTAACCTTTATCGCATAGTTGACTAATACTCAAGAGATTATGTTTCAATCCATCAACTAGTAAGACATCATCAATGGAAAAATTAAATTTGTTACCAATAGTTCCCTTGCCAATGATTTTGCCCTTGTTGTTGTCTCCGAAGGTAACGTACCCTTCTTCTTTGCTAGTGAGCATAGAGAAATGAGATGGATCTCCAGTCATATGTCTTGAGCATCCACTATCGAGATACCATCTCTTGCTCCTAGCTTGTGGGTTTGTCTACAAAAGAGGATGATTTTTAGATACCCATTTGATTTTGGGTGCCTCAAAAATTGACCCACTAACTTTGTTATTTATGATTGAATTCTTTATAGTTCCTTTAGGAACCCATATTAATTTTTGTGAACTAATCTTCCTAAATGGGCATTTGTAGGCAATATGTCCGGATTTGCAACAAAAGTTGCATTTCATATAAGAGGAAACATGTAATGTAGGTCCTTTTATGAAAGTGGTAGGATTTTGATGTAATCCTTTTACAAATCCAATTCCATTTCTATTTGCGATGTGACCCTTGTGTGCAAGGATCATATCTAATCCTTTGCTACCAACCTTAAACTTGTTTAAGGTTTCCTTAAGAAGCAAGTTTTCACTTTTTATTGCTTCTAAGTGCTCACACTTAGAGCATGGAGGAGTTTGAAGACTATCAAACCTATCTTGTAGCAAAGCATGCTCTTTCTTTAAGATACTTAACTTCTTGCTAACAGTTCTACATTCATCAAATAATTCATGAAAAGCGATAGACAGTTCTTCAAAAGATAAATCTTCATTAAATAAATCGCATACCTCTTCTTCTAATGCCATTAGTGCGTAATGAGCAACTTGCTCGGTGTTGGACTCCTCTTCTTCGGATGCGCTTGAATCATCCCACGTTGCCTTGAATGCCTTTTTCTTTGATGTTCTCTTTTTGGCTTGAGGACAATCGTTCTTATAGTGGCCCGGTTTTTTGCATTCATAGCAAATCACTTGGTCCTTCTTTTGTTCAAATTTATTTTTTGTATTATTTTTAAATCTGTTCTTTCTTAAATATTTTTTAAATTTTTGAGTCAAAAGTGCAATGTCATTATCACTGTCCTCATCACTTGATGTTCCTTTCAAGTGGTCTTCTTGTGATTTGAGTGCCATATCCTTCCTGTTCTTTGGAAGGGGGTTCTCGAGCTCGTCATGAGCTTGACATGTCATTTCGTAGGTCATTAGAGACCCAATGAGTTCTTCAAGAGGGAATGCTTTAAGGTCTTTGGCCTCTTGAATGGCCGTAACTTTTGGATCCCAACTTTTAGGGAGGGATCTTAAGATTTTAGTTACTAGTTCAAAGTTAGTAAAATCTTTACCAAGAGCTTTGAGTCCATTGATGACATCCGTAAACCGGGTGTACATGTCTCCGATGGACTCACTTGGTTTCATTCGGAAAAGTTCGTAAGAGTGCACAAGGATGTTGATTTTGGACTCTTTCACTCGGCTAGTGCCTTCATGAGTGACCTCAAGAGTTCTCCAAATATCAAAAGCCGAATCACACATTGAAACACGATTAAATTCGTTTTTGTCTAGTGCACAAAACAAGGCATTCATAGCCTTTGCATTTAAAGCAAAAACCTTCTTCTCCGATTCATCCCATTCGCTCATCGGAAGAGAAGATTTTTGAAATCCATTCTCGACAATAGACCAAAGCTCAAAGTCCATAGAAATGAGGAAGATTCTCATGCGAGTCTTCCAATATGTGTAATCCGACCCATTAAACAAGGGTGGTCGTGCAATAGAATGGCCCTCTTGCATGCCGGAGTAAGTCATCTCTCTTGGGTATTAAACCAAATATGAGAGATATCCTTGCTCTGATACCACTTGTTAGGATCGGAGCGGCACTAAGAGGGGGGGGTGAATTAGTGCAGCGGATTAAAACTTCGATTTTAATCAAATCTTTCGTACGTTAAGAACGAAACTTGAGAAATTTAACTTGAAGGCGTATTCTTAAAAATGCGCAGCAAGAGTAATAAGGAACTAAAGCTGTAAGAAGATTTGCAGTAATGTAAATGACAATAATAAAAAGCAAACCAGAGATTACGCCGATTTTTAGAGTGGTTCGGTCAAATGACCTACTCCACTTGCGAGGCCCCTCTTCGATGAGGCTCCCACCTTCCACTAGCAAGTCTCTTGAAAATGGAAGGGTAAACACCCCTCTTACAACCTTTTACAAGCAGCTCAACCTCTTACAAATTTCCAATAGAAAGGAAGGAGGAGAACTCTCTAGCAAATTGAAAACAAGGCTTGCTAAGACTTTCTAAGACTTTTCTCTCAATCAAAATGCTTCTCAAAAGTTGTAACCTCAGCTGAGATTTGAGGGGTATTTATAGGCCTCAAGAGGAATCAAATTTTGGAGCCCAAAATTTAAATTCTCTTAGGGTTCCCAGTGCTGGCGGTTCCACCGCCCAGCCAGGCGGTGCCACCGCCCAGCGCTCGGGTGCTGGACGGTGCAACCGCCCAGCCAAGGAGGTGTCACCGCCCAGCACTCGGGTGCTGGGCGGTTTCACCGCCCAGCCAGGCGGTTCCACCGCCTGGCTTTCCGATTCATTGGTTTGGCTTATTTTTCGCCCAAACCAAATTTGACTTTGGGCCCAGTTGGCCCCTAACCAGGATATAGGATTATCTCTTAATCCTAATCCTAATTACAGGTGAACTACATAACATTAAAAAAAACATCCTAAGCAAATTTTCAACCGCGAACGTCGAGTCTTGTTCCGGCGAGCTTTCCGACGAACTTCTTCCGACGGACTCCCTGCAAGCTCCCAATCTTTGTGATGACTTTAACGAGTAGCCGAGCCTTCTCGGTGATCTCCGCGAGCCTCCGACGATTTCTTCGGCGAACTTCCGACATGTTCCCGATTTCTTCTCGGATGGTTCCGGCAGCATCTCCGATGATTCTTCGGTCTCTTAAACGTCCATCGAGCTCGACTCCGGTATCCTTGCTTTATGTTTTCTGATTATCGTAGTAAATCCTGCATACTTAACTCAATAATATGGATTAGATCAATTAACCAACCAATTGATTATATCATCAAAATCCGAGATTCAACACTTCCAACCTTTGTTGTTGGAAGGAGCACCACTAATCTTAAAGCCACTGCGGGCGGTTAGGTAATATCCACCTCGGCATTTACATAAACGAAAACAGGCCAAGAAGAGAGCCCTGGTCGGCTCGATTCCAGCCCCCCGACATTCTCCGATAAAGACCACAAGATAGCGCCAAGAGTTTGGCGCCATCTGAGACGGTGATATGCCTCATTTCCGGAGACATTCGCCGATGATAGGATGCAGCGGGAACCGTAGTCCCGCCTCGAGTGCCCCCACGGTCAGGCTGAACCCATCAGGAAACTGATCGTACGGTCGCTGACCCGGCCGAGGAGCGTGAATGATATAGCACTCCGGGATGCGATAATGATCTCAGAGTACCTTTAGAAGGTCCTCGGTTACCACCGAGTCCACATCATGCCACGACTTAAGGGTCGCAAGCGCGGCAGAGCACCCTGCGGCCTCTGGCAAAGCACCATCGGAGGACACTCCGACCACCCGTACTTCTCCGGAGGAAGATGAAGAAGAAGATGAAGGAGAAGAAGAGGACGGAGACATCTCAACCTTAGGGTTGGAAGCAAGAAGCCGAGGCGCAAGTTGAGGGAACGAAGAAGAAGTGGTCACAAGGGCTCTGGAGGAAGCTTATAAAGAACAAGTCGCACAGCTGCAGGCCGACGGTTGGGCTCTCCAAGGAGAAAAGCGGTTGCAAACATTTAAAACCCATCATGATCCCCTGGATTCGCCAAGATCCGCCGGCTTGGGAATCCCCGTTAGAGACGTCTTGTCATCCAGATCTCCCGCCAGAGGCATCGAATCGTCCTAGATCTCCCGCCAAAGGTCGGGCGAAACCAGGAGTCTCCCACCAGACACAACCCACGAGGTTCGGCTCATGCCCGGGTCACTACAGATCGCTCTTGACTTGCGACCCGTCGGCACCAAAACCTGAGCTCGAGCATAGTCACTCGACCCACAAGGTTCAGCTCATGCCCGGGTCGCTACAGATCGCTCTCGACTTGTGACCCGTTGGCACCAAAACCTGAGCCCGAGCATAGTCGCTCGACCCACAAGGTTCAGTTCGCGCCCGGGTCGCTACAAATCGCTCTCGACTTGCGACCCGTCGGCACCAAAACCTGAGCCCGAGCATAGTCGCTTGGCCCACAAGGTTCAGCTCATGCCCGGGTCGCTACAGATCGCTCTCGACTTGCGACCCGTCGGCACCAAAACCTGAGCCCGAGCATAGTCGCTCGGCCCACAAGGTTCAGTTCGCGCCCGGGTCGCTACAGATCGCTCTCGACTTGCGACCTGTCGGCACCAAAACCTGAGCCCGAGCATAGTCGCTCGGCCCACAAGGTTCAGCTCGTGCCCGGGTCTCTACATATCGCTCTCGACTTACGACCCGTCGGCACCAAAACCTGAGCCCGAGCATAGTCGCTCGGCCCACAAGGTTCAGCTCGCGCCCGGGTCGCTACAGATCGCTCTCGACGTGCGACCCGTCGGCACCAAAACCTGAGCTCGAGCATAGTCACTCGGACCGCAAGGTTCAGCTCATGCCCGAGTCGCTACAGATCGCTCTCGACTTGTGACCCGTCGGCACCAAAACCTGAGCCAGCATAGTCGCTCGGCCCACAAGGTTCAGTTCGCGCCCGGGTCGCTACAAATCACTCTCGACTTGCGACCCGTCGGCACCAAAACCTGAGCTCGAGCATAGTCGCTCGGCCCACAAGGTTCAACTCATGCCCGGGTCGCTACAGATCGCTCTCGACTTGCGACCCGTCGGCACCAAAACCCGAGCCCGAGCATAGTCGCTCGGCCCACAAGGTTCAGTTCGCGCCCGGGTCGCTACAGATCGCTCTCGACTTGCTACCCGTCGGCACCAAAACCTGAGCTCGAGCATAGTCGCTCGGCCCACAAGGTTCAGCTCGTGCCTGGGTTGCTACATATCGCTCTCGACTTACGACCCGTCGGCACCAAAACCTGAGCCCGAGCATAGTCGCTCGGCCCACAAGGTTCAGCTCGCGCCCGGGTCGCTACAGATCGCTCTCGACGTGCGACCCGTCGGCACCAAAACCTGAGCACGAGCATAGGTGCTCGGCCCACAAGGTTCAGCTCGTGCCCGGGTCACTACAAATCGCTCTCAACTTGTGACCCGTCGGCACCAAAACTTGAGCCCGAGCATAGTTGCTCGGCCCATAAGGTTCAGTTCATGCCCGGGTCGCTACAGATCGATCTCGACTTGCAACCCGTCTGTCACGGACTTAGCTGGTTTTGCCTAAGTCGTGCGGCACCCTCGCGCGTCCGTCCGCAAAGGTCAGCCTCCCCGAAGCCTCCCATTGTCCCTTAGGACCAACAAAAGAGAGAACGGGTTAAAGAGAACGCCTCAATCGGGATCCACAAGCAAACATGTCCGAAAAACACTTCATAGACAATGCAAATTACAAACAGACTTTACAAGCTCTGAACAGTTGCACAACAAAGGGTAAAATGGGAGGCTTCGGGGAGGCTGACCTTTGCGGACGGACGCGCGAGGGTGCCGCACGACTTAGGCAAAACCAGCTAAGTCCGTGACAGATGGTATCAGAGCGGGACAAGCACTCATAGAAACACTTAGCATGCAAACGTGGGGGACCTAGCGGGGCTGCATTGAGGGCAGTCAGCACACGCGCGACCGTTTGAGGGAAAACGGGCATGGAGATGTAGGGAAAAGAGTCGCTTAGAGGAGCGGGCATCTGACATTGGCATTCAGAGGAATGGCCAACCCTTCGTGCAAGAGGCACCACGAGAACAGGCAAGCTTGGAAGAATGCGGAGCGCACAAAGGTTGGGATGGCTGAGTTTGAGCTACGGCTCAACGTTGACAACTATACTTGATGGTGCTCAAGGCAAGCGAGGCGCTTGGCAAAGGATGAGACCATGCAAAGTGGAAGGAGTTGCTCAGCGACCGAAAGAGTTGTGCAAAGCTCACAGAGGTGAGGGGAATTGCTAACTCGAAGAATTCGGTACTCATGCATGGGCTTGTATGCGGACGATGGAATGTTCGTGGCCATCCCAAGGTGACCGAAACTCGGCGCCAAGGAGCATTGAAACTTTCTCTTCGGCATGCGAAGGATACGTCCGGAGTAGGCTGAAGTGTGCAACGAGTTCAGCATGTTGCTAGGCCTTGAGGGGTGCAGCAGTGGCTGTATTGACGTGGAGTCGCAATCTAGCAAGTGTGTTTGCAGGAGGCAGAATAGTGCACAGTTTGTTCAGCAGATCGGAGTAGTCCAAGGGGATGGTGGTCTCCGAAACGAAGAGAGATGTTGCTCCAACGGGACAGTTATCCAGGAGGGATAAGTCTCGGCTCTCCAGAGGGAGAATCATGTGAGACGGACTTCACATGTGGAGGAGGAGTGCCTCAACAAACAACAACTCCACGAAGCTCGATGGACTGAGCAAGCGGCGAGGAGTCGTTGCATGATCTCGCTCGAGAGAATGCATTGGTGGATGCATTGCGAGATCAAGTGGGGGAGCAACACAAACGAAGGCACACTTAGAGTCGATATGGAGATCGGACTCAAGGGAGGGCTGACCCGTGGAATGGTAGGCACGAGGGCCACCATCGACTCAATGCAAAAACGAGGAGCGAAGCGACTTGGGTGTAACTTGGCGAAGTACCCAAGCCGCGTGAAGGGAGCCAGCATAGGAGGTGGAACATGGAGCAGAGGCACAGTGCTTTCCTTAGACGGAGGTCAAGGACATGGACTCTTGCAGAGGCAAGAGTGATCATGTTGTTCCATGAGCCATTCATTCTGTCGGAGCGGACTCATCTTGCATGGTGCCAAAGACGAAGGGAGCTTCTGGGCACATGCACCTTACCTCGGAGGAGCATTTGATGGAGGAACTAAGGCGACTCAATTTGCAGAGGCGAAGTTGGGTTCAGGAGGCCTTAGCACGGGGCAAGAGGACGCAGAGGCGGGTACTCTTGAAGAATATGCCACAGTGTTGCCATTCAAGTTGCTATGAAGGGAGCTGTGCGCAGCGGAGATTGTGCTGGTAGGGGCAGAGGCCCAGGATCCAGACAATAGTGCACAAATTGTAGCGAAGTCGGGGGACTTCAGGAGCTACTAGGCGACGGACTGTCCTAGAGCGGTGCTTCATCTAAGTGTGGCCCAAGAGTGGGTGGATGAAGGTCGATTGCCAAAGGAGAGAACAAAATCGAAGGTGGAAGAGACCCTGCGATGTATTGGCAGAGGCCACACATGAAGGGTTCACAATTCGAGTTCACCCCACAGGGATCAGAATGCAATGGAGATGTCACCAGGAGGCGACATGGTGCAGCGGATCATGGTGGAACAGTTCGTGGCAATGCGACACACACGACAGAGACCCGTGAGGGACTAGATTATATGGAGGTATGATCGGGAGCTACTGGAAGCTCCGCTTCGGTGAACAACACGACGGCAAGAAGGGCTATGGATTCAAGAAGTGAAGGCCATAGTACCGCAGAGGCGGGTCTTCCGGGCATGCACCAAATTTTGCATCGGATGAAAACCTTGGTCATCAGCATATGGGGGCTGTGTTCCACCAAGGGAAAAGTTCGAATGCAAGTACCAGTGAGTCCCATGGGTGGGACTTGATCATGCAGAGGTATGATCGAAGCAGTTGGAGAGTTGGACTGCTCCAGAGCCTATATTCGCTTAAGGGAGCCCGGCAAGTCAGAGGACAAGGCCGAGTAAGCGAACGTTGCTACCAAGGAAGCTAAGGAGAACAGAATCGGTGCAAACCCTACAATGCGATGGCAGAAGCCATGCATGGGAGTGCAGTCTGTCTTTCCATCGACCAGAAGAAGTCTGCTTGGAGAACACAAAGGTGTTGAAGCAGGGGGTCGAAAGGGGCGAGGAAGCGACGACGAGTCCAGAGGGACTTAGCTACCCAAAATCAAGCATCAGTCAGAATGGAGGTGGACTCAGAGGAGTGCCACAGAGACATTTCTACTGATCGTGAAGAAAAGGGATGCAGATGCGAGGCGACGGATAGTAGGGCCATGGGCATGGCAGCGCCATGGTACCGCAGAGGCGGGACTTCCGTGCAAGTCATTGATCCCTTGCTCTCATGGAGGGAGAGCGCTTAGTCGTGAAAGGGGCCGAGGAGGTGGAGCATGCAGAGGCAATCTCTAAGTACCGAGACAAGGCTGAAGGGCAGAGGCCAAGAAACTTCGTAAGACCGGTGTCAACAAGTTTCTCATCAAGATAGCCGTAAGTGAAGGACTTCGGGTCATGCAAGAGTGCACGACCAAGGAACGAAGCAGGCAGTACGCGGTGCTGTACCTTTGCTACTCAGTGGAGTAGGCGACAGGGTTGATGGAGAAGACGGTACAATCCCAGAGGCGACCTCATCTATCAAAGAATTACTCCAAGTTGGGGTGAAAACTTCCTGCATTCCAGAAGTTCAATGGCATTGAGAAGGTGAATCACAGTAGCTAACTCAACGCAAGGAGTGCAAACACTTCAAGTGCTTCAAAAGTGTGAGCAAAGAGCAGGCGAAGGCCAGTAACCAGCTCGATGCATGAAGTACAACCTCGAGGAGGCGGGCGAAGTCAAGTAACATTTGCCTTCTCAACTCTTAAGAGAATGGGCGAAACCGAGTACCACAGTTCTCTTATCTATCCAGCAGAGGAGCTCTGCACAAGTTCAAAGACCCTTCGAAGATAAAGGAAGACAATAGTTGTCAAATCCTCACCAATGGTGATCAGTGCTACTGAGAGTAGATTGTCCGCTTCATTTCCCAACGAAATACCAATCGAAAGCGGAAGTGATGCGAACCTACTTGGATGTGACAACTAACTGAAAGAAGAGTCAATGAGCAGATTTTGTGGAGGAAGGACCCAAAACTTCAGAAGTTTGCGAGACGATGCTCGTTAAAGCTCCAACAAGCATCCACCCAGTTCAAGCAGCATGTGGAATCTTGAGAGACTGGCGCAGTAAGGATGGTCTTTTCCTTCATCTGGAAGATCCGCATGAATCAACAAGGATCAACACAACTCAGCCAACCCCACACCAGAGTCAGAGTCATTGGTGAGTTGCAGCAGCATGGCGGATCAAAGGTTCAACTACTCAAAAACAGCAGCGGAGAGCAGCTGGGAGCCAGGAGGCGCATTGCAGCTGGAGCGGAAGATTGAAGACTCAGCAAAGGCGGAGAGTTGCAGTGTTCACAAAGGCTTCGACGAGGACGTCGAAGGGATAAGTGGGGGAGAATGTAACGGACAAACTTCGAAACAAGATGTTCATGTAATGCTTATGTCTGTCCGTTGTCTTTTGGCATGTTCATGCCTTGTACAGCATGTATAGGGGCGGCCGAAGGCTCAATAGTCCCATTTTAGTTGGGTTGGTGGCCTCTTTAGGCTTGTAAATAAAGGTTGTGTCATGTGGACACGTTTGAGAGCTTTTCGGTCTGTAATGGACCATTTTACCCTTTGTTGTGCAACTGTTCAGAGCTTGTAAAGTCTGTTTGTAATTTGCATTGTCTATGAAGTGTTTTTCGGACATGTTTGCTTGTGGATCCCGATTGAGGCGTTCTCTTTAACCCGTTCTCTCTTTTGTTGGTCCTAAGGGACAATGGGAGGCTTCGGGGAGGCTGACCTTTGCGGACGGACGCGCGAGGGTGCCGCACGACTTAGGCAAAACCAGCTAAGTCCGTGACACGTCGGCACCAAAACCTGAGCCTGAGCATAGTCGCTCGGCCCACAAGGTTCAGCTCATGCCCGGGTTGCTACAGATCGCTCCCGACTTGCGACCCGTTAACCCCGAGCACAGCCACCGGATCGATCCAACACCCGATCAGCAGAATCAATCCCGCCCAGGGCGCGGGGTGCTGCCTCTCTAGATCATCTCACGACGAGTCAATCCAACCTAGGCATCACTCTGACACCGACATGCCTCCTGGCCCTCTGAGGACCCCGCGGCACGCCTTGGAGGGGAGGGAGAAGTGATATGACAAATTATGGACCCAAGGCACGTCACCACATCCCACACGTAAAGTCAGAATCCATACCAAAATATCACACGTCATGACATCCCACACGCCTCATTCCGATAAGTCCAGGACATCACCACCCTCGCATGCATGGTCAGAGCCCATGCGTGCTGAGACACTGTTCGACACACCCATCACCTCGAACCACGTACGATCCACCCTTATGCCATAATATAAGAACCCTTCGTGGATACCCACAGAAGGGGAATTTCGGGAGGGGAAAAACATTCAACTAAGAGGGGCCACGGCCGGGGATCACCCGACGAAGGCCTTTTTCTACAGGAAAGCGGCCACCCACGATTCACGGACACCCCAACCTCGAAAGCCGCCGACCGACGACCTCGTAGGCGAGCCATCGACTATTCAACCTCCAGGCTGAGGAACGTGACCAAGAACCCGACACCGAGGGCCGGTCGACATTTTGACGTCCAGTTCAACCGACGGGACACTCTTGACATCGACGCGTGGGCCAGACCGTGCTGATTAAGGAGCCACGGTACATCCGTTCACAAACGGTCGTAACCGCAACACTTATGAGTAGAGACAAAGGATATGATGGAGAAAGGAGCGTGGTGGGAAGAAGAAGATAACAAAACTATATTTGGTTCAAGTGAACGACATGCGAGTGATCGGGAGTTGAAAACTCCAACACATCAAATGAGAGAGAGAGAGAGAGAGAGAGAGAGAGAGAGAGAGAAAATATGAGAAGCTCAACACAAGACTGATGATTGACACTTCATGCATGAATTTGTCTGCAGAGTGGGTTAGTGGCAAATGTTGCGCGCAGATGATGCTATTTAGTTCTCTGTCGCATGACTGCATTCGACTTACGCACTAGCGTAAGATGTTATCATAATCATCAATAAGGCAAATGTTGCTTGCGGATGATGCTATTTAGTTTCCATCTTGTTTTAAATATTCAGAGTAATATGGAAAAATATTAATGAATGGAGTAAGATTTTCCCGATACATCAATAAGGCCTTATCTATGGATCCATTTTGTCAGTGATATATGTTTTAATCAATTTATCAGAAACCGAAAAACTTAAATTATTAGAAAAAACTCATATATATATATATATATATATATAATTTTAATTTTTTTTCTCACGTACAAAAGAGATTGGGCTTGACATGCATGTGGAAGTAAACCGAAGCGTATTGGATAAATGATTTAGTTAAATATTATATGAAATAAAAAAAATAAATACAGGTTTTGAATACATGATTGGTTTTAGTACCATGATAAAACTTTGAATTAGGAATAAGATAATTCTATCATATGACTAGTATTTCATCAAGCTTAAGTTCTTAGGAAAAGATCCCACATATATATAATGTGTGGAAGTCAAATACTCAAAAATTATAATAAAATATTGTTGATTAAAAGGTGTCTAGTGACACGAGTTAATGGATTTGTTAGTTATGCCAAAAAAAAAAAAAGTTTGTTCTCCCAACAATCTTTTATTTTGCGTAGTTATTTGCTTAAATGAAGTTTAAATTCGAAATAGTAGAAGAGAGGAAATTTCTTTCTATGGAAACAGAAGGATGTCAAGCCATGCTTTTGCAAACTCTATAACATATTAAATTGATCTTTAGGCCTTGAAAAGATGCTCAGTAAGAAGCTGAGCTTTTTGTTGCTATGTGATGCAGCAAGGAAGCCGAGTTATGTCAGTACTGCTCAGGTCCTCTTTCTTTGTTTGTCAATGCCAACTTTCTTCGCTAGGAAAAAGTATTAACTTTTAGGAAAGGAGGAAAAAGAGATATTCTGATGTTTGAGTTAAGTGCAACTCATCATGTTTATCTTCCTTCGGACAATGATTTTAATTCATTTTCTGTAAGCATAAAAAAATTATAATATAGATTAAATTTAATATAAAATTATAAAATTAAATAATAATATATCAAAAATAGAATGTGTGTCTTTCGGTATCATTTATAATATTTTTGTTTAATTCATTAAATATAATTTATAGTTTTGATGCATGATTTTGTTTATTATGTAAGAAATTATCTATCGTTTTTCTAGTGTATAAGTTTTATGATGAATCGATATATTATCATTTTTTATTGAATTATTGATATTTATTTATATTTTATGAATATTAAAGATTATTTTTATGATTTTATTTTATATTATTGATATATTTTATTTTATATTTATTTTCAGAGTATTCTACTACTTTGTAATAGATTTGAAGCTTGGGTTAAATAGATTTATGACCCTACGAAGAAGATATGATCAATTTTTTTAATTAATAAAAATATTTAATATTGTAAAGATAAGGATTTGAATTCTAAAAAATAAAAGAGGAAGTTTATTATGTAAATTATGGATAATAAAATTTTGATTTATTATTTTTTTATAAATCTGGACGTGACATTTTTTTTACCGTGTTCCACGCGATACATAATTTTGTTGATCTTTTAAGTTTCTAACATAAAAGAGTTATTTGATCACATAAATTAAATAAAAAATTTAAAACACAAAGTACCTAAGCGAAATCCAAACACTGTTTGTGAAACCACAAATAATCACGAAGCTCTCACAATAATATAATTATCCTTTTTCTAAGCGAACTAAACTAGATGGAAACCACTTTCATGTGCTTGTGTAGCGAAGCATCAACCGATCGTTTGTATAAACTGTACATACGTGATTTATCATCATTAAATTTATAAGAATAAATATAATTGTTTTTTTTTTTTTTTTTTTTTGGCCACCATTTGGATACATCATACCCCATTTGAGAAAGAACAACTCGTCTAGATAGATGAGTGGATATTTTGTCAGATATGGAGATAGTTTTCGATAAAAAAACAAATTAGAAAAAACCTTAACGAAATGAAATTAAATATAGTTGAGTCCGTCGATCAAGGAGCCGACGCAGTGAACGCATCTGTACCGTCCCCGAAGGAACAACACTACCTGTGCACGTGATCCGCAACCCATTGCTTCTACCCTCACGGGGCCCACGAAGCAGGGTTACTCTTCCGAGTCACAAGCTTTGGTGGGATGACGGGTAACTCGCTGGCGGTGTAAAAATGTACTTATTTTATTAACCTGCTCCCAAGGGGCGCGAAGCCCCACCAGAGTAAAACCTACGCCGTGGGAAGAGCCACGGCTGCCGTTGACGTGTACGGTCGAGATGCAATGCCTTGCGGTGTAACACTTGATCGCCTGATCCCCTCTGCTCGCCACCCTCGTCGTTCCCCTAATCTCCCTTTTGGCCATTGGTTGCGCTCTCGTTCCTCCTCACCTTCTCGTGCTCGGTCGCCACAACCTTCTCACGGATTCCATCCGAAAGAGTGAGATTTACACCGATTGATCACACCTCGATTGGTCGCCCTCGCTGAGCGCTTCCAGACGATCTCTGATTCGCCGTAGAAGGTGGCCTTCAACCCCGGAATCGAATCCTAGAAAACCTCGATCAAAAACCTAACCTTAGGAGCGGTGAGATTACTCCATCCGTTCGGAAGAACTCCGCAGAGGCCGCCGGCCATATGCGCGTCCCTGGATCCAGTCGATTCTTCTTGAACCCCAGCGAGAAGGAAACCCTAGCTCGGATGGCGAGGGACCGCCCCCGCGGAGGCCGCGCGACGGAAGGGGAGGCGTCCGACGGCGACTCGTCGGAGTCGCTGGAGGAGATCTCTGCTGATGATTTCAAAAAGGACACGAGGACCGGGAGATCTGGGGTTTGGATGGGGTACCGCATGTCGAACAACTACGGACCCAGCCTCTACAGCTTTGCGTGGGCGCAGGCCGTGCAGAACAAGCCGCTGGGGTTGGATTTGATGCCAATGACGGGTGGTGATCTCGCCTCGAAGAATGACACTAGTGATAGGTCCGCGAAGGAGGAATCTTGTGATGTGATTGTAGAGGATATCAGTCAGGATGGCGATGATGGAATGGAGTTGGAGGAAGGGGAGTTGGAGGAAGGGGAGATTGAGCTTGGGATGGAGCCCGTGGCTGATGAAATGACAGAGGTTTCTTCTGATAAACTGGAGAATGAGCCAGAAAAGAAGGAAACTGATGGGGAGGAATCAGAAGATATGGGGGATTTTGACAGGCGTGTGAGCCTAATTCTGGAGGAGTTAGAGACCATAACCATCGATGAGGCATTGGCGTAAGTTTTTAGCATTTAAAGAACTTTAGAGAAGAAGGAACTGTAATGCCAAACTGCAGAGTTTGTTTTTGCAGTAATTAGAACCAGAAGCGAAATCAAAGATATTTAAATTTTCATCTAAAAGAAAGATCAATACATAAGTTTCGGAGATTTTCTGAAATCATTGCAGCTTTTGTGTATTGAAAGAACCATTTTAATGATGTTGGTTTTCTTCATACGTGTAGATCCTTCGAGGATGTATGTTTGCGATTGCGTAAGTCTTTTGAAGACTTGAAACCAATGTTTACAGGGATAGAGAGCTCAGACACAGTGCTAAATGCTCTTGTCCAACAGGCTTTTATGGGAATTCAAACAGCTTATTCTGTAAGAGCAATGAAAATTTTGACATTTGCTATTCAGCAGTAGTATTTTAAGTCTTTGTGGTTGATTCTTATTCTAAGTTTTCGAACACAGGTGCTTAATTCAGATACATTTCAGAGAAAGGAGCTGAATCAACAATTGTTGTTGAGGTCTGTTCTCTTTTCTTTTCTCCTATCAATCCTGGCTACCTGATATTATAAACTAAAGCTAGCTCTTTTCCATTTGTTGTAGGTTGCTGATTCACATAAAAAACCAGTATTCTGTTCTTTTAACATCTGAACAAGTAAAAGAGGTCCATAATTCATTCCATTTATCTTAGTTAAGTTATCATCAGTAGAATTTATGTAAAACTTCGAATTATTCTTTTTCTTTGGCAGATTGATACTCTAGTTAATTTATTAGTTTTTGAGGATCATAATAAAGAGAAAGAGCAGCATGGTGGGACTGGGAACAACAATTTGAATTTGTCTAAAGAACCTGGCATCTCTTCTGATGGTTTAGTTTCTTTGGGAAAACCATATTTGGCTCCAAAAGCAGTTAGTTTGCCAATGCTGGGGTTACCTATGCCCCCTAGGAATAGAGTGGAGTTTAGTCCATTGCTGGATCTTCATGCAGATTATGATGAAGATAGTCTTCCTTCTCCCACACGAGAGGCCATGCCACGATTTCCTGTACCAAAGCCCGTTGGTCATGCAATGGTGCCAGTTTTATCTTCTCAGTCAATAACTGCCAAAAGTGAAGAAGCTGAAGGTGCCACGTCACAATTATACGTAACTGATGCTCTTAAGGCTGTCTCATTTTACCAACAGAAATATGGAAAGAATTCCATTTTGTCAAATAACCGGCTTCCAAGCCCAACTCCCTCAGAGGAGGGTGACAAAGGTGATGAGTCTCTTGAAGAAGTATCCAGTTCTTCAGTTGCTGGTAATGCTAAAACTTTTTATACAGCAACACAACAGGTTTCCAAGTCCAGCAGCAATGCTACCCATACAAATAGCTCACCTGTGGATCATTGTCCTGTTAAGCTGGCTGAGCAAGTTCAGTCCAGAACTAAACCTGCTGTAAAGCCTGCATTAAAGAGGAGAGATCCAAGGCTTAGGTTCATGAATAATGAAGTCAGAGGCCCTTCAGAAGAAAGGAGTGGTATCAGATGTAATGCCCCAGATGATGGGTTTTTGGGAGGAACAATTAATGCTAGGAAGCACAAGATTGCTGACGAGTCTGCTGCTGTGGTGGACCAGACCACGAAAAGACAGAGAAATGGATCTATGAGCTCCAGAAATTTGCATGTAATATCAGGTAGCAGTGAGTGGCTAGAAGGTGATAGTATTATTCCTCAACCAAGTGAAAGGAGTCAAGTAAATGAAAATTTACATGTTGATATTAGAAAAGCAGGAACTGGAGAAGTTGGTTTTGATAAAGAACCCAATTCCAATGCTAATTTCAGCATGTTGAATGGACTTAAACCAAATTCTTCAAGTAATCCTGCTGGTCCTATTTCTTTGCCTTCATTGCTGAAGGCTGTAAACCCAACAATCCTTGTGCAACTACTTAAAATGGAACAACAGAGACTAGCAGCAGAGAATCAACAGAATGTTACTACCTCAACAAGTGATATAACAAATGTTTCAAGTGTCAGTGGATTACCTGGGGCAGTTTTTTCAGTAATTTCTACTCCAGTTAGGTCCAATGAACCTGGACAAAACCAACTAGGAATCTCTCAGGTTTCTCCACAATCAGCTTCCATGGTGAGGCCTAGCATTCAGTTGCTTGTTCCGTGACTTGTTTTCTGCACTTCTATTACTATGGTCCATATCTTTATTTGATTTACTTTTTTTCTTCGTTGTCTCATTTGTTCCTACTGTTAGCCAGTTGTAATTGCTGTATGAAGTCATTCATTTAATATTCTGATTGAATTATCTTTTATTGTGCACAAATATAACTTAATGATTTCTGAAATATGATAACATTCTTATGCTTTTTGCCACCTTAAGATTTTGTGTTTGCTTTGAGACTTTTGTATTTAAATTTTAATTTCGTCCTCAATGCTATTTGAATGACCATCAATCATGATGTTTTGTTATATATTTACAGAGCTCTCAAAATGACTTGGGGAGGATTCGCATGAAACCTCGTGATCCCCGCCGTATTTTGCATAATAATATTGTTCAGAAGAATGAGGTTGTTGCGTCTGAACAGAACAATATAAATGGAGCCACTGCTGGTCCTCAGGGCACCATGGGACATTTAACTGCCAGGGAGGCAGGAGAGCAGGCACAGTCCAACATTTTGCCTACTCAATTTAGTCCCCCACCTGATAGGTCTGAGGAGTTAACCAAGAATCTTCCAATCATTGTTTCTAGTTTACAGCTAACTACCACTTCCCCAACAATCCCCCACGGTAACAGCCAACCAATCTCAAGTAAAGGTAATCAGATGGATGTAAAGCTGGCTTTGGCAGAGGTGAATGACCCAAAGACCGTGTCTGATGTGCTTTCCGAAAGAAGTGCAGGAGTTTCAGAATCAACTAACCTTTGGGGGGATGTAGATCATCTACTTGATGGGTATAATGATGAACAAAAAGCAGCTATCCAGAGAGAGAGAGCAAGAAGGATTGTGGAACAGAATAAAATGTTTGCTGCTAGGAAGCTTTGTCTTGTCCTTGATCTGGACCACACACTCCTTAATTCAGCTAAGGTAAAATACAAAAATTCTAAATCTCGAGTGTATATACATAGTGACTCCTGAATGTCTATCTGCCCTTCTAGTTTGTAGAAGTTGATCCAGTTCATGAAGAGATTTTGAGGAGGAAAGAAGAACAAGACAGGGAGAAGCCACAACGACATATTTACTGTTTCCAGCATATGGGAATGTGGACAAAATTGAGACCAGGCATCTGGAATTTTCTGGAGAAGGTCAAGTCTTGATGAACTTGTTTTTGCAAACATTCTTTTCTAGATTTTATTTGAGTTCCAAATCATTTTATATTCTGAAGTAAATTCCTTGACCCCATATAGGCTAGCAAGCTCTATGAACTGCATTTATATACCATGGGGAACAAGTTGTATGCCACTGAGATGGCAAAGGTGCTTGATCCAACTGGATCTTTGTTTTCTGGACGTGTCATCTCAAAGGGAGATGATGGTGATCCATTGAATGGTGATGAAAGGGTTCCCAAAAGCAAGGATCTTGATGGGGTTTTGGGTATGGAATCTGCTGTGGTGATTATTGATGATTCTGTGAGGGTCTGGCCGCATAACAAACTCAACTTGATTGTTGTAGAGAGGTTTGGGCAATCATATTTTTGATCGATTAGCATGTTAGTATTTAAATTATGAGCTTGACATTGTTTCTGTATTTTACAATTTATTTCAGATATACTTTCTTCCCCAGTAGTAGGCGTCAATTTGGACTTCTCGGGCCTTCACTTCTTGAAATTGATCATGATGAAAGGCCAGAAGATGGGACTCTTGCTTCTTCGTTGGCGGTATTAACTTCGTGGAATTTTATGCATCAAACACTTCCTAGTCTTTTCATCTGATGCGTTGCTTTTTCTTTGACCAGGTCATCGAACGAATTCACCAGAACTTCTTCTCACATCACTCCATAAAAGATGCTGATGTTAGAAATATACTTGCCTCAGAGCAGCGCAAGATTCTCACTGGTTGTCGTATTGTTTTCAGCCGGGTTTTCCCAGTTGGGGAAGCCAATCCACATCTACACCCCCTTTGGCAGACAGCCGAGCAGTTTGGTGCTGTCTGCACTAGCCAGATTGACGAACAGGTTACTCATGTTGTTGCCAATTCTCTTGGAACCGACAAGGTATTGATTCTTTTCTGTTCCTTATTTGACACCAAAAGCATTTTCCCTTTTAGTTACCAAAAAAAAAAACAAAAAGCATTTTCCCTTTTGAACATGATTTAATGTGTGAAGCAATAAAAAGATTGATCTTTTAGATGATTATCCTGCTTCTCATCTGCTAGTGGATCCCAGGTGAATTGGGCTCTCTCTACTGGAAGATTTGTTGTTCATCCTGGCTGGTGAGAAATGAATGCCTCTTTTCAAAATTTCATTGAACATATGCTTCCCGCAACGAAGTAACATGGAGCCACAAATGTTGGCTGCTGGTGGGTTGGTCATCCACCGGAGAACATTTTGTGCACCAATGCAAGCTCATGTTACCGTAATGGATAATTTATTTTTCAAGTGGTTTTATGGATTAAGCTGATGTCTGTGTCAACAGGGTAGAAGCTTCAGCCCTTCTCTATCGGCGGGTGAACGAGCATGACTTTGCAGTCAAAGCTGTGACATGATAAGCTCATCATACACAAACACAGAAACACACTCGGCCTTTGTTATCTAAAGATCAGGGTAGAATCTTCACCCTTCTCTACTGGTGGGCGAATGAACATGAGTTTGCGGTTAACGCTGTGACATGATCAGCTCATCATACACAAATCCAGAAGCACACTTGGCCTTTGTTATATAAAAATCTCCGATCAGAGGCAGTTCGCAAACTGGGAACGCACACAGCTAAACTGACCTTTGGTTCCAAGAAAAGCTGTGAATACCAATAATCAATTCCAAATGCTGAAGGGAGTAATTTTGGTGGGAAAACCAAGGGGCAGAGCGATGAAGACGTGGATGATGGAAGGGTGGTGAAATGTGTGAACGCAAGACTAGAAAAGTTGGTCTTCCTTCCACTGCAATTCGGTTATGGATCGAAAGAAGTCTTGCGTTTTATAGCATTTAAGCAACGTTCCCAATGTAGAGCTTCAAAAAATGTAACAGTTGTGTCTCTTAAAATGGAGGGTCTTAGTTTGAAGAAACAATTGAGAAAAGGCGCTGGGGTATGTGAATAATCTTGGTGTACCAAAGTAACAGGTAGATTCCCCAGGGTTGATATGGTCACCTAATTCAATGATTCGAGGTTGAATCAGCCAGTGATTGTTAATGGGAAACAGGCATCCTTGTCTGGGTCTCAGCACCCGTGGCTCTCTCTATAGGAAGGGGTATCAGACAATGTGGAGACGGAATTGAGCGGCCGATCTTCACTGTAAGCATTTGGCATGCCCCTTTTTCTCTTGCTTGGATTTACTGTTGAGAAGTTTGTAAGCTAGAATCGCATTTTTTTTTATACATGGATTAATATAAAAAGAAGAAAATTGAGTGCTTTTTCTTATAAAGGTATTTGTATTTTTTTTTTGTTTTCTAAGTGATCTATAATCGAGAATTGTCAAATTTTTGATATATTTTTTTTTCTTGTCTCTTATTTTTATGAAGCAATGAGCAGCCGAAGAGAAGGGCATCAAGAACGGTTGGGACAGGAATGAGAGATCGGGCACATGTCATCGTGTAGAATCCGACCCAATTCTTCGAACAAAGGTGAGCGTGGTCTGACAAATTCACAAACCTCAGCCCACAATTGCTATTGGTGGTACGAGGCCGGTCCCATTCTGACCGACGAGCATCGATCGGATCACAATACAATCCTTTCTGCTTCCTCATCCGCTCACTCTGCTCGCTCTTTACAATTTACCTCCCAATGCCCCTTGATTTAATATCACATGTTAGATGAAATTTTTGGAAGAGTATATCTTTATTATAATAAATATAATTTTTTAAAAAAGAATCTAATTTTGTTATAAATTTAAATTTTGTAAAATAGGAAACTAAAGTAAAAAAAAAGTTCTCGATGATAGCTCGGAAGTTTTTACACAACAAGCGCGGATAAACTATGGCAAAATGTGTTTTTCGTCAATTCTTCCTTTCTTTTCTCGTCTCTCTAATCTAATAGCACCTTTGATGTGGTTGTTATTTGTTGAGATTACTTTTGTGTATTTGGATATCGAGATGTCGAGGACGAAGCTGAAGTTATTGGTTTATGTTGGTTCTATGGTGCAGAATTACATCGCAAGCTAAATACTAGGTTGGCTGGATAGGAAGAAGACGGGTGTTGTTGCTATGCTTTTCTCTTTCTCCTTTCTTCTTAGCATAATAGGGCTGGTTGAGGCAACTCCTTGGATTGCTTTGGGGGTGCTCTTCCCTCTTTTATAGTTAAGGGGTGGAGTTCTAAGTTAAAACTTAGAGAGTCCTAATGTAGTCAAAAACTTGGAAAGTCTTAATGCTTTTAGGAGTTAAATAGTTCTAATGCTTTTAGGACTAAGAGCTAGACAATTTTGGTTGAACCTTGTCTCTTTGGATTTGATTGAGCTCGAGTTGAGTTTAGCCATATTTGATTTGTATTAGAGTTTTGAGTCGAGGATAGGTTGAGATGAATTGGACTTTGATTGGAACTCAATTTGAGCCATATTTGAGTAAGGCTTGAGTCGACTTGAATATGGTCTTTGAGCTTGAGATTAACCTTAGTCTTTGTTTGGTTTAATCATAATCAAATTGAAGTCTGATTGAAACTCTAGTTGAGTTGAATTAGAGTTTGACTAAAACTATGCTAGGTCATCCTTGATCATGGTTCATCTAATTGGGTGGTTCATGTCTTGTTAAATCTTACTTTGAGATTTCTTATCTCTTCATCTGTGTGTATTGAAGGTTTTGTTTTGGTCCATCGATGTGGTTAGTATCGTCATGCTTGGCCATGCCTTCTACGCATATCGTCTTGATGGGGTTTTTGTTGTCGATTACTATCGACTTAAGGGCTTTCATTCTTTTCTTGAGGCTTCGAGGGTCACAAGTTTTTTATAAGCATTTACCATTCTTTTTGCGATGAATGCCAAGCCTTTCATCAAACCAATTGGATCTTAGGTGATAAAGAATTTATTTCCATCCTTATACTTCTTTATGGGATCGAAGAAAATGAATAGTATCTCGATTCCATAAGTAGAAGCTCCCAAGAATGACTTGACATATGTTAAGCGAAACTATCTTACACGTCTCCTTGTTAGTGATTTTTTTTATGATGGCGAAGCATATCTTGTATTACTAGTTGATCTTCATCTCCACATCATCGTAAAGTCATCTAAGAGAATATGGGCATCGATATCGAGATAAGATTCTTTTGGGCATTTAGTGTCGAAAATCGAGCCAAAACTTCTTGCTTTACTTTGATTTTTTTGGTGAAGAGTTCTTATTAAACCTTTAGATCAAGGTCCAAATTCGAGTTTATAACCTTTGGTCTAGCCATCAATAATAGACTCGGATTCACGTGTGATATCGATGAAAGTTCGATGGAGCCGTCGTCCATGGTTATGGCTACGGTTCATCGACTTTGATCGTTCTTTAGTCACTTCATTGAGAAGAGTTTCGGGTGAACATTCTAACACTTTTTTATCACAGTGACATGTAATTTTATAATGTTCATAAAAAGATCACTTTGTTTTTAGAAATACCATCTTCGAAATTCTCTTAGGCTTTTGGGTGGCTCCCTTTGGCATTCTCCATGGGCTTCTCCTTGTGGATGTGATTCTTTCTCTCAATCGCTATCATCATATTTTTAATGATCGAAATAATATATATTTTGAAGAGGCTTGACTATATAAATATATTCATAGATGTTGATAGTATATTTTATCATCAGTGATTGATTATCAAGGGAGATTCCGAGTGCCACCATTTGACAGTATAGATGTTAACAGTATATTCTTGCACAAATTGGTCCTATTGTCCTTGACATAAGTAGTGTTACTTCCTCTATCTTTCTTCAAGTATGAGTTTTTTGAATCATGTTCATGACTTGTCTTTATCATTGTTGGTTTGAAGATAGGTTTTCCACTGTGCGAGGGGGTGCTCAATTGACTTGAGTCATGCAAGCATCATTCTATCCTTGCTGTTGTAATTATATAGATCAAAATAAGTATTGAATTGATCTATCCATAAGTTTAATACCTCAATGTTAATTGAGTTGTTGAAAGAGGCCATGTCAATGCGAGCATTGACACAAAATGGTTTAGTCCTTATTGTGATGTTTTGGTTGAGTCCTTATTATGATGTTTTGCATGGCAGCATCTTCTTCTTTGGACAGAAACAACTCTCTCTCCTTTACTATAACATTTTTCATTTGGTCATCTTTCTTTGTAGGATTGGTTTAGGCTTATATTCAGCATATCATGATCTTTATCTATTGGGCTAATATTATCATCTAGGAAGTAAAGTTAGCCAATATTATCGGGGTATTGGTCATCATCTCGTCGATAGTTCTTCCTTGACTGTGACTTAATTCTTTTTTAAGACTTTGTATCCTTGTCTTATGGTCAACATCTACAAAATCATTATTCTAATATCACTTGTTCCATATGAGATTCGAGAGTGATGATCCATTATCACTTTTCAAATGAAAATTTTGAAAGAGAAGTTGTGCCTTTACTGCAATAAACATAACTTAGAAAAGGAAAAATTAATCTAATCTTATTATGAATTTAAAGTGCCTAAAATAGGAAACTAAAGAAAAGAGTTGTTGAGGAATGATTGCTTGGAAGTTCTCGTGTAACAAAGCTAAGATAGATGATTGCTTGCTTCTGGTTCTCCCTTTTCTCACTCCTCTATATAATCTGACAACACATCTTATAGGGGCTATCGAAGGATTGTTATTTGCTGAGGTTGCTATTGCATCTTTGGATGTTGAGAATGAAGATGCTGGTTGACATTGGTTCTCTATTATAGAATTTCGTCAGAAGCTGAAAGAAGAAGACTTTTTTGCTTGCTGATCTGAATGGTTGTTAAGAAGGATTGTGGATGCTCTCTTTCTCTTCTTCTACTACTATTCGCAGTTAGGAAGTTATCCTAGACTAACTAATAGGTTGGATAAAACGAAGAAAGGTATTGTTGTTGGTTTCCTCCTCGTCTTTTCTTCTCTTTCTCTTCTTCTTAATCGAAGACCCGTTGGGTACTCAAAAGGGGGCATGGCATGACTTTAGATTTGATTGAGTTCGAGTTGAATCAAATCATATTAGATTTCAATCAGAAATTGAGTTGAGCTGAATTGAACTTTAATCGAAACTCAATTATTTGAATCTGATTTTTGAGCTTCAGATTAAACTTGATTAGATTCGGACCCACCCGAACTCCGATCAGACTTTAATACTCAAATTGTACCAGATTATCCCTGACCAATATGCATGCGCATTAGAAAAAGAGGAATAGGGCTCGAGAGCACGCAGGCAGAGGCAGAGGCAGAGGCAGAGGCAGTCGCTGGCGCGAAAGCCCGCTGCCGTTTGTGTCGGCGAGAGCTTACCGTTCGCCGCCGGGGAGGAAATGGCTTCAAAACGAATGCAACATCCCAAAAACAGGCAGCGGAGATAGGTGGAATTCTCGTTGGACTTACCGTAAGCCCGTCTCATGGAGGAGAAACTACCTAGAAATAATTAAGGGTTTGAAAATGGTCCAAACAACGGTGACAGGATTCTAAGCAAAGGGCAACGAGGCAAGTGGGGAGTCTGTTTGGATAAAGTTGTCCAAAGATTATATGAATCAAACTGCCTTCCTCTCATCTGTGTTGATGCCTCTCCCCCCCTCCCTCCAAGTAGAATTTTCGGTAGGCATACCACCGTAGGGAGTGAGATCCATAGATTCTGGAGAGACACACACAGACAACGTTACAAATGCTAAGAAGCGCCGGCATGAAAATAATTTTAATTACATGAACCCAACGTCGTCTTCAAATTTTCAATGGTCTGCAGTTGGCTTTTCCTCTCTCTCTCTCTCTCTCTCTCTCTCTTCCTTATTCTTTAGTTTATTTTTTTTCCTTTACTAATTAGATCATCATCGAATTCTTTAATTATTTATTATTGATTCTGAAGAAAAATTAATCCAAATTACCCTTATATTTCGGTTCATCCGCTTCCTTCTTCAGTTCATCCATCCGTTTGATCCTTTTTCTGCAGTAAAAGATATATTTCCTCTTGACATTTTTTATTTATACTATTACACACATTAGCAATCAGAACTCAAAACATATATATATGACCGACTCATTCAGACCATGATGGCCCCAGTTGCAATGAAAATATTCATCCCGATCAGATCACGGTGGCCAACGTCTAGATCAATTAAGTCACGATAACGATCTATACCGTGAAGTCAATAACCATAAGGTCAATAATTGAGTCACATGATATTGATCTATATCATAAAATATTCTTTCCAATCGAACCAAGTACAAATCACAGTAATCAAGATCAGTCATTATTTACTCTCAATACCTCGACTGCCGATGAAGATTTATTGTGCAAGCAAATTCGAACAAAATCGGACTGATTCAACTGATGGTTTCCATAAAAGAGAAAAGGTTCCATGATCATCAGCAACCCAACTCCTAACAACCCACATGGTTCCATGATCATCAGCAAATCCTGTGTGAGAAGGAAAGACGAGTGTGCAGTCATCCGCAGCAACGATAAAAGGATTAAGCGAAGTTACCCAACAAGCAAATGAACATTATCTATGCCTCAACCTCAAGAAATAATACGGCTTATGGCAGGTAAACTGGACATCACAAGCACCAGGTAATTAGTCTTGTCGTACACCATCACTTACTGTTACCAAATACCATGATCTACAACTAAACCTGTTCTTTTCATCGATCAAGAAACAATGATATCGCAATGCTGTCTCGGATTCATTCAAAGTCATTTACCCACATCCAACACAGATGATAACATAAGATCATAATCCCTCATCCATGTCTCACTTCAGTCCTAGCATCTTTTTTATATTTTCATATGATTTAAGACAATCCAATGATTGGGTTCTCTCGTAACAGAAAACTTTGCTGTTAATATCCTCACATATGAATCATCTGGATGCTGTGAAATGGGGGGGATCAGACAGGTGTTTCCCTTCCCCTACCCTTGTAAACATGGCATCGTGCCATGGTGATGCCACAGGATACTGATTCTATACAGGAACGACCGGGGGCATTGATTCAGGCACACTGCTCCCGCCATTGAGAACTGTAACATTTCCTTCAGAGTCGACATCCACAATAGCCGAATCACCCTCCTTGATCTCCCCAGCCAACATTTTTTCAGCCAAGCTATCCTCCAGGAGCCTCATTATGGCTCTTCTAAGTGGCCTAGCTCCGTAACTTGGGTTGTAACCTTCCTCCACCACCCTATCCTTGAATCTCTCTGTCACTTGGAGCTCTATATCCTTGGCTTTCAGCCTGTCAAATACCTCCTTGAGCATTATATCAGCAATTTCCTTGACCTCCAGTTTCGTCAGCTGTCGGAAAACAATCATTTCATCTAGCCTATTCAAAAATTCTGGCCGGAAGTACTGCTTCAACTCCTCCGTAACAAGGCTCTTGATTCGGTTGTAGCTGCTATCCTTCTCATCATAGTCAAGATCAAAACCAATCCTACGCCCTCCTTTCTCGATCACACTGCTCCCGACATTGGAGGTCATGATCAAGAGGGTATTCTTAAAATCTACTGTTCGCCCCTTACTGTCCGTCAATCTCCCATCTTCCAGAATCTGGAGCATCATGTTGAAAACATCAGGGTGGGCTTTCTCTATCTCATCAAAGAGGACAACCGTGTAAGGGCGACGACGAACTGCTTCGGTAAGCTGACCACCCTCAGTGTAACCAACATAACCAGGTGGTGAGCCGATGAGCTTGGAAACAGTGTGCCTCTCCATGAACTCACTCATATCGAGTCGGATCATGGCTTCCTCAGAGCCAAAATAATACGAAGCTAGTGCCTTGGCCAATTCTGATTTTCCAACACCAGTTGGACCAGAAAATATGAAGCTAGCAATTGGGCGGTTGGGGTTCTTGAGACCAACACGAGCTCGACGAATGGCACGGCTTATCGCTTTGACGGCCTCATCCTGGCCGATCACACGTTTATGGAGAGTTTCTTCCATCTTAAGAAGTCGGTCAGACTCATCACTTGAGACTTTCTCCACAGGAATTCCAGTCCAAGAAGATACAATGTGTTGTATGTCTGCTTCGGTTACAACAGGACCTGAATCACCAGCCTCGCTCTCTGCTTCGCTTCTTTCTTTGCCCTTGTCAATTAAGGCTGAGATCTGAGCCTTCAGCTCCATCTCCCGATCACGCAATTCCCCTGCCTGTCAGAAGAGTTGAATTTGATGGTATTTCAAGTTCACATATAGGAAGAGCTACAGGATGCACAAATAAGATTAGGTATTGTTAATTTAGCTAAAATACTTAAATCATACATTTGGAATCATTCGATCTTCTAGCCTGCATACAATCCCAGAATAGCACATGCTTAAAACACAACTTAGAAGTTGTTGGGCAATCACATCTTTATGCTGAATGATACTTGATGCAATTAAATCATATTTTCTCGAGATTCATTTAAAATAAATCATGTACCTTTTCAAAATCTTGGCTGCGAACTGCCTCATTTTTCTCTTTTGTAATCTGCCTAAGCTCTTTGTCAAGTTCTCTTGCCTCCTCAGGAAGCTGTCAAGAGCAAGTTTTACTTCAATACATATAACCAATCACAGTACTAGATAATATAAGACCTTACCTGCGCATGGCGAAGCCTAACACGAGACCCAGCTTCATCAATCAAGTCAATTGCTTTATCAGGTAGGAATCGATCACTGGAGGTACAGCACAATGTATAAGAAAGGTGTACAAGATAAAAGATAACTTCCACTGATGCATTAATGATAGAACAAGAACTGTCACTAAAATAGAAAGATTTGCTGCTTTTAAAGATCGATAAACGAAGACGAATGAAAAGGTTTTAAATACTTAACAAAAATTCACAGCATGGCATGATAAACCATAATAGATAAAAAAAATTGTGATAATTCAAGCATTTGTCACATGGAGTGAGAAGTTTTTGCCAGCAACAAAAATAGATGTAATTCATTGAAATAATAAGATAATCAAGAAAGAGCTATCAGAGTGCTAAGAGATGATAACAAGAGCATGACAAGGATGATCGTGATTGCCTGGATGATAGTTGCTGAACTTGGTGAATGGTCAAGAGATGGTGGCAGCACACGTCATGGTAATGTTGTCGCACCAAAAGTGGCACTAGCATTGTAACATTGTACAGGTCATGGCAAAGATGTCATTAAAGCTGAAACTAATCCTGAAATGTAGGTACTCGTAATGGTTATGATGGGATAAGTTGTCTATGCCAGTGAAAATGTAACTTCTAGGGATCCACAGTGACAATTACAGAAAATCCAAACCACTAAGGATACAGAAGTATCTTTTCTAAGAAGAAAAAGGCCTTACATACATTAGCAAGAAAATAATAAACATCTAAGAAACTTTAGCAAAAGAAAAGAAACCAGCTTCCAGTGGCTTCGAACTTGTACTCCGTATAAGAAAATGTTTCTCTTCAATTTTCCTATGGCATACAAAAGATGATATGCATGCTGTAGAAATTCATGTTTCATCAGTTATGAAGACTAAAAATTAGGTCAAATCAAGAGGATATTCTTTTTATTTCAAAGAACAGAAGTTAGAAGAAGAGATTGCAGGTGCTTCAGTGTTGTTCAGAAGCATTTCTTAAAGATTTAATTTGCCTTCAGAGTGTTAGGGTTTCCAGCAAGTTAATTTCTACTCTACAACAAGTTGTTGGTGTATTGGTGTGCACTCACTGCTTGGATACCAATGAGCGTTGACTCTAGAAAATGCTTTTCTTGCCCCGAATATACCATTTAAATATATATCTCTAAGGCTCCAATAAAGTGAACTTTGACCAAGATTTCCATTAGTGGCTCTAGAGGTGCCTGAAAACTATATCAACATATTAACATGTTCATCTCTAAAATTCCATCCACTCGGAACCTTTATTTTGTTAAAATATTTTGGCAGCATAACCAAGCTCTAGTGGTGAAGAAGAGAGGGGACTCAACAACTAAATAAAGAACGGTACAAACTTCACATAGGGTCCACCAGACCTCAGTGAAGGAATTCAAGCTTCCGATAAATGCTCAGTTTTGAGAGACGGATTCTCTTCTATGATTCTGATATCTCTTATACATAAAGGCTAAGCAATCATTTATCAAAGAAAATATTGGCGACAACATGCTACTGTTTACAGGTGAAGAAAATGAAAAGGTTTCAATTTCAGTAAGAAGAAGAATATAGAATGTTGTAACCAAATATGTAAAACTAAAAGGGAGAGAGGAGTAATTTTAATGTGCACATGTGAAAAGATGGGAGTCTTCATCATGTAAAGACACTTGATCACTCATTCTATACTACAAATGGGAAGAAAATTTTAATTTTTTTATCAGTTGCCAGCAGAACTTCCCACAAGCTCCAAATTAAGGTTTTTAGATAGAACACCAAAAGCCTAAGTGAATTATAAAACAAACAGTGTGTGCAAGCACCAAAGGTCAAAAGACCAGGTGGAAAGACGGTCAAAAGATCAGGTGAAGGGACTATCTTAGCAGAAATTATTGACATTAAATGCACTAACCCAGATGGAAAATTCATTTGAATAACCAAATGAAACTAGGTAATGGAATTGGTTCAAATAAAACAGATACAGCATCACGAACAAACACACAAATTCTAGATGGATTCTATGTATCAAGAAACTGATCTGATCCAATTGCACAGAAAGCTAACACAACCAAGCACAAGTCAGAACACCTGACACAACACCAAGAAAAATTGATCAAATACTCGGTACACTTGATCTAATCTATGACTTAATACCAATCCAAGTCTAACACAAGTTGCATGTAAGTCATACCAAGATTAGACTAGCACAAATGTTGGTGCATATAGAGCCACATAATAGTATCATGCAAAAAAAGTTTTGATCCATTTCATTAGTTGAATAATATGCACTTCTATAAATATGCAAGAATGGCTTCTTGTTGTATAATTATTTAAAACACAATTAAATTTGAGAACTCAAAATCAAACAATTTAGTTAAGCTTTTGCAATGGTGACAAATTTAGTGTTCAATGTTTCTGTAAGCAAGACACAAAAGAACAATGGGCACAGATACATGTAATCAATGAAACTAGAATTGAATCAAGGACAAGTATATTATGTCACTTGTAGCATAATGAATATTTCCTAGGAAGTCGATCAACCAATTACGGTACAATTCATTCCCAATGAAACCAAATCTTGGGCATACCCAATGCACAGGGCTCTCATTAATGCAAGGTCTAGGGAGGGTCAGGGTCAATTAAAGAGACGGTTTCTGTTTCTCGATCCTAGCCTCCCAGGTCATAAAGGAGCAACCTTCCCATTGTACCAAGACCCGCCCTTAATGGAATCAAATCTAAAAACAACCAAACAAAGTTTTGCATTAGCTAGAATATGTCATGCCTCATGAAAATGAAAAAAATAGGCACAATAAGCAAACAATGAAAACATGTAATTCTAAGGCTCCAATTTTTTATTTTGTAGTGTCCAATTTTTTTATTTTGTAGTGCCCCGCAAACAATGAAAATGACTTCTTCAATCTTCATGTTGATAGAGGATAAAACGGACCAGTCCATAGCTGAGACACAAGCATTTCCACCTCAGCAACGAGGACTTCTACCTTAGTGGTCCGATACCCCAGTTTGGCCACCTCAGCAAGCAAGTAGTTCAGTCGCCCCTACAGGTGATTGAGCCCCCTTATCAAGCTACCTACAAGACCCCTAAATATAATTATCTTTCTCTCTTATTCTTTTTTCTCTCTTCCAAATCCCTATTTCCTCTACACCTCGAATATTGCTAACTTAAGCATAGGAGAAACCGAATCGAACTGCTCCTGACATCAACCTTTTGCAGGGTCTCGGGCGACACTATAGGAAATTGAGTAGCATCTCAAAAGTGATTTCGTTGATCATTCCAACTCCATCAGCTATCTGATTCCTCTCCGACCATTCCTTGACATCCCGTGACGACACAATGTGCCCCCTTGTCGAGACCGAACTGAGTTGAGTCATTTCTTCATCTCTTCATCGGGTGACAAACTTTTAACTTAACACATGTATCCAGTGAATTTTTGTCATCTTTTTCTTTTCAAAACCTATATGCCCACTAAATCTAAACCTTTTGTGTTTCAATCAAAACTTGCATCATAGCAAGACAGGATGATTTATTATAAATACATCAACAAAGACAAGAACACTGCCTAGTGAATCCTTGTTGAGTAGCCTTGTTGGGTCTGAATCAAGTTGAATCGTTTCTTCATCAGGTGACCAACTTGTGAGGTTAACACATGAATCCTTGTCATCTTTTTTTTTTTTTCAAATCTTTATGCCCACTAAATCTAAACCTTTTGTGTTTCAACTAAAACTTGTACCATAGCAATACAGGAAGATTTAGTATAAATGCATGAACAAAAGACAAGAACACAACCTAGTGCAGTCCATTTCAAGTATTTACTTAAGTAAAACTATGAAAAGAGAACCAAGATAGAATACAAGTAACACTGCATGCCTATTACATGTAGCAAGAAAGTGGGGGGGGGCGGGGGGGGGCGGTGTGTGTGGGGGAGAGGGGAAGGAGGAGAATCAACCACAGAGTAAATTAAATAAACTTAAGGCTTGTTAGGTTTGTTAAATACAAAAGTAATTTAACATAATTCACAAACCTAATATACTGATAGGACAACTGAGCAGCAGCAATTAAAGCCTCATCAGTGTAACGAAGTTTATGGTGAATTTCGTATCTTTCACGAAGCCCTCTAAGAATCTGTATTGTTTCATCTACTGTTGGTTCTGGAACTTTTACAGGTTGAAAGCGTCTCTCCAAAGCAGGATCCTTCTCGATATGTTTCCGGTATTCATCAAGTGTTGTGGCTCCAATACACTGAAACAAATGAGATAACAAATTACTGCCAAAAAGATGCTTTAAATTTCAGAGAGAAAAATATGTTATGAAGATAACTGATTCCTAACACAAAGGTTGAGATCACATACCACAAACACAAAAAAAAAAATAAATAAATAAAATCATAAACTCTACCTGCAATTCACCTCTTGCAAGAGCTGGTTTTAATATATTAGCAGCATCTATGGCACCTTCTGCTGCTCCTGCTCCAATCAATGTGTGTACTTCATCAATGAAGAGTATTATTTCATCACTTTGCTTAATTTCCTCCATCAACTTTTTTAATCTTTCTTCAAACTCTCCACGATATTTAGTACCAGCAACAAGAAGACCCATATCAAGGGTAATGACCTGTATTACAAAGTTCCTTTAGAAGCAGAATAAGAGAGAAAATTGTGATCCTGCAGGAGGCACCAAAAAGCTCTTCCACTAACAAGTCATTATAGGCAACTTTAAACACAACAGCAAACATCACCAATACTGATACACAAGTACACTGATAAAAAAATCTACAAACCTTTTTTCCTTCAATTGTTTCTGGAACATCTCCATTAACTATGCGTTGAGCAAGACCTTCTGCAATGGCTGTCTTTCCAACACCAGGCTCCCCAATTAGGCATGGATTATTCTTTGTACGCCTTCCCAAAATTTGTGTAACGCGTTCTATCTGATCCTGCCTGCCAACGACTGGATCTAGCTTTCCCTGTGGAATAATCATTTGTTGCATACATTAATCCTTCAATCGTAAGAATAAACAAGCATGTTTCGGAGTAAAATGTTCAAAAGATTACTTCCTCTGCCAACTTTGTCAAATTAGTTCCATACTCCTCAAGTGTGGGCATCTTATTGCCACTGCTTCCTCCTCCTACCCCGGCACCAACAGCTTCAGTGCTTTCACCGACCATTCGAATAACCTATCTCATGATAAAGCCCACAAGTCACAGCACTACTAAAAAATTCACAAAAGTATGGAACAAGGTCTAAACAAAAAATTACCTGGGTACGTATGTTGCTTGGATCAGCTCCAAGACTTTCAAGAACACGAGCAGCCACACCTTCACCTTCACGAAGAAGCCCAAGAAGCAAGTGCTCAGATCCTATGTAGTTGTGACCTGAAACAGCACAAACAACCATTAAGTCAAACTTTAATACAAGAAAGAAAAAGAAGAAGAAGTTATTCATTCAAGTAATCATGCTTGTTGACAAATGCCGGTGTGAAAATTTGGAAGGCATGAAATCCAATAATCCCTTGGAAGAACCCAAATAACATGTAAGGGGACAGTCAATCCTAGCCAGTGCAAGTGAGATAAATAGTGATAATTGTACAAGTCATTAGCTTGGAATACTGAAAAATGGATCCTTGGCATCAAACAGCCTGTTTAATTAGACGTGTAGAGGTTCTAAATCTTGCTTCAGTTAGAATTTTTTTTTACTCCATTGATCTCAGAAAAATTCTACATCAGTAAGCCCATTTTCTGTAATTGATAATTGCAACAAAGCAGGCTGGAGTTATATTATCCTGCTAGCATTTGAAGTTCCACTTGACTATCAAGTCAATGATATTCTTTCTTTTTTTTTCCATGCTAGCAGTATAAGGCTTCAATTTTGAGTCTTACTTCATATTAAATACAAATGCAATCACAAACTACATCTCTAACCCATCCCGATTTTGTGGAAACAAAAGGGCCCCAAGATACTATACAGCAAGTGAGCATGATCTGCATGATAACATAGTTAGAATGAACTAAAAAGAACAAGCTGATATTAGAAGATAGCAAGACGCAGTCATTATGATATTGCTTTCAACAGAAGACTTCAAGTTAATAAAAACAAAACCTAAAGTTTAGAACAAAACTCCACAGAAGAAGACCTAAAAGAAGTACCAAGCTGGCGAGCTTCCTCCAAAGAGAGTTCTAAAACACGCTTTGCACGTGGAGTAAAAGGTATCTCAACAGCAACAAATCCACTTCCTCTTCCAATAATCTTTTCCACTTCCACCCGGGCATCCTTAAGATTAATTCCCATTGATTTTAAAACTTTTGCAGCAATACCAGTCCCTTCGCCAATAAGGCCCAACAGTATCTGCTCTGTTCCAACAAAGTTGTGGCCCAGCCGTCTTGCTTCTTCTTGAGCAAGCATAATAACTTTGATTGCCTTCTCCGTAAAGCGCTCAAACATGGCTTTAGCAACCCCTCGACTGGCTTTTCCCCATGCATAGGAGACATATACTGAAACCAATGAATGAAAATCATGTCGATTTCTTGAGAAGAACTCCAAATTATCTGCTCTTCGCAAGCCTGCAAAGCCTGGAAGTCGTAGGGGGTGCATTTGCAGTTGGCACATCATTTTAGCACCCCTTTTAGCCTTTCCAGAGCCCCGAAGCTGACTTTGTCTCCTGTTCGCCAGAGCACTAGGAAGAATTGTCAATTGAACCAAAGAACCAGCCATCTCTCCTTCTAAAGGGGAAACAACTTCACAGATCTTCGCAGCACCTTCAGGCAGCACCAAATTGTCAGACAAATTTTACCATACCCTATGAGTAAATGATTATCTCAAATAGTTAATCACATAAGGACTATGGTAAGATTGGAGAACTCAAGCTTCAAATCCTGGGGTATAAGGAAAAGATGCATGATCTACGAATACATTTAGACAATACATGAATAAAAAATTAACAAAGGTGCCACCACATGCAGATAGCAAAAAGAAATCTTGAATCTAGAAAGGATCATACCTTCTAGCAAGTTAAAGACAGCAAAAAAGAAACAATTAAATTGTGAAGGAATCGATGCATAAGGAAATGAGGTGCATCAATGTTCCAGAGTCGAAAAATTAAATGATGGATAGGAAAATTGAAAACGTGTCAATGATATTCGAATTCATTGTAATATAATCACTCATACAGCATGTACCAGGGCAAAAAAATTCTGAAACGAACTAACAGACAAAAAATAAGATATAAAAAGAAAATTAGGTAGGTAATAATAAGCTTGAAAGATCCCACATCAATTAATTTATTAAGACAAATTGAATCAAAAACATTATTCACCAACTATTACCCTTATTTCATATAAATTTGCACACCATTTAATCTCTCGTATTATATTACGATACCATTTAAGGAGATTTGGAAGCAATCATGTGCATAGCGACAATTTCAGCTCAATATTACCTAAACTTATGCGCTAATTCTACTCGCAAGCCATAAAGGCGTACAATTAAATGAAAACCTAGATTTCCAAGAAACAACCAAATAATCAAGGACAAGAAAATAAAAGACTAACAAGATGTTGCAAGCAGAAACAACAATCCAAGAACATAGCCAGAAAAAACCCAATAAAGGGAATCTAACCACACGAGGACGATTCGACACCTAGGGTTGCATCCTCTGAGACAAACAAGTAGAAGAAACCCAATAACACAAGAGGGCAAGCACGACAACTACCTCAGATTAGAAGGCAACGACGAAACCCCGTGAGAGAGGAGAGAGGAGAGAGGCGGCGGCGGCGATGGAGAAGAAGCGGATCTCGCGGTCCCCTCTCCGACCAACAGATAAAGAGGTAAATGGAAACGGAGAAAGGAGAGGCAGACGAGGACAAGAGAGGCATATCTGTAGCGATTCCCATGAATGCAAAATTGTTACCCGCGCAGATACCAGCGCATCAATGGCCCACCCAGAATGGCCCCGTTCATAAGATTTCAATAACAATGCGAGTAGCTTGTAAGGTACCGGGCTAAAGTGCATAAAAGTATTTCCAGGGAACAATACAGTGAGGTCGAGCGCATCCTATCGAAGTGGGTATAAGCCAGCGTGATTGCATCGAGATTCGTGTGATTGGTAAATCTAACGGTCAAAAAATTTTGGCTGCATCTTCATATGGCCCATCTCGAGCGCATCGTATCACACCGAAGAATGATAATTAGACGGCCACGTGGACGCCAAGTGACCGCGTTGCGCGTCTCAAATAGATGGCGGCCGAACGTTCACGACCGCTGGATATGAGAGTGGTCTCATCAATATAGAAAGTGTAACGGTAAGGGAACCTCGTCCGTGGATTCTTGTCGACGGGAGACGTGGATGACCATAAGCCGCAGAGCTGCAGCGGCGATTCGGTTCCGTTCGGTTCAACCTGGGTTCAACCTCACTTCGGTTCCCAAACCTAATATTTATTTGTATATGCATGTGTGTTGGATCAGTCTGATCTATATAGATGGCCAATAAAGGTCATCCGTGATGAGTCAATCCAGAACAAAACTATGTCTTATAACTAGAACGAAGGTATTCGAATCGACTTAACTAAGGTCCTAAATTTTTGTCTATGGGATATATCAAAACTTATCAGGTCTAATCAAACCAAACCCAAATCTAATTTGCTTAGTTTCATACATGACTCAGATCAGTTTTAAATTTTCTCAACCTTTTACCTAGTTGGGACGATTAAAGTCGACACAACTCATCCTTCCTTAATTGCCGATTCTTTTAACTCGATAAAATGTAACTTAAAAAACATTAATAGTTGTCGGTGAGAAAATTGATTCCCATTACATGCGTCGAAGTCGAGGATAGATCACGATCTAATGGTAAGATAACTTTCTTACAAATTATGAGTCATAGAAATAATCTCATCACTTATAGAGATAATACAATATATATTGATCAAACTTATAGAAATAAAACCAGTATATTCATCATCCTTAAACTTAAAATTTCGTTTCTTAAATACATTGCATTGGATAATTAGAGACAAGAGGATTGCTGGCCATGCATACGTCAGCATCCTTCTTAGAAGTTCTTCGAGTGTGAATAAATGAGCTCAAACAGTCTGCGACAATCCATTTAAGCTGCTAAATTTCGTAAGGAACGGAGCCGACATAGTTGAGATAAATTGCAGCGGAAAAAATAGGAGAAAAAGCAACGAGCTTTACGGGTACGGACACTCTTGGTTCATCAAATGCTACACATAAAAAGAATTTGTTGTGTGTATATATATACTAGCGTTGATGAATTTGCTGTATCCTAGTTAATATTTGATCTTGACATAGTTCAATTCAATCTAGTCGAATTACTATGGAGACAGATGAGGAGGGTGTTGGCTATGTTAGAGATGTTACCTTCAAGAAACTAGTAAGAGGAGATTGACTTTCCCTTTATATAGGTGTTTCTAATTTTGGTTCAGGTGGGAGAGGATCAGTCCTCATAGATAATCTAATCCAAACCTCATTTCTTACTATATATCTCAATCTTCTTAATAGGTTTCTATTTATGATATTAAATATATCTAATTTTAAGGTTTATTCGTCTAGTAGAATGACTATGTCATGTGCATGGATTACTCTAGTAATCAAGCCATCATATTGAAGCATCATATCCTTTGTTGATAATTTAATCATATTTTATCATATAAGATATCTAAAACAATTATTATTTTCTACCATAATCTAATACATGGTTCCTAATTCCATTTGACTAAATTCATCATGATGGTATTATTTTGGAAGTAGAATACTTATCACGATGTGATGAAATAATTTTGTACTAAAAGGTAGCAAATGTTCACAGCTTTTTAGAATGATAGACAAATTTGGGTTATCAAAGATAGTACATAACACCACAGAATATGTAACCCCAACTGATTCAATGTCTCATTATCTTCTAAAGTAGCAACCTCTTCTTTTTTTTGAATTCCTATAAGATTATAAAACAATGAATTTATATAAGTAGCAACCTCTAAAGTAGTAATCTCTTCGATCATGTTTTGTCATATAAGATATCTAAAACTATTATCATTTTATACCATAATCTAATACATGGTTCCTAATTCCATTTGACTAACTTCATCATGATGGTATTATTTTGGAAGTAGAATACTTATCACGATGTGATGAAACAATTTTGTGCTAAAAGGTAGCAAATATTCACAGCTTTTTAGAATGATAGATAAATTTGGGTTATCAAAGATAGTACATAACACCTCAGAATATGTAACCCCAACTGATTCAATGTCTCATTATCTTCTAACGTAGCAACCTCTTCTTTTTTTTGGAATTCCTATAAGATTATAAAACAATGAATTTCTATAAGTAGCAACCTCTAAAGTAGCAATCTCTTCGATCATGTTTTGTCATATAAGATATCTAAAACTATTATCATTTTATACCATAATCTAATACATGGTTCCTAATTTCATTTGACTAACTTCATCATGATAGTATTGTTTTAGAAGTAGAACACTTATCACGATATGATGAAGTAATTTTGTGCTAAAGGATAGCAAATATTCACAGCTTTTTGGAATGATAGACAAATTTAGATTATCAAAGATAGTGTCTAACACCTCAGAATATGTAATCCCAACTGATTCAATGTCTCATTATCCTCTAAAGTAGTAACCTCTTCTTTTTTTTGGAATTCCTATAAGATTATAAATTATACTATCTGTAATAGGTATGTGATGCCCTAAGAGATAAGTGTACATTCTATCATTTTTATTCACACACAAGTTGTTGTAAAACAAACGAACAAGTCTAGGATAAATGTGTTCACTTATTTGAAGAATTGAAAGGATATCTAAGTTAGTAAATCATTGAATTAGTTCTAAATTACTCAATTCTTCTATATCTACATATTTTTTCTTATATACACTTCACTCAAAGGTTGGGAATTTAAGGGCATATTGAGAGGAATCAAAGAGTATGAAATCATATGTTTCATATAATCTCCTCTTTCCTTTGTCCTTTAAGGATCTTCTAGATGCTATGAGGCTACATATATTATCAATGAGAGAACTACATATAAGAAGCAAGATCTATCAATAAATTGAGAGAAATGTTTTGAAGATTACCCTTGTAGTGATCTCTTAGAGAGTTGAGATTGATCCTTAGATTTATAGAAGAGAAGGGTTTTATTGGGTTTCTAGAGGAAGAGCAAGGAGATTGAGAAGTGGAGAAGGGTTTAGAGGGGTGGAGGAGAGGTGGAGGAAGGTTTAGGGGCGATTCTACCATCGGACCTAACTTGGGTTTTTATAGGGCAGGGTTGCGAGCGATGGTATTGTCAGTTGGGCGGTGCTACTGCATATAAGCAGTGCGTACTGGCGGTGCTACCGCTGGTGCATTGTTTTCCTCAAGTTATCGCTATTTGTTTTCTTTGTTTAGCATTATTACTTTTCTTTTGAGACGTAGCAAGCAATTACTCTTGCTTCCTTTTCTTTTGAGACAAGCAAGATCACAATCATTATGTGGTACTAACACTCATTTGCATAAATATCATATTAATTCATTTCGAAGTTCTACTTTCATAAATAGAAGGAGGAAGGATTCTTATAGAAATGATCAGTCCATAAAAGATCAAATATACCAATGATCCATGAATCAAATCTCTTATTTTGTGAATTGCAAAGAGAATGAATAAAAGTTAAATGATCTCAAAAAAGAAGACTCAATTTTCAAAAGTTGAGAAATCTGAAAAATATAAAAGAGGAACTCATCGAAAAACCATGATTCATTTGGATAATTTTCCTCTTTAGTAGATGGCAAGAAGAAAAATAAGAGATCAAATAAGAGATCTTGATTAAAAAATATCAAGCATCAAATATCGAGAAATCAAGATTATGATTATGATAAAAACTTATCTAAATTCAAATAATCAAATCATCACTTTCAAGATATTCAAAATGATATAAATAGATTCATTAATCTCTTATTGAAAACTCAATAAGATTTTAGGGATAGAAACATTTTCAAGAATAATGCATTCCCCAGTTTGTGATTTATTTCATACAAGCATGCCTTTGTCTTTTATGCCAAATAAAAAATATGCATCATCAAAAAATAAGATTTATCACAAAAATCATCAAGATCAAATGTGTAACACATAATTCCAAAACATAAGATTTCAAATAACCATTATATCATTTAATTATCAAGCATGATTTTATTGAATATAAAACATCTTCAATTAAAATCATTTTGTTACCGATAGTTCTAATTCTAACAATCTTTCCTTTATTGTTTTGGCTAGAGAGCTTTATAAAGTATTTTGGATCTCCGGTTATAAACCTTGAGCATCCATTATCAAAATATCATTTTTGCTCTTAACTTATGATAATAAACATATCTACAAGAAAGTGAGTTTTCTTTTGGGTACCCATTTTACCTTGGGTTCCTCATAAATAGATCTACTTAACTTATCATTTTGCATTGAGTTATTTAAGGTTTCTTTAGGGACCTAAATTAACTTACGTGAACTATATCTCTTAAATTGACATTTATGGGCATAATGTCCAAATTTACAATAAAAATTACATTTGTTTCGGGGTGAAACATGTAAAGTTGAGCCTTTAATAAAGATGGTTGGCTTTTGACGAGTGTTACTCACAAAGCCGATTCATCTCTTCTATGAACATGATTCCTTTTTCCGAGGATCGCGTTTAAGGATTTGCTTCATATTTCAAATTTTTCTAAGGTTTTATATAGTAGCAAGTTTTCCTTTTTAAACATCTCTAATTCTTCATATTTTGTATAAGGAGATAATATTTTATTATCATGTTTAATATTTAATCTATTGAATTCAATAAGGCATGCTCCTTTTTAATAATTTATATTTTTTACTAACTAATTTATATTTATTAAATAAATCATGAAAAGTATTTAACAATTCATCAAAAGATAAATGAGCTTCGATTGAGTTACTTACCACATCGTCAAACGCCATTAAAGCGTAGTTAGTAACTTTTTTTGTTGGTTGGCTCCTTGTCTTCGAACGTGCTTGAATCGTCCCAAGTGGAATAATTTGATGAGTTCAATTTAATCATACCATCTGATTATTCTATTTTAATCACACAAGAAAAAAAACTAGCATCAAATAACCTGTTGCTCTGAGACCACTTGTTAGAAAAAACATATTAAAGCGAAATATTCTTTTTCCTTCTTTATGTATCAGGTTCCTCATCAAAATATCAACTTAATATCAAAAGCACATATGAACCAGAACAGTATAAACAATAGAGTAATAAATTAATCATAAAGTGAGACCAAATTTTTAACGTGAAAAACCCAATGCGGGAAAAACCACGGGATCGTAGTCCACCTTAAACTTCTACAATCAATAGTAATGATAATATGTTTACAGTAAATCTTCTCTGGAATAACTAGATGATATGAATTTAATAAAAAGATAATTTTAAGTCTCACAAAATGGATATAACCGGAAAATATCTCAGAGAGATAAACTGCAGATCAACACCATTAAGATTGTAAACCTTACTGTAAGAATTCTCCGCATAAAGTTTGGACTAAAACTAACAACGTTTGATCAATTGACCATGAAGCAGAAAACTCAAAAAACCTAATTTTCTCTCTCTCTCTTTCCTTTTGTTGTGTGCCACCACAGTTCTCACTGCACGGTCGCTCACGTTCGCTGTTATCTGTTGCCCTCAATCTCGTGCTTTTTTTTTTTTAATTACTGATTTAGGTTCAAAAGATCCAATTGTGGGTTGAACCCAACAATATATATTTAAAGTTAATTTATATTACCGAGACATATATCTATCTTAGCACGGTATATTCTCTATCTCATCGTTATCGGAGAGAATGTCAAACCAGCTACCGTGGTGCAAGTTTTCCCTCTGGTCGCAAACACATAAGAAGCACGCCCTGTGAACTGCTTACATGCAGCTAGCTGCGCATGGACACATTAACCGAACTTGGCAGCAGCAGACCCCCATCACCACAGTAAGAGAGCCGCATGAAAGCGAAGGTAACCGATCCAAGTTGAACAGACGCGATCACGGGAGTCTTGTCTTCCTCCCCTCGTTTTTCTCTCTCCCATTTACTCTCTCTCTCTCTCTCTCTCTCTCTCTCTCTCTGCCATTAATGGCGCCTTGCGAGGGACCTCTTCCGGCCGTTAAAGCACAGCCCCACCTCACTGTCTCTCTACCATCCAACTTGGGTTGTACGTTCATTTACCAGGGAGAGAGACTATAAAGCTCCAAAGCTTCCTCAAGTTAATTTACCCACCTTCATTCTGAGAATAACAAATGTGGTCCATTTGCACATACAAAGACATCACTGCCCTCTCATCGCCCCTTCAAAAGCCTCTCTTTGTTCTCTTATCTTTAATTTTTTCCTGCAACAATAAATGTTTAGCAATCACATACTAGGATATGATTAGATGCATCTTGTCCAATCTCTCCAGCTAACTAATCGAAGCATAGCTAAGCCTAGGAAGTCACTTGATTTGCTGAATCTGATGATGAAATGACTTGACTGTCGTATATATGGTGTAGTCCTGTTCTCTTTTCCTGATGAAGGTTGTAGGGGATGATAAGTCCCATTTGGCATAACTTTCAGCGTATGTTTCAGCTTAGACTACTAGCAGTTTTCTATGACAAGATGCTGGCATCAACGGAAATGAAGGTACAAACATCTGTTCTTTGCATGGGTGGTGTTCCTGGTTCCATGTGATGACCAGACAAAAAGGAAACTGTGTCCTTCTGTATTGTCTTTGTTCCCTTGTTCCTCATCAGAAAGATCATTTGTGGCCAAAAACAGTCTGTTTGAATCCCAATTCCATCCAGTAAAATCCCTACAATGGGTTGCGTGATGAGATGATGAGGTCAGATGACAGCTCGACGGGTTTCAGAAGTCCCATGTCATGCACAACACATATCGATCGGAAGTAGAAGACATCGTGACAGTGACCGCCATTGAACAAAGCTGGTGACAGCAGCAGTAGAAGAGTCATAACAGTGTCTTTTGGCCAATGGGTATTTTGGGACTTCAAAAACGCAGTAATAATGGCGGGCGACAGGGGGCAGTGTACCAAAGGCGAGCACGCCACGTCGCCGTTCGAACACATAAGTGTAACGTTTCCTTACCCATCGGCATCTTCCAGATGGAGCGCGATCTCTGAAGCGGAAGAGAAAGAAGCTTGAACACAAGCTCTGTCTGACTTCTTCTCCAACTTAAGGTGGAAACTGGGGGAGGGAGAAGAAAGAAGCCATGCTCTCGAGGATCCACGGCGTCGTGTGGGCTGAAGATGGAGGCGAGGAGGAGGACGCTGCGTCGTGGACGAGAGCAAACACGTCCAGCGCCAGCGGGGAAGCGATGGGCGAGAGCAAGGACGAGCTCGGCCTCCCCAGCTTCAAGTCCATGCTCGACGACGACTGGTACTTGGGTGGCGGCGCTACTTCCAACCCCGCGACGTCTACCGCCGCCCATTACCCCTTCGAAGTCTTCCAGGCGCATCGAGACGTAGCCTTTCCCTCGAACCCGAAGCCGCACGAGGCCTTGCTGCTCCCTGTCGTCGACGACCTCGATCAAAGCCAGCCCTTTTTCCCCGCAAAGTCCGCCCTTGCTTCTCTCTTCGGCGCTGTTTGTTCGAATCCTTTCGACGCCGGGCTTGATCTAGGGTGCGACGCTCCGGGTTTTCTTCCGGCTTCCCAAGTGTCTAATACACCCGTCTTGATGAACAGAGGCGGCGGCGGCGGTGGGGGAGGAATCCTTGGTTTCGCTGGAATGGTGGCGGGTGAGCAAGTTGGTTGTCCCGATCTGAGCTCCGGAGCTGAATTCGCCGGTAGTCGTCTGCTGCTCCCATCCGAAAACTGTGATGGTTCCATCTCCGGTGTCGCCGTGGGCTCCATGGGCTTCGACAACTTCGACAATTCTCCATTTCTCAACCGGTCTAAGTTGCTGAGGCCTCTGGAGATCTTCCCTCCTGTGGGCGCGCAGCCGACTCTGTTCCAGAAAAGGGCGGCGGCCGCTCTCCGCCAGAATCCAGCGGCTGCCGGCAAAAAAGGTGGCTTCTTGGGGCTATGGGGCTCGGAAGGAGCGGGACAGGGTAACGGTAGCAAGTCTGCTTTGGAAGAAGAGAACGAGAAGAAGAGGAAGGGGAACGAGGACGAGGAGATGGACGACGGAAGCGTCGACGCGTCAGGATTGAACTATGACACGGATGAAGTTGCGGTAGAGAATGCCAAGGACGAGGATAATGCCACGGGCGGTGGTGGGGGTAGCAACTCGATTGCCAACAGCACAGTGACAGCACGTGGTGGAGACCAGAAGGGGAAGAAGAAGGGCCTCCCTGCAAAGAACTTGATGGCCGAGAGGAGGAGAAGGAAGAAGCTCAATGACCGGCTTTACATGCTTAGATCTGTTGTTCCCAAGATCAGCAAGGTGAAATCTTCATCACCTACAGTTCTTTGTTAGAAGTTCTCCAATACTTTTTGACTTACTCAGTTGTGTGTATCCTGAAACCAATTCTTCAAGAGCAAATTTGCAGCCATCTTGTTTGCAATTAAGTATGTTTATGCGATCATCATTTGCTTAAAAAGGTCTTCTTTTTTCTGCTTGGTTGATGGTATCAGATGATTCCTATGGGTTGGTTCATTAGAAACTTAAACCTTTTGTTCCTTGTGATAGTTTGTGGGCTCAGTGATTATTTAGGTGATGCTTTGCTTGTTCTTTTATAATTCAGTGCCATTTTTTCTAGTAATGTTTTAGAACCTTACCCACTCCATTTTTCAGTGCAATTATTTAGCTGTTTTAAAGCACCGCTGTGCTATGAATAAAAGGTCTATGTTGTGATTGCTGACAAGTGATGATATATTTGTGGTGCTCCTAAGCCACATTAAACAGAACAAATAATTCATTTTAACATCTAGTGTTCAAAGGTAAAAGTGGATGCCTTCATATATGGGCATATGCTGGTTCTGCATCATCGACGAATCATAACATTTGTGTAGTAGTTGGAAAGTTTTTAACATCTTTCTGAATTGTTCAAGGAAGATGTCATCTTGTTATTTGCATCATTAAGAATTTAGTGTAACTAATTCTTCTTATCCTTGTAGATGGACAGAGCTTCCATTCTTGGTGATGCAATTGAGTACTTGAAGGAGCTTTTGCAAAGGATCAATGACCTTCACAATGAACTTGAATCAGCACCTTCCAGTTCTTCAATGCCTCTTACTAGTGGGACAAGCTTTCACCCTCTGACTCCAACACTACCCACTCTATCGTGCCGTGTGAAGGAGGAGCTCTGCCCGAGTTCTTTGCCAAGCCCAAATAGTCAACCAGCTCGTGTTTGTGCCTGCTTTATTTTATCTACTCTCCAATATCTTAATCATTTTTCCAGCCTTAATTATCGTAATAGAATGAAACTTTTCTTCCTTCCTCATCATGGTAACCCTGAAAAATCTTGCTTTTTATTAATCAACAAGGCTTCAGAAAAGATACTGGCAATCTGATAACTAGTTGTGGACCTGATGTCAACTCTAATAAGCAATATTGAGTACCTATTTCTTACGTCATGAAGCCTAATTTCCATGTGGAATCTTTTACCTTAGTAGTTGCATCACGATGAGACCATGAAGCTTAGCTTTGAAGTGCATCTATGTTTCTGAGTTATGATTACTTAATAATGATCTGAATTGTGTGCAAAGCCATAGTCATTTTCTAAAAAATCAGATAGCTGCTTCCAATTCCCTATAGAACTTGATGCTTGAGCTCAGAATAAATCTGAAAAAGCTTGGTTGACAATTTTATGAGACTGGAGTCTTGTCTAGAAGATTCACTATGTTGTTATGTGATGCAAACTGATCGATATTGTGTGTTTTGTAGGTTGAGGTCAGGGTAAGAGAAGGTCGAGCAGTTAACATTCATATGTTTTGTGCTCGTAGGCCTGGTCTATTGCTCTCCACTATGAGGGCACTTGATGGCCTTGGGCTTGACATCCAGCAGGCTGTCATCAGCTGTTTCAATGGGTTTGCCCTAGATGTTTTCCGAGCTGAGGTAATATCTTGTCCTCTTGTATCTCCAGCAAAGCTCATTACAGTTGCTTGGCTATGTTGCATTAGATTCTTGATTCTTAGTTAATTGCCTCCTCTTTGTTTCATCAATGACAACTGAAGTTTTCTTTTGCCCTTGTTCAGCGATGCAAAGAGGGTCCTGGTGTTCTGCCAGAAGAAATCAAGGCAGTTCTCTTGCATTCTGCAGGCTATGACAATACTATGTTGTGAGGAATCAAGGAGAGACAGCAATTGCATTAATCCCAGTGGAGCATCTAATGGCTTCCTTTTCCTAAATCATCTTAAAAGCAGTAATGAATTGGATGGTCATATTAGCACTTTATAGGTTATTTGGAATGTGTCCTGCAACTTGAGGAAGGTGCCGACTGGCACTTATTTAAAGCTAGTTCTGTAATCAGATAACAGTTTCCCACTCTTTCTTGTATGGAATAAAAGTCGTATCGTTGGATAATTGTATCGGCAGAAATCTCTATCTTTGTTTCTTATAATTTTGAAGTCACATATAATCCTGTAGTCGAGTGCATCGGTAGTCAGTTGCTTGTGTTTTGATTTAGATTAGTGAAAGATTGTCTTGCTTTTTTAACTATGTAACAATTTTCCTTCTCCCTTCCTGTCTATTTAGCTTCCATGTTCTATATGAACCAAAGAAAACAAAAGCTTTTCTTTGATTTCTTTCGCATCATAGCGTGAATGATATGCTGTGGTATAAATTGTGGTCATCTTGATACAATCTCATTAATCCTTTCATTCATGTCATGTTGTCATCATCGTTCTCAGTCCAAGCTGTCATTACTGAAAGATTCTTGTCTGTCACTGATTCTTTCTCTTTGTTAGATGTATGCTGATGTTTCCATAATTCTTCTCTTCTACTTTGTTATAAATGTCTCTCACTGCCATCAGATATAGCATTCCATAAAATTCCTTTGTACTTATTAGTCATCCTCATAAAAATGACAAAAGAAAACATGGTACAATAATTAGAAATGAAAGGAAATGAGGGTGGTAAGATTCAAGATTGGACATAATTTCTAAGTTCTGTAGAAGTAACTCTTCGTCTCTTTGGTCTTAAATGCCAAATGTTTCTTGGTCTTATATGGTGGCCAAAACATGCAGAAATAATCCATATGTTTGCAAGCAAAGGACATGTTCACCAAGAACTGAATCTGGTGCAGAACATTTATGTCTCATCTCCTTCTGTTCCATCCAGCTGTTGATGCTTACTTGCAGTTCATTTATCTCCTAGTTGAGTCTCAGCTTCTGTTATTCCATGAACGTCTCGTAGCTTTTCTTGGCTTCTTCTGCTTGGACGCATTCAGCCATCAGTGATATAAATACCACAAGAAGACTGTTTTCATTGGCTTCTTCTGATTCGGATGTATTCTCTCTTCTCCCAAACAATTGGAAGACTGCTTAAGCTTTTATTTAGGTTCAGAGGCGACAGTGATCCAAGTACCAAAAGAAGTTGTGTCTTAGGTTTTGGATTCGTCTGCATGGATGCATTCGTACCAGTCTTCTAGAAAACTAAACAAGAGTATTCTGCAAAAAATAAGCTCGACTGGTGTAGTGTCATTCGTGTTTCAGAGTTCTCATGTAGGCTTCAGAGGCGACAGTGATGTGAATGACCATTACACAATATTATTGTCTTCTTCCTCTTGGATGTTTGCACACCATCAACTAGACATTAAATAAAAAAAGCAGCAGCATTAATTTGTTGTCTTTGATTGATAGATATGCACTAGGAACTCATATTTATAATGTTTATCATAAGGGACAAGGCATTTAATTTAGATCGACTAGTAGAGGGACTCATCATAAGAATCGAAGGATATCTGAAGCTGGTCCTTTTTATGATTCAGTACTGTACTGTTAGCTACTTTATATTATTCAGAACTATTGATAATGATACGACTTTATAAGGAACTCCCATGTAATACGATTTATACATTTGTACACATGCAAGTGGATTGCTATGGAAGACGAAATTCCTATTTCGTGATAAGAATTTTTTATGATTGTGACAGATTATACTTTACTTGACAAACACTATAATGATATATATATATATATATATATATATATATATATATATATATATATTCACTGTTGAATTAGATGCGGTCATCAAATTTGTGATCAAGATCGTAGGATCATGTGATCCTACGACCCAGATTGAGATTTGGAGCTGGACCTGACGTTTGAATCGGATACAAAGCTTGACTAGAATGGAGTTACGAGTTGACTTAGAGTCGGTCGATTCAACTTAAGCAAGTTGGGATATAAATGTTTTGAAAAAGAAATAACGTGTCACGGCCTTCTTGGTGGTGCGCGATTGTAGGCGAACCCTAGTGGAAATACCAATCTCCAGCTCCGCAAACGAGATCAGGAATCACGGCCCACGCTCTCCTCTCCTCTCCTCCCTCTCTCTCCACCATCCTAAATACTTCACTCCTCCCTCTCCCGCGCAGCCAACCCCTTATTCCCAATGACTTGATTGAAGACGGCGGGTTTCAAAGTTGGTGAGGAGGTGCCGATGAAGGAGGAGGACGAGTTTATGCTTTTAAGAAATTGCTTCCTCGAGACCTCCTCGACATTAATCTCGTTGATGAAAGGTTCTGGTTCGATTCAAGTGATATGGATTGTTGTTATTTTGGTTTGCTCTTCATGGTATTGTTCTGTTATCGAGTGATGAGGGTTTGTTCATTTTTGTTTTCATATCCTCGTTGCCAAGAAAATAGTTATAAGACAGAGAGAGAGCGCCGACAAACATTTCAATTCGTGTCAAAACCGACGTAGACTAACTTACCAAAAATCGAAAGCTTAAAATAAATTAATTTTTTATAAATAAAATATTAATTTGATTATGTTGTTGTAAGCTCATTTACAAGATGAGTATTTGACCCTAAGGTTTTCTCCTTTGGCAAGTACCAAGAAAAATGGGCCACTCCATCGGGATCCTTCCAATGCCCCTCCGCCTTCCAAGAAGAGCCAATTGGATGGCCCTTTCACCGGAAAGAGCATCTCTTAGGCATTGATGTTAATTGGTCCTTCATATGGGCCAGATGCAAGTTCACTACTATCTTCTTCTTTGTTTAACCGGATATATGAAGGACCAATTAACATCAATGCCTAAGAGATGCTCTTTCCGGTGAAAGGGCCATCCAATTGGCTCTTCTTGGAAGGCGGAGGGGCATTGGAAGGATCCCGATGGAGTGGCCCATTTTTCTTGGTACTTGCCAAAGGAGAAAACCTTAGGGTCAAATACTCATCTTGTAAATGAGCTTACAACAACATAATCAAATTAATATTTTATTTATAAAAAATTAATTTATTTTAAGCTTTCGATTTTTGGTAAGTTAGTCTACGTCGGTTTTGACACGAATTGAAATGTTTGTCGGCGCTCTCTCTCTGTCTTATAACTATTTTCTTGGCAACGAGGATATGAAAACAAAAATGAACAAACCCTCGTCACTCGATAACAGAACAATACCATGAAGAGCAAACCAAAATAACAACAATCCATATCACTTGAATCGAACCAGAACCTTTCATCAACGAGATTAATGTCGAGGAGGTCTCGAGGAAGCAATTTCTTAAAAGCATAAACTCGTCCTCCTCCTTCATCGGCACCTCCTCACCAACTTTGAAACCCGCCGTCTTCAATCAAGTCATTGGGAATAAGGGGTTGGCTGCGCGGGAGAGGGAGGAGTGAAGTATTTAGGATGGTGGAGAGAGAGGGAGGAGAGGAGAGGAGAGCGTGGGCCGTGATTCCTGATCTCGTTTGCGGAGCTGGAGATTGGTATTTCCACTAGGGTTCGCCTACAATCGCGCACCACCAAGAAGGCCGTGACACGTTATTTCTTTTTCAAAACATTTATATCCCAACTTGCTTAAGTTGAATCGACCGACTCTAAGTCAACTCGTAACTCCATTCTAGTCAAGCTTTGTATCCGATTCAAACGTCAGGTCCAGCTCCAAATCTCAATCTGGGCCGTAGGATCACATGATCCTACGATCTTGATCACAAATTTGATGACCGCATCTAATTCAACAGTGAATATATATATATATATATATATATATATATATATATATATATATATATATATATACATATATATATATATATATCATTATAGTGTTTGTCAAGTAAAGTATAATCTGTCACAATCATAAAAAATTCTTATCACGAAATAGGAATTTCGTCTTCCATAGCAATCCACTTGCATGTGTACAAATGTATAAATCGTATTACATGGGAGTTCCTTATAAAGTCGTATCATTATCAATAGTTCTGAATAATATAAAGTAGCTAACAGTACAGTACTGAATCATAAAAAGGACCAGCTTCAGATATCCTTCGATTCTTATGATGAGTCCCTCTACTAGTCGATCTAAATTAAATGCCTTGTCCCTTGTGATAAACATTATAAATATGAGTTCCTAGTGCATATCTATCAATCAAAGACAACAAATTAATGCTGCTGCTTTTTTTATTTAATCTTGAATCTAGAAAGGATCATACCTTCTAGCAAGTTAAAGACAGCAAAAAAGAAACAATTAAATTGTGAAGGAATCGATGCATAAGGAAATGAGGTGCATCAATGTTCCAGAGTCGAAAAATTAAATGATGGATAGGAAAATTGAAAAGGTGTCAATGATATTCTAATTCATTGTAATATAATCACTCATACAGCATGTACCAGGGCAAAAAATTCTGAAACGAACTAACAGACAAAAAATAAGATATAAAAAGAAAATTAGGTAGGTAATAATAAGCTTGAAAGATCCCACATCAATTAATTTATTAAGACAAATTGAATCAAAAACATTATTCACCAACTATTACCCTTATTTCATATAAATTTGCACACCATTTAATCTCTCGTATTATATTACGATACCATTTAAGGAGATTTGGAAGCAATCATGTGCATAGCGACAATTTCAGCTCAATATTACCTAAACTTATGCGCTAATTCTACTCGCAAGCTATAAAGGCGTACAATTAAATGAAAACCTAGATTTCCAAGAAACAACCAAATAATCAAGGACAAGAAAATAAAATACTAACAAGATGTTGCAAGCAGAAACAACAATCCAAGAACATAGCCAGAAAAAACCCAATAAAGGGAATCTAACCACACGAGGACGATTCAACACCTAGGGTTGCATCCTCTGAGACAAACAAGTAGAAGAAACCCAATAACACAAGAGGGCAAGCACGACAACTACCTCAGATTAGAAGGCAACGACGAAACCCCGTGAGAGAGGAGAGAGGAGAGAGGCGGCGGCGGCGATGGAGAAGAAGCGGATCTCGCGGTGGCGATGGAGAAGAAGCGGATCTCGCGGTCCCCTCTCCGACCAACAGATAAAGAGGTAAATGGAAACGGAGAAAGGAGAGGCAGACGAGGACAAGAGAGGCATATCTGTAGCGATTCCCATGAATGCAAAATTGTTACCCGCGCAGATACCAGCGCATCAATGGCCCACCCAGAATGGCCCCGTTCATAAGATTTCAATAACAATGCGAGTAGCTTGTAAGGTACCGGGCTAAAGTGCATAAAAGTATTTCCAGGGAACAATACAGTGAGGTCGAGCGCATCCTATCGAAGTGGGTATAAGCCAGCGTGATTGCATCGAGATTCGTGTGATTGGTAAATCTAACGGTAAAAAAATTTTGGCTGCATCTTCATATGGCCCATCTCGAGCGCATCGTATCACACCGAAGAATGATAATTATAGACAGCCTCGTGGACGCCAATTGACCGCGTTGCGCGTCTCAAATTGATATGAGAGTGGTCTCGTCAATATAGAAGATGCAAAGGTAAGGGAACCTCGTCCGTGGATTCTTGTCGATGGGAGACGTGGATGACCATAAGCCTGAGAGCTGCAGCGGCGGTTGGGTTCAATCCGAACCCCACCGACCCAATCTGGGTTCAACCTCAATTCGATACCCAAACCTAATATTTATTTGTATATGCATGTGTGTTGGATCAGTCTGATCTATATAGATGGCCAATAAAGGTCATCCGTGATGAGTCAATCCAGAACAAAACTATGTCTTATAACTAGAACGAAGGTATTCGAATCGACTTAACTAAGGTCCTAAATTTTTGTCTATGGGATATATCAAAACTTATCAGGTCTAATCAAACCAAACCCAAATCTAATTTGCTTAGTTTCATACATGACTCAGATCAGTTTTAAATTTTCTCAACCTTTTAGCTAGTTGGGACGATTAAAGTCGACACAACTCATCCTTCCTTATTGCCGATTCGATACCCAATCCGAACCCCACCGTCTCTCTCTCTCACTCTCCCTGCCTCCGGGGGTGATATGGCGAGGGCGTCTCATGCTTAGTGACGCGGTTGATATCGGATTCGGGGAGTGGCCTCCGGAGCCGTCGGATCCGGGTGGGGTTGCAGCCGCCGCCGTTCTCCCTGTAGTTGCGATTTAATGATCCCCTCACGTCCGTGCGTCGCCACCAACAGCGAAATAGGAGCGGGCGAGGAAGACGAGATCGAGAGACGGAGCTTCACTCGTCCCACCCAGTTGTCCCGCTCGTCGAAAACCCCTACCTTTGCTCCTCAGGCGATCGATCTCGTCGTCGGGCCCTGCCCCCAGGTTTGCCTCCACTCCTTTCTCCTACCCCGTTCCTATTGCGACGCATTGATATGCTCTTGTTTCTTTTGCTATGGAGCTCGTCTCGATTTCCGTTTAATTGCTCAGGGTTGTATTTGTTCTGCGTGGATTCTCGGTTCTATTTGGATTACGCCTTTTCTTCTATGTTTCTCGTGAGGTTCATCGTGGCGGATCCTCTTGGGAAATCTCAATTAGGGTTTGGATTGTGGGGGCGTGGGGCTTTAATTTGATTAATTATGTTATTTGGATTGTTAATTGCTCGAATTTGGATGGTGAATCACGGGAAGTGCCATTGTGTAACATTTATTTATGTTTTGTAGATAAGAGTTTTTGGTCCTTCCGCAGCTACTCAAGTGCTCGGCCTATTGTCAGAGCTGGAATGGAGGGCATAAATGGTATATAAACTTGGTCTTGTTTTTCATTGTTTAGCTATAAGTTGTTGTGTTGTCAAAGCTTTGGGAGTTGAGATGCATTAAAGAGAGTTTGCAATTTTGTTACAAGCATTGATTGAAAAGGCGCTAGGTGCCAAAAGGTGCTAAGGTCCAAAAACGTCCGAGGTGCTAGGCGTTCGTCTGAGTGAAGCGAGACGCTAAAATATAAAAATATATAATATAATTAATAAATATATTTATTTAAATAAAAATATATCATTTATTTTGAAACCTAATAATAATTTTAAATAAATAAAAATTAATAGTATTAAAATCAAAATAATATATTATTAATCTAATAAATAAAAATACTATTACTAGTATATAGTTAGTAGCAAGGTCTATCATACCGAAGCGTACCATCCGTACCCGGCGGTATGTACCGATCCGATAGGTTACCGGTATGCGGATCGCCCGATACCGCTACAGTGCTACAGTATGAAAAAAGTATAAAATTGTTCGGTACGCCCTGATGTACCGCCCGGTACACCGGTACCGTACCGTACCGTACCGAGCTCGGGTCGAAACGCCTGTACGGTACGATACGACGAACCTTGGTTAGTAGCATATTGTTAATATATTGATAACAGTATACTATTGAAGTAAGAAGAGTGTGAGTAAGAGGAAGACTGAGGCTACTGACTGAGAGCAGCGGCAGCGGTAGCAACGAGAAGCGATAGTGGCAGCGGCAGCGGTAGCGGCGAGCGATGGCAACGGGAGCGGCGACAGTGGCAACGACAGTGGTAGTAACGAGTAGCGGGAGTAGGAGCGGCGAGCGGCGATAGTGGCAGCAGCAGCAGTAGTAGCGAGCAGAGGCAGCGGGAGCGGCAACAGTGTCAACGGGAGCAGGAGTGGCGAGCGACGATAGTGGCAGCGACAGCAGTAACAGCGAGTAGTGGCAGCGGGAGCGGCGATAGTGGCAGCGGTAGCAGCGAGCAGGGGGGAGCGAGAGCGGGAGCGGCGAGCGACGACAGTGGCAGCGGCAGCGAGAGCAAGAGCGACGAGCGACGATAGTGGCAGCGATAGCGGTAGCAGTGGCAGCGGCAGTGGGAGTGGAAGTGGCGAGCGGGGTTAGAGTTGAGGAAGTCGTGAGAAGAAGGCTGATATCGGTGCTTTAGTTGGTTCGATTGGACCAACTAAAGCACCGGAGATTGAACCAGACCTAAAACGCTGGTTCGGTCGCTGGGTTTAACCCGGGTGCTCGCCCGACGCCTGGGCTCGGGCGAGCGCCCAAGCGACGCGCTTCGGGCCTCCCCTCGCTTAGGAAGATGAACTTGACTTCGATATTTTCTGTTTCTATATCACTTTATTTCAATGCTTGGCAACACTGATATATCTAAGCTTGCATGCTGCTTTACTTCACTTAAGAGGTATATCTTTTAGAAAGCTTTAATCTGATTTTGGATTCCAATTTTAGGCTGCAGTACACTAGAAACTTGTTATGGACTGCTAACAATCTTGACATGTTTATGTTTTATCAATGAAATCAACCATAAAATTGCTTTTATTTTCATATACAACAGTTCTTAACTCTGAAAATAAAAAGTATGTAATGTCAGCAGTAGGTTGACATAAAGGAAAACTTGCATATACCTCCATAGTATAATAGCAAGAAATAATGTGTGAAGAATAGGGTTTCAGTTTCCTCACCTTCTTAACCATTTGCATTTGCAAACATGGGATAATAGTGATGGACTATTCAACTCTACTATGCAACTCTAACAATTGTGACTTGTCTGTATATATTGTGCAATTGTGACTTCACGCAAGATGCACAAGATGACACAGGAGAGTTCAAGAATGAAGATATAAAGATATCTTGATGTATTTTTTTTCGAGATGATGTGGAATTTATAATTGTCTCACTTTGATATTGATTTTTGGATAAAATAAAGATTGTAATGTGAAGTTTCAAATATCAATAATTTTATCTTGAATTTATGAAAAAGTTTTGGTATGATTTTGAAATTATTAAAAATTGATAGGTAATTAATAAAATTATTATTGACAGTATAGTGACACTCAAATAATCCATTACTAATTTTTTTTATATTTTAGTGACAGGTCAAGCCATCACTAAATTATTATTATCTTTTCCATTTAATCAGTAAGAGTTAATTATATTGTCACTAAAATTGTTAGTCAATTCTTTTAGTGACAGAAGTGTTCATAACCAATTGTTGTCACAGAAATATTAATTTATCAATTTATTTATTTTTAGCGATAGAATTTAATGTTTTAGCTACAAATATAAACTATCACTAAAAACTATAATTTAATGACATATGTGTCTTTTTTTGTTACTAAAACTTTTAGCCACGAGATCTATGCTGACGGAAGCTAGTGATGGCTCATTTTGCACTAATTCTTTTAGTGACAACTTTTGTTCATGGTTAATAACTATTTTTCTTATAGTGTAGGGGGCATGTGACCTGTATGTGTGCCAATATCTCAAGGAGCAGAGGAAACCAATGGCCTCGATCGCTTCCTCGACATGGCACCACCCCACCCCCCTATTCCGATCGATTTCGATCAGCGTTGGCTTGGCTGTGCCGACGACCAATCGGGCAACGCTTCTCAACTTTAATCCATGGACCAAAGAGGTCCAGCTCTAAGTGAGAAGACCCAACCTCCCTTAGGGTAATAGAGCCATCTAAATCGGAAGGGGGTTGCTCCACACCCTTTTGGGGGTCGGCCTTGTGAGAAGAGTCCAGAAAAACAAGGGAGGAAGTCAAAGAAGTCATCGAAACTAGAGGGCAAATCCACTTTATGACCCACACAACTATACTTGAAACACACCAAAGGTAAATTCTCATATGAAACAGTTTGGAAAATTCCTTTCTTTAGGTGACCCAGTCATACTGCTTATGGGGTTTTGAAAGATCGATTTCTATATTAACCTTACATATCGACCCCTTTCAAACGAGAAAGAACATTCATCATTCTTTAGGGGACGACCTAGGAGAGAACCAAGATTAATAACACATTCTGTTCCAGTACTCCAAAGGAAGATTGACGAACTACACCTAGATAGGGACAGATGAGATCCTCTCTGTGAGAGGCTGGAAATTAGCTTTCTTGGGCATCAGATACAAAACCTCCCCTCGAATGGTCCATGGTCCCTCGGTGAGGATGCGAACAACCTCCGCTTTAGAAAAAAATTGAAAGCAAAAAAAAACCTTAAGCCAAATTGATCACTTGAGACACCAAAGAACATTTCCATTAGTGAGAAACCACATATTTCAGGAAATCCAAAGTCGAAGTCGGAGGAAATGATTGATCAAACTAGATATTCAAGGTTTTTGCCATTCATGAGGAGTTTTTTCGTCAAATTCGATGAAATCCTTAGAAGCATCATAGATCCGGTTAAACAAAGAAGAAGATAGTAGTGAACTTGCATCTGGCCCATATGAAGGACCAATTAACATCAATGCCTAAGAGATGCTCTTTCCAGTGAAAGGGCCATCCAATTGGCTCTTCTTGGAAGGCGGAGGGGCATTGGAAGGATCCCGATGGAGTGGCCCATTTTTCTTGGTACTTGCCAAAGGAGAAAACCTTAGGGGTCTGGCTTGGCATCACTCCAGGAACCCTAACTGAAGGGATCGACACCACAGAAGAAGATGATGACACCCTAGGGAGGGGAACAACAATGGATGCAAGGAGAGAGCCAAGTAGGGGATGTGAAGCCAGTAGTTGGGGGCGGGGGGGGGTGGGGAAGGGTGTGGTTGGGTCGCATCAAAGGTGGAATTAAGGAGGGAGAAGGCAATGGGGTTGTCCTTATCGCCTTAGAAACCCAGAGCTTCTCTCTCTAAGGAAAGAAGAGAGTTCCCTACTCTCTCACAAATTTATTTAATGCATTACAATCGACCATATCTTGTTCAGAACTTCACGGTTAGCCCCCAATTCCCTTCTCGCACTTTTCTAGTTCGAAAACCCTAAAGAAGATGCAGTGCAAGATTCTTTTCCGCCATCAATCTGGTCCTCATGATTAATCTAGGACTATGTGTTTTTGCTGCTTATCGATCCGATTGATGTGATTCTCCCGATAAGCTCTAACTCTGATGGCTGCCCTCCCTCCGCAAGCGGACAACTTCTAGATCACCCTTGTTCTTTCCCTCAGTGAGCTTTTTTTTTCCTCATAAATTTGATACTTTTGGTCATATTTTTATATGAAAAAGGTTTACTTGGTGGAATTGGTGGCACCTGCTATTTCTATTCTTCTGTTTCTCTTTGGAACAAATTGATTTATTTGTAGGACATGCTTAGATCATCACAAGAGGATGAAGGTAAAAAGTTTGCTATGAGGTTTGTTACCAATACTAGATATTTGCAAAGTTTTTAGCATTGTGGTGAGGCACTGCGGTTATATCTCTGAGACTTATGTGATGGTATATTTAATTTTGAAGTGTTCAATATTGGTTGGCATGTAGGACGAGCAACAACAAATTACTTTCATAGTGGAGGAATAGAAAGAGAAAAGTGAAAGATAATAACTAAAAATAATAAGCAAATGTATAACTATCCAATTGGCTCAAAGATAACACTCCTAGGATAGAAGTCTTGCACCTCCGCATGCCTCACAAGGTGGGAAAGGAAAAAAACTTGATTCATGGATCCTTTTTTTATTCATACATTACAATGTTATAGCCCATTTTTATATGCTCAAGTATAAGAATAAAAAGAAAATTACAGAAATTTAAAAAATTACAATCGCATCAAATCAAATATATGATATCTTGTTCTTCGTTTCTGATTTGATTTGAGAAATAGTCTTCCTCTCTTCATGATATTTTTGATTGATAATCTTTCATCTTTATAGAGATGAATCTTTAAGATATTCAATCAAGATTTGTAATTTTCAATAATATGATTTCTTTTTTGTTGTATTTTTTCTTTCTTTTTCTCCTCGTTGAGTAGATATTTTCATGTTATTACATATGTAAAATATCTCTAAACAAATTAAATTTATTTTATTAATAAATTAATTTAATTGCTCATGCATCATATTGTTTTACTGTTTCTTTTTCATTTCTGCTATTGAGCGAGCATGCACATGTGGAGATTTTGGAATCGAATGAATTGTTCCTTTAAAGTCAGAGACGATTGAATTTGATTGGCCTAGATGCATGCATAGCAATTCATGTGCAGAGTATAGTTTCATCAAAACTAAAATTTTAATTTCATTCTTCCTCAAATTAGTGACTATATTATGGATATATTAGATGACATTTTGGTCTCTTTGGTGTTTATGTAGCATTTACATGATGCCTTTTGTGGAAGTTGTATGATATACTGCCATGGTTGTTTTGACCAAATACAAAGTTTAATATGCTAATGAGTTAGTTTTAGTTCCAGAGCATGCTTCTGATGATTCTTGGTGTGATGATGGGCTTCTGAATGAAATCTCAGATGCTGACTTAAACAGAGAACAGAAGAGGCGTTATGATCAATTTTATACAGTATCCTTGCAATCTATAAATGATATGCATATCCTTTGTCCAAAACTCTTCATAGTAAAACTTTTAGGGCTTTAAACTTGAGGATGTATCATATGGAACCCTTGACAAAAGTTTATATGGGTTATCGAGATGGTATATCTGCAGGAAAGGAAGCTTCTGCCCAAGAGGGCTTCAACATTGGGTTTAAGCAATCTGCAAGCAGTGGTTACAAATGGGGAATTGTTAGAGGCATCACAAGGTGAAAAGTGATAGTATTTACTGATCTCTTTCTGCAGAAGAATTTTGGTATCTTATTTTTCCTACATTATTTCGTAGTGCATTTGTAAACCTCCCAGATCAATTCAAAGAAAAGTTAGTTAAGAAGCTTGAAGACAGATGCACGTTTCAAAGTCTTTACAAGCCCGTTCAAGAGATTTCCACGGACGATGCTCTGAGAATGTATCACTTTCAACTACAACAAGAAAATAAACAATCTCATCAAAGATCAAAAGCGACAGTATCATCGGCAATCGAAGATTTTGACTGCAATAAGTTAGACTTCTTTTTCAAGGAGCTTATGTTACTTGTAAGTGAGTCTTCTGAAATCAAAGCAAGTGTTGATGTTGTAAAAGGAGAGGAAGAAGAATGACCTTGATGTTGAAGTACTTGGAGGGATCGTTCAAATTCACTTACGTCTGAATTTTCTGGACAGATTGTAATTTTTTGATGGCCTCAGATTGCAATGAAAAGAACTGAACCATTGCTCCATTGCAGCATAATATATTTTGAGATTTTGCTTCAGAAAAATAGGTTCCAAATTTCAGAGTATTGACTATTCTTCCACTGGAACTGTGCCGTCATTTTTGGGAACGTTGAAAGCACTCATGGTTTGATAATAATCTCCTTCCGAAATGCAATACTTTTTCATTGTGTTTGATGTTGAGCATGGCCTTTCTTTTTCCTCCTAGTTTTGCACACTGTAAATATAAGCATAAGATGCTTCTCCAACAATAACGATAGAATCTGATGAGAGGTTAATCAAGTAGCACTATATTGAAATGAATGAGATACTATTTTCAAACTAATACAAACAACTCTTACACTTTTTTCTTTCCTTTTTTCTGAATAAATTTCTACTTTCAGAATGCATTTACTTCAGCTTTAAATTAACATCGTATTTCATTAATTAGATTTTTTTTTACACTAAGTTAAAGTCATATGGTTGAGTTTTTCTGATCTTTCTTATGTATTTAGCAAGTCAATTCAATAGCCATAAATTTTTGATTTGCCAAATAAATCAGCAATTACCAACTTAACTCTCTTTGACCTTTAATTAATTGTAATCTTAGATGTCTAAGCATATTACAACTATGTCATGCTCCACAATATAGTATTTGTATAAATTATAAATTATAAAATATAAGTCTCATTAAATGTATTCATGTGTATAATTCTAGATTAATTATATATTATTTTTATAATTAATTATTATTTTTGAATGTGTCGGAGAATATTAAATCATATTGTCTTAGCATCTAGTAAAATCGGAGTCAGAATATCCAATGATCTTCAAATGGTCTGATCTCCCATATGATCTTTTGTTCTCTTTAAATATCTCATGACTCTTTTAGCTACATTCCAATGATTCATTCCATGATTGCTTAAGTATCTATCTAACATTCCAACAATGTACATTATATCTTGACGCGTACAAACCTGTGCATACATTAGACTCCCTAAAGCTAATGCATAGGAAATCTTCTGCATTTCTTAAGTTTCCAGATTTTTTTTAAGGCACTAATTGAGACTGAACTTGTCTCCCTTTGTGATAGGGGTGTCTCCTGGTTTACAATCCTATATGCTAAACCTTTTGAGTACTTTATCGATATAGTTCCTTTGTAATAATCCTAGAATACCTCGCGATCTATCTCGGTGTATCTTGATTCCTAATACAAAAGGGGTATCACCAAGATCTTTCATCTCAAAATTTCTAGATAAAAATCTCTTGGTTTCGTGCAATATGTCTATATCATTAGTGGCAAGCAGAATGTCATCCGTATAAAATATAAGTAAAATAAATTTGCTCCCACTGAATTTATGATACATGCAATCATCAACAACATTCATCTTAAAACCAAATGAGATAATTACTTGATGAAATTTGTGATACTACTAAAAGGATGTTTGTTTTGTTAGGATCGAAATCGGCACTAAGAGGGGGGGAGTGTGAATTAGTGCTTACGATAAAAATTACATCGATTCGAAAATTTCGTTCGATAAAATCATATTGGAAATATGTTTAACTCGAAAACGTTCATAAAAATGTAATGAGCAAGTAAAGCAGTTTGCAATAAAGGTAAACAACAAAATATAAATACAAACTAAGTTTTATAGTGGTTCGATCATCGTGACCTGCATCCACTCCTGATTCCTCTTCACTCAAGGCCATCGGCTTTCACTATCGATCTTCTTTCAACGGAGGAAGATCAACTATCCTTTTACACCCATTTTCTCCTTTTCACCGGTTTAGGAGATAACCTTTACAACCTCACCTCTCTCTTAAACTTCATATATAATACTGAGAGCTTGAGACGAGTTTTTATAATATTACTATAGCATTTTTCTTTTCTTTAACTCACAATTGATGTGTTTACTGAGTAAGGATGAGTAGGGCTTTTTTAGGCCCCAAATGAATTCAAATTTAGGGACCAAATGATCTCATCTTGGGTTTTCGGGGTACTAGCAATACCACCGCCTGCTAGTTTGAGACTAGGTGGTACCATCGCCTAACACAGTCTGGGAGATTGTATCTGAGCAATATTATCACCTAAACTGGCAGTGTCACAGCTTGGGCCAACTATGGGTCACTAATTGGGCCTTCCACTTGGCCCAAAATAACCCCAATTCAGGCCGAGTTAACCTATAATTGAGTTGGTCTAATTACATTCTAAACAATCCAATTAGAACTAAAACTACTTCGATCTAGACAAATTATTATAAGTAAGAATTCTAAGTTATCCAACATGTCATTGGTTCATCCGATGCTTCACCCGAACCTTCGGCATATCGTCCTCTCTTATGATGTATTGCCCAATCGACATGTTGATATCCGCAACACCCGATCTCCTTAGTGCAATGTCTGATCCTTTTGGCCCGATGCTCGAACTCATGGCACGAAGCCTTCTGCTGATATGTCGACCATTCCTCCGGTCCGACATCCAATCTTCTGACATGTTCCATTTTAGCCCAACTTTTGATTCCACCGCTTTAATCAATTTATCTTTCCTGATTGAATATAGTCCTACGTCACTTAAATGTACATTAGATCGTAAACTCATTAATTGATTTCATCGTCAAAATCCAAGATTCAATATGTTTTATCTCATAGATAGATTTTATCAATTTACATATTATTTTCTTTAGGTTCTTTTGATACAAAGTATTCTGGTTGTACCATATAAATTATTTCATCAATATTTCCATTGAGAATTGTTATTTTGACATCCATCTAAAAGAGCTCCAAATCAAAATGTGTGGCTAAAGCCATAATTATTCTAAAAGAGTCATTCGTTAAAACCGGAGAGGTTTATTTAAAGTCAATCCCTTCTTTTTGAGTATAGCCCTTTGCCACAAGACGTGCATTATATCTCTCCACATTACCATTAGAATCCCCTTTGGTTTTAAAAATTCATTTACAACTAATAGGTTTCACTCCTTCTAGTAATGGGACAAGTTCTCAAACTTTATTGTCTTGTATGGACTTATACTCTTGATTCATTGCTTTAATCCACTTATCAGAATTGGAATCCTCTATGGCTTGACAGAAGTTGATTGGATCATCTTCCATCATATCACTACTTTTTTCATGTTCCCAGAGAAATACCATATAATCATATGAAATGACACTCCTCCTTACCCTAATGGATCATCACAAAGGTGCTAGCTCTTGTGGCATATGTTCTTATGGATGTTGAGTTTGATCCTCATGAATAATTTTCTTATACTATATGAGAGTTGAAATAACTATATCCTTTTGAGGTATTGAATTTACCACATCAGTGGCAACTATATAAATTGGATTAAATTGAACCAATTCTTCCTCAAACGTAAAGTCTTTAACCTTATTTCTCCCCCCAAACTCAATATCCTTGTAGCAATACTCGTCTCAAAAATATTTATTGATTTGGGATTATAAAATTTGTACCCCTTAGATCGTTCAGAATAACCAATAAAATAATTGCTTATTGTTTGGGGTTCCAATTTCTTTTCGTTAGGCCTGTAAAGCCTTGTCTTAGATAGACAACCTATGAAAGTGTCTTAGACTAGGCTTTCTTCCGGTCCAAAGCTCATAAGGTGTTTTTGTAGTTGCTTTAATTGGTACTCTATAAGAATGTAAGCTATAGTTTTTATTGCTTCTCTTCAGGGTGACTCTGGCAAAGTAGATTAAAAAATCATATTTCTTACTATGTCTTTAAGTATGCAGTTTCGTCTTTCAACTACACCATTCATGTTAGGTGACCTTGGCATTTTATACAGAGGGATAATTCCACACTCCTCTAAGCATAGAGCAAATGGTCCTCGACGTTATTCACTTGAGCCGTCATTTCTGTTGTAATATTCCCCTCCACGGTTAGATCTAATGCTTTATATATATATATATATATATATATATATATATTCACTGTTGAATTAGATGCGGTCATCAAATTTGTGATCAAGATCGTAGGATCATGTGATCCTACGGCCCAGATTGAGATTTGGAGCTGGACCTGACGTTTGAATCGGATACAAAGCTTGACTAGAATGGAGTTACGAGTTGACTTAGAGTCGGTCGATTCAACTTAAGCAAGTTGGGATATAAATGTTTTGAAAAAGAAATAACGTGTCACGGCCTTCTTGGTGGTGCGCGATTGTAGGCGAACCCTAGTGGAAATACCAATCTCCAGCTCCGCAAACGAGATCAGGAATCACGGCCCACGCTCTCCTCTCCTCTCCTCCCTCTCTCTCCACCATCCTAAATACTTCACTCCTCCCTCTCCCGCGCAGCCAACCCCTTATTCCCAATGACTTGATTGAAGACGGCGGGTTTCAAAGTTGGTGAGGAGGTGCCGATGAAGGAGGAGGACGAGTTTATGCTTTTAAGAAATTGCTTCCTCGAGACCTCCTCGACATTAATCTCGTTGATGAAAGGTTCTGGTTCGATTCAAGTGATATGGATTGTTGTTATTTTGGTTTGCTCTTCATGGTATTGTTCTGTTATCGAGTGATGAGGGTTTGTTCATTTTTGTTTTCATATCCTCGTTGCCAAGAAAAAAGTTCTAAGACAGAGAGAGAGCGCCGACAAACATTTCAATTCGTGTCAAAACCGACGTAGACTAACTTACCAAAAATCGAAAGCTTAAAATAAATTAATTTTTTATAAATAAAATATTAATTTGATTATGTTGTTGTAAGCTCATTTACAAGATGAGTATTTGACCCTAAGGTTTTCTCCTTTGGCAAGTACCAAGAAAAATGGCGACGCACGGACGTGAGGGGATCATTAAAACGCACGGACGGACGTGAGGGGATCATTAAATCGCACGGACGTGAGGGGATCATTAAAACGCACGGACGTGAGGGGATCATTAAAACGCACGTCCGTGCGTCGCCACCAACAGCGAAATAGGAGCGGGCGAGGAACGTGAGGGGATCATTAAAACGCACGGACGTGAGGGGATCATTAAATCGCAACTACAGAGAGAAGCAGTGTAGAACGAGGAGGTCGAGGAGCAGTGACGGCCAGGACCGAAGAGCCAAGTAAGAATCCGCCATTTCCACCGTCTCTCTCTCTCACTCTCCCTGCCTCCGGGGGTAATATGGCGAGGGCGTCTCATGCTTAGTGACGCGGTTGATATCGGATTCGGGGAGTGGCCTCTGGAGCCGTCGGATCCGGGTGGGGTTGCAGCCGCCGCCGTTCTCCCTGTAGTTGCGATTTAATGATCCCCTCACGTCCGTGCGTTTTAATGATCCCCTCACGTTCCTCGCCCGCTCCTATTTCGCTGTTGGTGGCGACGCACGGACGTGCGTTTTAATGATCCCCTCACGTCCGTGCGTTTTAATGATCCCCTCACGTCCGTGCGATTTAATGATCCCCTCACGTCCGTCCGTGCGTTTTAATGATCCCCTCACGTCCGTGCGTCGCCATTTTGAGCGGAGAACGCACGGACGTGAGGGGATCATTAAAACGCACGGACGTGAGGGGATCATTAAAACGCACGTCCGTGCGTCGCCACCAACAGCGAAATAGGAGCGGGCGAGGAACGTGAGGGGATCATTAAAACGCACGGACGTGAGGGGATCATTAAATCGCAACTACAGGGAGAACGGCGGCGGCTGCAACCCCACCCGGATCCGACGGCTCCGGAGGCCACTCCCCGAATCCGATATCAACCGCGTCACTAAGCATGAGACGCCCTCGCCATATCACCCCCGGAGGCAGGGAGAGTGAGAGAGAGAGACGGTGGAAATGGCAGATTCTTACTTGGCTCTTCGGTCCTGGCCGTCACTGCTCCTCGACCTCCTCGTTCTACACTGCTTCTCTCTGTAGTTGCGATTTAATGATCCCCTCACGTCCGTGCGTCGCCACCAACAGCGAAATAGGAGCGGGCGAGGAAGACGAGATCGAGAGACGGAGCTTCACTCGTCCCACCCAGTTGTCCCGCTCGTCGAAAACCCCTACCTTTGCTCCTCAGGCGATCGATCCCGTCGTCGGGCCCTGCCCCCAGGTTTGCCTCCACTCCTTTCTCCTACCCCGTTCCTATTGCGACGCATTGATATGCTCTTGTTTCTTTTGCTATGGAGCTCGTCTCGATTTCCGTTTAATTGCTCAGGGTTGTATTTGTTCTGCGTGGATTCTCGGTTCTATTTGGATTACGCCTTTTCTTCTATGTTTCTCTTGAGGTTCATCGTGGCGGATCCTCTTGGGAAATCTCAATTAGGGTTTGGATTGTGGGGGCGTGGGGCTTTAATTTGATTAATTATGTTATTTGGATTGTTGATTGCTCGAATTTGGATGGTGAATCACGGGAAGTGCCATTGTGTAACATTTATTTATGTTTTGTAGATAAGAGTTTTTGGTCCTTCCGCAGCTACTCAAGTGCTCGGCCTATTGTCAGAGCTGGAATGGAGGGCATAAATGGTATATAAACTTGGTCTTGTTTTTCATTGTTTAGCTATAAGTTGTTGTCAACTTGTTGTCAAAGCTTTGGGAGTTGAGATGCATTAAAGAGAGTTTGCAATTTTGTTACAAGCATTGATTGAAAAGGCGCTAGGTGCCAAAAGGTGCTAAGGTCCAAAAACGTCCGAGGTGCTAGGCGTTCGTCTGAGTGAAGCGAGACGCTAAAATATAAAAATATATAATATAATTAATAAATATATTTATTTAAATAAAAATATATCATTTATTCTGAAACCTAATAATAATTTTAAATAAATAAAAATTAATAGTATTAAAATCAAAATAATATATTATTAATCTAATAAATAAAAATACTATTACTAGTATATAGTTAGTAGCAAGGTCTATCATACCGAAGCGTACCATCCGTACCCGGCGGTACGTACCGATCCGATAGGTTACCGGTATGCGGATCGCCCGATACCGCTACAGTGCTACAGTATGAAAAAAGTATAAAATTGTTCGGTACGCCCTGATGTACCGCCCGGTACACCGGTACCGTACCGTACCGTACCGAGCTCGGGTCGAAACGCCTGTACGGTACGGTACGACGAACCTTGGTTAGTAGCATATTGTTAATATATTGATAACAGTATACTATTGAAGTAAGAAGAGTGTGAGTAAGAGGAAGACTGAGGCTACTGACTGAGAGCAGCGGCAGCGGTAGCAACGAGAAGCGATAGTGGCAGCGGCAGCGGTAGCGGCGAGCGATGGCAACGGGAGCGGCGACAGTGGCAACGACAGTGGTAGTAACGAGTAGCGGGAGTAGGAGCGGCGAGCGGCGATAGTGGCAGCAACAGTAGTAGTAGCGAGCAGAAGCAGCGGGAGCGGCAACAGTGTCAACGGGAGCAGGAGTGGCGAGCGACGATAGTGGCAGCGACAGCAGTAACAGCGAGTAGTGGCAGCGGGAGCGGCGATAGTGGCAGCGGTAGCAGCGAGCAGGGGGGAGCGAGAGCGGGAGCGGCGAGCGACGACAGTGGCAGCGGCAGCGAGAGCAAGAGCGACGAGCGACGATAGTGGCAGCGATAGCGGTAGCAGTGGCAGCGGCAGTGGGAGTGGAAGTGGCGAGCGGGGTTAGAGTTGGGGAAGTCGTGAGAAGAAGGCTGATATCGGTGCTTTAGTTGGTTCGATTGGACCAACTAAAGCACCGGAGATTGAACCAGACCTAAAACGCTGGTTCGGTCGCTGGGTTTAACCCGGGTGCTCGCCCGACGCCTGGGCTCGGGCGAGCGCCCAAGCGACGCGCTTCGGGCCTCCCCTCGCTTAGGAAGATGAACTTGACTTCGATATTTTCTGTTTCTATATCACTTTATTTCAATGCTTGGCAACACTGATATATCTAAGCTTGCATGCTGCTTTACTTCACTTAAGAGGTATATCTTTTAGAAAGCTTTAATCTGATTTTGGATTCCAATTTTAGGCTGCAGTACACTAGAACTTGTTATGGACTGCTAACAATCTTGACATGTTTATGTTTTATCAATGAAATCAACCATAAAATTGCTTTTATTTTCATATACAACAGTTCTTAACTCTGAAAATAAAAAGTATGTAATGTCAGCAGTAGGTTGACATAAAGGAAAACTTGCATATACCTCCATAGTATAATAGCAAGAAATAATGTGTGAAGAATAGGGTTTCAGTTTCCTCACCTTCTTAACCATTTGCATTTGCAAACATGGGATAATAGTGATGGACTATTCAACTCTACTATGCAACTCTAACAATTGTGACTTGTCTGTATATATTGTGCAATTGTGACTTCACGCAAGATGCACAAGATGACACAGGAGAGTTCAAGAATGAAGATATAAAGATATCTTGATGTATTTTTTTTCGAGATGATGTGGAATTTATAATTGTCTCACTTTGATATTGATTTTTGGATAAAATAAAGATTGTAATGTGAAGTTTCAAATATCAATAATTTTATCTTGAATTTATGAAAAAGTTTTGGTATGATTTTGAAATTATTAAAAATTGATAGGTAATTAATAAAATTATTATTGACAGTATAGTGACACTCAAATAATCCATTACTAATTTTTTTTATATTTTAGTGACAGGTCAAGCCATCACTAAATTATTATTATCTTTTCCATTTAATCAGTAAGAGTTAATTATATTGTCACTAAAATTGTTAGTCAATTCTTTTAGTGACAGAAGTGTTCATAACCAATTGTTGTCACAGAAATATTAATTTATCAATTTATTTATTTTTAGCGATAGAATTTAATGTTTTAGCTACAAATATAAACTATCACTAAAAACTATAATTTAATGACATATGTGTCTTTTTTTGTTACTAAAACTTTTAGCCACGAGATCTATGCTGACGGAAGCTAGTGATGGCTCATTTTGCACTAATTCTTTTAGTGACAACTTTTGTTCATGGTTAATAACTATTTTTCTTATAGTGTAGGGGGCATGTGACCTGTATGTGTGCCAATATCTCAAGGAGCAGAGGAAACCAATGGCCTCGATCGCTTCCTCGACATGGCACCACCCCACCCCCCTATTCCGATCGATTTCGATCAGCGTTGGCTTGGCTGTGCCGACGACCAATCGGGCAACGCTTCTCAACTTTAATCCATGGACCAAAGAGGTCCAGCTCTAAGTGAGAAGACCCAACCTCCCTTAGGGTAATAGAGCCATCTAAATCGGAAGGGGGTTGCTCCACACCCTTTTGGGGGTCGGCCTTGTGAGAAGAGTCCAGAAAAACAAGGGAGGAAGTCAAAGAAGTCATCGAAACTAGAGGGCAAATCCACTTTATGACCCACACAACTATACTTGAAACACACCAAAGGTAAATTCTCATATGAAACAGTTTGGAAAATTCCTTTCTTTAGGTGACCCAGTCATACTGCTTATGGGGTTTTGAAAGATCGATTTCTATACTAACCTTACATATCGACCCCTTTTAAACGAGAAAGAACATTCATCATTCTTTAGGGGACGACCTAGGAGAGAACCAAGATTAATAACACATTCTGTTCCAGTACTCCAAAGGAAGATTGACGAACTACACCTAGATAGGGACAGATGAGATCCTCTCTGTGAGAGGCTGGAAATTAGCTTTCTTGGGCATCAGATACAAAACCTCCCCTCGAATGGTCCATGGTCCCTCGGTGAGGATGCGAACAACCTCCGCTTTAGAAAAAAATTGAAAGCAAATAAAAACCTTAAGCCAAATTGATCACTTGGGACACCAAAGAACATTTCCATTAGTGAGAAACCACATATTTCAGGAAATCCAAAGTCGAAGTCGGAGGAAATGATTGATCAAACTAGATATTCAAGGTTTTTGCCATTCATGAGGAGTTTTTTCGTCAAATTCGATGAAATCCTTAGAAGCATCATAGATCCGGTTAAACAAAGAAGAAGATAGTAGTGAACTTGCATCTGGCCCATATGAAGGACCAATTAACATCAATGCCTAAGAGATGCTCTTTCCAGTGAAAGGGCCATCCAATTGGCTCTTCTTGGAAGGCGGAGGGGCATTGGAAGGATCCCGATGGAGTGGCCCATTTTTCTTGGTACTTGCCAAAGGAGAAAACCTTAGGGGTCTGGCTTGGCATCACTCCAGGAACCCTAACTGAAGGGATCGACACCACAGAAGAAGATGATGACACCCTAGGGAGGGGAACAACAATGGATGCAAGGAGAGAGCCAAGTAGGGGATGTGAAGCCAGTAGTTGGGGGCGGGGGGGGGGTGGGGAAGGGTGTGGTTGGGTCGCATCAAAGGTGGAATTAAGGAGGGAGAAGGCAATGGGGTTGTCCTTATCGCCTTAGAAACCCAGAGCTTCTCTCTCTAAGGAAAGAAGAGAGTTCCCTACTCTCTCACAAATTTATTTAATGCATTACAATCGACCATATCTTGTTCAGAACTTCACGGTTAGCCCCCAATTCCCTTCTCGCACTTTTCTAGTTCGAAAACCCTAAAGAAGATGCAGTGCAAGATTCTTTTCCGCCATCAATCTGGTCCTCATGATTAATCTAGGACTATGTGTTTTTGCTGCTTATCGATCCGATTGATGTGATTCTCCCGATAAGCTCTAACTCTGATGGCTGCCCTCCCTCCGCAAGCGGACAACTTCTAGATCACCCTTGTTCTTTCCCTCAGTGAGCTTTTTTTTTCCTCATAAATTTGATACTTTTGGTCATATTTTTATATGAAAAAGGTTTACTTGGTGGAATTGGTGGCACCTGCTATTTCTATTCTTCTGTTTCTCTTTGGAACAAATTGATTTATTTGTAGGACATGCTTAGATCATCACAAGAGGATGAAGGTAAAAAGTTTGCTATGAGGTTTGTTACCAATACTAGATATTTGCAAAGTTTTTAGCATTGTGGTGAGGCACTGCGGTTATATCTCTGAGACTTATGTGATGGTATATTTAATTTTGAAGTGTTCAATATTGGTTGGCATGTAGGACGAGCAACAACAAATTACTTTCATAGTGGAGGAATAGAAAGAGAAAAGTGAAAGATAATAACTAAAAATAATAAGCAAATGTATAACTATCCAATTGGCTCAAAGATAACACTCCTAGGATAGAAGTCTTGCACCTCCGCATGCCTCACAAGGTGGGAAAGGAAAAAAACTTGATTCATGGATCCTTTTTTTATTCATACATTACAATGTTATAGCCCATTTTTATATGCTCAAGTATAAGAATAAAAAGAAAATTACAGAAATTTAAAAAATTACAATCGCATCAAATCAAATATATGATATCTTGTTCTTCGTTTCTGATTTGATTTGAGAAATAGTCTTCCTCTCTTCATGATATTTTTGATTGATAATCTTTCATCTTTATAGAGATGAATCTTTAAGATATTCAATCAAGATTTGTAATTTTCAATAATATGATTTCTTTTTTGTTGTATTTTTTCTTTCTTTTTCTCCTCGTTGAGTAGATATTTTCATGTTATTACATATGTAAAATATCTCTAAACAAATTAAATTTATTTTATTAATAAATTAATTTAATTGCTCATGCATCATATTGTTTTACTGTTTCTTTTTCATTTCTGCTATTGAGCGAGCATGCACATGTGGAGATTTTGGAATCGAATGAATTGTTCCTTTAAAGTCAGAGACGATTGAATTTGATTGGCCTAGATGCATGCATAGCAATTCATGTGCAGAGTATAGTTTCATCAAAACTAAAATTTTAATTTCATTCTTCCTCAAATTAGTGACTATATTATGGATATATTAGATGACATTTTGGTCTCTTTGGTGTTTATGTAGCATTTACATGATGCCTTTTGTGGAAGTTGTATGATATACTGCCATGGTTGTTTTGACCAAATACAAAGTTTAATATGCTAATGAGTTAGTTTTAGTTCCAGAGCATGCTTCTGATGATTCTTGGTGTGATGATGGGCTTCTGAATGAAATCTCAGATGCTGACTTAAACAGAGAACAGAAGAGGCGTTATGATCAATTTTATACAGTATCCTTGCAATCTATAAATGATATGCATATCCTTTGTCCAAAACTCTTCATAGTAAAACTTTTAGGGCTTTAAACTTGAGGATGTATCATATGGAACCCTTGACAAAAGTTTATATGGGTTATCGAGATGGTATATCTGCAGGAAAGGAAGCTTCTGCCCAAGAGGGCTTCAACATTGGGTTTAAGCAATCTGCAAGCAGTGGTTACAAATGGGGAATTGTTAGAGGCATCACAAGGTGAAAAGTGATAGTATTTACTGATCTCTTTCTGCAGAAGAATTTTGGTATCTTATTTTTCCTACATTATTTCGTAGTGCATTTGTAAACCTCCCAGATCAATTCAAAGAAAAGTTAGTTAAGAAGCTTGAAGACAGATGCACGTTTCAAAGTCTTTACAAGCCCGTTCAAGAGATTTCCACGGACGATGCTCTGAGAATGTATCACTTTCAACTACAACAAGAAAATAAACAATCTCATCAAAGATCAAAAGCGACAGTATCATCGGCAATCGAAGATTTTGACTGCAATAAGTTAGACTTCTTTTTCAAGGAGCTTATGTTACTTGTAAGTGAGTCTTCTGAAATCAAAGCAAGTGTTGATGTTGTAAAAGGAGAGGAAGAAGAATGACCTTGATGTTGAAGTACTTGGAGGGATCGTTCAAATTCACTTACGTCTGAATTTTCTGGACAGATTGTAATTTTTTGATGGCCTCAGATTGCAATGAAAAGAACTGAACCATTGCTCCATTGCAGCATAATATATTTTGAGATTTTGCTTCAGAAAAATAGGTTCCAAATTTCAGAGTATTGACTATTCTTCCACTGGAACTGTGCCGTCATTTTTGGGAACGTTGAAAGCACTCATGGTTTGATAATAATCTCCTTCCGAAATGCAATACTTTTTCATTGTGTTTGATGTTGAGCATGGCCTTTCTTTTTCCTCCTAGTTTTGCACACTGTAAATATAAGCATAAGATGCTTCTCCAACAATAACGATAGAATCTGATGAGAGGTTAATCAAGTAGCACTATATTGAAATGAATGAGATACTATTTTCAAACTAATACAAACAACTCTTACACTTTTTTCTTTCCTTTTTTCTGAATAAATTTCTACTTTCAGAATGCATTTACTTCAGCTTTAAATTAACATCGTATTTCATTAATTAGATTTTTTTTTACACTAAGTTAAAGTCATATGGTTGAGTTTTTCTGATCTTTCTTATGTATTTAGCAAGTCAATTCAATAGCCATAAATTTTTGATTTGCCAAATAAATCAGCAATTACCAACTTAACTCTCTTTGACCTTTAATTAATTGTAATCTTAGATGTCTAAGCATATTACAACTATGTCATGCTCCACAATATAGTATTTGTATAAATTATAAATTATAAAATATAAGTCTCATTAAATGTATTCATGTGTATAATTCTAGATTAATTATATATTATTTTTATAATTAATTATTATTTTTGAATGTGTCGGAGAATATTAAATCATATTGTCTTAGCATCTAGTAAAATCGGAGTCAGAATATCCAATGATCTTCAAATGGTCTGATCTCCCATATGATCTTTTGTTCTCTTTAAATATCTCATGACTCTTTTAGCTACATTCCAATGATTCATTCCATGATTGCTTAAGTATCTATCTAACATTCCAACAATGTACATTATATCTTGACGCGTACAAACCTGTGCATACATTAGACTCCCTAAAGCTAATGCATAGGAAATCTTCTGCATTTCTTAAGTTTCCAGATTTTTTTTAAGGCACTAATTGAGACTGAACTTGTCTCCCTTTGTGATAGGGGTGTCTCCTGGTTTACAATCCTATATGCTAAACCTTTTGAGTACTTTATCGATATAGTTCCTTTGTAATAATCCTAGAATACCTCGCGATCTATCTCGGTGTATCTTGATTCCTAATACAAAAGGGGTATCACCAAGATCTTTCATCTCAAAATTTCTAGATAAAAATCTCTTGGTTTCGTGCAATATGTCTATATCATTAGTGGCAAGCAGAATGTCATCCGTATAAAATATAAGTAAAATAAATTTGCTCCCACTGAATTTATGATACATGCAATCATCAACAACATTCATCTTAAAACCAAATGAGATAATTACTTGATGAAATTTGTGATACTACTAAAAGGATGTTTGTTTTGTTAGGATCGAAATCGGCACTAAGAGGGGGGGAGTGTGAATTAGTGCTTACGATAAAAATTACATCGATTCGAAAATTTCGTTCGATAAAATCATATTGGAAATATGTTTAACTCGAAAACGTTCATAAAAATGTAATGAGCAAGTAAAGCAGTTTGCAATAAAGGTAAACAACAAAATATAAATACAAACTAAGTTTTATAGTGGTTCGATCATCGTGACCTGCATCCACTCCTGATTCCTCTTCACTCAAGGCCATCGGCTTTCACTATCGATCTTCTTTCAACGGAGGAAGATCAACTATCCTTTTACACCCATTTTCTCCTTTTCACCGGTTTAGGAGATAACCTTTACAACCTCACCTCTCTCTTAAACTTCATATATAATACTGAGAGCTTGAGACGAGTTTTTATAATATTACTATAGCATTTTTCTTTTCTTTAACTCACAATTGATGTGTTTACTGAGTAAGGATGAGTAGGGCTTTTTTAGGCCCCAAATGAATTCAAATTTAGGGACCAAATGATCTCATCTTGGGTTTTCGGGGTACTAGCAATACCACCGCCTGCTAGTTTGAGACTAGGTGGTACCATCGCCTAACACAGTCTGGGAGATTGTATCTGAGCAATATTATCACCTAAACTGGCAGTGTCACAGCTTGGGCCAACTATGGGTCACTAATTGGGCCTTCCACTTGGCCCAAAATAACCCCAATTCAGGCCGAGTTAACCTATAATTGAGTTGGTCTAATTACATTCTAAACAATCCAATTAGAACTAAAACTACTTCGATCTAGACAAATTATTATAAGTAAGAATTCTAAGTTATCCAACATGTCATTGGTTCATCCGATGCTTCACCCGAACCTTCGGCATATCGTCCTCTCTTATGATGTATTGCCCAATCGACATGTTGATATCCGCAACACCCGATCTCCTTAGTGCAATGTCTGATCCTTTTGGCCCGATGCTCGAACTCATGGCACGAAGCCTTCTGCTGATATGTCGACCATTCCTCCGGTCCGACATCCAATCTTCTGACATGTTCCATTTTAGCCCAACTTTTGATTCCACCGCTTTAATCAATTTATCTTTCCTGATTGAATATAGTCCTACGTCACTTAAATGTACATTAGATCGTAAACTCATTAATTGATTTCATCGTCAAAATCCAAGATTCAATATGTTTTATCTCATAGATAGATTTTATCAATTTACATATTATTTTCTTTAGGTTCTTTTGATACAAAGTATTCTGGTTGTACCATATAAATTATTTCATCAATATTTCCATTGAGAATTGTTATTTTGACATCCATCTAAAAGAGCTCCAAATCAAAATGTGTGGCTAAAGCCATAATTATTCTAAAAGAGTCATTCGTTAAAACCGGAGAGGTTTATTTAAAGTCAATCCCTTCTTTTTGAGTATAGCCCTTTGCCACAAGACGTGCATTATATCTCTCCACATTACCATTAGAATCCCCTTTGGTTTTAAAAATTCATTTACAACCAATAGGTTTCACTCCTTCTAGTAATGGGACAAGTTCTCAAACTTTATTGTCTTGTATGGACTTATACTCTTGATTCATTGCTTTAATCCACTTATCAGAATTGGAATCCTCTATGGCTTGACAGAAGTTGATTGGATCATCTTCCATCATATCACTACTTTTTTCATGTTCCCAGAGAAATACCATATAATCATATGAAATGACACTCCTCCTTACCCTAATGGATCATCACAAAGGTGCTAGCTCTTGTGGCATATGTTCTTATGGATGTTGAGTTTGATCCTCATGAATAATTTTCTTATACTATATGAGAGTTGAAATAACTATATCCTTTTGAGGTATTGAATTTACCACATCAGTGGCAACTATATAAATTGGATTAAATTGAACCAATTCTTCCTCAAACGTAAAGTCTTTAACCTTATTTCTCCCCCCAAACTCAATATCCTTGTAGCAATACTCGTCTCAAAAATATTTATTGATTTGGGATTATAAAATTTGTACCCCTTAGATCGTTCAGAATAACCAATAAAATAATTGCTTATTGTTTGGGGTTCCAATTTCTTTTCGTTAGGCCTGTAAAGCCTTGTCTTAGATAGACAACCTATGAAAGTGTCTTAGACTAGGCTTTCTTCCGGTCCAAAGCTCATAAGGTGTTTTTGTAGTTGCTTTAATTGGTACTCTATAAGAATGTAAGCTATAGTTTTTATTGCTTCTCTTCAGGGTGACTCTGGCAAAGTAGATTAAAAAATCATATTTCTTACTATGTCTTTAAGTATGCAGTTTCGTCTTTCAACTACACCATTCATGTTAGGTGACCTTGGCATTTTATACAGAGGGATAATTCCACACTCCTCTAAGCATAGAGCAAATGGTCCTCGACGTTATTCACTTGAGCCGTCATTTCTGTTGTAATATTCCCCTCCACGGTTAGATCTAATGCTTTATATATATATATATATATATATATATATATATATATATATATATTCACTGTTGAATTAGATGCGGTCATCAAATTTGTGATCAAGATCGTAGGATCATGTGATCCTACGGCCCAGATTGAGATTTGGAGCTGGACCTGACGTTTGAATCGGATACAAAGCTTGACTAGAATGGAGTTACGAGTTGACTTAGAGTCGGTCGATTCAACTTAAGCAAGTTGGGATATAAATGTTTTGAAAAAGAAATAACGTGTCACGGCCTTCTTGGTGGTGCGCGATTGTAGGCGAACCCTAGTGGAAATACCAATCTCCAGCTCCGCAAACGAGATCAGGAATCACGGCCCACGCTCTCCTCTCCTCTCCTCCCTCTCTCTCCACCATCCTAAATACTTCACTCCTCCCTCTCCCGCGCAGCCAACCCCTTATTCCCAATGACTTGATTGAAGACGGCGGGTTTCAAAGTTGGTGAGGAGGTGCCGATGAAGGAGGAGGACGAGTTTATGCTTTTAAGAAATTGCTTCCTCGAGACCTCCTCGACATTAATCTCGTTGATGAAAGGTTCTGGTTCGATTCAAGTGATATGGATTGTTGTTATTTTGGTTTGCTCTTCATGGTATTGTTCTGTTATCGAGTGATGAGGGTTTGTTCATTTTTGTTTTCATATCCTCGTTGCCAAGAAAAAAGTTCTAAGACAGAGAGAGAGCGCCGACAAACATTTCAATTCGTGTCAAAACCGACGTAGACTAACTTACCAAAAATCGAAAGCTTAAAATAAATTAATTTTTTATAAATAAAATATTAATTTGATTATGTTGTTGTAAGCTCATTTACAAGATGAGTATTTGACCCTAAGGTTTTCTCCTTTGGCAAGTACCAAGAAAAATGGCGACGCACGGACGTGAGGGGATCATTAAAACGCACGGACGGACGTGAGGGGATCATTAAATCGCACGGACGTGAGGGGATCATTAAAACGCACGGACGTGAGGGGATCATTAAAACGCACGTCCGTGCGTCGCCACCAACAGCGAAATAGGAGCGGGCGAGGAACGTGAGGGGATCATTAAAACGCACGGACGTGAGGGGATCATTAAATCGCAACTACAGAGAGAAGCAGTGTAGAACGAGGAGGTCGAGGAGCAGTGACGGCCAGGACCGAAGAGCCAAGTAAGAATCCGCCATTTCCACCGTCTCTCTCTCTCACTCTCCCTGCCTCCGGGGGTAATATGGCGAGGGCGTCTCATGCTTAGTGACGCGGTTGATATCGGATTCGGGGAGTGGCCTCTGGAGCCGTCGGATCCGGGTGGGGTTGCAGCCGCCGCCGTTCTCCCTGTAGTTGCGATTTAATGATCCCCTCACGTCCGTGCGTTTTAATGATCCCCTCACGTTCCTCGCCCGCTCCTATTTCGCTGTTGGTGGCGACGCACGGACGTGCGTTTTAATGATCCCCTCACGTCCGTGCGTTTTAATGATCCCCTCACGTCCGTGCGATTTAATGATCCCCTCACGTCCGTCCGTGCGTTTTAATGATCCCCTCACGTCCGTGCGTCGCCATTTTGAGCGGAGAACGCACGGACGTGAGGGGATCATTAAAACGCACGGACGTGAGGGGATCATTAAAACGCACGTCCGTGCGTCGCCACCAACAGCGAAATAGGAGCGGGCGAGGAACGTGAGGGGATCATTAAAACGCACGGACGTGAGGGGATCATTAAATCGCAACTACAGGGAGAACGGCGGCGGCTGCAACCCCACCCGGATCCGACGGCTCCGGAGGCCACTCCCCGAATCCGATATCAATCGCGTCACTAAGCATGAGACGCCCTCGCCATATCACCCCCGGAGGCAGGGAGAGTGAGAGAGAGAGACGGTGGAAATGGCGGATTCTTACTTGGCTCTTCGGTCCTGGCCGTCACTGCTCCTCGACCTCCTCGTTCTACACTGCTTCTCTCTGTAGTTGCGATTTAATGATCCCCTCACGTCCGTGTGTCGCCACCAACAGCGAAATAGGAGCGGGCGAGGAAGACGAGATCGAGAGACGGAGCTTCACTCGTCCCACCCAGTTGTCCCGCTCGTCGAAAACCCCTACCTTTGCTCCTCAGGCGATCGATCCCGTCGTCGGGCCCTGCCCCCAGGTTTGCCTCCACTCCTTTCTCCTACCCCGTTCCTATTGCGACGCATTGATATGCTCTTGTTTCTTTTGCTATGGAGCTCGTCTCGATTTCCGTTTAATTGCTCAGGGTTGTATTTGTTCTGCGTGGATTCTCGGTTCTATTTGGATTACGCCTTTTCTTCTATGTTTCTCGTGAGGTTCATCGTGGCGGATCCTCTTGGGAAATCTCAATTAGGGTTTGGATTGTGGGGGCGTGGGGCTTTAATTTGATTAATTATGTTATTTGGATTGTTGATTGCACGAATTTGGATGGTGAATCACGGGAAGTGCCATTGTGTAACATTTATTTATGTTTTGTAGATAAGAGTTTTTGGTCCTTCCGCAGCTACTCAAGTGCTCGGCCTATTGTCAGAGCTGGAATGGAGGGCATAAATGGTATATAAACTTGGTCTTGTTTTTCATTGTTTAGCTATAAGTTGTTCTCAACTTGTTGTCAAAGCTTTGGGAGTTGAGATGCATTAAAGAGAGTTTGCAATTTTGTTACAAGCATTGATTGAAAAGGCGCTAGGTGCCAAAAGGTGCTCAGGTCCAAAAACGTTCGAGGTGCTAGGCGTTCGTCTGAGTGAAGCGAGACGCTAAAATATAAAAATATATAATATAATTAATAAATATATTTATTTAAATAAAAATATATCATTTATTCTGAAACCTAATAATAATTTTAAATAAATAAAAATTAATAGTATTAAAATCAAAATAATATATTATTAATCTAATAAATAAAAATACTATTACTAGTATATAGTTAGTAGCAAGGTCTATCATACCGAAGCGTACCATCCGTACCCGGCGGTACGTACCGATCCGATAGGTTACCGGTATGCGGATCGCCCGATACCGCTACAGTGCTACAGTATGAAAAAAGTATAAAATTGTTCGGTACGCCCTGATGTACCGCCCGGTACACCGGTACCGTACCGTACCGTACCGAGCTCGGGTCGAAACGCCTGTACGGTACGGTACGACGAACCTTGGTTAGTAGCATATTGTTAATATATTGATAACAGTATACTATTGAAGTAAGAAGAGTGTGAGTAAGAGGAAGACTGAGGCTACTGACTGAGAGCAGCGGCAGCGGTAGCAACGAGAAGCGATAGTGGCAGCGGCAGCGGTAGCGGCGAGCGATGGCAACGGGAGCGGCGACAGTGGCAACGACAGTGGTAGTAACGAGTAGCGGGAGTAGGAGCGGCGAGCGGCGATAGTGGCAGCAGCAGCAGTAGTAGCGAGCAGAGGCAGCGGGAGCGGCAACAGTGTCAACGGGAGCAGGAGTGGCGAGCGACGATAGTGGCAGCGACAGCAGTAACAGCGAGTAGTGGCAGCGGGAGCGGCGATAGTGGCAGCGGTAGCAGCGAGCAGGGGGGAGCGAGAGCGGGAGCGGCGAGCGACGACAGTGGCAGCGGCAGCGAGAGCAAGAGCGACGAGCGACGATAGTGGCAGCGATAGCGGTAGCAGTGGCAGCGGCAGTGGGAGTGGAAGTGGCGAGCGGGGTTAGAGTTGGGGAAGTCGTGAGAAGAAGGCTGATATCGGTGCTTTAGTTGGTTCGATTGGACCAACTAAAGCACCGGAGATTGAACCAGACCTAAAACGCTGGTTCGGTCGCTGGGTTTAACCCGGGTGCTCGCCCGACGCCTGGGCTCGGGCGAGCGCCCAAGCGACGCGCTTCGGGCCTCCCCTCGCTTAGGAAGATGAACTTGACTTCGATATTTTCTGTTTCTATATCACTTTATTTCAATGCTTGGCAACACTGATATATCTAAGCTTGCATGCTGCTTTACTTCACTTAAGAGGTATATCTTTTAGAAAGCTTTAATCTGATTTTGGATTCCAATTTTAGGCTGCAGTACACTAGAAACTTGTTATGGACTGCTAACAATCTTGACATGTTTATGTTTTATCAATGAAATCAACCATAAAATTGCTTTTATTTTCATATACAACAGTTCTTAACTCTGAAAATAAAAAGTATGTAATGTCAGCAGTAGGTTGACATAAAGGAAAACTTGCATATACCTCCATAGTATAATAGCAAGAAATAATGTGTGAAGAATAGGGTTTCAGTTTCCTCACCTTCTTAACCATTTGCATTTGCAAACATGGGATAATAGTGATGGACTATTCAACTCTACTATGCAACTCTAACAATTGTGACTTGTCTGTATATATTGTGCAATTGTGACTTCACGCAAGATGCACAAGATGACACAGGAGAGTTCAAGAATGAAGATATAAAGATATCTTGATGTATTTTTTTTCGAGATGATGTGGAATTTATAATTGTCTCACTTTGATATTGATTTTTGGATAAAATAAAGATTGTAATGTGAAGTTTCAAATATCAATAATTTTATCTTGAATTTATGAAAAAGTTTTGGTATGATTTTGAAATTATTAAAAATTGATAGGTAATTAATAAAATTATTATTGACAGTATAGTGACACTCAAATAATCCATTACTAATTTTTTTTATATTTTAGTGACAGGTCAAGCCATCACTAAATTATTATTATCTTTTCCATTTAATCAGTAAGAGTTAATTATATTGTCACTAAAATTGTTAGTCAATTCTTTTAGTGACAGAAGTGTTCATAACCAATTGTTGTCACAGAAATATTAATTTATCAATTTATTTATTTTTAGCGATAGAATTTAATGTTTTAGCTACAAATATAAACTATCACTAAAAACTATAATTTAATGACATATGTGTCTTTTTTTGTTACTAAAACTTTTAGCCACGAGATCTATGCTGACGGAAGCTAGTGATGGCTCATTTTGCACTAATTCTTTTAGTGACAACTTTTGTTCATGGTTAATAACTATTTTTCTTATAGTGTAGGGGGCATGTGACCTGTATGTGTGCCAATATCTCAAGGAGCAGAGGAAACCAATGGCCTCGATCGCTTCCTCGACATGGCACCACCCCACCCCCCTATTCCGATCGATTTCGATCAGCGTTGGCTTGGCTGTGCCGACGACCAATCGGGCAACGCTTCTCAACTTTAATCCATGGACCAAAGAGGTCCAGCTCTAAGTGAGAAGACCCAACCTCCCTTAGGGTAATAGAGCCATCTAAATCGGAAGGGGGTTGCTCCACACCCTTTTGGGGGTCGGCCTTGTGAGAAGAGTCCAGAAAAACAAGGGAGGAAGTCAAAGAAGTCATCGAAACTAGAGGGCAAATCCACTTTATGACCCACACAACTATACTTGAAACACACCAAAGGTAAATTCTCATATGAAACAGTTTGGAAAATTCCTTTCTTTAGGTGACCCAGTCATACTGCTTATGGGGTTTTGAAAGATCGATTTCTATACTAACCTTACATATCGACCCCTTTCAAACGAGAAAGAACATTCATCATTCTTTAGGGGACGACCTAGGAGAGAACCAAGATTAATAACACATTCTGTTCCAGTACTCCAAAGGAAGATTGACGAACTACACCTAGATAGGGACAGATGAGATCCTCTCTGTGAGAGGCTGGAAATTAGCTTTCTTGGGCATCATATACAAAACCTCCCCTCGAATGGTCCATGGTCCCTCGGTGAGGATGCGAACAACCTCCGCTTTAGAAAAAAATTGAAAGCAAATAAAAACCTTAAGCCAAATTGATCACTTGGGACACCAAAGAACATTTCCATTAGTGAGAAACCACATATTTCAAGAAATCCAAAGTCGAAGTCGGAGGAAATGATTGATCAAACTAGATATTCAAGGTTTTTGCCATTCATGAGGAGTTTTTTCGTCAAATTCGATGAAATCCTTAGAAGCATCATAGATCCGGTTAAACAAAGAAGAAGATAGTAGTGAACTTGCATCTGGCCCATATGAAGGACCAATTAACATCAATGCCTAAGAGATGCTCTTTCCAGTGAAAGGGTCATCCAATTGGCTCTTCTTGGAAGGCGGAGGGGCATTGGAAGGATCCCGATGGAGTGGCCCATTTTTCTTGGTACTTGCCAAAGGAGAAAACCTTAGGGGTCTGGCTTGGCATCACTCCAGGAACCCTAACTGAAGGGATCGACACCACAGAAGAAGATGATGACACCCTAGGGAGGGGAACAACAATGGATGCAAGGAGAGAGCCAAGTAGGGGATGTGAAGCCAGTAGTTGGGGGCGGGGGGGGGGTGGGGAAGGGTGTGGTTGGGTCGCATCAAAGGTGGAATTAAGGAGGGAGAAGGCAATGGGGTTGTCCTTATCGCCTTAGAAACCCAGAGCTTCTCTCTCTAAGGAAAGAAGAGAGTTCCCTACTCTCTCACAAATTTATTTAATGCATTACAATCGACCATATCTTGTTCAGAACTTCACGGTTAGCCCCCAATTCCCTTCTCGCACTTTTCTAGTTCGAAAACCCTAAAGAAGATGCAGTGCAAGATTCTTTTCCGCCATCAATCTGGTCCTCATGATTAATCTAGGACTATGTGTTTTTGCTGCTTATCGATCCGATTGATGTGATTCTCCCGATAAGCTCTAACTCTGATGGCTGCCCTCCCTCCGCAAGCGGACAACTTCTAGATCACCCTTGTTCTTTCCCTCAGTGAGCTTTTTTTTTCCTCATAAATTTGATACTTTTGGTCATATTTTTATATGAAAAAGGTTTACTTGGTGGAATTGGTGGCACCTGCTATTTCTATTCTTCTGTTTCTCTTTGGAACAAATTGATTTATTTGTAGGACATGCTTAGATCATCACAAGAGGATAAAGGTAAAAAGTTTGCTATGAGGTTTGTTACCAATACTAGATATTTGCAAAGTTTTTAGCATTGTGGTGAGGCACTGCGGTTATATCTCTGAGACTTATGTGATGGTATATTTAATTTTGAAGTGTTCAATATTGGTTGGCATGTAGGACGAGCAACAACAAATTACTTTCATAGTGGAGGAATAGAAAGAGAAAAGTGAAAGATAATAACTAAAAATAATAAGCAAATGTATAACTATCCAATTGGCTCAAAGATAACACTCCTAGGATAGAAGTCTTGCACCTCCGCATGCCTCACAAGGTGGGAAAGGAAAAAAACTTGATTCATGGATCCTTTTTTTATTCATACATTACAATGTTATAGCCCATTTTTATATGCTCAAGTATAAGAATAAAAAGAAAATTACAGAAATTTAAAAAATTACAATCGCATCAAATCAAATATATGATATCTTGTTCTTCGTTTCTGATTTGATTTGAGAAATAGTCTTCCTCTCTTCATGATATTTTTGATTGATAATCTTTCATCTTTATAGAGATGAATCTTTAAGATATTCAATCAAGATTTGTAATTTTCAATAATATGATTTCTTTTTTGTTGTATTTTTTCTTTCTTTTTCTCCTCGTTGAGTAGATATTTTCATGTTATTACATATGTAAAATATCTCTAAACAAATTAAATTTATTTTATTAATAAATTAATTTAATTGCTCATGCATCATATTGTTTTACTGTTTCTTTTTCATTTCTGCTATTGAGCGAGCATGCACATGTGGAGATTTTGGAATCGAATGAATTGTTCCTTTAAAGTCAGAGACGATTGAATTTGATTGGCCTAGATGCATGCATAGCAATTCATGTGCAGAGTATAGTTTCATCAAAACTAAAATTTTAATTTCATTCTTCCTCAAATTAGTGACTATATTATGGATATATTAGATGACATTTTGGTCTCTTTGGTGTTTATGTAGCATTTACATGATGCCTTTTGTGGAAGTTGTATGATATACTGCCATGGTTGTTTTGACCAAATACAAAGTTTAATATGCTAATGAGTTAGTTTTAGTTCCAGAGCATGCTTCTGATGATTCTTGGTGTGATGATGGGCTTCTGAATGAAATCTCAGATGCTGACTTAAACAGAGAACAGAAGAGGCGTTATGATCAATTTTATACAGTATCCTTGCAATCTATAAATGATATGCATATCCTTTGTCCAAAACTCTTCATAGTAAAACTTTTAGGGCTTTAAACTTGAGGATGTATCATATGGAACCCTTGACAAAAGTTTATATGGGTTATCGAGATGGTATATCTGCAGGAAAGGAAGCTTCTGCCCAAGAGGGCTTCAACATTGGGTTTAAGCAATCTGCAAGCAGTGGTTACAAATGGGGAATTGTTAGAGGCATCACAAGGTGAAAAGTGATAGTATTTACTGATCTCTTTCTGCAGAAGAATTTTGGTATCTTATTTTTCCTACATTATTTCGTAGTGCATTTGTAAACCTCCCAGATCAATTCAAAGAAAAGTTAGTTAAGAAGCTTGAAGACAGATGCACGTTTCAAAGTCTTTACAAGCCCGTTCAAGAGATTTCCACGGACGATGCTCTGAGAATGTATCACTTTCAACTACAACAAGAAAATAAACAATCTCATCAAAGATCAAAAGCGACAGTATCATCGGCAATCGAAGATTTTGACTGCAATAAGTTAGACTTCTTTTTCAAGGAGCTTATGTTACTTGTAAGTGAGTCTTCTGAAATCAAAGCAAGTGTTGATGTTGTAAAAGGAGAGGAAGAAGAATGACCTTGATGTTGAAGTACTTGGAGGGATCGTTCAAATTCACTTACGTCTGAATTTTCTGGACAGATTGTAATTTTTTGATGGCCTCAGATTGCAATGAAAAGAACTGAACCATTGCTCCATTGCAGCATAATATATTTTGAGATTTTGCTTCAGAAAAATAGGTTCCAAATTTCAGAGTATTGACTATTCTTCCACTGGAACTGTGCCGTCATTTTTGGGAACGTTGAAAGCACTCATGGTTTGATAATAATCTCCTTCCGAAATGCAATACTTTTTCATTGTGTTTGATGTTGAGCATGGCCTTTCTTTTTCCTCCTAGTTTTGCACACTGTAAATATAAGCATAAGATGCTTCTCCAACAATAACGATAGAATCTGATGAGAGGTTAATCAAGTAGCACTATATTGAAATGAATGAGATACTATTTTCAAACTAATACAAACAACTCTTACACTTTTTTCTTTCCTTTTTTCTGAATAAATTTCTACTTTCAGAATGCATTTACTTCAGCTTTAAATTAACATCGTATTTCATTAATTAGATTTTTTTTTACACTAAGTTAAAGTCATATGGTTGAGTTTTTCTGATCTTTCTTATGTATTTAGCAAGTCAATTCAATAGCCATAAATTTTTGATTTGCCAAATAAATCAGCAATTACCAACTTAACTCTCTTTGACCTTTAATTAATTGTAATCTTAGATGTCTAAGCATATTACAACTATGTCATGCTCCACAATATAGTATTTGTATAAATTATAAATTATAAATTATAAAATATAAGTCTCATTAAATGTATTCATGTGTATAATTCTAGATTAATTATATATTATTTTTATAATTAATTATTATTTTTGAATGTGTCGGAGAATATTAAATCATATTGTCTTAGCATCTAGTAAAATCGGAGTCAGAATATCCAATGATCTTCAAATGGTCTGATCTCCCATATGATCTTTTGTTCTCTTTAAATATCTCATGACTCTTTTAGCTACATTCCAATGATTCATTCCATGATTGCTTAAGTATCTATCTAACATTCCAACAATGTACATTATATCTTGACGCGTACAAACCTGTGCATACATTAGACTCCCTAAAGCTAATGCATAGGAAATCTTCTGCATTTCTTAAGTTTCCAGATTTTTTTTAAGGCACTAATTGAGACTGAACTTGTCTCCCTTTGTGATAGGGGTGTCTCCTGGTTTACAATCCTATATGCTAAACCTTTTGAGTACTTTATCGATATAGTTCCTTTGTAATAATCCTAGAATACCTCGCGATCTATCTCGGTGTATCTTGATTCCTAATACAAAAGGGGTATCACCAAGATCTTTCATCTCAAAATTTCTAGATAAAAATCTCTTGGTTTCGTGCAATATGTCTATATCATTAGTGGCAAGCAGAATGTCATCCATATAAAATATAAGTAAAATAAATTTGCTCCCACTGAATTTATGATACATGCAATCATCAACAACATTCATCTTAAAACCAAATGAGATAATTACTTGATGAAATTTGTGATACTACTAAAAGGATGTTTGTTTTGTTAGGATCGAAATCGGCACTAAGAGGGGGGGAGTGTGAATTAGTGCTTACGATAAAAATTACATCGATTCGAAAATTTCGTTCGATAAAATCATATTGGAAATATGTTTAACTCGAAAACGTTCATAAAAATGTAATGAGCAAGTAAAGCAGTTTGCAATAAAGGTAAACAACAAAATATAAATACAAACTAAGTTTTATAGTGGTTCGATCATCGTGACCTGCATCCACTCCTGATTCCTCTTCACTCAAGGCCATCGGCTTTCACTATCGATCTTCTTTCAACGGAGGAAGATCAACTATCCTTTTACACCCATTTTCTCCTTTTCACCGGTTTAGGAGATAACCTTTACAACCTCACCTCTCTCTTAAACTTCATATATAATACTGAGAGCTTGAGACGAGTTTTTATAATATTACTATAGCATTTTTCTTTTCTTTAACTCACAATTGATGTGTTTACTGAGTAAGGATGAGTAGGGCTTTTTTAGGCCCCAAATGAATTCAAATTTAGGGACCAAATGATCTCATCTTGGGTTTTCGGGGTACTAGCAATACCACCGCCTGCTAGTTTGAGACTAGGTGGTACCATCGCCTAACACAGTCTGGGAGATTGTATCTGAGCAATATTATCACCTAAACTGGCAGTGTCACAGCTTGGGCCAACTATGGGTCACTAATTGGGCCTTCCACTTGGCCCAAAATAACCCCAATTCAGGCCGAGTTAACCCATAATTGAGTTGGTCTAATTACATTCTAAACAATCCAATTAGAACTAAAACTACTTCGATCTAGACAAATTATTATAAGTAAGAATTCTAAGTTATCCAACATGTCATTGGTTCATCCGATGCTTCACCCGAACCTTCGGCATATCGTCCTCTCTTATGATGTATTGCCCAATCGACATGTTGATATCCGCAACACCCGATCTCCTTAGTGCAATGTCTGATCCTTTTGGCCCGATGCTCGAACTCATGGCACGAAGCCTTCTGCTGATATGTCGACCATTCCTCCGGTCCGACATCCAATCTTCTGACATGTTCCATTTTAGCCCAACTTTTGATTCCACCGCTTTAATCAATTTATCTTTCCTGATTGAATATAGTCCTACGTCACTTAAATGTACATTAGATCGTAAACTCATTAATTGATTTCATCGTCAAAATCCAAGATTCAATATGTTTTATCTCATAGATAGATTTTATCAATTTACATATTATTTTCTTTAGGTTCTTTTGATACAAAGTATTCTGGTTGTACCATATAAATTATTTCATCAATATTTCCATTGAGAATTGTTATTTTGACATCCATCTAAAAGAGCTCCAAATCAAAATGTGTGGCTAAAGCCATAATTATTCTAAAAGAGTCATTCGTTAAAACCGGAGAGGTTTATTTAAAGTCAATCCCTTCTTTTTGAGTATAGCCCTTTGCCACAAGACGTGCATTATATCTCTCCACATTACCATTAGAATCCCCTTTGGTTTTAAAAATTCATTTACAACCAATAAGTTTCACTCCTTCTAGTAATGGGACAAGTTCTCAAACTTTATTGTCTTGTATGGACTTATACTCTTGATTCATTGCTTTAATCCACTTATCAGAATTGGAATCCTCTATGGCTTGACAGAAGTTGATTGGATCATCTTCCATCATATCACTACTTTTTTCATGTTCCCAGAGAAATACCATATAATCATATGAAATGACACTCCTCCTTACCCTAATGGATCATCACAAAGGTGCTAGCTCTTGTGGCATATGTTCTTATGGATGTTGAGTTTGATCCTCATGAATAATTTTCTTATACTATATGAGAGTTGAAATAACTATATCCTTTTGAGGTATTGAATTTACCACATCAGTGGCAACTATATAAATTGGATTAAATTGAACCAATTCTTCCTCAAACGTAAAGTCTTTAACCTTATTTCTCCCCCCAAACTCAATATCCTTGTAGCAATACTCGTCTCAAAAATATTTATTGATTTGGGATTATAAAATTTGTACCCCTTAGATCGTTCAGAATAACCAATAAAATAATTGCTTATTGTTTGGGGTTCCAATTTCTTTTCGTTAGGCCTGTAAAGCCTTGTCTTAGATAGACAACCTATGAAAGTGTCTTAGACTAGGCTTTCTTCCGGTCCAAAGCTCATAAGGTGTTTTTGTAGTTGCTTTAATTGGTACTCTATAAGAATGTAAGCTATAGTTTTTATTGCTTCTCTTCAGGGTGACTCTGGCAAAGTAGATTAAAAAATCATATTTCTTACTATGTCTTTAAGTATGCAGTTTCGTCTTTCAACTACACCATTCATGTTAGGTGACATTGGCATTTTATACAGAGGGATAATTCCACACTCCTCTAAGCATAGAGCAAATGGTCCTCGACGTTATTCACTTGAGCCGTCATTTCTGTTGTAATATTCCCCTCCACGGTTAGATCTAATGCTTTATATATATATATATATATATATATATATATATATATATATATATATATATATAAATATATATATATATTCACTGTTGAATTAGATGCGGTCATCAAATTTGTGATCAAGATCGTAGGATCATGTGATCCTACGGCCCAGATTGAGATTTGGAGCTGGACCTGACGTTTGAATCGGATACAAAGCTTGACTAGAATGGAGTTACGAGTTGACTTAGAGTCGGTCGATTCAACTTAAGCAAGTTGGGATATAAATGTTTTGAAAAAGAAATAACGTGTCACGGCCTTCTTGGTGGTGCACGATTGTAGGCGAACCCTAGTGGAAATACCATTCTCCAGCTCCGCAAACGAGATCAGGAATCACGGCCCACGCTCTCCTCTCCTCTCCTCCCTCTCTCTCCACCATCCTAAATACTTCACTCCTCCCTCTCCCGCGCAGCCAACCCCTTATTCCCAATGACTTGATTGAAGACGGCGGGTTTCAAAGTTGGTGAGGAGGTGCCGATGAAGGAGGAGGACGAGTTTATGCTTTTAAGAAATTGCTTCCTCGAGACCTCCTCGACATTAATCTCGTTGATGAAAGGTTCTGGTTCGATTCAAGTGATATGGATTGTTGTTATTTTGGTTTGCTCTTCATGGTATTGTTCTGTTATCGAGTGATGAGGGTTTGTTCATTTTTGTTTTCATATTCTCGTTGCCAAGAAAATAGTTATAAGACAGAGAGAGAGCGCCGACAAACATTTCAATTCGTGTCAAAACCGACGTAGACTAACTTACCAAAAATCGAAAGCTTAAAATAAATTAATTTTTTATAAATAAAATATTAATTTGATTATGTTGTTGTAAGCTCATTTACAAGATGAGTATTTGACCCTAAGGTTTTCTCCTTTGGCAAGTACCAAGAAAAATGGCGACGCACGGACGTGAGGGGATCATTAAAACGCACGGACGGACGTGAGGGGATCATTAAATCGCACGGACGTGAGGGGATCATTAAAACGCACGGACGTGAGGGGATCATTAAAACGCACGTCCGTGCGTCGCCACCAACAGCGAAATAGGAGCGGGCGAGGAACGTGAGGGGATCATTAAAACGCACGGACGTGAGGGGATCATTAAATCGCAACTACAGAGAGAAGCAGTGTAGAACGAGGAGGTCGAGGAGCAGTGACGGCCAGGACCGAAGAGCCAAGTAAGAATCCGCCATTTCCACCGTCTCTCTCTCTCACTCTCCCTGCCTCCGGGGGTGATATGGCGAGGGCGTCTCATGCTTAGTGACGCGGTTGATATCGGATTCGGGGAGTGGCCTCCGGAGCCGTCGGATCCGGGTGGGGTTGCAGCCGCCGCCGTTCTCCCTGTAGTTGCGATTTAATGATCCCCTCACGTCCGTGCGTCGCCACCAACAGCGAAATAGGAGCGGGCGAGGAAGACGAGATCGAGAGACGGAGCTTCACTCGTCCCACCCAGTTGTCCCGCTCGTCGAAAACCCCTACCTTTGCTCCTCAGGCGATCGATCCCGTCGTCGGGCCCTGCCCCCAGGTTTGCCTCCACTCCTTTCTCCTACCCCGTTCCTATTGCGACGCATTGATATGCTCTTGTTTCTTTTGCTATGGAGCTCGTCTCGATTTCCGTTTAATTGCTCAGGGTTGTATTTGTTCTGCGTGGATTCTCGGTTCTGTTTGGATTACGCCTTTTCTTCTATGTTTCTCGTGAGGTTCATCGTGGCGGATCCTCTTGGGAAATCTCAATTAGGGTTTGGATTGTGGGGGCGTGGGGCTTTAATTTGATTAATTATGTTATTTGGATTGTTAATTGCTCGAATTTGGATGGTGAATCACGGGAAGTGCCATTGTGTAACATTTATTTATGTTTTGTAGATAAGAGTTTTTGGTCCTTCCGCAGCTACTCAAGTGCTCGGCCTATTGTCAGAGCTGGAATGGAGGGCATAAATGGTATATAAACTTGGTCTTGTTTTTCATTGTTTAGCTATAAGTTGTTGTGTTGTCAAAGCTTTGGGAGTTGAGATGCATTAAAGAGAGTTTGCAATTTTGTTACAAGCATTGATTGAAAAGGCGCTAGGTGCCAAAAGGTGCTAAGGTCCAAAAACGTCCGAGGTGCTAGGCGTTCGTCTGAGTGAAGCGAGACGCTAAAATATAAAAATATATAATATAATTAATAAATATATTTATTTAAATAAAAATATATCATTTATTTTGAAACCTAATAATAATTTTAAATAAATAAAAATTAATAGTATTAAAATCAAAATAATATATTATTAATCTAATAAATAAAAATACTATTACTAGTATATAGTTAGTAGCAAGGTCTATCATACCGAAGCGTACCATCCGTACCCGGCGGTATGTACCGATCCGATAGGTTACCGGTATGCGGATCGCCCGATACCGCTACAGTGCTACAGTATGAAAAAAGTATAAAATTGTTCGGTACGCCCTGATGTACCGCCCGGTACACCGGTACCGTACCGTACCGTACCGAGCTCGGGTCGAAACGCCTGTACGGTACGATACGACGAACCTTGGTTAGTAGCATATTGTTAATATATTGATAACAGTATACTATTGAAGTAAGAAGAGTGTGAGTAAGAGGAAGACTGAGGCTACTGACTGAGAGCAGCGGCAGCGGTAGCAACGAGAAGCGATAGTGGCAGCGGCAGCGGTAGCGGCGAGCGATGGCAACGGGAGCGGCGACAGTGGCAACGACAGTGGTAGTAACGAGTAGCGGGAGTAGGAGCGGCGAGCGGCGATAGTGGCAGCAGCAGCAGTAGTAGCGAGCAGAGGCAGCGGGAGCGGCAACAGTGTCAACGGGAGCAGGAGTGGCGAGCGACGATAGTGGCAGCGACAGCAGTAACAGCGAGTAGTGGCAGCGGGAGCGGCGATAGTGGCAGCGGTAGCAGCGAGCAGGGGGGAGCGAGAGCGGGAGCGGCGAGCGACGACAGTGGCAGCGGCAGCGAGAGCAAGAGCGACGAGCGACGATAGTGGCAGCGATAGCGGTAGGAGTGGCAGCGGCAGTGGGAGTGGAAGTGGCGAGCGGGGTTAGAGTTGAGGAAGTCGTGAGAAGAAGGCTGATATCGGTGCTTTAGTTGGTTCGATTGGACCAACTAAAGCACCGGAGATTGAACCAGACCTAAAACGCTGGTTCGGTCGCTGGGTTTAACCCGGGTGCTCGCCCGACGCCTGGGCTCGGGCGAGCGCCCAAGCGACGCGCTTCGGGCCTCCCCTCGCTTAGGAAGATGAACTTGACTTCGATATTTTCTGTTTCTATATCACTTTATTTCAATGCTTGGCAACACTGATATATCTAAGCTTGCATGCTGCTTTACTTCACTTAAGAGGTATATCTTTTAGAAAGCTTTAATCTGATTTTGGATTCCAATTTTAGGCTGCAGTACACTAGAAACTTGTTATGGACTGCTAACAATCTTGACATGTTTATGTTTTATCAATGAAATCAACCATAAAATTGCTTTTATTTTCATATACAACAGTTCTTAACTCTGAAAATAAAAAGTATGTAATGTCAGCAGTAGGTTGACATAAAGGAAAACTTGCATATACCTCCATAGTATAATAGCAAGAAATAATGTGTGAAGAATAGGGTTTCAGTTTCCTCACCTTCTTAACCATTTGCATTTGCAAACATGGGATAATAGTGATGGACTATTCAACTCTACTATGCAACTCTAACAATTGTGACTTGTCTGTATATATTGTGCAATTGTGACTTCACGCAAGATGCACAAGATGACACAGGAGAGTTCAAGAATGAAGATATAAAGATATCTTGATGTATTTTTTTTCGAGATGATGTGGAATTTATAATTGTCTCACTTTGATATTGATTTTTGGATAAAATAAAGATTGTAATGTGAAGTTTCAAATATCAATAATTTTATCTTGAATTTATGAAAAAGTTTTGGTATGATTTTGAAATTATTAAAAATTGATAGGTAATTAATAAAATTATTATTGACAGTATAGTGACACTCAAATAATCCATTACTAATTTTTTTTATATTTTAGTGACAGGTCAAGCCATCACTAAATTATTATTATCTTTTCCATTTAATCAGTAAGAGTTAATTATATTGTCACTAAAATTGTTAGTCAATTCTTTTAGTGACAGAAGTGTTCATAACCAATTGTTGTCACAGAAATATTAATTTATCAATTTATTTATTTTTAGCGATAGAATTTAATGTTTTAGCTACAAATATAAACTATCACTAAAAACTATAATTTAATGACATATGTGTCTTTTTTTGTTACTAAAACTTTTAGCCACGAGATCTATGCTGACGGAAGCTAGTGATGGCTCATTTTGCACTAATTCTTTTAGTGACAACTTTTGTTCATGGTTAATAACTATTTTTCTTATAGTGTAGGGGGCATGTGACCTGTATGTGTGCCAATATCTCAAGGAGCAGAGGAAACCAATGGCCTCGATCGCTTCCTCGACATGGCACCACCCCACCCCCCTATTCCGATCGATTTCGATCAGCGTTGGCTTGGCTGTGCCGACGACCAATCGGGCAACGCTTCTCAACTTTAATCCATGGACCAAAGAGGTCCAGCTCTAAGTGAGAAGACCCAACCTCCCTTAGGGTAATAGAGCCATCTAAATCGGAAGGGGGTTGCTCCACACCCTTTTGGGGGTCGGCCTTGTGAGAAGAGTCCAGAAAAACAAGGGAGGAAGTCAAAGAAGTCATCGAAACTAGAGGGCAAATCCACTTTATGACCCACACAACTATACTTGAAACACACCAAAGGTAAATTCTCATATGAAACAGTTTGGAAAATTCCTTTCTTTAGCTGACCCAGTCATACTGCTTATGGGGTTTTGAAAGATCGATTTCTATACTAACCTTACATATCGACCCCTTTCAAACGAGAAAGAACATTCATCATTCTTTAGGGGACGACCTAGGAGAGAACCAAGATTAATAACACATTCTGTTCCAGTACTCCAAAGGAAGATTGACGAACTACACCTAGATAGGGACAGATGAGATCCTCTCTGTGAGAGGCTGGAAATTAGCTTTCTTGGGCATCAGATACAAAACCTCCCCTCGAATGGTCCATGGTCCCTCGGTGAGGATGCGAACAACCTCCGCTTTAGAAAAAAATTGAAAGCAAATAAAAACCTTAAGCCAAATTGATCACTTGGGACACCAAAGAACATTTCCATTAGTGAGAAACCACATATTTCAGGAAATCCAAAGTCGAAGTCCGAGGAAATGATTGATCAAACTAGATATTCAAGGTTTTTGCCATTCATGAGGAGTTTTTTCGTCAAATTCGATGAAATCCTTAGAAGCATCATAGATCCGGTTAAACAAAGAAGAAGATAGTAGTGAACTTGCATCTGGCCCATATGAAGGACCAATTAACATCAATGCCTAAGAGATGCTCTTTCCAGTGAAAGGGCCATCCAATTGGCTCTTCTTGGAAGGCGGAGGGGCATTGGAAGGATCCCGATGGAGTGGCCCATTTTTCTTGGTACTTGCCAAAGGAGAAAACCTTAGGGGTCTGGCTTGGCATCACTCCAGGAACCCTAACTGAAGGGATCGACACCACAGAAGAAGATGATGACACCCTAGGGAGGGGAACAACAATGGATGCAAGGAGAGAGCCAAGTAGGGGATGTGAAGCCAGTAGTTGGGGGCGGGGGGGGGTGGGGAAGGGTGTGGTTGGGTCGCATCAAAGGTGGAATTAAGGAGGGAGAAGGCAATGGGGTTGTCCTTATCGCCTTAGAAACCCAGAGCTTCTCTCTCTAAGGAAAGAAGAGAGTTCCCTACTCTCTCACAAATTTATTTAATGCATTACAATCGACCATATCTTGTTCAGAACTTCACGGTTAGCCCCCAATTCCCTTCTCGCACTTTTCTAGTTCGAAAACCCTAAAGAAGATGCAGTGCAAGATTCTTTTCCGCCATCAATCTGGTCCTCATGATTAATCTAGGACTATGTGTTTTTGCTGCTTATCGATCCGATTGATGTGATTCTCCCGATAAGCTCTAACTCTGATGGCTGCCCTCCCTCCGCAAGCGGACAACTTCTAGATCACCCTTGTTCTTTCCCTCAGTGAGCTTTTTTTTTCCTCATAAATTTGATACTTTTGGTCATATTTTTATATGAAAAAGGTTTACTTGGTGGAATTGGTGGCACCTGCTATTTCTATTCTTCTGTTTCTCTTTGGAACAAATTGATTTATTTGTAGGACATGCTTAGATCATCACAAGAGGATGAAGGTAAAAAGTTTGCTATGAGGTTTGTTACCAATACTAGATATTTGCAAAGTTTTTAGCATTGTGGTGAGGCACTGCGGTTATATCTCTGAGACTTATGTGATGGTATATTTAATTTTGAAGTGTTCAATATTGGTTGGCATGTAGGACGAGCAACAACAAATTACTTTCATAGTGGAGGAATAGAAAGAGAAAAGTGAAAGATAATAACTAAAAATAATAAGCAAATGTATAACTATCCAATTGGCTCAAAGATAACACTCCTAGGATAGAAGTCTTGCACCTCCGCATGCCTCACAAGGTGGGAAAGGAAAAAAACTTGATTCATGGATCCTTTTTTTATTCATACATTACAATGTTATAGCCCATTTTTATATGCTCAAGTATAAGAATAAAAAGAAAATTACAGAAATTTAAAAAATTACAATCGCATCAAATCAAATATATGATATCTTGTTCTTCGTTTCTGATTTGATTTGAGAAATAGTCTTCCTCTCTTCATGATATTTTTGATTGATAATCTTTCATCTTTATAGAGATGAATCTTTAAGATATTCAATCAAGATTTGTAATTTTCAATAATATGATTTCTTTTTTGTTGTATTTTTTCTTTCTTTTTCTCCTCGTTGAGTAGATATTTTCATGTTATTACATATGTAAAATATCTCTAAACAAATTAAATTTATTTTATTAATAAATTAATTTAATTGCTCATGCATCATATTGTTTTACTGTTTCTTTTTCATTTCTGCTATTGAGCGAGCATGCACATGTGGAGATTTTGGAATCGAATGAATTGTTCCTTTAAAGTCAGAGACGATTGAATTTGATTGGCCTAGATGCATGCATAGCAATTCATGTGCAGAGTATAGTTTCATCAAAACTAAAATTTTAATTTCATTCTTCCTCAAATTAGTGACTATATTATGGATATATTAGATGACATTTTGGTCTCTTTGGTGTTTATGTAGCATTTACATGATGCCTTTTGTGGAAGTTGTATGATATACTGCCATGGTTGTTTTGACCAAATACAAAGTTTAATATGCTAATGAGTTAGTTTTAGTTCCAGAGCATGCTTCTGATGATTCTTGGTGTGATGATGGGCTTCTGAATGAAATCTCAGATGCTGACTTAAACAGAGAACAGAAGAGGCGTTATGATCAATTTTATACAGTATCCTTGCAATCTATAAATGATATGCATATCCTTTGTCCAAAACTCTTCATAGTAAAACTTTTAGGGCTTTAAACTTGAGGATGTATCATATGGAACCCTTGACAAAAGTTTATATGGGTTATCGAGATGGTATATCTGCAGGAAAGGAAGCTTCTGCCCAAGAGGGCTTCAACATTGGGTTTAAGCAATCTGCAAGCAGTGGTTACAAATGGGGAATTGTTAGAGGCATCACAAGGTGAAAAGTGATAGTATTTACTGATCTCTTTCTGCAGAAGAATTTTGGTATCTTATTTTTCCTACATTATTTCGTAGTGCATTTGTAAACCTCCCAGATCAATTCAAAGAAAAGTTAGTTAAGAAGCTTGAAGACAGATGCACGTTTCAAAGTCTTTACAAGCCCGTTCAAGAGATTTCCACGGACGATGCTCTGAGAATGTATCACTTTCAACTACAACAAGAAAATAAACAATCTCATCAAAGATCAAAAGCGACAGTATCATCGGCAATCGAAGATTTTGACTGCAATAAGTTAGACTTCTTTTTCAAGGAGCTTATGTTACTTGTAAGTGAGTCTTCTGAAATCAAAGCAAGTGTTGATGTTGTAAAAGGAGAGGAAGAAGAATGACCTTGATGTTGAAGTACTTGGAGGGATCGTTCAAATTCACTTACGTCTGAATTTTCTGGACAGATTGTAATTTTTTGATGGCCTCAGATTGCAATGAAAAGAACTGAACCATTGCTCCATTGCAGCATAATATATTTTGAGATTTTGCTTCAGAAAAATAGGTTCCAAATTTCAGAGTATTGACTATTCTTCCACTGGAACTGTGCCGTCATTTTTGGGAACGTTGAAAGCACTCATGGTTTGATAATAATCTCCTTCCGAAATGCAATACTTTTTCATTGTGTTTGATGTTGAGCATGGCCTTTCTTTTTCCTCCTAGTTTTGCACACTGTAAATATAAGCATAAGATGCTTCTCCAACAATAACGATAGAATCTGATGAGAGGTTAATCAAGTAGCACTATATTGAAATGAATGAGATACTATTTTCAAACTAATACAAACAACTCTTACACTTTTTTCTTTCCTTTTTTCTGAATAAATTTCTACTTTCAGAATGCATTTACTTCAGCTTTAAATTAACATCGTATTTCATTAATTAGATTTTTTTTTACACTAAGTTAAAGTCATATGGTTGAGTTTTTCTGATCTTTCTTATGTATTTAGCAAGTCAATTCAATAGCCATAAATTTTTGATTTGCCAAATAAATCAGCAATTACCAACTTAACTCTCTTTGACCTTTAATTAATTGTAATCTTAGATGTCTAAGCATATTACAACTATGTCATGCTCCACAATATAGTATTTGTATAAATTATAAATTATAAATTATAAAATATAAGTCTCATTAAATGTATTCATGTGTATAATTCTAGATTAATTATATATTATTTTTATAATTAATTATTATTTTTGAATGTGTCGGAGAATATTAAATCATATTGTCTTAGCATCTAGTAAAATCGGAGTTAGAATATCCAATGATCTTCAAATGGTCTGATCTCCCATATGATCTTTTGTTCTCTTTAAATATCTCATGACTCTTTTAGCTACATTCCAATGATTCATTCCATGATTGCTTAAGTATCTATCTAACATTCCAACAATGTACATTATATCTTGACGCGTACAAACCTGTGCATACATTAGACTCCCTAAAGCTAATGCATAGGAAATCTTCTGCATTTCTTAAGTTTCCAGATTTTTTTTAAGGCACTAATTGAGACTGAACTTGTCTCTCTTTGTGATAGGGGTGTCTCCTGGTTTACAATCCTATATGCTAAACCTTTTGAGTACTTTATCGATATAGTTCCTTTGTAATAATCCTAGAATACCTCGCGATCTATCTCGGTGTATCTGGATTCCTAATACAAAAGGGGCATCACCAAGATCTTTCATCTCAAAATTTCTAGATAAAAATCTCTTGGTTTCGTGCAATATGTCTATATCATTAGTGGCAAGCAGAATGTCATCCATATAAAATATTAGTAAAATAAATTTGCTCCCACTGAATTTATGATACATGCAATCATCAACAACATTCATCTTAAAACCAAATGAGATAATTACTTGATGAAATTTGTGATACTACTAAAAGGATGTTTGTTTTGTTAGGATCGAAATCGGCACTAAGAGGGGGGGAGTGTGAATTAGTGCTTACGATAAAAATTACATCGATTCGAAAATTTCGTTCGATAAAATCATATTGGAAATATGTTTAACTCGAAAACGTTCATAAAAATGTAATGAGCAAGTAAAGCAGTTTGCAATAAAGGTAAAAAACAAAATATAAATACAAACTAAGTTTTATAGTGGTTCGATCATCGTGACCTGCATCCACTCCTGATTCCTCTTCACTCAAGGCCATCGGCTTTCACTATCGATCTTCTTTCAACGGAGGAAGATCAACTATCCTTTTACACCCATTTTCTCCTTTTCACCGGTTTAGGAGATAACCTTTACAACCTCACCTCTCTCTTAAACTTCATATATAATACTGAGAGCTTGAGACGAGTTTTTATAATATTACTATAGCATTTTTCTTTTCTTTAACTCACAATTGATGTGTTTACTGAGTAAGGATGAGTAGGGCTTTTTTAGGCCCCAAATGAATTCAAATTTAGGGACCAAATGATCTCATCTTGGGTTTTCGGGGTACTAGCAATACCACCGCCTGCTAGTTTGAGACTAGGTGGTACCATCGCCTAACACAGTCTGGGAGATTGTATCTGAGCAATATTATCACCTAAACTGGCAGTGTCACAGCTTGGGCCAACTATGGGTCACTAATTGGGCCTTCCACTTGGCCCAAAATAACCCCAATTCAGGCCGAGTTAACCCATAATTGAGTTGGTCTAATTACATTCTAAACAATCCAATTAGAACTAAAACTACTTCGATCTAGACAAATTATTATAAGTAAGAATTCTAAGTTATCCAACATGTCATTGGTTCATCCGATGCTTCACCCGAACCTTCGGCATATCGTCCTCTCTTATGATGTATTGCCCAATCGACATGTTGATATCCGCAACACCCGATCTCCTTAGTGCAATGTCTGATCCTTTTGGCCCGATGCTCGAACTCATGGCACGAAGCCTTCTGCTGATATGTCGACCATTCCTCCGGTCCGACATCCAATCTTCTGACATGTTCCATTTTAGCCCAACTTTTGATTCCACCGCTTTAATCAATTTATCTTTCCTGATTGAATATAGTCCTACGTCACTTAAATGTACATTAGATCGTAAACTCATTAATTGATTTCATCGTCAAAATCCAAGATTCAATATGTTTTATCTCATAGATAGATTTTATCAATTTACATATTATTTTCTTTAGGTTCTTTTGATACAAAGTATTCTGGTTGTACCATATAAATTATTTCATCAATATTTCCATTGAGAATTGTTATTTTGACATCCATCTAAAAGAGCTCCAAATCAAAATGTGTGGCTAAAGCCATAATTATTCTAAAAGAGTCATTCGTTAAAACCGGAGAGGTTTATTTAAAGTCAATCCCTTCTTTTTGAGTATAGCCCTTTGCCACAAGACGTGCATTATATCTCTCCACATTACCATTAGAATCCCCTTTGGTTTTAAAAATTCATTTACAACCAATAGGTTTCACTCCTTCTAGTAATGGGACAAGTTCTCAAACTTTATTGTCTTGTATGGACTTATACTCTTGATTCAATGCTTTAATCCACTTATCAGAATTGGAATCCTCTATGGCTTGACAGAAGTTGATTGGATCATCTTCCATCATATCACTACTTTTTTCATGTTCCCAGAGAAATACCATATAATCATATGAAATGACACTCCTCCTTACCCTAATGGATCATCACAAAGGTGCTAGCTCTTGTGGCATATGTTCTTATGGATGTTGAGTTTGATCCTCATGAATAATTTTCTTATACTATATGAGAGTTGAAATAACTATATCCTTTTGAGGTATTGAATTTACCACATCAGTGGCAACTATATAAATTGGATTAAATTGAACCAATTCTTCCTCAAACGTAAAGTCTTTAACCTTATTTCTCCCCCCAAACTCAATATCCTTGTAGCAATACTCGTCTCAAAAATATTTATTGATTTGGGATTATAAAATTTGTACCCCTTAGATCGTTCAGAATAACCAATAAAATAATTGCTTATTGTTTGGGGTTCCAATTTCTTTTCGTTAGGCCTGTAAAGCCTTGTCTTAGATAGACAACCTATGAAAGTGTCTTAGACTAGGCTTTCTTCCGGTCCAAAGCTCATAAGGTGTTTTTGTAGTTGCTTTAATTGGTACTCTATAAGAATGTAAGCTATAGTTTTTATTGCTTCTCTTCAGGGTGACTCTGGCAAAGTAGATTAAAAAATCATATTTCTTACTATGTCTTTAAGTATGCAGTTTCGTCTTTCAACTACACCATTCATGTTAGGTGACCTTGGCATTTTATACAGAGGGATAATTCCACACTCCTCTAAGCATAGAGCAAATGGTCCTCGACGTTATTCACTTGAGCCGTCATTTCTGTTGTAATATTCCCCTCCACGGTTAGATCTAATGCTTTATATATATATATATATATATATATATATATATATATTCACTGTTGAATTAGATGCGGTCATCAAATTTGTGATCAAGATCGTAGGATCATGTGATCCTACGGCCCAGATTGAGATTTGGAGCTGGACCTGACGTTTGAATCGGATACAAAGCTTGACTAGAATGGAGTTACGAGTTGACTTAGAGTCGGTCGATTCAACTTAAGCAAGTTGGGATATAAATGTTTTGAAAAAGAAATAACGTGTCACGGCCTTCTTGGTGGTGCGCGATTGTAGGCGAACCCTATTGGAAATACCAATCTCCAGCTCCGCAAACGAGATCAGGAATCACGGCCCACGCTCTCCTCTCCTCCCTCTCTCTCCACCATCCTAAATACTTCACTCCTCCCTCTCCCGCGCAGCCAACCCCTTATTCCCAATGACTTGATTGAAGACGGCGGGTTTCAAAGTTGGTGAGGAGGTGCCGATGAAGGAGGAGGACGAGTTTATGCTTTTAAGAAATTGCTTCCTCGAGACCTCCTCGACATTAATCTCGTTGATGAAAGGTTCTGGTTCGATTCAAGTGATATGGATTGTTGTTATTTTGGTTTGCTCTTCATGGTATTGTTCTGTTATCGAGTGATGAGGGTTTGTTCATTTTTGTTTTCATATCCTCGTTGCCAAGAAAATAGTTCTAAGACAGAGAGAGAGCGCCGACAAACATTTCAATTCGTGTCAAAACCGACGTAGACTAACTTACCAAAAATCGAAAGCTTAAAATAAATTAATTTTTTATAAATAAAATATTAATTTGATTATGTTGTTGTAAGCTCATTTACAAGATGAGTATTTGACCCTAAGGTTTTCTCCTTTGGCAAGTACCAAGAAAAATGGCGACGCACGGACGTGAGGGGATCATTAAAACGCACGGACGGACGTGAGGGGATCATTAAATCGCACGGACGTGAGGGGATCATTAAAACGCACGGACGTGAGGGGATCATTAAAACGCACGTCCGTGCGTCGCCACCAACAGCGAAATAGGAGCGGGCGAGGAACGTGAGGGGATCATTAAAACGCACGGACGTGAGGGGATCATTAAATCGCAACTACAGAGAGAAGCAGTGTAGAACGAGGAGGTCGAGGAGCAGTGACGGCCAGGACCGAAGAGCCAAGTAAGAATCCGCCATTTCCACCGTCTCTCTCTCTCACTCTCCCTGCCTCCGGGGGTGATATGGCGAGGGCATCTCATGCTTAGTGACGCGGTTGATATCGGATTCGGGGAGTGGCCTCCGGAGCCGTCGGATCCTGGTGGGGTTGCAGCCGCCGCCGTTCTCCCTGTAGTTGCGATTTAATGATCCCCTCACGTCCGTGCGTTTTAATGATCCCCTCACGTTCCTCGCCCGCTCCTATTTCGCTGTTGGTGGCGACGCACGGACGTGCGTTTTAATGATCCCCTCACGTCCGTGCGTTTTAATGATCCCCTCACGTCCGTGCGATTTAATGATCCCCTCACGTCCGTCCGTGCGTTTTAATGATCCCCTCACGTCCGTGCGTCACCATTTTGAGCGGAGAACGCACGGACGTGAGGGGATCATTAAAACGCACGGACGTGAGGGGATCATTAAAACGCACGTCCGTGCGTCGCCACCAACAGCGAAATAGGAGCGGGCGAGGAACGTGAGGGGATCATTAAAACGTACGGACGTGAGGGGATCATTAAATCGCAACTACAGGGAGAACGGCGGCGGCTGCAACCCCACCCGGATCCGACGGCTCCGGAGGCCACTCCCCGAATCCGATATCAACCGCGTCACTAAGCATGAGACGCCCTCGCCATATCACCCCCGGAGGCAGGGAGAGTGAGAGAGAGAGACGGTGGGGTTCGGATTGGGTATCGAATCGGCAATAAGGAAGGATGAGTTGTGTCGACTTTAATCGTCCCAACTAGCTAAAAGGTTGAGAAAATTTAAAACTGATCTGAGTCATGTATGAAACTAAGCAAATTAGATTTGGGTTTGGTTTGATTAGACCTGATAAGTTTTGATATATCCCATAGACAAAAATTTAGGACCTTAGTTAAGTCGATTCGAATACCTTCGTTCTAGTTATAAGACATAGTTTTGTTCTGGATTGACTCATCACGGATGACCTTTATTGGCCATCTATATAGATCAGACTGATCCAACACACATGCATATACAAATAAATATTAGGTTTGGGTATCGAATTGAGGTTGAACCCAGATTGGGTCGGTGGGGTTCGGATTGAACCCAACCGCCGCTGCAGCTCTCAGGCTTATGGTCATCCACGTCTCCCATCGACAAGAATCCACGGACGAGGTTCCCTTACCTTTGCATCTTCTATATTGACGAGACCACTCTCATATCAATTTGAGACGCGCAACGCGGTCAATTGGCGTCCACGAGGCTGTCTATAATTATCATTCTTCGGTGTGATACGATGCGCTCGAGATGGGCCATATGAAGATGCAGCCAAAATTTTTTTACCGTTAGATTTACCAATCACACGAATCTCGATGCAATCACGCTGGCTTATACCCACTTCGATAGGATGCGCTCGACCTCACTGTATTGTTCCCTGGAAATACTTTTATGCACTTTAGCCCGGTACCTTACAAGCTACTCGCATTGTTATTGAAATCTTATGAACGGGGCCATTCTGGGTGGGCCATTGATGCGCTGGTATCTGCGCGGGTAACAATTTTGCATTCATGGGAATCGCTACAGATATGCCTCTCTTGTCCTCGTCTGCCTCTCCTTTCTCCGTTTCCATTTACCTCTTTATCTGTTGGTCGGAGAGGGGACCGCGAGATCCGCTTCTTCTCCATCGCCACCGCGAGATCCGCTTCTTCTCCATCGCCGCCGCCGCCTCTCTCCTCTCTCCTCTCTCACGGGGTTTCGTCGTTGCCTTCTAATCTGAGGTAGTTGTCGTGCTTGCCCTCTTGTGTTATTGGGTTTCTTCTACTTGTTTGTCTCAGAGGATGCAACCCTAGGTGTTGAATCGTCCTCGTGTGGTTAGATTCCCTTTATTGGGTTTTTTCTGGCTATGTTCTTGGATTGTTGTTTCTGCTTGCAACATCTTGTTAGTATTTTATTTTCTTGTCCTTGATTATTTGGTTGTTTCTTGGAAATCTAGGTTTTCATTTAATTGTACGCCTTTATAGCTTGCGAGTAGAATTAGCGCATAAGTTTAGGTAATATTGAGCTGAAATTGTCGCTATGCACATGATTGCTTCCAAATCTCCTTAAATGGTATCGTAATATAATACGAGAGATTAAATGGTGTGCAAATTTATATGAAATAAGGGTAATAGTTGGTGAATAATGTTTTTGATTCAATTTGTCTTAATAAATTAATTGATGTGGGATCTTTCAAGCTTATTATTACCTACCTAATTTTCTTTTTATATCTTATTTTTTGTCTGTTAGTTCGTTTCAGAATTTTTTGCCCTGGTACATGCTGTATGAGTGATTATATTACAATGAATTAGAATATCATTGACACCTTTTCAATTTTCCTATCCATCATTTAATTTTTCGACTCTGGAACATTGATGCACCTCATTTCCTTATGCATCGATTCCTTCACAATTTAATTGTTTCTTTTTTGCTGTCTTTAACTTGCTAGAAGGTATGATCCTTTCTAGATTCAAGATTAAATAAAAAAAGCAGCAGCATTAATTTGTTGTCTTTGATTGATAGATATGCACTAGGAACTCATATTTATAATGTTTATCACAAGGGACAAGGCATTTAATTTAGATCGACTAGTAGAGGGACTCATCATAAGAATCGAAGGATATCTGAAGCTGGTCCTTTTTATGATTCAGTACTGTACTGTTAGCTACTTTATATTATTCAGAACTATTGATAATGATACGACTTTATAAGGAACTCCCATGTAATACGATTTATACATTTGTACACATGCAAGTGGATTGCTATGGAAGACGAAATTCCTATTTCGTGATAAGAATTTTTTATGATTGTGACAGATTATACTTTACTTGACAAACACTATAATGATATATATATATATGTATATATATATATATATATATATATATATATATATATATATATATATATATATATATTCACTGTTGAATTAGATGCGGTCATCAAATTTGTGATCAAGATCGTAGGATCATGTGATCCTACGGCCCAGATTGAGATTTGGAGCTGGACCTGACGTTTGAATCGGATACAAAGCTTGACTAGAATGGAGTTACGAGTTGACTTAGAGTCGGTCGATTCAACTTAAGCAAGTTGGGATATAAATGTTTTGAAAAAGAAATAACGTGTCACGGCCTTCTTGGTGGTGCGCGATTGTAGGCGAACCCTAGTGGAAATACCAATCTCCAGCTCCGCAAACGAGATCAGGAATCACGGCCCACGCTCTCCTCTCCTCTCCTCCCTCTCTCTCCACCATCCTAAATACTTCACTCCTCCCTCTCCCGCGCAGCCAACCCCTTATTCCCAATGACTTGATTGAAGACGGCGGGTTTCAAAGTTGGTGAGGAGGTGCCGATGAAGGAGGAGGACGAGTTTATGCTTTTAAGAAATTGCTTCCTTGAGACCTCCTCGACATTAATCTCGTTGATGAAAGGTTCTGGTTCGATTCAAGTGATATGGATTGTTGTTATTTTGGTTTGCTCTTCATGGTATTGTTCTGTTATCGAGTGATGAGGGTTTGTTCATTTTTGTTTTCATATCCTCGTTGCCAAGAAAATAGTTATAAGACAGAGAGAGAGCGCCGACAAACATTTCAATTCGTGTCAAAACCGACGTAGACTAACTTACCAAAAATCGAAAGCTTAAAATAAATTAATTTTTTATAAATAAAATATTAATTTGATTATGTTGTTGTAAGCTCATTTACAAGATGAGTATTTGACCCTAAGGTTTTCTCCTTTGGCAAGTACCAAGAAAAATGGCGACGCACGGACGTGAGGGGATCATTAAAACGCACGGACGGACGTGAGGGGATCATTAAATCGCACGGACGTGAGGGGATCATTAAAACGCACGGACGTGAGGGGATCATTAAAACGCACGTCCGTGCGTCGCCACCAACAGCGAAATAGGAGCGGGCGAGGAACGTGAGGGGATCATTAAAACGCACGGACGTGAGGGGATCATTAAATCGCAACTACAGAGAGAAGCAGTGTAGAACGAGGAGGTCGAGGAGCAGTGACGGCCAGGACCGAAGAGCCAAGTAAGAATCCGCCATTTCCACCGTCTCTCTCTCTCACTCTCCCTGCCTCCGGGGGTGATATGGCGAGGGCGTCTCATGCTTAGTGACGCGGTTGATATCGGATTCGGGGAGTGGCCTCCGGAGCCGTCGGATCCTGGTGGGGTTGCAGCCGCCGCCGTTCTCCCTGTAGTTGCGATTTAATGATCCCCTCACGTCCGTGCGTTTTAATGATCCCCTCACGTTCCTCGCCCGCTCCTATTTCGCTGTTGGTGGCGACGCACGGACGTGCGTTTTAATGATCCCCTCACGTCCGTGCGTTTTAATGATCCCCTCACGTCCGTGCGATTTAATGATCCCCTCACGTCCGTCCGTGCGTTTTAATGATCCCCTCACGTCCGTGCGTCGCCATTTTGAGCGGAGAACGCACGGACGTGAGGGGATCATTAAAACGCACGGACGTGAGGGGATCATTAAAACGCACGTCCGTGCGTCGCCACCAACAGCGAAATAGGAGCGGGCGAGGAACGTGAGGGGATCATTAAAACGCACGGACGTGAGGGGATCATTAAATCGCAACTACAGGGAGAACGGCGGCGGCTGCAACCCCACCCGGATCCGACGGCTCCGGAGGCCACTCCCCGAATCCGATATCAACCGCGTCACTAAGCATGAGACGCCCTCGCCATATCACCCCCGGAGGCAGGGAGAGTGAGAGAGAGAGACGGTGGAAATGGCGGATTCTTACTTGGCTCTTCGGTCCTGGCCGTCACTGCTCCTCGACCTCCTCGTTCTACACTGCTTCTCTCTGTAGTTGCGATTTAATGATCCCCTCACGTCCGTGCGTCGCCACCAACAGCGAAATAGGAGCGGGCGAGGAAGACGAGATCGAGAGACGGAGCTTCACTCGTCCCACCCAGTTGTCCCGCTCGTCGAAAACCCCTACCTTTGCTCCTCAGGCGATCGATCCCGTCGTCGAGCCCTGCCCCCAGGTTTGCCTCCACTCCTTTCTCCTACCCCGTTCCTATTGCGACGCATTGATATGCTCTTGTTTCTTTTGCTATGGAGCTCGTCTCGATTTCCGTTTAATTGCTCAGGGTTGTATTTGTTCTGCGTGGATTCTCGGTTCTATTTGGATTACGCCTTTTCTTCTATGTTTCTCGTGAGGTTCATCGTGGCGGATCCTCTTGGGAAATCTCAATTAGGGTTTGGATTGTGGGGGCGTGGGGCTTTAATTTGATTAATTATGTTATTTGGATTGTTGATTGCTCGAATTTGGATGGTGAATCACGGGAAGTGCCATTGTGTAACATTTATTTATGTTTTGTAGATAAGAGTTTTTGGTCCTTCCGCAGCTACTCAAGTGCTCGGCCTATTGTCAGAGCTGGAATGGAGGGCATAAATGGTATATAAACTTGGTCTTGTTTTTCATTGTTTAGCTATAAGTTGTTGTCAACTTGTTGTCAAAGCTTTGGGAGTTGAGATGCATTAAAGAGAGTTTGCAATTTTGTTACAAGCATTGATTGAAAAGGCACTAGGTGCCAAAAGGTGCTAAGGTCCAAAAACGTCCGAGGTGCTAGGCGTTCGTCTGAGTGAAGCGAGACGCTAAAATATAAAAAATATAATATAATTAATAAATATATTTATTTAAATAAAAATATATCATTTATTCTGAAACCTAATAATAATTTTAAATAAATAAAAATTAATAGTATTAAAATCAAAATAATATATTATTAATCTAATAAATAAAAATACTATTACTAGTATATAGTTAGTAGCAAGGTCTATCATACCGAAGCGTACCATCCGTACCCGACGGTACGTACCGATCCGATAGGTTACCGGTATGCGGATCGCCCGATACCGCTACAGTGCTACAGTATGAAAAAAGTATAAAATTGTTCGGTACGCCCTGATGTACCGCCCGGTACACCGGTACCGTACCGTACCGTACCGAGCTCGGGTCGAAACGCCTGTACGGTACGGTACGACGAACCTTGGTTAGTAGCATATTGTTAATATATTGATAACAGTATACTATTGAAGTAAGAAGAGTGTGAGTAAGAGGAAGACTGAGGCTACTGACTGAGAGCAGCGGCAGCGGTAGCAACGAGAAGCGATAGTGGCAGCGGCAGCGGTAGCGGCGAGCGATGGCAACGGGAGCGGCGACAGTGGCAACGACAGTGGTAGTAACGAGTAGCGGGAGTAGGAGCGGCGAGCGGCGATAGTGGCAGCAGCAGCAGTAGTAGCGAGCAGAGGCAGCGGGAGCGGCAACAGTGTCAACGGGAGCAGGAGTGGCGAGCGACGATAGTGGCAGCGACAGCAGTAACAGCGAGTAGTGGCAGCGGGAGCGGCGATAGTGGCAGCGGTAGCAGCGAGCAGGGGGGAGCGAGAGCGGGAGCGACGAGCGACGACAGTGGCAGCGGCAGCGAGAGCAAGAGCGACGAGCGACGATAGTGGCAGCGATAGCGGTAGCAGTGGCAGCGGCAGTGGGAGTGGAAGTGGCGAGCGGGGTTAGAGTTGGGGAAGTCGTGAGAAGAAGGCTGATATCGGTGCTTTAGTTGGTTCGATTGGACCAACTAAAGCACCGGAGATTGAACCAGACCTAAAACGCTGGTTCGGTCGCTGGGTTTAACCCGGGTGCTCGCCCGACGCCTGGGCTCGGGCGAGCGCCCAAGCGACGCGCTTCGGGCCTCCCCTCGCTTAGGAAGATGAACTTGACTTCGATATTTTCTGTTTCTATATCACTTTATTTCAATGCTTGGCAACACTGATATATCTAAGCTTGCATGCTGCTTTACTTCACTTAAGAGGTATATCTTTTAGAAAGCTTTAATCTGATTTTGGATTCCAATTTTAGGCTGCAGTACACTAGAAACTTGTTATGGACTGCTAACAATCTTGACATGTTTATGTTTTATCAATGAAATCAACCATAAAATTGCTTTTATTTTCATATACAACAGTTCTTAACTCTGAAAATAAAAAGTATGTAATGTCAGCAGTAGGTTGACATAAAGGAAAACTTGCATATACCTCCATAGTATAATAGCAAGAAATAATGTGTGAAGAATAGGGTTTCAGTTTCCTCACCTTCTTAACCATTTGCATTTGCAAACATGGGATAATAGTGATGGACTATTCAACTCTACTATGCAACTCTAACAATTGTGACTTGTCTGTATATATTGTGCAATTGTGACTTCACGCAAGATGCACAAGATGACACAGGAGAGTTCAAGAATGAAGATATAAAGATATCTTGATGTATTTTTTTTCGAGATGATGTGGAATTTATAATTGTCTCACTTTGATATTGATTTTTGGATAAAATAAAGATTGTAATGTGAAGTTTCAAATATCAATAATTTTATCTTGAATTTATGAAAAAGTTTTGGTATGATTTTGAAATTATTAAAAATTGATAGGTAATTAATAAAATTATTATTGACAGTATAGTGACACTCAAATAATCCATTACTAATTTTTTTTATATTTTAGTGACAGGTCAAGCCATCACTAAATTATTATTATCTTTTCCATTTAATCAGTAAGAGTTAATTATATTGTCACTAAAATTGTTAGTCAATTCTTTTAGTGACAGAAGTGTTCATAACCAATTGTTGTCACAGAAATATTAATTTATCAATTTATTTATTTTTAGCGATAGAATTTAATGTTTTAGCTACAAATATAAATTATCACTAAAAACTATAATTTAATGACATATGTGTCTTTTTTTGTTACTAAAACTTTTAGCCACGAGATCTATGCTGACGGAAGCTAGTGATGGCTCATTTTGCACTAATTCTTTTAGTGACAACTTTTGTTCATGGTTAATAACTATTTTTCTTATAGTGTAGGGGGCATGTGACCTGTATGTGTGCCAATATCTCAAGGAGCAGAGGAAACCAATGGCCTCGATCGCTTCCTCGACATGGCACCACCCCACCCCCCTATTCCGATCGATTTCGATCAGCGTTGGCTTGGCTGTGTCGACGACCAATCGGGCAACGCTTCTCAACTTTAATCCATGGACCAAAGAGGTCCAGCTCTAAGTGAGAAGACCCAACCTCCCTTAGGGTAATAGAGCCATCTAAATCGGAAGGGGGTTGCTCCACACCCTTTTGGGGGTCGGCCTTGTGAGAAGAGTCCAGAAAAACAAGGGAGGAAGTCAAAGAAGTCATCGAAACTAGAGGGCAAATCCACTTATGACCCACACAACTATACTTGAAACACACCAAAGGTAAATTCTCATATGAAACAGTTTGGAAAATTCCTTTCTTTAGGTGACCCAGTCATACTGCTTATGGGGTTTTGAAAGATCGATTTCTATACTAACCTTACATATCGACCCCTTTCAAACGAGAAAGAACATTCATCATTCTTTAGGGGACGACCTAGGAGAGAACCAAGATTAATAACACATTCTGTTCCAGTACTCCAAAGGAAGATTGACGAACTACACCTAGATAGGGACAGATGAGATCCTCTCTGTGAGAGGCTGGAAATTAGCTTTCTTGGGCATCAGATACAAAACCTCCCCTCGAATGGTCCATGGTCCCTCGGTGAGGATGCGAACAACCTCCGCTTTAGAAAAAAATTGAAAGCAAAAAAAAACCTTAAGCCAAATTGATCACTTGGGACACCAAAGAACATTTCCATTAGTGAGAAACCACATATTTCAGGAAATCCAAAGTCGAAGTCGGAGGAAATGATTGATCAAACTAGATATTCAAGGTTTTTGCCATTCATGAGGAGTTTTTTCGTCAAATTCGATGAAATCCTTAGAAGCATCATAGATCCGGTTAAACAAAGAAGAAGATAGTAGTGAACTTGCATCTGGCCCATATGAAGGACCAATTAACATCAATGCCTAAGAGATGCTCTTTCCAGTGAAAGGGCCATCCAATTGGCTCTTCTTGGAAGGCGGAGGGGCATTGGAAGGATCCCGATGGAGTGGCCCATTTTTCTTGGTACTTGCCAAAGGAGAAAACCTTAGGGGTCTGGCTTGGCATCACTCCAGGAACCCTAACTGAAGGGATCGACACCACAGAAGAAGATGATGACACCCTAGGGAGGGGAACAACAATGGATGCAAGGAGAGAGCCAAGTAGGGGATGTGAAGCCAGTAGTTGGGGGCGGGGGGGGGGTGGGGAAGGGTGTGGTTGGGTCGCATCAAAGGTGGAATTAAGGAGGGAGAAGGCAATGGGGTTGTCCTTATCGCCTTAGAAACCCAGAGCTTCTCTCTCTAAGGAAAGAAGAGAGTTCCCTACTCTCTCACAAATTTATTTAATGCATTACAATCGACCATATCTTGTTCAGAACTTCACGGTTAGCCCCCAATTCCCTTCTCGCACTTTTCTAGTTCGAAAACCCTAAAGAAGATGCAGTGCAAGATTCTTTTCCGCCATCAATCTGGTCCTCATGATTAATCTAGGACTATGTGTTTTTGCTGCTTATCGATCCGATTGATGTGATTCTCCCGATAAGCTCTAACTCTGATGGCTGCCCTCCCTCCGCAAGCGGACAACTTCTAGATCACCCTTGTTCTTTCCCTCAGTGAGCTTTTTTTTTCCTCATAAATTTGATACTTTTGGTCATATTTTTATATGAAAAAGGTTTACTTGGTGGAATTGGTGGCACCTGCTATTTCTATTCTTCTGTTTCTCTTTGGAACAAATTGATTTATTTGTAGGACATGCTTAGATCATCACAAGAGGATGAAGGTAAAAAGTTTGCTATGAGGTTTGTTACCAATACTAGATATTTGCAAAGTTTTTAGCATTGTGGTGAGGCACTGCGGTTATATCTCTGAGACTTATGTGATGGTATATTTAATTTTGAAGTGTTCAATATTGGTTGGCATGTAGGACGAGCAACAACAAATTACTTTCATAGTGGAGGAATAGAAAGAGAAAAGTGAAAGATAATAACTAAAAATAATAAGCAAATGTATAACTATCCAATTGGCTCAAAGATAACACTCCTAGGATAGAAGTCTTGCACCTCCGCATGCCTCACAAGGTGGGAAAGGAAAAAAACTTGATTCATGGATCCTTTTTTTATTCATACATTACAATGTTATAGCCCATTTTTATATGCTCAAGTATAAGAATAAAAAGAAAATTACAGAAATTTAAAAAATTACAATCGCATCAAATCAAATATATGATATCTTGTTCTTCGTTTCTGATTTGATTTGAGAAATAGTCTTCCTCTCTTCATGATATTTTTGATTGATAATCTTTCATCTTTATAGAGATGAATCTTTAAGATATTCAATCAAGATTTGTAATTTTCAATAATATGATTTCTTTTTTGTTGTATTTTTTCTTTCTTTTTCTCCTCGTTGAGTAGATATTTTCATGTTATTACATATGTAAAATATCTCTAAACAAATTAAATTTATTTTATTAATAAATTAATTTAATTGCTCATGCATCATATTGTTTTACTGTTTCTTTTTCATTTCTGCTATTGAGCGAGCATGCACATGTGGAGATTTTGGAATCGAATGAATTGTTCCTTTAAAGTCAGAGACGATTGAATTTGATTGGCCTAGATGCATGCATAGCAATTCATGTGCAGAGTATAGTTTCATCAAAACTAAAATTTTAATTTCATTCTTCCTCAAATTAGTGACTATATTATGGATATATTAGATGACATTTTGGTCTCTTTGGTGTTTATGTAGCATTTACATGATGCCTTTTGTGGAAGTTGTATGATATACTGCCATGGTTGTTTTGACCAAATACAAAGTTTAATATGCTAATGAGTTAGTTTTAGTTCCAGAGCATGCTTCTGATGATTCTTGGTGTGATGATGGGCTTCTGAATGAAATCTCAGATGCTGACTTAAACAGAGAACAGAAGAGGCGTTATGATCAATTTTATACAGTATCCTTGCAATCTATAAATGATATGCATATCCTTTGTCCAAAACTCTTCATAGTAAAACTTTTAGGGCTTTAAACTTGAGGATGTATCATATGGAACCCTTGACAAAAGTTTATATGGGTTATCGAGATGGTATATCTGCAGGAAAGGAAGCTTCTGCCCAAGAGGGCTTCAACATTGGGTTTAAGCAATCTGCAAGCAGTGGTTACAAATGGGGAATTGTTAGAGGCATCACAAGGTGAAAAGTGATAGTATTTACTGATCTCTTTCTGCAGAAGAATTTTGGTATCTTATTTTTCCTACATTATTTCGTAGTGCATTTGTAAACCTCCCAGATCAATTCAAAGAAAAGTTAGTTAAGAAGCTTGAAGACAGATGCACGTTTCAAAGTCTTTACAAGCCCGTTCAAGAGATTTCCACGGACGATGCTCTGAGAATGTATCACTTTCAACTACAACAAGAAAATAAACAATCTCATCAAAGATCAAAAGCGACAGTATCATCGGCAATCGAAGATTTTGACTGCAATAAGTTAGACTTCTTTTTCAAGGAGCTTATGTTACTTGTAAGTGAGTCTTCTGAAATCAAAGCAAGTGTTGATGTTGTAAAAGGAGAGGAAGAAGAATGACCTTGATGTTGAAGTACTTGGAGGGATCGTTCAAATTCACTTACGTCTGAATTTTCTGGACAGATTGTAATTTTTTGATGGCCTCAGATTGCAATGAAAAGAACTGAACCATTGCTCCATTGCAGCATAATATATTTTGAGATTTTGCTTCAGAAAAATAGGTTCCAAATTTCAGAGTATTGACTATTCTTCCACTGGAACTGTGCCGTCATTTTTGGGAACGTTGAAAGCACTCATGGTTTGATAATAATCTCCTTCCGAAATGCAATACTTTTTCATTGTGTTTGATGTTGAGCATGGCCTTTCTTTTTCCTCCTAGTTTTGCACACTGTAAATATAAGCATAAGATGCTTCTCCAACAATAACGATAGAATCTGATGAGAGGTTAATCAAGTAGCACTATATTGAAATGAATGAGATACTATTTTCAAACTAATACAAACAACTCTTACACTTTTTTCTTTCCTTTTTTCTGAATAAATTTCTACTTTCAGAATGCATTTACTTCAGCTTTAAATTAACATCGTATTTCATTAATTAGATTTTTTTTTACACTAAGTTAAAGTCATATGGTTGAGTTTTTCTGATCTTTCTTATGTATTTAGCAAGTCAATTCAATAGCCATAAATTTTTGATTTGCCAAATAAATCAGCAATTACCAACTTAACTCTCTTTGACCTTTAATTAATTGTAATCTTAGATGTCTAAGCATATTACAACTATGTCATGCTCCACAATATAGTATTTGTATAAATTATAAATTATAAAATATAAGTCTCATTAAATGTATTCATGTGTATAATTCTAGATTAATTATATATTATTTTTATAATTAATTATTATTTTTGAATGTGTCGGAGAATATTAAATCATATTGTCTTAGCATCTAGTAAAATCGGAGTCAGAATATCCAATGATCTTCAAATGGTCTGATCTCCCATATGATCTTTTGTTCTCTTTAAATATCTCATGACTCTTTTAGCTACATTCCAATGATTCATTCCATGATTGCTTAAGTATCTATCTAACATTCCAACAATGTACATTATATCTTGACGCGTACAAACCTGTGCATACATTAGACTCCCTAAAGCTAATGCATAGGAAATCTTCTGCATTTCTTAAGTTTCCAGATTTTTTTTAAGGCACTAATTGAGACTGAACTTGTCTCCCTTTGTGATAGGGGTGTCTCCTGGTTTACAATCCTATATGCTAAACCTTTTGAGTACTTTATCGATATAGTTCCTTTGTAATAATCCTAGAATACCTCGCGATCTATCTCGGTGTATCTTGATTCCTAATACAAAAGGGGCATCACCAAGATCTTTCATCTCAAAATTTCTAGATAAAAATCTCTTGGTTTCGTGCAATATGTCTATATCATTAGTGGCAAGCAGAATGTCATCCATATAAAATATTAGTAAAATAAATTTGCTCCCACTGAATTTATGATACATGCAATCATCAACAACATTCATCTTAAAACCAAATGAGATAATTACTTGATGAAATTTGTGATACTACTAAAAGGATGTTTGTTTTGTTAGGATCGAAATCGGCACTAAGAGGGGGGGAGTGTGAATTAGTGCTTACGATAAAAATTACATCGATTCGAAAATTTCGTTCGATAAAATCATATTGGAAATATGTTTAACTCGAAAACGTTCATAAAAATGTAATGAGCAAGTAAAGCAGTTTGCAATAAAGGTAAAAAACAAAATATAAATACAAACTAAGTTTTATAGTGGTTCGATCATCGTGACCTGCATCCACTCCTGATTCCTCTTCACTCAAGGCCATCGGCTTTCACTATCGATCTTCTTTCAACGGAGGAAGATCAACTATCCTTTTACACCCATTTTCTCCTTTTCACCGGTTTAGGAGATAACCTTTACAACCTCACCTCTCTCTTAAACTTCATATATAATACTGAGAGCTTGAGACGAGTTTTTATAATATTACTATAGCATTTTTCTTTTCTTTAACTCACAATTGATGTGTTTACTGAGTAAGGATGAGTAGGGCTTTTTTAGGCCCCAAATGAATTCAAATTTAGGGACCAAATGATCTCATCTTGGGTTTTCGGGGTACTAGCAATACCACCGCCTGCTAGTTTGAGACTAGGTGGTACCATCGCCTAACACAGTCTGGGAGATTGTATCTGAGCAATATTATCACCTAAACTGGCAGTGTCACAGCTTGGGCCAACTATGGGTCACTAATTGGGCCTTCCACTTGGCCCAAAATAACCCCAATTCAGGCCGAGTTAACCCATAATTGAGTTGGTCTAATTACATTCTAAACAATCCAATTAGAACTAAAACTACTTCGATCTAGACAAATTATTATAAGTAAGAATTCTAAGTTATCCAACATGTCATTGGTTCATCCGATGCTTCACCCGAACCTTCGGCATATCGTCCTCTCTTATGATGTATTGCCCAATCGACATGTTGATATCCGCAACACCCGATCTCCTTAGTGCAATGTCTGATCCTTTTGGCCCGATGCTCGAACTCATGGCACGAAGCCTTCTGCTGATATGTCGACCATTCCTCCGGTCCGACATCCAATCTTCTGACATGTTCCATTTTAGCCCAACTTTTGATTCCACCGCTTTAATCAATTTATCTTTCCTGATTGAATATAGTCCTACGTCACTTAAATGTACATTAGATCGTAAACTCATTAATTGATTTCATCGTCAAAATCCAAGATTCAATATGTTTTATCTCATAGATAGATTTTATCAATTTACATATTATTTTCTTTAGGTTCTTTTGATACAAAGTATTCTGGTTGTACCATATAAATTATTTCATCAATATTTCCATTGAGAATTGTTATTTTGACATCCATCTAAAAGAGCTCCAAATCAAAATGTGTGGCTAAAGCCATAATTATTCTAAAAGAGTCATTCGTTAAAACCGGAGAGGTTTATTTAAAGTCAATCCCTTCTTTTTGAGTATAGCCCTTTGCCACAAGACGTGCATTATATCTCTCCACATTACCATTAGAATCCCCTTTGGTTTTAAAAATTCATTTACAACCAATAGGTTTCACTCCTTCTAGTAATGGGACAAGTTCTCAAACTTTATTGTCTTGTATGGACTTATACTCTTGATTCATTGCTTTAATCCACTTATCAGAATTGGAATCCTCTATGGCTTGACAGAAGTTGATTGGATCATCTTCCATCATATCACTACTTTTTTCATGTTCCCAGAGAAATACCATATAATCATATGAAATGACACTCCTCCTTACCCTAATGGATCATCACAAAGGTGCTAGCTCTTGTGGCATATGTTCTTATGGATGTTGAGTTTGATCCTCATGAATAATTTTCTTATACTATATGAGAGTTGAAATAACTATATCCTTTTGAGGTATTGAATTTACCACATCAGTGGCAACTATATAAATTGGATTAAATTGAACCAATTCTTCCTCAAACGTAAAGTCTTTAACCTTATTTCTCCCCCCAAACTCAATATCCTTGTAGCAATACTCGTCTCAAAAATATTTATTGATTTGGGATTATAAAATTTGTACCCCTTAGATCGTTCAGAATAATCAATAAAATAATTGCTTATTGTTTGGGGTTCCAATTTCTTTTCGTTAGGCCTGTAAAGCCTTGTCTTAGATAGACAACCTATGAAAGTGTCTTAGACTAGGCTTTCTTCCGGTCCAAAGCTCATAAGGTGTTTTTGTAGTTGCTTTAATTGGTACTCTATAAGAATGTAAGCTATAGTTTTTATTGCTTCTCTTCAGGGTGACTCTGGCAAAGTAGATTAAAAAATCATATTTCTTACTATGTCTTTAAGTCTGCAGTTTCGTCTTTCAACTACACCATTCATGTTAGGTGACCTTGGCATTTTATACAGAGGGATAATTCCACACTCCTCTAAGCATAGAGCAAATGGTCCTCGACGTTATTCACTTGAGCCGTCATTTCTGTTGTAATATTCCCCTCCACGGTTAGATCTAATGCTTTATATATATATATATATATATATTCACTGTTGAATTAGATGCGGTCATCAAATTTGTGATCAAGATCGTAGGATCATGTGATCCTACGGCCCAGATTGAGATTTGGAGCTGGACCTGACGTTTGAATCGGATACAAAGCTTGACTAGAATGGAGTTACGAGTTGACTTAGAGTCGGTCGATTCAACTTAAGCAAGTTGGGATATAAATGTTTTGAAAAAGAAATAACGTGTCACGGCCTTCTTGGTGGTGCGCGATTGTAGGCGAACCCTAGTGGAAATACCAATCTCCAGCTCCGCAAACGAGATCAGGAATCACGGCCCACGCTCTCCTCTCCTCTCCTCCCTCTCTCTCCACCATCCTAAATACTTCACTCCTCCCTCTCCCGCGCAGCCAACCCCTTATTCCCAATGACTTGATTGAAGACGGCGGGTTTCAAAGTTGGTGAGGAGGTGCCGATGAAGGAGGAGGACGAGTTTATGCTTTTAAGAAATTGCTTCCTCGAGACCTCCTCGACATTAATCTCGTTGATGAATGGTTCTGGTTCGATTCAAGTGATATGGATTGTTGTTATTTTGGTTTGCTCTTCATGGTATTGTTCTGTTATCGAGTGATGAGGGTTTGTTCATTTTTGTTTTCATATCCTCGTTGCCAAGAAAATAGTTCTAAGACAGAGAGAGAGCGCCGACAAACATTTCAATTCGTGTCAAAACCGACGTAGACTAACTTACCAAAAATCGAAAGCTTAAAATAAATTAATTTTTTATAAATAAAATATTAATTTGATTATGTTGTTGTAAGCTCATTTACAAGATGAGTATTTGACCCTAAGGTTTTCTCCTTTGGCAAGTACCAAGAAAAATGGCGACGCACGGACGTGAGGGGATCATTAAAACGCACGGACGGACGTGAGGGGATCATTAAATCGCACGGACGTGAGGGGATCATTAAAACGCACGGACGTGAGGGGATCATTAAAACGCACGTCCGTGCGTCGCCACCAACAGCGAAATAGGAGCGGGCGAGGAACGTGAGGGGATCATTAAAACGCACGGACTTGAGGGGATCATTAAATCGCAACTACAGAGAGAAGCAGTGTAGAACGAGGAGGTCGAGGAGCAGTGACGGCCAGGACCGAAGAGCCAAGTAAGAATCCGCCATTTCCACCGTCTCTCTCTCTCACTCTCCCTGCCTCCGGGGGTGATATGGCGAGGGCGTCTCATGCTTAGTGACGCGGTTGATATCGGATTCGGGGAGTGGCCTCCGGAGCTGTCGGATCCGGGTGGGGTTGCAGCCGCCGCCGTTCTCCCTGTAGTTGCGATTTAATGATCCCCTCACGTCCGTGCGTTTTAATGATCCCCTCACGTTCCTCGCCCGCTCCTATTTCGCTGTTGGTGGCGACGCACGGACGTGCGTTTTAATGATCCCCTCACGTCCGTGCGTTTTAATGATCCCCTCACGTCCGTGCGATTTAATGATCCCCTCACGTCCGTCCGTGCGTTTTAATGATCCCCTCACGTCCGTGCGTCGCCATTTTGAGCGGAGAACGCACGGACGTGAGGGGATCATTAAAACGCACGGACGTGAGGGGATCATTAAAACGCACGTCCGTGCGTCGCCACCAACAGCGAAATAGGAGCGGGCGAGGAACGTGAGGGGATCATTAAAACGCACGGACGTGAGGGGATCATTAAATCGCAACTACAGGGAGAACGGCGGCGGCTGCAACCCCACCCGGATCCGACGGCTCCGGAGGCCACTCCCCGAATCCGATATCAACCGCGTCACTAAGCATGAGACGCCCTCGCCATATCACCCCCGGAGGCAGGGAGAGTGAGAGAGAGAGACGGTGGAAATGGCGGATTCTTACTTGGCTCTTCGGTCCTGGCCGTCACTGCTCCTCGACCTCCTCGTTCTACACTGCTTCTCTCTGTAGTTGCGATTTAATGATCCCCTCACGTCCGTGCGTCGCCACCAACAGCGAAATAGGAGCGGGCGAGGAAGACGAGATCGAGAGACGGAGCTTCACTCGTCCCACCCAGTTGTCCCGCTCGTCGAAAACCCCTACCTTTGCTCCTCAGGCGATCGATCCCGTCGTCGGGCCCTGCCCCCAGGTTTGCCTCCACTCCTTTCTCCTACCCCGTTCCTATTGCGACGCATTGATATGCTCTTGTTTCTTTTGCTATGGAGCTCGTCTCGATTTCCGTTTAATTGCTCAGGGTTGTATTTGTTCTGCGTGGATTCTCGGTTCTATTTGGATTACGCCTTTTCTTCTATGTTTCTCGTGAGGTTCATCGTGGCGGATCCTCTTGGGAAATCTCAATTAGGGTTTGGATTGTGGGGGCGTGGGGCTTTAATTTGATTAATTATGTTATTTGGATTGTTGATTGCTCGAATTTGGATGGTGAATCACGGGAAGTGCCATTGTGTAACATTTATTTATGTTTTGTAGATAAGAGTTTTTGGTCCTTCCGCAGCTACTCAAGTGCTCGGCCTATTGTCAGAGCTGGAATGGAGGGCATAAATGGTATATAAACTTGGTCTTGTTTTTCATTGTTTAGCTATAAGTTGTTCTCAACTTGTTGTCAAAGCTTTGGGAGTTGAGATGCATTAAAGAGAGTTTGCAATTTTGTTACAAGCATTGATTGAAAAGGCGCTAGGTGCCAAAAGGTGCTAAGGTCCAAAAACGTCCGAGGTGCTAGGCGTTCGTCTGAGTGAAGCGAGACGCTAAAATATAAAAATATATAATATAATTAATAAATATATTTATTTAAATAAAAATATATCATTTATTCTGAAACCTAATAATAATTTTAAATAAATAAAAATTAATAGTATTAAAATCAAAATAATATATTATTAATCTAATAAATAAAAATACTATTACTAGTATATAGTTAGTAGCAAGGTCTATCATACCGAAGCGTACCATCCGTACCCGGCGGTACGTACCGATCCGATAGGTTACCGGTATGCGGATCGCCCGATACCGCTACAGTGCTACAGTATGAAAAAAGTATAAAATTGTTCGGTACGCCCTGATGTACCGCCCGGTACACCGGTACCGTACCGTACCGTACCGAGCTCGGGTCGAAACGCCTGTACGGTACGGTACGACGAACCTTGGTTAGTAGCATATTGTTAATATATTGATAACAGTATACTATTGAAGTAAGAAGAGTGTGAGTAAGAGGAAGACTGAGGCTACTGACTGAGAGCAGCGGCAGCGGTAGCAACGAGAAGCGATAGTGGCAGCGGCAGCGGTAGCGGCGAGCGATGGCAACGGGAGCGGCGACAGTGGCAACGACAGTGGTAGTAACGAGTAGCGGGAGTAGGAGCGGCGAGCGGCGATAGTGGCAGCAGCAGCAGTAGTAGCGAGCAGAGGCAGCGGGAGCGGCAACAGTGTCAACGGGAGTAGGAGTGGCGAGCGACGATAGTGGCAGCGACAGCAGTAACAGCGAGTAGTGGCAGCGGGAGCGGCGATAGTGGCAGCGGTAGCAGCGAGCAGGGGGGAGCGAGAGCGGGAGCGGCGAGCGACGACAGTGGCAGCGGCAGCGAGAGCAAGAGCGACGAGCGACGATAGTGGCAGCGATAGCGGTAGCAGTGGCAGCGGCAGTGAGAGTGGAAGTGGCGAGCGGGGTTAGAGTTGGGGAAGTCGTGAGAAGAAGGCTGATATCGGTGCTTTAGTTGGTTCGATTGGACCAACTAAAGCACCGGAGATTGAACCAGACCTAAAACGCTGGTTCGGTCGCTGGGTTTAACCCGGGTGCTCGCCCGACGCCTGGGCTCGGGCGAGCGCCCAAGCGACGCGCTTCGGGCCTCCCCTCGCTTAGGAAGATGAACTTGACTTCGATATTTTCTGTTTCTATTTCACTTTATTTCATTGCTTGGCAACACTGATATATCTAAGCTTGCATGCTGCTTTACTTCACTTAAGAGGTATATCTTTTAGAAAGCTTTAATCTGATTTTGGATTCCAATTTTAGGCTGCAGTACACTAGAACTTGTTATGGACTGCTAACAATCTTGACATGTTTATGTTTTATCAGTGAAATCAACCATAAAATTGCTTTTATTTTCATATACAACATTTCTTAACTCTGAAAATAAAAAGTATGTAATGTCAGCAGTAGGTTGACATAAAGGAAAACTTGCATATACCTCCATAGTATAATAGCAAGAAATAATGTGTGAAGAATAGGGTTTCAGTTTCCTCACCTTCTTAACCATTTGCATTTGCAAACATGGGATAATAGTGATGGACTATTCAACTCTACTATGCAACTCTAACAATTGTGACTTGTCTGTATATATTGTGCAATTGTGACTTCACGCAAGATGCACAAGATGACACAGGAGAGTTCAAGAATGAAGATATAAAGATATCTTGATGTATTTTTTTTCGAGATGATGTGGAATTTATAATTGTCTCACTTTGATATTGATTTTTGGATAAAATAAAGATTGTAATGTGAAGTTTCAAATATCAATAATTTTATCTTGAATTTATGAAAAAGTTTTGGTATGATTTTGAAATTATTAAAAATTGATAGGTAATTAATAAAATTATTATTGACAGTATAGTGACACTCAAATAATCCATTACTAATTTTTTTTATATTTTAGTGACAGGTCAAGCCATCACTAAATTATTATTATCTTTTCCATTTAATCAGTAAGAGTTAATTATATTGTCACTAAAATTGTTAGTCAATTCTTTTAGTGACAGAAGTGTTCATAACCAATTGTTGTCACAGAAATATTAATTTATCAATTTATTTATTTTTAGCGATAGAATTTAATGTTTTAGCTACAAATATAAACTATCACTAAAAACTATAATTTAATGACATATGTGTCTTTTTTGTTACTAAAACTTTTAGCCACGAGATCTATGCTGACGGAAGCTAGTGATGGCTCATTTTGCACTAATTCTTTTAGTGACAACTTTTGTTCATGGTTAATAACTATTTTTCTTATAGTGTAGGGGGCATGTGACCTGTATGTGTGCCAATATCTCAAGGAGCAGAGGAAACCAATGGCCTCGATCGCTTCCTCGACATGGCACCACCCCACCCCCCTATTCCGATCGATTTCGATCAGCGTTGGCTTGGCTGTGCCGACGACCAATCGGGCAACGCTTCTCAACTTTAATCCATGGACCAAAGAGGTCCAGCTCTAAGTGAGAAGACCCAACCTCCCTTAGGGTAATAGAGCCATCTAAATCGGAAGGGGGTTGCTCCACACCCTTTTGGGGGTCGGCCTTGTGAGAAGAGTCCAGAAAAACAAGGGAGGAAGTCAAAGAAGTCATCGAAACTATACTTGAAACACACCAAAGGTAAATTCTCATATGAAACAGTTTGGAAAATTCCTTTCTTTAGCTGACCCAGTCATACTGCTTATGGGGTTTTGAAAGATCGATTTCTATACTAACCTTACATATCGACCCCTTTCAAACGAGAAAGAACATTCATCATTCTTTAGGGGACGACCTAGGAGAGAACCAAGATTAATAACACATTCTGTTCCAGTACTCCAAAGGAAGATTGACGAACTACACCTAGATAGGGACAGATGAGATCCTCTCTGTGAGAGGCTGGAAATTAGCTTTCTTGGGCATCAGATACAAAACCTCCCCTCGAATGGTCCATGGTCCCTCGGTGAGGATGCGAACAACCTCCGCTTTAGAAAAAAATTGAAAGCAAAAAAAAACCTTAAGCCAAATTGATCACTTGGGACACCAAAGAACATTTCCATTAGTGAGAAACCACATATTTCAGGAAATCCAAAGTCGAAGTCGGAGGAAATGATTGATCAAACTAGATATTCAAGGTTTTTGCCATTCATGAGGAGTTTTTTCGTCAAATTCGATGAAATCCTTAGAAGCATCATAGATCCGGTTAAACAAAGAAGAAGATAGTAGTGAACTTGCATCTGGCCCATATGAAGGACCAATTAACATCAATGCCTAAGAGATGCTCTTTCCAGTGAAAGGGCCATCCAATTGGCTCTTCTTGGAAGGCGGAGGGGCATTGGAAGGATCCCGATGGAGTGGCCCATTTTTCTTGGTACTTGCCAAAGGAGAAAACCTTAGGGGTCTGGCTTGGCATCACTCCAGGAACCCTAACTGAAGGGATCGACACCACAGAAGAAGATGATGACACCCTAGGGAGGGGAACAACAATGGATGCAAGGAGAGAGCCAAGTAGGGGATGTGAAGCCAGTAGTTGGGGGCGGGGGGGGGGTGGGGAAGGGTGTGGTTGGGTCGCATCAAAGGTGGAATTAAGGAGGGAGAAGGCAATGGGGTTGTCCTTATCGCCTTAGAAACCCAGAGCTTCTCTCTCTAAGGAAAGAAGAGAGTTCCCTACTCTCTCACAAATTTATTTAATGCATTACAATCGACCATATCTTGTTCAGAACTTCACGGTTAGCCCCCAATTCCCTTCTCGCACTTTTCTAGTTCGAAAACCCTAAAGAAGATGCAGTGCAAGATTCTTTTCCGCCATCAATCTGGTCCTCATGATTAATCTAGGACTATGTGTTTTTGCTGCTTATCGATCCGATTGATGTGATTCTCCCGATAAGCTCTAACTCTGATGGCTGCCCTCCCTCCGCAAGCGGACAACTTCTAGATCACCCTTGTTCTTTCCCTCAGTGAGCTTTTTTTTTCCTCATAAATTTGATACTTTTGGTCATATTTTTATATGAAAAAGGTTTACTTGGTGGAATTGGTGGCACCTGCTATTTCTATTCTTCTGTTTCTCTTTGGAACAAATTGATTTATTTGTAGGACATGCTTAGATCATCACAAGAGGATGAAGGTAAAAAGTTTGCTATGAGGTTTGTTACCAATACTAGATATTTGCAAAGTTTTTAGCATTGTGGTGAGGCACTGCGGTTATATCTCTGAGACTTATGTGATGGTATATTTAATTTTGAAGTGTTCAATATTGGTTGGCATGTAGGACGAGCAACAACAAATTACTTTCATAGTGGAGGAATAGAAAGAGAAAAGTGAAAGATAATAACTAAAAATAATAAGCAAATGTATAACTATCCAATTGGCTCAAAGATAACACTCCTAGGATAGAAGTCTTGCACCTCCGCATGCCTCACAAGGTGGGAAAGGAAAAAAACTTGATTCATGGATCCTTTTTTTATTCATACATTACAATGTTATAGCCCATTTTTATATGCTCAAGTATAAGAATAAAAAGAAAATTACAGAAATTTAAAAAATTACAATCGCATCAAATCAAATATATGATATCTTGTTCTTCGTTTCTGATTTGATTTGAGAAATAGTCTTCCTCTCTTCATGATATTTTTGATTGATAATCTTTCATCTTTATAGAGATGAATCTTTAAGATATTCAATCAAGATTTGTAATTTTCAATAATATGATTTCTTTTTTGTTGTATTTTTTCTTTCTTTTTCTCCTCGTTGAGTAGATATTTTCATGTTATTACATATGTAAAATATCTCTAAACAAATTAAATTTATTTTATTAATAAATTAATTTAATTGCTCATGCATCATATTGTTTTACTGTTTCTTTTTCATTTCTGCTATTGAGCGAGCATGCACATGTGGAGATTTTGGAATCGAATGAATTGTTCCTTTAAAGTCAGAGACGATTGAATTTGATTGGCCTAGATGCATGCATAGCAATTCATGTGCAGAGTATAGTTTCATCAAAACTAAAATTTTAATTTCATTCTTCCTCAAATTAGTGACTATATTATGGATATATTAGATGACATTTTGGTCTCTTTGGTGTTTATGTAGCATTTACATGATGCCTTTTGTGGAAGTTGTATGATATACTGCCATGGTTGTTTTGACCAAATACAAAGTTTAATATGCTAATGAGTTAGTTTTAGTTCCAGAGCATGCTTCTGATGATTCTTGGTGTGATGATGGGCTTCTGAATGAAATCTCAGATGCTGACTTAAACAGAGAACAGAAGAGGCGTTATGATCAATTTTATACAGTATCCTTGCAATCTATAAATGATATGCATATCCTTTGTCCAAAACTCTTCATAGTAAAACTTTTAGGGCTTTAAACTTGAGGATGTATCATATGGAACCCTTGACAAAAGTTTATATGGGTTATCGAGATGGTATATCTGCAGGAAAGGAAGCTTCTGCCCAAGAGGGCTTCAACATTGGGTTTAAGCAATCTGCAAGCAGTGGTTACAAATGGGGAATTGTTAGAGGCATCACAAGGTGAAAAGTGATAGTATTTACTGATCTCTTTCTGCAGAAGAATTTTGGTATCTTATTTTTCCTACATTATTTCGTAGTGCATTTGTAAACCTCCCAGATCAATTCAAAGAAAAGTTAGTTAAGAAGCTTGAAGACAGATGCACGTTTCAAAGTCTTTACAAGCCCGTTCAAGAGATTTCCACGGACGATGCTCTGAGAATGTATCACTTTCAACTACAACAAGAAAATAAACAATCTCATCAAAGATCAAAAGCGACAGTATCATCGGCAATCGAAGATTTTGACTGCAATAAGTTAGACTTCTTTTTCAAGGAGCTTATGTTACTTGTAAGTGAGTCTTCTGAAATCAAAGCAAGTGTTGATGTTGTAAAAGGAGAGGAAGAAGAATGACCTTGATGTTGAAGTACTTGGAGGGATCGTTCAAATTCACTTACGTCTGAATTTTCTGGACAGATTGTAATTTTTTGATGGCCTCAGATTGCAATGAAAAGAACTGAACCATTGCTCCATTGCAGCATAATATATTTTGAGATTTTGCTTCAGAAAAATAGGTTCCAAATTTCAGAGTATTGACTATTCTTCCACTGGAACTGTGCCGTCATTTTTGGGAACGTTGAAAGCACTCATGGTTTGATAATAATCTCCTTCCGAAATGCAATACTTTTTCATTGTGTTTGATGTTGAGCATGGCCTTTCTTTTTCCTCCTAGTTTTGCACACTGTAAATATAAGCATAAGATGCTTCTCCAACAATAACCATAGAATCTGATGAGAGGTTAATCAAGTAGCACTATATTGAAATGAATGAGATACTATTTTCAAACTAATACAAACAACTCTTACACTTTTTTCTTTCCTTTTTTCTGAATAAATTTCTACTTTCAGAATGCATTTACTTCAGCTTTAAATTAACATCGTATTTCATTAATTAGATTTTTTTTTACACTAAGTTAAAGTCATATGGTTGAGTTTTTCTGATCTTTCTTATGTATTTAGCAAGTCAATTCAATAGCCATAAATTTTTGATTTGCCAAATAAATCAGCAATTACCAACTTAACTCTCTTTGACCTTTAATTAATTGTAATCTTAGATGTCTAAGCATATTACAACTATGTCATGCTCCACAATATAGTATTTGTATAAATTATAAATTATAAAATATAAGTCTCATTAAATGTATTCATGTGTATAATTCTAGATTAATTATATATTATTTTTATAATTAATTATTATTTTTGAATGTGTCGGAGAATATTAAATCATATTGTCTTAGCATCTAGTAAAATCGGAGTCAGAATATCCAATGATCTTCAAATGGTCTGATCTCCCATATGATCTTTTGTTCTCTTTAAATATCTCATGACTCTTTTAGCTACATTCCAATGATTCATTCCATGATTGCTTAAGTATCTATCTAACATTCCAACAATGTACATTATATCTTGACGCGTACAAACCTGTGCATACATTAGACTCCCTAAAGCTAATGCATAGGAAATCTTCTGCATTTCTTAAGTTTCCAGATTTTTTTTAAGGCACTAATTGAGACTGAACTTGTCTCCCTTTGTGATAGGGGTGTCTCCTGGTTTACAATCCTATATGCTAAACCTTTTGAGTACTTTATCGATATAGTTCCTTTGTAATAATCCTAGAATACCTCGCGATCTATCTCGGTGTATCTTGATTCCTAATACAAAAGGGGTATCACCAAGATCTTTCATCTCAAAATTTCTAGATAAAAATCTCTTGGTTTCGTGCAATATGTCTATATCATTAGTGGCAAGCAGAATGTCATCCGTATAAAATATAAGTAAAATAAATTTGCTCCCACTGAATTTATGATACATGCAATCATCAACAACATTCATCTTAAAACCAAATGAGATAATTACTTGATGAAATTTGTGATACTACTAAAAGGATGTTTGTTTTGTTAGGATCGAAATCGGCACTAAGAGGGGGGGAGTGTGAATTAGTGCTTACGATAAAAATTACATCGATTCGAAAATTTCGTTCGATAAAATCATATTGGAAATATGTTTAACTCGAAAACGTTCATAAAAATGTAATGAGCAAGTAAAGCAGTTTGCAATAAAGGTAAACAACAAAATATAAATACAAACTAAGTTTTATAGTGGTTCGATCATCGTGACCTGCATCCACTCCTGATTCCTCTTCACTCAAGGCCATCGGCTTTCACTATCGATCTTCTTTCAACGGAGGAAGATCAACTATCCTTTTACACCCATTTTCTCCTTTTCACCGGTTTAGGAGATAACCTTTACAACCTCACCTCTCTCTTAAACTTCATATATAATACTGAGAGCTTGAGACGAGTTTTTATAATATTACTATAGCATTTTTCTTTTCTTTAACTCACAATTGATGTGTTTACTGAGTAAGGATGAGTAGGGCTTTTTTAGGCCCCAAATGAATTCAAATTTAGGGACCAAATGATCTCATCTTGGGTTTTCGGGGTACTAGCAATACCACCGCCTGCTAGTTTGAGACTAGGTGGTACCATCGCCTAACACAGTCTGGGAGATTGTATCTGAGCAATATTATCACCTAAACTGGCAGTGTCACAGCTTGGGCCAACTATGGGTCACTAATTGGGCCTTCCACTTGGCCCAAAATAACCCCAATTCAGGCCGAGTTAACCCATAATTGAGTTGGTCTAATTACATTCTAAACAATCCAATTAGAACTAAAACTACTTCGATCTAGACAAATTATTATAAGTAAGAATTCTAAGTTATCCAACATGTCATTGGTTCATCCGATGCTTCACCCGAACCTTCGGCATATCGTCCTCTCTTATGATGTATTGCCCAATCGACATGTTGATATCCGCAACACCCGATCTCCTTAGTGCAATGTCTGATCCTTTTGGCCCGATGCTCGAACTCATGGCACGAAGCCTTCTGCTGATATGTCGACCATTCCTCCGGTCCGACATCCAATCTTCTGACATGTTCCATTTTAGCCCAACTTTTGATTCCACCGCTTTAATCAATTTATCTTTCCTGATTGAATATAGTCCTACGTCACTTAAATGTACATTAGATCGTAAACTCATTAATTGATTTCATCGTCAAAATCCAAGATTCAATATGTTTTATCTCATAGATAGATTTTATCAATTTACATATTATTTTCTTTAGGTTCTTTTGATACAAAGTATTCTGGTTGTACCATATAAATTATTTCATCAATATTTCCATTGAGAATTGTTATTTTGACATCCATCTAAAAGAGCTCCAAATCAAAATGTGTGGCTAAAGCCATAATTATTCTAAAAGAGTCATTCGTTAAAACCGGAGAGGTTTATTTAAAGTCAATCCCTTCTTTTTGAGTATAGCCCTTTGCCACAAGACGTGCATTATATCTCTCCACATTACCATTAGAATCCCCTTTGGTTTTAAAAATTCATTTACAACCAATAGGTTTCACTCCTTCTAGTAATGGGACAAGTTCTCAAACTTTATTGTCTTGTATGGACTTATACTCTTGATTCATTGCTTTAATCCACTTATCAGAATTGGAATCCTCTATGGCTTGACAGAAGTTGATTGGATCATCTTCCATCATATCACTACTTTTTTCATGTTCCCAGAGAAATACCATATAATCATATGAAATGACACTCCTCCTTACCCTAATGGATCATCACAAAGGTGCTAGCTCTTGTGGCATATGTTCTTATGGATGTTGAGTTTGATCCTCATGAATAATTTTCTTATACTATATGAGAGTTGAAATAACTATATCCTTTTGAGGTATTGAATTTACCACATCAGTGGCAACTATATAAATTGGATTAAATTGAACCAATTCTTCCTCAAACGTAAAGTCTTTAACCTTATTTCTCCCCCCAAACTCAATATCCTTGTAGCAATACTCGTCTCAAAAATATTTATTGATTTGGGATTATAAAATTTGTACCCCTTAGATCGTTCAGAATAACCAATAAAATAATTGCTTATTGTTTGGGGTTCCAATTTCTTTTCGTTAGGCCTGTAAAGCCTTGTCTTAGATAGACAACCTATGAAAGTGTCTTAGACTCGGCTTTCTTCCGGTCCAAAGCTCATAAGGTGTTTTTGTAGTTGCTTTAATTGGTACTCTATAAGAATGTAAGCTATAGTTTTTATTGCTTCTCTTCAGGGTGACTCTGGCAAAGTAGATTAAAAAATCATATTTCTTACTATGTCTTTAAGTATGCAGTTTCGTCTTTCAACTACACCATTCATGTTAGGTGACCTTGGCATTTTATACAGAGGGATAATTCCACACTCCTCTAAGCATAGAGCAAATGGTCCTCGACGTTATTCACTTGAGCCGTCATTTCTGTTGTAATATTCCCCTCCACGGTTAGATCTAATGCTTTATATATATATATATATATATTCACTGTTGAATTAGATGCGGTCATCAAATTTGTGATCAAGATCGTAGGATCATGTGATCCTACGGCCCAGATTGAGATTTGGAGCTGGACCTGACGTTTGAATCGGATACAAAGCTTGACTAGAATGGAGTTACGAGTTGACTTAGAGTCGGTCGATTCAACTTAAGCAAGTTGGGATATAAATGTTTTGAAAAAGAAATAACGTGTCACGGCCTTCTTGGTGGTGCGCGATTGTAGGCGAACCCTAGTGGAAATACCAATCTCCAGCTCCGCAAACGAGATCAGGAATCACGGCCCACGCTCTCCTCTCCTCTCCTCCCTCTCTCTCCACCATCCTAAATACTTCACTCCTCCCTCTCCCGCGCAGCCAACCCCTTATTCCCAATGACTTGATTGAAGACGGCGGGTTTCAAAGTTGGTGAGGAGGTGCCGATGAAGGAGGAGGACGAGTTTATGCTTTTAAGAAATTGCTTCCTCGAGACCTCCTCGACATTAATCTCGTTGATGAAAGGTTCTGGTTCGATTCAAGTGATATGGATTGTTGTTATTTTGGTTTGCTCTTCATGGTATTGTTCTGTTATCGAGTGATGAGGGTTTGTTCATTTTTGTTTTCATATCCTCGTTGCCAAGAAAAAAGTTCTAAGACAGAGAGAGAGCGCCGACAAACATTTCAATTCGTGTCAAAACCGACGTAGACTAACTTACCAAAAATCGAAAGCTTAAAATAAATTAATTTTTTATAAATAAAATATTAATTTGATTATGTTGTTGTAAGCTCATTTACAAGATGAGTATTTGACCCTAAGGTTTTCTCCTTTGGCAAGTACCAAGAAAAATGGCGACGCACGGACGTGAGGGGATCATTAAAACGCACGGACGGACGTGAGGGGATCATTAAATCGCACGGACGTGAGGGGATCATTAAAACGCACGGACGTGAGGGGATCATTAAAACGCACGTCCGTGCGTCGCCACCAACAGCGAAATAGGAGCGGGCGAGGAACGTGAGGGGATCATTAAAACGCACGGACGTGAGGGGATCATTAAATCGCAACTACAGAGAGAAGCAGTGTAGAACGAGGAGGTCGAGGAGCAGTGACGGCCAGGACCGAAGAGCCAAGTAAGAATCCGCCATTTCCACCGTCTCTCTCTCTCACTCTCCCTGCCTCCGGGGGTGATATGGCGAGGGCGTCTCATGCTTAGTAACGCGGTTAATATTGGATTCGGGGAGTGGCCTCTGGAGCCGTCGGATCCGGGTGGGGTTGCAGCCGCCGCCGTTCTCCCTGTAGTTGCGATTTAATGATCCCCTCACGTCCGTGCGTTTTAATGATCCCCTCACGTTCCTCGCCCGCTCCTATTTCGCTGTTGGTGGCGACGCACGGACGTGCGTTTTAATGATCCCCTCACGTCCGTGCGTTTTAATGATCCCCTCACGTCCGTGCGATTTAATGATCCCCTCACGTCCGTCCGTGCGTTTTAATGATCCCCTCACGTCCGTGCGTCGCCATTTTGAGCGGAGAACGCACGGACGTGAGGGGATCATTAAAACGCACGGACGTGAGGGGATCATTAAAACGCACGTCCGTGCGTCGCCACCAACAGCGAAATAGGAGCGGGCGAGGAACGTGAGGGGATCATTAAAACGCACGGACGTGAGGGGATCATTAAATCGCAACTACAGGGAGAACGGCGGCGGCTGCAACCCCACCCGGATCCGACGGCTCCGGAGGCCACTCCCCGAATCCGATATCAACCGCGTCACTAAGCATGAGACGCCCTCGCCATATCACCCCCGGAGGCAGGGAGAGTGAGAGAGAGAGACGGTGGAAATGGCAGATTCTTACTTGGCTCTTCGGTCCTGGCCGTCACTGCTCCTCGACCTCCTCGTTCTACACTGCTTCTCTCTGTAGTTGCGATTTAATGATCCCCTCACGTCCGTGCGTCGCCACCAACAGCGAAATAGGAGCGGGCGAGGAAGACGAGATCGAGAGACGGAGCTTCACTCGTCCCACCCAGTTGTCCCGCTCGTCGAAAACCCCTACCTTTGCTCCTCAGGCGATCGATCCCGTCGTCGGGCCCTGCCCCCAGGTTTGCCTCCACTCCTTTCTCCTACCCCGTTCCTATTGCGACGCATTGATATGCTCTTGTTTCTTTTGCTATGGAGCTCGTCTCGATTTCCGTTTAATTGCTCAGGGTTGTATTTGTTCTGCGTGGATTCTCGGTTCTATTTGGATTACGCCTTTTCTTCTATGTTTCTCTTGAGGTTCATCGTGGCGGATCCTCTTGGGAAATCTCAATTAGGGTTTGGATTGTGGGGGCGTGGGGCTTTAATTTGATTAATTATGTTATTTGGATTGTTGATTGCTCGAATTTGGATGGTGAATCACGGGAAGTGCCATTGTGTAACATTTATTTATGTTTTGTAGATAAGAGTTTTTGGTCCTTCCGCAGCTACTCAAGTGCTCGGCCTATTGTCAGAGCTGGAATGGAGGGCATAAATGGTATATAAACTTGGTCTTGTTTTTCATTGTTTAGCTATAAGTTGTTGTCAACTTGTTGTCAAAGCTTTGGGAGTTGAGATGCATTAAAGAGAGTTTGCAATTTTGTTACAAGCATTGATTGAAAAGGCGCTAGGTGCCAAAAGGTGCTAAGGTCCAAAAACGTCCGAGGTGCTAGGCGTTCGTCTGAGTGAAGCGAGACGCTAAAATATAAAAATATATAATATAATTAATAAATATATTTATTTAAATAAAAATATATCATTTATTCTGAAACCTAATAATAATTTTAAATAAATAAAAATTAATAGTATTAAAATCAAAATAATATATTATTAATCTAATAAATAAAAATACTATTACTAGTATATAGTTAGTAGCAAGGTCTATCATACCGAAGCGTACCATCCGTACCCGGCGGTACGTACCGATCCGATAGGTTACCGGTATGCGGATCGCCCGATACCGCTACAGTGCTACAGTATGAAAAAAGTATAAAATTGTTCGGTACGCCCTGATGTACCGCCCGGTACACCGGTACCGTACCGTACCGTACCGAGCTCGGGTCGAAACGCCTGTACGGTACGGTACGACGAACCTTGGTTAGTAGCATATTGTTAATATATTGATAACAGTATACTATTGAAGTAAGAAGAGTGTGAGTAAGAGGAAGACTGAGGCTACTGACTGAGAGCAGCGGCAGCGGTAGCAACGAGAAGCGATAGTGGCAGCGGCAGCGGTAGCGGCGAGCGATGGCAACGGGAGCGGCAACAGTGGCAACGACAGTGGTAGTAACGAGTAGCGGGAGTAGGAGCGGCGAGCGGCGATAGTGGCAGCAGCAGTAGTAGTAGCGAGCAGAAGCAGCGGGAGCGGCAACAGTGTCAACGGGAGCAGGAGTGGCGAGCGACGATAGTGGCAGCGACAGCAGTAACAGCGAGTAGTGGCAGCGGGAGCGGCGATAGTGGCAGCGGTAGCAGCGAGCAGGGGGGAGCGAGAGCGGGAGCGGCGAGCGACGACAGTGGCAGCGGCAGCGAGAGCAAGAGCGACGAGCGACGATAGTGGCAGCGATAGCGGTAGCAGTGGCAGCGGCAGTGGGAGTGGAAGTGGCGAGCGGGGTTAGAGTTGGGGAAGTCGTGAGAAGAAGGCTGATATCGGTGCTTTAGTTGGTTCGATTGGACCAACTAAAGCACCGGAGATTGAACCAGACCTAAAACGCTGGTTCGGTCGCTGGGTTTAACCCGGGTGCTCGCCCGACGCCTGGGCTCGGGCGAGCGCCCAAGCGACGCGCTTCGGGCCTCCCCTCGCTTAGGAAGATGAACTTGACTTCGATATTTTCTGTTTCTATATCACTTTATTTCAATGCTTGGCAACACTGATATATCTAAGCTTGCATGCTGCTTTACTTCACTTAAGAGGTATATCTTTTAGAAAGCTTTAATCTGATTTTGGATTCCAATTTTAGGCTGCAGTACACTAGAACTTGTTATGGACTGCTAACAATCTTGACATGTTTATGTTTTATCAATGAAATCAACCATAAAATTGCTTTTATTTTCATATACAACAGTTCTTAACTCTGAAAATAAAAAGTATGTAATGTCAGCAGTAGGTTGACATAAAGGAAAACTTGCATATACCTCCATAGTATAATAGCAAGAAATAATGTGTGAAGAATAGGGTTTCAGTTTCCTCACCTTCTTAACCATTTGCATTTGCAAACATGGGATAATAGTGATGGACTATTCAACTCTACTATGCAACTCTAACAATTGTGACTTGTCTGTATATATTGTGCAATTGTGACTTCACGCAAGATGCACAAGATGACACAGGAGAGTTCAAGAATGAAGATATAAAGATATCTTGATGTATTTTTTTTCGAGATGATGTGGAATTTATAATTGTCTCACTTTGATATTGATTTTTGGATAAAATAAAGATTGTAATGTGAAGTTTCAAATATCAATAATTTTATCTTGAATTTATGAAAAAGTTTTGGTATGATTTTGAAATTATTAAAAATTGATAGGTAATTAATAAAATTATTATTGACAGTATAGTGACACTCAAATAATCCATTACTAATTTTTTTTATATTTTAGTGACAGGTCAAGCCATCACTAAATTATTATTATCTTTTCCATTTAATCAGTAAGAGTTAATTATATTGTCACTAAAATTGTTAGTCAATTCTTTTAGTGACAGAAGTGTTCATAACCAATTGTTGTCACAGAAATATTAATTTATCAATTTATTTATTTTTAGCGATAGAATTTAATGTTTTAGCTACAAATATAAACTATCACTAAAAACTATAATTTAATGACATATGTGTCTTTTTTTGTTACTAAAACTTTTAGCCACGAGATCTATGCTGACGGAAGCTAGTGATGGCTCATTTTGCACTAATTCTTTTAGTGACAACTTTTGTTCATGGTTAATAACTATTTTTCTTATAGTGTAGGGGGCATGTGACCTGTATGTGTGCCAATATCTCAAGGAGCAGAGGAAACCAATGGCCTCGATCGCTTCCTCGACATGGCACCACCCCACCCCCCTATTCCGATCGATTTCGATCAGCGTTGGCTTGGCTGTGCCGACGACCAATCGGGCAACGCTTCTCAACTTTAATCCATGGACCAAAGAGGTCCAGCTCTAAGTGAGAAGACCCAACCTCCCTTAGGGTAATAGAGCCATCTAAATCGGAAGGGGGTTGCTCCACACCCTTTTGGGGGTCGGCCTTGTGAGAAGAGTCCAGAAAAACAAGGGAGGAAGTCAAAGAAGTCATCGAAACTAGAGGGCAAATCCACTTTATGACCCACACAACTATACTTGAAACACACCAAAGGTAAATTCTCATATGAAACAGTTTGGAAAATTCCTTTCTTTAGGTGACCCAGTCATACTGCTTATGGGGTTTTGAAAGATCGATTTCTATACTAACCTTACATATCGACCCCTTTCAAACGAGAAAGAACATTCATCATTCTTTAGGGGACGACCTAGGAGAGAACCAAGATTAATAACACATTCTGTTCCAGTACTCCAAAGGAAGATTGACGAACTACACCTAGATAGGGACAGATGAGATCCTCTCTGTGAGAGGCTGGAAATTAGCTTTCTTGGGCATCAGATACAAAACCTCCCCTCGAATGGTCCATGGTCCCTCGGTGAGGATGCGAACAACCTCCGCTTTAGAAAAAAATTGAAAGCAAATAAAAACCTTAAGCCAAATTGATCACTTGGGACACCAAAGAACATTTCCATTAGTGAGAAACCACATATTTCAGGAAATCCAAAGTCGAAGTCGGAGGAAATGATTGATCAAACTAGATATTCAAGGTTTTTGCCATTCATGAGGAGTTTTTTCGTCAAATTCGATGAAATCCTTAGAAGCATCATAGATCCGGTTAAACAAAGAAGAAGATAGTAGTGAACTTGCATCTGGCCCATATGAAGGACCAATTAACATCAATGCCTAAGAGATGCTCTTTCCAGTGAAAGGGCCATCCAATTGGCTCTTCTTGGAAGGCGGAGGGGCATTGGAAGGATCCCGATGGAGTGGCCCATTTTTCTTGGTACTTGCCAAAGGAGAAAACCTTAGGGGTCTGGCTTGGCATCACTCCAGGAACCCTAACTGAAGGGATCGACACCACAGAAGAAGATGATGACACCCTAGGGAGGGGAACAACAATGGATGCAAGGAGAGAGCCAAGTAGGGGATGTGAAGCCAGTAGTTGGGGGCGGGGGGGGGTGGGGAAGGGTGTGGTTGGGTCGCATCAAAGGTGGAATTAAGGAGGGAGAAGGCAATGGGGTTGTCCTTATCGCCTTAGAAACCCAGAGCTTCTCTCTCTAAGGAAAGAAGAGAGTTCCCTACTCTCTCACAAATTTATTTAATGCATTACAATCGACCATATCTTGTTCAGAACTTCACGGTTAGCCCCCAATTCCCTTCTCGCACTTTTCTAGTTCGAAAACCCTAAAGAAGATGCAGTGCAAGATTCTTTTCCGCCATCAATCTGGTCCTCATGATTAATCTAGGACTATGTGTTTTTGCTGCTTATCGATCCGATTGATGTGATTCTCCCGATAAGCTCTAACTCTGATGGCTGCCCTCCCTCCGCAAGCGGACAACTTCTAGATCACCCTTGTTCTTTCCCTCAGTGAGCTTTTTTTTTCCTCATAAATTTGATACTTTTGGTCATATTTTTATATGAAAAAGGTTTACTTGGTGGAATTGGTGGCACCTGCTATTTCTATTCTTCTGTTTCTCTTTGGAACAAATTGATTTATTTGTAGGACATGCTTAGATCATCACAAGAGGATGAAGGTAAAAAGTTTGCTATGAGGTTTGTTACCAATACTAGATATTTGCAAAGTTTTTAGCATTGTGGTGAGGCACTGCGGTTATATCTCTGAGACTTATGTGATGGTATATTTAATTTTGAAGTGTTCAATATTGGTTGGCATGTAGGACGAGCAACAACAAATTACTTTCATAGTGGAGGAATAGAAAGAGAAAAGTGAAAGATAATAACTAAAAATAATAAGCAAATGTATAACTATCCAATTGGCTCAAAGATAACACTCCTAGGATAGAAGTCTTGCACCTCCGCATGCCTCACAAGGTGGGAAAGGAAAAAAACTTGATTCATGGATCCTTTTTTTATTCATACATTACAATGTTATAGCCCATTTTTATATGCTCAAGTATAAGAATAAAAAGAAAATTACAGAAATTTAAAAAATTACAATCGCATCAAATCAAATATATGATATCTTGTTCTTCGTTTCTGATTTGATTTGAGAAATAGTCTTCCTCTCTTCATGATATTTTTGATTGATAATCTTTCATCTTTATAGAGATGAATCTTTAAGATATTCAATCAAGATTTGTAATTTTCAATAATATGATTTCTTTTTTGTTGTATTTTTTCTTTCTTTTTCTCCTCGTTGAGTAGATATTTTCATGTTATTACATATGTAAAATATCTCTAAACAAATTAAATTTATTTTATTAATAAATTAATTTAATTGCTCATGCATCATATTGTTTTACTGTTTCTTTTTCATTTCTGCTATTGAGCGAGCATGCACATGTGGAGATTTTGGAATCGAATGAATTGTTCCTTTAAAGTCAGAGACGATTGAATTTGATTGGCCTAGATGCATGCATAGCAATTCATGTGCAGAGTATAGTTTCATCAAAACTAAAATTTTAATTTCATTCTTCCTCAAATTAGTGACTATATTATGGATATATTAGATGACATTTTGGTCTCTTTGGTGTTTATGTAGCATTTACATGATGCCTTTTGTGGAAGTTGTATGATATACTGCCATGGTTGTTTTGACCAAATACAAAGTTTAATATGCTAATGAGTTAGTTTTAGTTCCAGAGCATGCTTCTGATGATTCTTGGTGTGATGATGGGCTTCTGAATGAAATCTCAGATGCTGACTTAAACAGAGAACAGAAGAGGCGTTATGATCAATTTTATACAGTATCCTTGCAATCTATAAATGATATGCATATCCTTTGTCCAAAACTCTTCATAGTAAAACTTTTAGGGCTTTAAACTTGAGGATGTATCATATGGAACCCTTGACAAAAGTTTATATGGGTTATCGAGATGGTATATCTGCAGGAAAGGAAGCTTCTGCCCAAGAGGGCTTCAACATTGGGTTTAAGCAATCTGCAAGCAGTGGTTACAAATGGGGAATTGTTAGAGGCATCACAAGGTGAAAAGTGATAGTATTTACTGATCTCTTTCTGCAGAAGAATTTTGGTATCTTATTTTTCCTACATTATTTCGTAGTGCATTTGTAAACCTCCCAGATCAATTCAAAGAAAAGTTAGTTAAGAAGCTTGAAGACAGATGCACGTTTCAAAGTCTTTACAAGCCCGTTCAAGAGATTTCCACGGACGATGCTCTGAGAATGTATCACTTTCAACTACAACAAGAAAATAAACAATCTCATCAAAGATCAAAAGCGACAGTATCATCGGCAATCGAAGATTTTGACTGCAATAAGTTAGACTTCTTTTTCAAGGAGCTTATGTTACTTGTAAGTGAGTCTTCTGAAATCAAAGCAAGTGTTGATGTTGTAAAAGGAGAGGAAGAAGAATGACCTTGATGTTGAAGTACTTGGAGGGATCGTTCAAATTCACTTACGTCTGAATTTTCTGGACAGATTGTAATTTTTTGATGGCCTCAGATTGCAATGAAAAGAACTGAACCATTGCTCCATTGCAGCATAATATATTTTGAGATTTTGCTTCAGAAAAATAGGTTCCAAATTTCAGAGTATTGACTATTCTTCCACTGGAACTGTGCCGTCATTTTTGGGAACGTTGAAAGCACTCATGGTTTGATAATAATCTCCTTCCGAAATGCAATACTTTTTCATTGTGTTTGATGTTGAGCATGGCCTTTCTTTTTCCTCCTAGTTTTGCACACTGTAAATATAAGCATAAGATGCTTCTCCAACAATAACGATAGAATCTGATGAGAGGTTAATCAAGTAGCACTATATTGAAATGAATGAGATACTATTTTCAAACTAATACAAACAACTCTTACACTTTTTTCTTTCCTTTTTTCTGAATAAATTTCTACTTTCAGAATGCATTTACTTCAGCTTTAAATTAACATCGTATTTCATTAATTAGATTTTTTTTTACACTAAGTTAAAGTCATATGGTTGAGTTTTTCTGATCTTTCTTATGTATTTAGCAAGTCAATTCAATAGCCATAAATTTTTGATTTGCCAAATAAATCAGCAATTACCAACTTAACTCTCTTTGACCTTTAATTAATTGTAATCTTAGATGTCTAAGCATATTACAACTATGTCATGCTCCACAATATAGTATTTGTATAAATTATAAATTATAAAATATAAGTCTCATTAAATGTATTCATGTGTATAATTCTAGATTAATTATATATTATTTTTATAATTAATTATTATTTTTGAATGTGTCGGAGAATATTAAATCATATTGTCTTAGCATCTAGTAAAATCGGAGTCAGAATATCCAATGATCTTCAAATGGTCTGATCTCCCATATGATCTTTTGTTCTCTTTAAATATCTCATGACTCTTTTAGCTACATTCCAATGATTCATTCCATGATTGCTTAAGTATCTATCTAACATTCCAACAATGTACATTATATCTTGACGCGTACAAACCTGTGCATACATTAGACTCCCTAAAGCTAATGCATAGGAAATCTTCTGCATTTCTTAAGTTTCCAGATTTTTTTTAAGGCACTAATTGAGACTGAACTTGTCTCCCTTTGTGATAGGGGTGTCTCCTGGTTTACAATCCTATATGCTAAACCTTTTGAGTACTTTATCGATATAGTTCCTTTGTAATAATCCTAGAATACCTCGCGATCTATCTCGGTGTATCTTGATTCCTAATACAAAAGGGGTATCACCAAGATCTTTCATCTCAAAATTTCTAGATAAAAATCTCTTGGTTTCGTGCAATATGTCTATATCATTAGTGGCAAGCAGAATGTCATCCATATAAAATATAAGTAAAATAAATTTGCTCCCACTGAATTTATGATACATGCAATCATCAACAACATTCATCTTAAAACCAAATGAGATAATTACTTGATGAAATTTGTGATACTACTAAAAGGATGTTTGTTTTGTTAGGATCGAAATCGGCACTAAGAGGGGGGGAGTGTGAATTAGTGCTTACGATAAAAATTACATCGATTCGAAAATTTCGTTCGATAAAATCATATTGGAAATATGTTTAACTCGAAAACGTTCATAAAAATGTAATGAGCAAGTAAAGCAGTTTGCAATAAAGGTAAACAACAAAATATAAATACAAACTAAGTTTTATAGTGGTTCGATCATCGTGACCTGCATCCACTCCTGATTCCTCTTCACTCAAGGCCATCGGCTTTCACTATCGATCTTCTTTCAACGGAGGAAGATCAACTATCCTTTTACACCCATTTTCTCCTTTTCACCGGTTTAGGAGATAACCTTTACAACCTCACCTCTCTCTTAAACTTCATATATAATACTGAGAGCTTGAGACGAGTTTTTATAATATTACTATAGCATTTTTCTTTTCTTTAACTCACAATTGATGTGTTTACTGAGTAAGGATGAGTAGGGCTTTTTTAGGCCCCAAATGAATTCAAATTTAGGGACCAAATGATCTCATCTTGGGTTTTCGGGGTACTAGCAATACCACCGCCTGCTAGTTTGAGACTAGGTGGTACCATCGCCTAACACAGTCTGGGAGATTGTATCTGAGCAATATTATCACCTAAACTGGCAGTGTCACAGCTTGGGCCAACTATGGGTCACTAATTGGGCCTTCCACTTGGCCCAAAATAACCCCAATTCAGGCCGAGTTAACCCATAATTGAGTTGGTCTAATTACATTCTAAACAATCCAATTAGAACTAAAACTACTTCGATCTAGACAAATTATTATAAGTAAGAATTCTAAGTTATCCAACATGTCATTGGTTCATCCGATGCTTCACCCGAACCTTCGGCATATCGTCCTCTCTTATGATGTATTGCCCAATCAACATGTTGATATCCGCAACACCCGATCTCCTTAGTGCAATGTCTGATCCTTTTGGCCCGATGCTCGAACTCATGGCACGAAGCCTTCTGCTGATATGTCGACCATTCCTCCGGTCCGACATCCAATCTTCTGACATGTTCCATTTTAGCCCAACTTTTGATTCCACCGCTTTAATCAATTTATCTTTCCTGATTGAATATAGTCCTACGTCACTTAAATGTACATTAGATCGTAAACTCATTAATTGATTTCATCGTCAAAATCCAAGATTCAATATGTTTTATCTCATAGATAGATTTTATCAATTTACATATTATTTTCTTTAGGTTCTTTTGATACAAAGTATTCTGGTTGTACCATATAAATTATTTCATCAATATTTCCATTGAGAATTGTTATTTTGACATCCATCTAAAAGAGCTCCAAATCAAAATGTGTGGCTAAAGCCATAATTATTCTAAAAGAGTCATTCGTTAAAACCGGAGAGGTTTATTTAAAGTCAATCCCTTCTTTTTGAGTATAGCCCTTTGCCACAAGACGTGCATTATATCTCTCCACATTACCATTAGAATCCCCTTTGGTTTTAAAAATTCATTTACAACCAATAGGTTTCACTCCTTCTAGTAATGGGACAAGTTCTCAAACTTTATTGTCTTGTATGGACTTATACTCTTGATTCATTGCTTTAATCCACTTATCAGAATTGGAATCCTCTATGGCTTGACAGAAGTTGATTGGATCATCTTCCATCATATCACTACTTTTTTCATGTTCCCAGAGAAATACCATATAATCATATGAAATGACACTCCTCCTTACCCTAATGGATCATCACAAAGGTGCTAGCTCTTGTGGCATATGTTCTTATGGATGTTGAGTTTGATCCTCATGAATAATTTTCTTATACTATATGAGAGTTGAAATAACTATATCCTTTTGAGGTATTGAATTTACCACATCAGTGGCAACTATATAAATTGGATTAAATTGAACCAATTCTTCCTCAAACGTAAAGTCTTTAACCTTATTTCTCCCCCCAAACTCAATATCCTTGTAGCAATACTCGTCTCAAAAATATTTATTGATTTGGGATTATAAAATTTGTACCCCTTAGATCGTTCAGAATAACCAATAAAATAATTGCTTATTGTTTGGGGTTCCAATTTCTTTTCGTTAGGCCTGTAAAGCCTTGTCTTAGATAGACAACCTATGAAAGTGTCTTAGACTAGGCTTTCTTCCGGTCCAAAGCTCATAAGGTGTTTTTGTAGTTGCTTTAATTGGTACTCTATAAGAATGTAAGCTATAGTTTTTATTGCTTCTCTTCAGGGTGACTCTGGCAAAGTAGATTAAAAAATCATATTTCTTACTATGTCTTTAAGTATGCAGTTTCGTCTTTCAACTACACCATTCATGTTAGGTGACCTTGGCATTTTATACAGAGGGATAATTCCACACTCCTCTAAGCATAGAGCAAATGGTCCTCGACGTTATTCACTTGAGCCGTCATTTCTGTTGTAATATTCCCCTCCACGGTTAGATCTAATGCTTTATATATATATATATATATATATATATATATATATATATATATATATATATATATATATATTCACTGTTGAATTAGATGCGGTCATCAAATTTGTGATCAAGATCGTAGGATCATGTGATCCTACGGCCCAGATTGAGATTTGGAGCTGGACCTGACGTTTGAATCGGATACAAAGCTTGACTAGAATGGAGTTACGAGTTGACTTAGAGTCGGTCGATTCAACTTAAGCAAGTTGGGATATAAATGTTTTGAAAAAGAAATAACGTGTCACGGCCTTCTTGGTGGTGCACGATTGTAGGCGAACCCTAGTGGAAATACCAATCTCCAGCTCCGCAAACGAGATCAGGAATCACGGCCCACGCTCTCCTCTCCTCTCCTCCCTCTCTCTCCACCATCCTAAATACTTCACTCCTCCCTCTCCCGCGCAGCCAACCCCTTATTCCCAATGACTTGATTGAAGACGGCGGGTTTCAAAGTTGGTGAGGAGGTGCCGATGAAGGAGGAGGACGAGTTTATGCTTTTAAGAAATTGCTTCCTCGAGACCTCCTCGACATTAATCTCGTTGATGAAAGGTTCTGGTTCGATTCAAGTGATATGGATTGTTGTTATTTTGGTTTGCTCTTCATGGTATTGTTCTGTTATCGAGTGATGAGGGTTTGTTCATTTTTGTTTTCATATTCTCGTTGCCAAGAAAATAGTTATAAGACAGAGAGAGAGCGCCGACAAACATTTCAATTCGTGTCAAAACCGACGTAGACTAACTTACCAAAAATCGAAAGCTTAAAATAAATTAATTTTTTATAAATAAAATATTAATTTGATTATGTTGTTGTAAGCTCATTTACAAGATGAGTATTTGACCCTAAGGTTTTCTCATTTGGCAAGTACCAAGAAAAATGGCGACGCACGGACGTGAGGGGATCATTAAAACGCACGGACGGACGTGAGGGGATCATTAAATCGCACGGACGTGGGGGGATCATTAAAACGCACGGACGTGAGGGGATCATTAAAACGCACGTCCGTGCGTCGCCACCAACAGCGAAATAGGAGCGGGCGAGGAACGTGAGGGGATCATTAAAACGCACGGACGTGAGGGGATCATTAAATCGCAACTACAGAGAGAAGCAGTGTAGAACGAGGAGGTCGAGGAGCAGTGACGGCCAGGACCGAAGAGCCAAGTAAGAATCCGCCATTTCCACCGTCTCTCTCTCTCACTCTCCCTGCCTCCGGGGGTGATATGGCGAGGGCGTCTCATGCTTAGTGACGCGGTTGATATCGGATTCGGGGAGTGGCCTCCGGAGCCGTCGGATCCGGGTGGGGTTGCAGCCGCCGCCGTTCTCCCTGTAGTTGCGATTTAATGATCCCCTCACGTCCGTGCGTTTTAATGATCCCCTCACGTTCCTCGCCCGCTCCTATTTCGCTGTTGGTGGCGACGCACGGACGTGCGTTTTAATGATCCCCTCACGTCCGTGCGTTTTAATGATCCCCTCACGTCCGTGCGATTTAATGATCCCCTCACGTCCGTCCGTGCGTTTTAATGATCCCCTCACGTCCGTGCGTCGCCATTTTGAGCGGAGAACGCACGGACGTGAGGGGATCATTAAAACGCACGGACGTGAGGGGATCATTAAAACGCACGTCCGTGCGTCGCCACCAACAGCGAAATAGGAGCGGGCGAGGAACGTGAGGGGATCATTAAAACGCACGGACGTGAGGGGATCATTAAATCGCAACTACAGGGAGAACGGCGGCGGCTGCAACCCCACCCGGATCCGACGGCTCCGGAGGCCACTCCCCGAATCCGATATCAATCGCGTCACTAAGCATGAGACGCCCTCGCCATATCACCCCCGGAGGCAGGGAGAGTGAGAGAGAGAGACGGTGGAAATGGCGGATTCTTACTTGGCTCTTCGGTCCTGGCCGTCACTGCTCCTCGACCTCCTCGTTCTACACTGCTTCTCTCTGTAGTTGCGATTTAATGATCCCCTCACGTCCGTGTGTCGCCACCAACAGCGAAATAGGAGCGGGCGAGGAAGACGAGATCGAGAGACGGAGCTTCACTCGTCCCACCCAGTTGTCCCGCTCGTCGAAAACCCCTACCTTTGCTCCTCAGGCGATCGATCCCGTCGTCGGGCCCTGCCCCCAGGTTTGCCTCCACTCCTTTCTCCTACCCCGTTCCTATTGCGACGCATTGATATGCTCTTGTTTCTTTTGCTATGGAGCTCGTCTCGATTTCCGTTTAATTGCTCAGGGTTGTATTTGTTCTGCGTGGATTCTCGGTTCTATTTGGATTACGCCTTTTCTTCTATGTTTCTCGTGAGGTTCATCGTGGCGGATCCTCTTGGGAAATCTCAATTAGGGTTTGGATTGTGGGGGCGTGGGGCTTTAATTTGATTAATTATGTTATTTGGATTGTTGATTGCACGAATTTGGATGGTGAATCACGGGAAGTGCCATTGTGTAACATTTATTTATGTTTTGTAGATAAGAGTTTTTGGTCCTTCCGCAGCTACTCAAGTGCTCGGCCTATTGTCAGAGCTGGAATGGAGGGCATAAATGGTATATAAACTTGGTCTTGTTTTTCATTGTTTAGCTATAAGTTGTTCTCAACTTGTTGTCAAAGCTTTGGGAGTTGAGATGCATTAAAGAGAGTTTGCAATTTTGTTACAAGCATTGATCGAAAAGGCGCTAGGTGCCAAAAGGTGCTCAGGTCCAAAAACGTTCGAGGTGCTAGGCGTTCGTCTGAGTGAAGCGAGACGCTAAAATATAAAAATATATAATATAATTAATAAATATATTTATTTAAATAAAAATATATCATTTATTCTGAAACCTAATAATAATTTTAAATAAATAAAAATTAATAGTATTAAAATCAAAATAATATATTATTAATCTAATAAATAAAAATACTATTACTAGTATATAGTTAGTAGCAAGGTCTATCATACCGAAGCGTACCATCCGTACCCGGCGGTACGTACCGATCCGATAGGTTACCGGTATGCGGATCGCCCGATACCGCTACAGTGCTACAGTATGAAAAAAGTATAAAATTGTTCGGTACGCCCTGATGTACCGCCCGGTACACCGGTACCGTACCGTACCGTACCGAGCTCGGGTCGAAACGCCTGTACGGTACGGTACGACGAACCTTGGTTAGTAGCATATTGTTAATATATTGATAACAGTATACTATTGAAGTAAGAAGAGTGTGAGTAAGAGGAAGACTGAGGCTACTGACTGAGAGCAGCGGCAGCGGTAGCAACGAGAAGCGATAGTGGCAGCGGCAGCGGTAGCGGCGAGCGATGGCAACGGGAGCGGCGACAGTGGCAACGACAGTGGTAGTAACGAGTAGCGGGAGTAGGAGCGGCGAGCGGCGATAGTGGCAGCAGCAGCAGTAGTAGCGAGCAGAGGCAGCGGGAGCGGCAACAGTGTCAACGGGAGCAGGAGTGGCGAGCGACGATAGTGGCAGCGACAGCAGTAACAGCGAGTAGTGGCAGCGGGAGCGGCGATAGTGGCAGCGGTAGCAGCGAGCAGGGGGGAGCGAGAGCGGGAGCGGCGAGCGACGACAGTGGCAGCGGCAGCGAGAGCAAGAGCGACGAGCGACGATAGTGGCAGCGATAGCGGTAGCAGTGGCAGCGGCAATGGGAGTGGAAGTGGCGAGCGGGGTTAGAGTTGGGGAAGTCGTGAGAAGAAGGCTGATATCGGTGCTTTAGTTGGTTCGATTGGACCAACTAAAGCACCGGAGATTGAACCAGACCTAAAACGCTGGTTCGGTCGCTGGGTTTAACCCGGGTGCTCGCCCGACGCCTGGGCTCGGGCGAGCGCCCAAGCGACGCGCTTCGGGCCTCCCCTCGCTTAGGAAGATGAACTTGACTTCGATATTTTCTGTTTCTATATCACTTTATTTCAATGCTTGGCAACACTGATATATCTAAGCTTGCATGCTGCTTTACTTCACTTAAGAGGTATATCTTTTAGAAAGCTTTAATCTGATTTTGGATTCCAATTTTAGGCTGCAGTACACTAGAAACTTGTTATGGACTGCTAACAATCTTGACATGTTTATGTTTTATCAATGAAATCAACCATAAAATTGCTTTTATTTTCATATACAACAGTTCTTAACTCTGAAAATAAAAAGTATGTAATGTCAGCAGTAGGTTGACATAAAGGAAAACTTGCATATACCTCCATAGTATAATAGCAAGAAATAATGTGTGAAGAATAGGGTTTCAGTTTCCTCACCTTCTTAACCATTTGCATTTGCAAACATGGGATAATAGTGATGGACTATTCAACTCTACTATGCAACTCTAACAATTGTGACTTGTCTGTATATATTGTGCAATTGTGACTTCACGCAAGATGCACAAGATGACACAGGAGAGTTCAAGAATGAAGATATAAAGATATCTTGATGTATTTTTTTTCGAGATGATGTGGAATTTATAATTGTCTCACTTTGATATTGATTTTTGGATAAAATAAAGATTGTAATGTGAAGTTTCAAATATCAATAATTTTATCTTGAATTTATGAAAAAGTTTTGGTATGATTTTGAAATTATTAAAAATTGATAGGTAATTAATAAAATTATTATTGACAGTATAGTGACACTCAAATAATCCATTACTAATTTTTTTTATATTTTAGTGACAGGTCAAGCCATCACTAAATTATTATTATCTTTTCCATTTAATCAGTAAGAGTTAATTATATTGTCACTAAAATTGTTAGTCAATTCTTTTAGTGACAGAAGTGTTCATAACCAATTGTTGTCACAGAAATATTAATTTATCAATTTATTTATTTTTAGCGATAGAATTTAATGTTTTAGCTACAAATATAAACTATCACTAAAAACTATAATTTAATGACATATGTGTCTTTTTTTGTTACTAAAACTTTTAGCCACGAGATCTATGCTGACGGAAGCTAGTGATGGCTCATTTTGCACTAATTCTTTTAGTGACAACTTTTGTTCATGGTTAATAACTATTTTTCTTATAGTGTAGGGGGCATGTGACCTGTATGTGTGCCAATATCTCAAGGAGCAGAGGAAACCAATGGCCTCGATCGCTTCCTCGACATGGCACCACCCCACCCCCCTATTCCGATCGATTTCGATCAGCGTTGGCTTGGCTGTGCCGACGACCAATCGGGCAACGCTTCTCAACTTTAATCCATGGACCAAAGAGGTCCAGCTCTAAGTGAGAAGACCCAACCTCCCTTAGGGTAATAGAGCCATCTAAATCGGAAGGGGGTTGCTCCACACCCTTTTGGGGGTCGGCCTTGTGAGAAGAGTCCAGAAAAACAAGGGAGGAAGTCAAAGAAGTCATCGAAACTAGAGGGCAAATCCACTTTATGACCCACACAACTATACTTGAAACACACCAAAGGTAAATTCTCATATGAAACAGTTTGGAAAATTCCTTTCTTTAGGTGACCCAGTCATACTGCTTATGGGGTTTTGAAAGATCGATTTCTATACTAACCTTACATATCGACCCCTTTCAAACGAGAAAGAACATTCATCATTCTTTAGGGGACGACCTAGGAGAGAACCAAGATTAATAACACATTCTGTTCCAGTACTCCAAAGGAAGATTGACGAACTACACCTAGATAGGGACAGATGAGATCCTCTCTGTGAGAGGCTGGAAATTAGCTTTCTTGGGCATCAGATACAAAACCTCCCCTCGAATGGTCCATGGTCCCTCGGTGAGGATGCGAACAACCTCCGCTTTAGAAAAAAATTGAAAGCAAATAAAAACCTTAAGCCAAATTGATCACTTGGGACACCAAAGAACATTTCCATTAGTGAGAAACCACATATTTCAGGAAATCCAAAGTCGAAGTCGGAGGAAATGATTGATCAAACTAGATATTCAAGGTTTTTGCCATTCATGAGGAGTTTTTTCGTCAAATTCGATGAAATCCTTAGAAGCATCATAGATCCGGTTAAACAAAGAAGAAGATAGTAGTGAACTTGCATCTGGCCCATATGAAGGACCAATTAACATCAATGCCTAAGAGATGCTCTTTCCAGTGAAAGGGCCATCCAATTGGCTCTTCTTGGAAGGCGGAGGGGCATTGGAAGGATCCCGATGGAGTGGCCCATTTTTCTTGGTACTTGCCAAAGGAGAAAACCTTAGGGGTCTGGCTTGGCATCACTCCAGGAACCCTAACTGAAGGGATCGACACCACAGAAGAAGATGATGACACCCTAGGGAGGGGAACAACAATGGATGCAAGGAGAGAGCCAAGTAGGGGATGTGAAGCCAGTAGTTGGGGGCGGGGGGGGGGTGGGGAAGGGTGTGGTTGGGTCGCATCAAAGGTGGAATTAAGGAGGGAGAAGGCAATGGGGTTGTCCTTATCGCCTTAGAAACCCAGAGCTTCTCTCTCTAAGGAAAGAAGAGAGTTCCCTACTCTCTCATAAATTTATTTAATGCATTACAATCGACCATATCTTGTTCAGAACTTCACGGTTAGCCCCCAATTCCCTTCTCGCACTTTTCTAGTTCGAAAACCCTAAAGAAGATGCAGTGCAAGATTCTTTTCCGCCATCAATCTGGTCCTCATGATTAATCTAGGACTATGTGTTTTTGCTGCTTATCGATCCGATTGATGTGATTCTCCCGATAAGCTCTAACTCTGATGGCTGCCCTCCCTCCGCAAGCGGACAACTTCTAGATCACCCTTGTTCTTTCCCTCAGTGAGCTTTTTTTTTCCTCATAAATTTGATACTTTTGGTCATATTTTTATATGAAAAAGGTTTACTTGGTGGAATTGGTGGCACCTGCTATTTCTATTCTTCTGTTTCTCTTTGGAACAAATTGATTTATTTGTAGGACATGCTTAGATCATCACAAGAGGATGAAGGTAAAAAGTTTGCTATGAGGTTTGTTACCAATACTAGATATTTGCAAAGTTTTTAGCATTGTGGTGAGGCACTGCAGTTATATCTCTGAGACTTATGTGATGGTATATTTAATTTTGAAGTGTTCAATATTGGTTGGCATGTAGGACGAGCAACAACAAATTACTTTCATAGTGGAGGAATAGAAAGAGAAAAGTGAAAGATAATAACTAAAAATAATAAGCAAATGTATAACTATCCAATTGGCTCAAAGATAACACTCCTAGGATAGAAGTCTTGCACCTCCGCATGCCTCACAAGGTGGGAAAGGAAAAAAACTTGATTCATGGATCCTTTTTTTATTCATACATTACAATGTTATAGCCCATTTTTATATGCTCAAGTATAAGAATAAAAAGAAAATTACAGAAATTTAAAAAATTATAATCGCATCAAATCAAATATATGATATCTTGTTCTTCGTTTCTGATTTGATTTGAGAAATAGTCTTCCTCTCTTCATGATATTTTTGATTGATAATCTTTCATCTTTATAGAGATGAATCTTTAAGATATTCAATCAAGATTTGTAATTTTCAATAATATGATTTCTTTTTTGTTGTATTTTTTCTTTCTTTTTCTCCTCGTTGAGTAGATATTTTCATGTTATTACATATGTAAAATATCTCTAAACAAATTAAATTTATTTTATTAATAAATTAATTTAATTGCTCATGCATCATATTGTTTTACTGTTTCTTTTTCATTTCTGCTATTGAGCGAGCATGCACATGTGGAGATTTTGGAATCGAATGAATTGTTCCTTTAAAGTCAGAGACGATTGAATTTGATTGGCCTAGATGCATGCATAGCAATTCATGTGCAGAGTATAGTTTCATCAAAACTAAAATTTTAATTTCATTCTTCCTCAAATTAGTGACTATATTATGGATATATTAGATGACATTTTGGTCTCTTTGGTGTTTATGTAGCATTTACATGATGCCTTTTGTGGAAGTTGTATGATATACTGCCATGGTTGTTTTGACCAAATACAAAGTTTAATATGCTAATGAGTTAGTTTTAGTTCCAGAGCATGCTTCTGATGATTCTTGGTGTGATGATGGGCTTCTGAATGAAATCTCAGATGCTGACTTAAACAGAGAACAGAAGAGGCGTTATGATCAATTTTATACAGTATCCTTGCAATCTATAAATGATATGCATATCCTTTGTCCAAAACTCTTCATAGTAAAACTTTTAGGGCTTTAAACTTGAGGATGTATCATATGGAACCCTTGACAAAAGTTTATATGGGTTATCGAGATGGTATATCTGCAGGAAAGGAAGCTTCTGCCCAAGAGGGCTTCAACATTGGGTTTAAGCAATCTGCAAGCAGTGGTTACAAATGGGGAATTGTTAGAGGCATCACAAGGTGAAAAGTGATAGTATTTACTGATCTCTTTCTGCAGAAGAATTTTGGTATCTTATTTTTCCTACATTATTTCGTAGTGCATTTGTAAACCTCCCAGATCAATTCAAAGAAAAGTTAGTTAAGAAGCTTGAAGACAGATGCACGTTTCAAAGTCTTTACAAGCCCGTTCAAGAGATTTCCACGGACGATGCTCTGAGAATGTATCACTTTCAACTACAACAAGAAAATAAACAATCTCATCAAAGATCAAAAGCGACAGTATCATCGGCAATCGAAGATTTTGACTGCAATAAGTTAGACTTCTTTTTCAAGGAGCTTATGTTACTTGTAAGTGAGTCTTCTGAAATCAAAGCAAGTGTTGATGTTGTAAAAGGAGAGGAAGAAGAATGACCTTGATGTTGAAGTACTTGGAGGGATCGTTCAAATTCACTTACGTCTGAATTTTCTGGACAGATTGTAATTTTTTGATGGCCTCAGATTGCAATGAAAAGAACTGAACCATTGCTCCATTGCAGCATAATATATTTTGAGATTTTGCTTCAGAAAAATAGGTTCCAAATTTCAGAGTATTGACTATTCTTCCACTGGAACTGTGCCGTCATTTTTGGGAACGTTGAAAGCACTCATGGTTTGATAATAATCTCCTTCCGAAATGCAATACTTTTTCATTGTGTTTGATGTTGAGCATGGCCTTTCTTTTTCCTCCTAGTTTTGCACACTGTAAATATAAGCATAAGATGCTTCTCCAACAATAACGATAGAATCTGATGAGAGGTTAATCAAGTAGCACTATATTGAAATGAATGAGATACTATTTTCAAACTAATACAAACAACTCTTACACTTTTTTCTTTCCTTTTTTCTGAATAAATTTCTACTTTCAGAATGCATTTACTTCAGCTTTAAATTAACATCGTATTTCATTAATTAGATTTTTTTTTACACTAAGTTAAAGTCATATGGTTGAGTTTTTCTGATCTTTCTTATGTATTTAGCAAGTCAATTCAATAGCCATAAATTTTTGATTTGCCAAATAAATCAGCAATTACCAACTTAACTCTCTTTGACCTTTAATTAATTGTAATCTTAGATGTCTAAGCATATTACAACTATGTCATGCTCCACAATATAGTATTTGTATAAATTATAAATTATAAAATATAAGTCTCATTAAATGTATTCATGTGTATAATTCTAGATTAATTATATATTATTTTTATAATTAATTATTATTTTTGAATGTGTCGGAGAATATTAAATCATATTGTCTTAGCATCTAGTAAAATCGGAGTCAGAATATCCAATGATCTTCAAATGGTCTGATCTCCCATATGATCTTTTGTTCTCTTTAAATATCTCATGACTCTTTTAGCTACATTCCAATGATTCATTCCATGATTGCTTAAGTATCTATCTAACATTCCAACAATGTACATTATATCTTGACGCGTACAAACCTGTGCATACATTAGACTCCCTAAAGCTAATGCATAGGAAATCTTCTGCATTTCTTAAGTTTCCAGATTTTTTTTAAGGCACTAATTGAGACTGAACTTGTCTCCCTTTGTGATAGGGGTGTCTCCTGGTTTACAATCCTATATGCTAAACCTTTTGAGTACTTTATCGATATAGTTCCTTTGTAATAATCCTAGAATACCTCGCGATCTATCTCGGTGTATCTTGATTCCTAATACAAAAGGGGTATCACCAAGATCTTTCATCTCAAAATTTCTAGATAAAAATCTCTTGGTTTCGTGCAATATGTCTATATCATTAGTGGCAAGCAGAATGTCATCCATATAAAATATAAGTAAAATAAATTTGCTCCCACTGAATTTATGATACATGCAATCATCAACAACATTCATCTTAAAACCAAATGAGATAATTACTTGATGAAATTTGTGATACTACTAAAAGGATGTTTGTTTTGTTAGGATCGAAATCGGCACTAAGAGGGGGGGAGTGTGAATTAGTGCTTACGATAAAAATTACATCGATTCGAAAATTTCGTTCGATAAAATCATATTGGAAATATGTTTAACTCGAAAACGTTCATAAAAATGTAATGAGCAAGTAAAGCAGTTTGCAATAAAGGTAAACAACAAAATATAAATACAAACTAAGTTTTATAGTGGTTCGATCATCGTGACCTGCATCCACTCCTGATTCCTCTTCACTCAAGGCCATCGGCTTTCACTATCGATCTTCTTTCAACGGAGGAAGATCAACTATCCTTTTACACCCATTTTCTCCTTTTCACCGGTTTAGGAGATAACCTTTACAACCTCACCTCTCTCTTAAACTTCATATATAATACTGAGAGCTTGAGACGAGTTTTTATAATATTACTATAGCATTTTTCTTTTCTTTAACTCACAATTGATGTGTTTACTGAGTAAGGATGAGTAGGGCTTTTTTAGGCCCCAAATGAATTCAAATTTAGGGACCAAATGATCTCATCTTGGGTTTTCGGGGTACTAGCAATACCACCGCCTGCTAGTTTGAGACTAGGTGGTACCATCGCCTAACACAGTCTGGGAGATTGTATCTGAGCAATATTATCACCTAAACTGGCAGTGTCACAGCTTGGGCCAACTATGGGTCACTAATTGGGCCTTCCACTTGGCCCAAAATAACCCCAATTCAGGCCGAGTTAACCCATAATTGAGTTGGTCTAATTACATTCTAAACAATCCAATTAGAACTAAAACTACTTCGATCTAGACAAATTATTATAAGTAAGAATTCTAAGTTATCCAACATGTCATTGGTTCATCCGATGCTTCACCCGAACCTTCGGCATATCGTCCTCTCTTATGATGTATTGCCCAATCGACATGTTGATATCCGCAACACCCGATCTCCTTAGTGCAATGTCTGATCCTTTTGGCCCGATGCTCGAACTCATGGCACGAAGCCTTCTGCTGATATGTCGACCATTCCTCCGGTCCGACATCCAATCTTCTGACATGTTCCATTTTAGCCCAACTTTTGATTCCACCGCTTTAATCAATTTATCTTTCCTGATTGAATATAGTCCTACGTCACTTAAATGTACATTAGATCGTAAACTCATTAATTGATTTCATCGTCAAAATCCAAGATTCAATATGTTTTATCTCATAGATAGATTTTATCAATTTACATATTATTTTCTTTAGGTTCTTTTGATACAAAGTATTCTGGTTGTACCATATAAATTATTTCATCAATATTTCCATTGAGAATTGTTATTTTGACATCCATCTAAAAGAGCTCCAAATCAAAATGTGTGGCTAAAGCCATAATTATTCTAAAAGAGTCATTCGTTAAAACCGGAGAGGTTTATTTAAAGTCAATCCCTTCTTTTTGAGTATAGCCCTTTGCCACAAGACGTGCATTATATCTCTCCACATTACCATTAGAATCCCCTTTGGTTTTAAAAATTCATTTACAACCAATAGGTTTCACTCCTTCTAGTAATGGGACAAGTTCTCAAACTTTATTGTCTTGTATGGACTTATACTCTTGATTCATTGCTTTAATCCACTTATCAGAATTGGAATCCTCTATGGCTTGACAGAAGTTGATTGGATCATCTTCCATCATATCACTACTTTTTTCATGTTCCCAGAGAAATACCATATAATCATATGAAATGACACTCCTCCTTACCCTAATGGATCATCACAAAGGTGCTAGCTCTTGTGGCATATGTTCTTATGGATGTTGAGTTTGATCCTCATGAATAATTTTCTTATACTATATGAGAGTTGAAATAACTATATCCTTTTGAGGTATTGAATTTACCACATCAGTGGCAACTATATAAATTGGATTAAATTGAACCAATTCTTCCTCAAACGTAAAGTCTTTAACCTTATTTCTCCCCCCAAACTCAATATCCTTGTAGCAATACTCGTCTCAAAAATATTTATTGATTTGGGATTATAAAATTTGTACCCCTTAGATCGTTCAGAATAACCAATAAAATAATTGCTTATTGTTTGGGGTTCCAATTTCTTTTCGTTAGGCCTGTAAAGCCTTGTCTTAGATAGACAACCTATGAAAGTGTCTTAGACTAGGCTTTCTTCCGGTCCAAAGCTCATAAGGTGTTTTTGTAGTTGCTTTAATTGGTACTCTATAAGAATGTAAGCTATAGTTTTTATTGCTTCTCTTCAGGGTGACTCTGGCAAAGTAGATTAAAAAATCATATTTCTTACTATGTCTTTAAGTATGCAGTTTCGTCTTTCAACTACACCATTCATGTTAGGTGACCTTGGCATTTTATACAGAGGGATAATTCCACACTCCTCTAAGCATAGAGCAAATGGTCCTCGACGTTATTCACTTGAGCCGTCATTTCTGTTGTAATATTCCCCTCCACGGTTAGATCTAATGCTTTATATATATATATATATATATATATATATATATATATATATATATATATATATATATATATATATATATATATATATATATATATATATATATATATATATATATATTCACTGTTGAATTAGATGCGGTCATCAAATTTGTGATCAAGATCGTAGGATCATGTGATCCTACGGCCCAGATTGAGATTTGGAGCTGGACCTGACGTTTGAATCGGATACAAAGCTTGACTAGAATGGAGTTACGAGTTGACTTAGAGTCGGTCGATTCAACTTAAGCAAGTTGGGATATAAATGTTTTGAAAAAGAAATAACGTGTCACGGCCTTCTTGGTGGTGCGCGATTGTAGGCGAACCCTAGTGGAAATACCAATCTCCAGCTCCGCAAACGAGATCAGGAATCACGGCCCACGCTCTCCTCTCCTCTCCTCCCTCTCTCTCCACCATCCTAAATACTTCACTCCTCCCTCTCCCGCGCAGCCAACCCCTTATTCCCAATGACTTGATTGAAGACGGCGGGTTTCAAAGTTGGTGAGGAGGTGCCGATGAAGGAGGAGGACGAGTTTATGCTTTTAAGAAATTGCTTCCTCGAGACCTCCTCGACATTAATCTCGTTGATGAAAGGTTCTGGTTCGATTGAAGTGATATGGATTGTTGTTATTTTGGTTTGCTCTTCATGGTATTGTTCTGTTATCGAGTGATGAGGGTTTGTTCATTTTTGTTTTCATATCCTCGTTGCCAAGAAAATAGTTCTAAGACAGAGAGAGAGCGCCGACAAACATTTCAATTCGTGTCAAAACCGACGTAGACTAACTTACCAAAAATCGAAAGCTTAAAATAAATTAATTTTTTATAAATAAAATATTAATTTGATTATGTTGTTGTAAGCTCATTTACAAGATGAGTATTTGACCCTAAGGTTTTCTCCTTTGGCAAGTACCAAGAAAAATGGCGACGCACGGACGTGAGGGGATCATTAAAACGCACGGACGGACGTGAGGGGATCATTAAATCGCACGGACGTGAGGGGATCATTAAAACGCACGGACGTGAGGGGATCATTAAAACGCACGTCCGTGCGTCGCCACCAACAGCGAAATAGGAGCGGGCGAGGAACGTGAGGGGATCATTAAAACGCACGGACGTGAGGGGATCATTAAATCGCAACTACAGAGAGAAGCAGTGTAGAACGAGGAGGTCGAGGAGCAGTGACGGCCAGGACCGAAGAGCCAAGTAAGAATCCGCCATTTCCACCGTCTCTCTCTCTCACTCTCCCTGCCTCCGGGGGTGATATGGTGAGGGCGTCTCATGCTTAGTGACGCGGTTGATATCGGATTCGGGGAGTGGCCTCCGGAGCCGTCGGATCCGGGTGGGGTTGCAGCCGCCGCCGTTCTCCCTGTAGTTGCGATTTAATGATCCCCTCACGTCCGTGCGTTTTAATGATCCCCTCACGTTCCTCGCCCGCTCCTATTTCGCTGTTGGTGGCGACGCACGGACGTGCGTTTTAATGATCCCCTCACGTCCGTGCGATTTAATGATCCCCTCACGTCCGTCCGTGCGTTTTAATGATCCCCTCACGTCCGTGCGTCGCCATTTTGAGCGGAGAACGCACGGACGTGAGGGGATCATTAAAACGCACGGACGTGAGGGGATCATTAAAACGCACGTCCGTGCGTCGCCACCAACAGCGAAATAGGAGCGGGCGAGGAACGTGAGGGGATCATTAAAACGCACGGACGTGAGGGGATCATTAAATCGCAACAACAGGGAGAACGGCGGCGGCTGCAACCCCACCCGGATCCGACGGCTCCGGAGGCCACTCCCCGAATCCGATATCAATCGCGTCACTAAGCATGAGACGCCCTCGCCATATCACCCCCGGAGGCAGGGAGAGTGAGAGAGAGAGACGGTGGAAATGGCGGATTCTTACTTGGCTCTTCGGTCCTGGCCGTCACTGCTCCTCGACCTCCTCGTTCTACACTGCTTCTCTCTGTAGTTGCGATTTAATGATCCCCTCACGTCCGTGTGTCGCCACCAACAGCGAAATAGGAGCGGGCGAGGAAGACGAGATCGAGAGACGGAGCTTCACTCGTCCCACCCAGTTGTCCCGCTCGTCGAAAACCCCTACCTTTGCTCCTCAGGCGATCGATCCCGTCGTCGGGCCCTGCCCCCAGGTTTGCCTCCACTCCTTTCTCCTACCCCGTTCCTATTGCGACGCATTGATATGCTCTTGTTTCTTTTGCTATGGAGCTCGTCTCGATTTCCGTTTAATTGCTCAGGGTTGTATTTGTTCTGCGTGGATTCTCGGTTCTATTTGGATTACGCCTTTTCTTCTATGTTTCTCGTGAGGTTCATCGTGGCGGATCCTCTTGGGAAATCTCAATTAGGGTTTGGATTGTGGGGGCGTGGGGCTTTAATTTGATTAATTATGTTATTTGGATTGTTGATTGCACGAATTTGGATGGTGAATCACGGGAAGTGCCATTGTGTAACATTTATTTATGTTTTGTAGATAAGAGTTTTTGGTCCTTCCGCAGCTACTCAAGTGCTCGGCCTATTGTCAGAGCTGGAATGGAGGGCATAAATGGTATATAAACTTGGTCTTGTTTTTCATTGTTTAGCTATAAGTTGTTCTCAACTTGTTGTCAAAGCTTTGGGAGTTGAGATGCATTAAAGAGAGTTTGCAATTTTGTTACAAGCATTGATTGAAAAGGCGCTAGGTGCCAAAAGGTGCTCAGGTCCAAAAACGTTCGAGGTGCTAGGCGTTCGTCTGAGTGAAGCGAGACGCTAAAATATAAAAATATATAATATAATTAATAAATATATTTATTTAAATAAAAATATATCATTTATTCTGAAACCTAATAATAATTTTAAATAAATAAAAATTAATAGTATTAAAATCAAAATAATATATTATTAATCTAATAAATAAAAATACTATTACTAGTATATAGTTAGTAGCAAGGTCTATCATACCGAAGCGTACCATCCGTACCCGGCGGTACGTACCGATCCGATAGGTTACCGGTATGCGGATCGCCCGATACCGCTACAGTGCTACAGTATGAAAAAAGTATAAAATTGTTCGGTACGCCCTGATGTACCGCCCGGTACACCGGTACCGTACCGTACCGTACCGAGCTCGGGTCGAAACGCCTGTACGGTACGGTACGACGAACCTTGGTTAGTAGCATATTGTTAATATATTGATAACAGTATACTATTGAAGTAAGAAGAGTGTGAGTAAGAGGAAGACTGAGGCTACTGACTGAGAGCAGCGGCAGCGGTAGCAACGAGAAGCGATAGTGGCAGCGGCAGCGGTAGCGGCGAGCGATGGCAACGGGAGCGGCGACAGTGGCAACGACAGTGGTAGTAACGAGTAGCGGGAGTAGGAGCGGCGAGCGGCGATAGTGGCAGCAGCAGCAGTAGTAGCGAGCAGAGGCAGCGGGAGCGGCAACAGTGTCAACGGGAGCAGGAGTGGCGAGCGACGATAGTGGCAGCGACAGCAGTAACAGCGAGTAGTGGCAGCGGGAGCGGCGATAGTGGCAGCGGTAGCAGCGAGCAGGGGGGAGCGAGAGCGGGAGCGGCGAGCGACGACAGTGGCAGCGGCAGCGAGAGCAAGAGCGACGAGCGACGATAGTGGCAGCGATAGCGGTAGCAGTGGCAGCGGCAATGGGAGTGGAAGTGGCGAGCGGGGTTAGAGTTGGGGAAGTCGTGAGAAGAAGGCTGATATCGGTGCTTTAGTTGGTTCGATTGGACCAACTAAAGCACCGGAGATTGAACCAGACCTAAAACGCTGGTTCGGTCGCTGGGTTTAACCCGGGTGCTCGCCCGACGCCTGGGCTCGGGCGAGCGCCCAAGCGACGCGCTTCGGGCCTCCCCTCGCTTAGGAAGATGAACTTGACTTCGATATTTTCTGTTTCTATATCACTTTATTTCAATGCTTGGCAACACTGATATATCTAAGCTTGCATGCTGCTTTACTTCACTTAAGAGGTATATCTTTTAGAAAGCTTTAATCTGATTTTGGATTCCAATTTTAGGCTGCAGTACACTAGAAACTTGTTATGGACTGCTAACAATCTTGACATGTTTATGTTTTATCAATGAAATCAACCATAAAATTGCTTTTATTTTCATATACAACAGTTCTTAACTCTGAAAATAAAAAGTATGTAATGTCAGCAGTAGGTTGACATAAAGGAAAACTTGCATATACCTCCATAGTATAATAGCAAGAAATAATGTGTGAAGAATAGGGTTTCAGTTTCCTCACCTTCTTAACCATTTGCATTTGCAAACATGGGATAATAGTGATGGACTATTCAACTCTACTATGCAACTCTAACAATTGTGACTTGTCTGTATATATTGTGCAATTGTGACTTCACGCAAGATGCACAAGATGACACAGGAGAATTCAAGAATGAAGATATAAAGATATCTTGATGTATTTTTTTTCGAGATGATGTGGAATTTATAATTGTCTCACTTTGATATTGATTTTTGGATAAAATAAAGATTGTAATGTGAAGTTTCAAATATCAATAATTTTATCTTGAATTTATGAAAAAGTTTTGGTATGATTTTGAAATTATTAAAAATTGATAGGTAATTAATAAAATTATTATTGACAGTATAGTGACACTCAAATAATCCATTACTAATTTTTTTTATATTTTAGTGACAGGTCAAGCCATCACTAAATTATTATTATCTTTTCCATTTAATCAGTAAGAGTTAATTATATTGTCACTAAAATTGTTAGTCAATTCTTTTAGTGACAGAAGTGTTCATAACCAATTGTTGTCACAGAAATATTAATTTATCAATTTATTTATTTTTAGCGATAGAATTTAATGTTTTAGCTACAAATATAAACTATCACTAAAAACTATAATTTAATGACATATGTGTCTTTTTTTGTTACTAAAACTTTTAGCCACGAGATCTATGCTGACGGAAGCTAGTGATGGCTCATTTTGCACTAATTCTTTTAGTGACAACTTTTGTTCATGGTTAATAACTATTTTTCTTATAGTGTAGGGGGCATGTGACCTGTATGTGTGCCAATATCTCAAGGAGCAGAGGAAACCAATGGCCTCGATCGCTTCCTCGACATGGCACCACCCCACCCCCCTATTCCGATCGATTTCGATCAGCGTTGGCTTGGCTGTGCCGACGACCAATCGGGCAACGCTTCTCAACTTTAATCCATGGACCAAAGAGGTCCAGCTCTAAGTGAGAAGACCCAACCTCCCTTAGGGTAATAGAGCCATCTAAATCGGAAGGGGGTTGCTCCACACCCTTTTGGGGGTCGGCCTTGTGAGAAGAGTCCAGAAAAACAAGGGAGGAAGTCAAAGAAGTCATCGAAACTAGAGGGCAAATCCACTTTATGACCCACACAACTATACTTGAAACACACCAAAGGTAAATTCTCATATGAAACAGTTTGGAAAATTCCTTTCTTTAGGTGACCCAGTCATACTGCTTATGGGGTTTTGAAAGATCGATTTCTATACTAACCTTACATATCGACCCCTTTCAAACGAGAAAGAACATTCATCATTCTTTAGGGGACGACCTAGGAGAGAACCAAGATTAATAACACATTCTGTTCCAGTACTCCAAAGGAAGATTGACGAACTACACCTAGATAGGGACAGATGAGATCCTCTCTGTGAGAGGCTGGAAATTAGCTTTCTTGGGCATCAGATACAAAACCTCCCCTCGAATGGTCCATGGTCCCTCGGTGAGGATGCGAACAACCTCCGCTTTAGAAAAAAATTGAAAGCAAATAAAAACCTTAAGCCAAATTGATCACTTGGGACACCAAAGAACATTTCCATTAGTGAGAAACCACATATTTCAGGAAATCCAAAGTCGAAGTCGGAGGAAATGATTGATCAAACTAGATATTCAAGGTTTTTGCCATTCATGAGGAGTTTTTTCGTCAAATTCGATGAAATCCTTAGAAGCATCATAGATCCGGTTAAACAAAGAAGAAGATAGTAGTGAACTTGCATCTGGCCCATATGAAGGACCAATTAACATCAATGCCTAAGAGATGCTCTTTCCAGTGAAAGGGCCATCCAATTGGCTCTTCTTGGAAGGCGGAGGGGCATTGGAAGGATCCCGATGGAGTGGCCCATTTTTCTTGGTACTTGCCAAAGGAGAAAACCTTAGGGGTCTGGCTTGGCATCACTCCAGGAACCCTAACTGAAGGGATCGACACCACAGAAGAAGATGATGACACCCTAGGGAGGGGAACAACAATGGATGCAAGGAGAGAGCCAAGTAGGGGATGTGAAGCCAGTAGTTGGGGGCGGGGGGGGGTGGGGAAGGGTGTGGTTGGGTCGCATCAAAGGTGGAATTAAGGAGGGAGAAGGCAATGGGGTTGTCCTTATCGCCTTAGAAACCCAGAGCTTCTCTCTCTAAGGAAAGAAGAGAGTTCCCTACTCTCTCACAAATTTATTTAATGCATTACAATCGACCATATCTTGTTCAGAACTTCACGGTTAGCCCCCAATTCCCTTCTCGCACTTTTCTAGTTCGAAAACCCTAAAGAAGATGCAGTGCAAGATTCTTTTCCGCCATCAATCTGGTCCTCATGATTAATCTAGGACTATGTGTTTTTGCTGCTTATCGATCCGATTGATGTGATTCTCCCGATAAGCTCTAACTCTGATGGCTGCCCTCCCTCCGCAAGCGGACAACTTCTAGATCACCCTTGTTCTTTCCCTCAGTGAGCTTTTTTTTTCCTCATAAATTTGATACTTTTGGTCATATTTTTATATGAAAAAGGTTTACTTGGTGGAATTGGTGGCACCTGCTATTTCTATTCTTCTGTTTCTCTTTGGAACAAATTGATTTATTTGTAGGACATGCTTAGATCATCACAAGAGGATGAAGGTAAAAAGTTTGCTATGAGGTTTGTTACCAATACTAGATATTTGCAAAGTTTTTAGCATTGTGGTGAGGCACTGCGGTTATATCTCTGAGACTTATGTGATGGTATATTTAATTTTGAAGTGTTCAATATTGGTTGGCATGTAGGACGAGCAACAACAAATTACTTTCATAGTGGAGGAATAGAAAGAGAAAAGTGAAAGATAATAACTAAAAATAATAAGCAAATGTATAACTATCCAATTGGCTCAAAGATAACACTCCTAGGATAGAAGTCTTGCACCTCCGCATGCCTCACAAGGTGGGAAAGGAAAAAAACTTGATTCATGGATCCTTTTTTTATTCATACATTACAATGTTATAGCCCATTTTTATATGCTCAAGTATAAGAATAAAAAGAAAATTACAGAAATTTAAAAAATTACAATCGCATCAAATCAAATATATGATATCTTGTTCTTCGTTTCTGATTTGATTTGAGAAATAGTCTTCCTCTCTTCATGATATTTTTGATTGATAATCTTTCATCTTTATAGAGATGAATCTTTAAGATATTCAATCAAGATTTGTAATTTTCAATAATATGATTTCTTTTTTGTTGTATTTTTTCTTTCTTTTTCTCCTCGTTGAGTAGATATTTTCATGTTATTACATATGTAAAATATCTCTAAACAAATTAAATTTATTTTATTAATAAATTAATTTAATTGCTCATGCATCATATTGTTTTACTGTTTCTTTTTCATTTCTGCTATTGAGCGAGCATGCACATGTGGAGATTTTGGAATCGAATGAATTGTTCCTTTAAAGTCAGAGACGATTGAATTTGATTGGCCTAGATGCATGCATAGCAATTCATGTGCAGAGTATAGTTTCATCAAAACTAAAATTTTAATTTCATTCTTCCTCAAATTAGTGACTATATTATGGATATATTAGATGACATTTTGGTCTCTTTGGTGTTTATGTAGCATTTACATGATGCCTTTTGTGGAAGTTGTATGATATACTGCCATGGTTGTTTTGACCAAATACAAAGTTTAATATGCTAATGAGTTAGTTTTAGTTCCAGAGCATGCTTCTGATGATTCTTGGTGTGATGATGGGCTTCTGAATGAAATCTCAGATGCTGACTTAAACAGAGAACAGAAGAGGCGTTATGATCAATTTTATACAGTATCCTTGCAATCTATAAATGATATGCATATCCTTTGTCCAAAACTCTTCATAGTAAAACTTTTAGGGCTTTAAACTTGAGGATGTATCATATGGAACCCTTGACAAAAGTTTATATGGGTTATCGAGATGGTATATCTGCAGGAAAGGAAGCTTCTGCCCAAGAGGGCTTCAACATTGGGTTTAAGCAATCTGCAAGCAGTGGTTACAAATGGGGAATTGTTAGAGGCATCACAAGGTGAAAAGTGATAGTATTTACTGATCTCTTTCTGCAGAAGAATTTTGGTATCTTATTTTTCCTACATTATTTCGTAGTGCATTTGTAAACCTCCCAGATCAATTCAAAGAAAAGTTAGTTAAGAAGCTTGAAGACAGATGCACGTTTCAAAGTCTTTACAAGCCCGTTCAAGAGATTTCCACGGACGATGCTCTGAGAATGTATCACTTTCAACTACAACAAGAAAATAAACAATCTCATCAAAGATCAAAAGCGACAGTATCATCGGCAATCGAAGATTTTGACTGCAATAAGTTAGACTTCTTTTTCAAGGAGCTTATGTTACTTGTAAGTGAGTCTTCTGAAATCAAAGCAAGTGTTGATGTTGTAAAAGGAGAGGAAGAAGAATGACCTTGATGTTGAAGTACTTGGAGGGATCGTTCAAATTCACTTACGTCTGAATTTTCTGGACAGATTGTAATTTTTTGATGGCCTCAGATTGCAATGAAAAGAACTGAACCATTGCTCCATTGCAGCATAATATATTTTGAGATTTTGCTTCAGAAAAATAGGTTCCAAATTTCAGAGTATTGACTATTCTTCCACTGGAACTGTGCCGTCATTTTTGGGAACGTTGAAAGCACTCATGGTTTGATAATAATCTCCTTCCGAAATGCAATACTTTTTCATTGTGTTTGATGTTGAGCATGGCCTTTCTTTTTCCTCCTAGTTTTGCACACTGTAAATATAAGCATAAGATGCTTCTCCAACAATAACGATAGAATCTGATGAGAGGTTAATCAAGTAGCACTATATTGAAATGAATGAGATACTATTTTCAAACTAATACAAACAACTCTTACACTTTTTTCTTTCCTTTTTTCTGAATAAATTTCTACTTTCAGAATGCATTTACTTCAGCTTTAAATTAACATCGTATTTCATTAATTAGATTTTTTTTTACACTAAGTTAAAGTCATATGGTTGAGTTTTTCTGATCTTTCTTATGTATTTAGCAAGTCAATTCAATAGCCATAAATTTTTGATTTGCCAAATAAATCAGCAATTACCAACTTAACTCTCTTTGACCTTTAATTAATTGTAATCTTAGATGTCTAAGCATATTACAACTATGTCATGCTCCACAATATAGTATTTGTATAAATTATAAATTATAAAATATAAGTCTCATTAAATGTATTCATGTGTATAATTCTAGATTAATTATATATTATTTTTATAATTAATTATTATTTTTGAATGTGTCGGAGAATATTAAATCATATTGTCTTAGCATCTAGTAAAATCGGAGTCAGAATATCCAATGATCTTCAAATGGTCTGATCTCCCATATGATCTTTTGTTCTCTTTAAATATCTCATGACTCTTTTAGCTACATTCCAATGATTCATTCCATGATTGCTTAAGTATCTATCTAACATTCCAACAATGTACATTATATCTTGACGCGTACAAACCTGTGCATACATTAGACTCCCTAAAGCTAATGCATAGGAAATCTTCTGCATTTCTTAAGTTTCCAGATTTTTTTTAAGGCACTAATTGAGACTGAACTTGTCTCCCTTTGTGATAGGGGTGTCTCCTGGTTTACAATCCTATATGCTAAACCTTTTGAGTACTTTATCGATATAGTTCCTTTGTAATAATCCTAGAATACCTCGCGATCTATCTCGGTGTATCTTGATTCCTAATACAAAAGGGGTATCACCAAGATCTTTCATCTCAAAATTTCTAGATAAAAATCTCTTGGTTTCGTGCAATATGTCTATATCATTAGTGGCAAGCAGAATGTCATCCATATAAAATATAAGTAAAATAAATTTGCTCCCACTGAATTTATGATACATGCAATCATCAACAACATTCATCTTAAAACCAAATGAGATAATTACTTGATGAAATTTGTGATACTACTAAAAGGATGTTTGTTTTGTTAGGATCGAAATCGGCACTAAGAGGGGGGGAGTGTGAATTAGTGCTTACGATAAAAATTACATCGATTCGAAAATTTCGTTCGATAAAATCATATTGGAAATATGTTTAACTCGAAAACGTTCATAAAAATGTAATGAGCAAGTAAAGCAGTTTGCAATAAAGGTAAACAACAAAATATAAATACAAACTAAGTTTTATAGTGGTTCGATCATCGTGACCTGCATCCACTCCTGATTCCTCTTCACTCAAGGCCATCGGCTTTCACTATCGATCTTCTTTCAACGGAGGAAGATCAACTATCCTTTTACACCCATTTTCTCCTTTTCACCGGTTTAGGAGATAACCTTTACAACCTCACCTCTCTCTTAAACTTCATATATAATACTGAGAGCTTGAGACGAGTTTTTATAATATTACTATAGCATTTTTCTTTTCTTTAACTCACAATTGATGTGTTTACTGAGTAAGGATGAGTAGGGCTTTTTTAGGCCCCAAATGAATTCAAATTTAGGGACCAAATGATCTCATCTTGGGTTTTCGGGGTACTAGCAATACCACCGCCTGCTAGTTTGAGACTAGGTGGTACCATCGCCTAACACAGTCTGGGAGATTGTATTTGAGCAATATTATCACCTAAACTGGCAGTGTCACAGCTTGGGCCAACTATGGGTCACTAATTGGGCCTTCCACTTGGCCCAAAATAACCCCAATTCAGGCCGAGTTAACCCATAATTGAGTTGGTCTAATTACATTCTAAACAATCCAATTAGAACTAAAACTACTTCGATCTAGACAAATTATTATAAGTAAGAATTCTAAGTTATCCAACATGTCATTGGTTCATCCGATGCTTCACCCGAACCTTCGGCATATCGTCCTCTCTTATGATGTATTGCCCAATCGACATGTTGATATCCGCAACACCCGATCTCCTTAGTGCAATGTCTGATCCTTTTGGCCCGATGCTCGAACTCATGGCACGAAGCCTTCTGCTGATATGTCGACCATTCCTCCGGTCCGACATCCAATCTTCTGACATGTTCCATTTTAGCCCAACTTTTGATTCCACCGCTTTAATCAATTTATCTTTCCTGATTGAATATAGTCCTACGTCACTTAAATGTACATTAGATCGTAAACTCATTAATTGATTTCATCGTCAAAATCCAAGATTCAATATGTTTTATCTCATAAATAGATTTTATCAATTTACATATTATTTTCTTTAGGTTCTTTTGATACAAAGTATTCTGGTTGTACCATATAAATTATTTCATCAATATTTCCATTGAGAATTGTTATTTTGACATCCATCTAAAAGAGCTCCAAATCAAAATGTGTGGCTAAAGCCATAATTATTCTAAAAGAGTCATTCGTTAAAACCGGAGAGGTTTATTTAAAGTCAATCCCTTCTTTTTGAGTATAGCCCTTTGCCACAAGACGTGCATTATATCTCTCCACATTACCATTAGAATCCCCTTTGGTTTTAAAAATTCATTTACAACCAATAGGTTTCACTCCTTCTAGTAATGGGACAAGTTCTCAAACTTTATTGTCTTGTATGGACTTATACTCTTGATTCATTGCTTTAATCCACTTATCAGAATTGGAATCCTCTATGGCTTGACAGAAGTTGATTGGATCATCTTCCATCATATCACTACTTTTTTCATGTTCCCAGAGAAATACCATATAATCATATGAAATGACACTCCTCCTTACCCTAATGGATCATCACAAAGGTGCTAGCTCTTGTGGCATATGTTCTTATGGATGTTGAGTTTGATCCTCATGAATAATTTTCTTATACTATATGAGAGTTGAAATAACTATATCCTTTTGAGGTATTGAATTTACCACATCAGTGGCAACTATATAAATTGGATTAAATTGAACCAATTCTTCCTCAAACGTAAAGTCTTTAACCTTATTTCTCCCCCCAAACTCAATATCCTTGTAGCAATACTCGTCTCAAAAATATTTATTGATTTGGGATTATAAAATTTGTACCCCTTAGATCGTTCAGAATAACCAATAAAATAATTGCTTATTGTTTGGGGTTCCAATTTCTTTTCGTTAGGCCTGTAAAGCCTTGTCTTAGATAGACAACCTATGAAAGTGTCTTAGACTAGGCTTTCTTCCGGTCCAAAGCTCATAAGGTGTTTTTGTAGTTGCTTTAATTGGTACTCTATAAGAATGTAAGCTATAGTTTTTATTGCTTCTCTTCAGGGTGACTCTGGCAAAGTAGATTAAAAAATCATATTTCTTACTATGTCTTTAAGTATGCAGTTTCGTCTTTCAACTACACCATTCATGTTAGGTGACCTTGGCATTTTATACAGAGGGATAATTCCACACTCCTCTAAGCATAGAGCAAATGGTCCTCGACGTTATTCACTTGAGCCGTCATTTCTGTTGTAATATTCCCCTCCACAGTTAGATCTAATGCTTTATATATATATATATATATATATATATATATATATATTCACTGTTGAATTAGATGCGGTCATCAAATTTGTGATCAAGATCGTAGGATCATGTGATCCTACGGCCCAGATTGAGATTTGGAGCTGGACCTGACGTTTGAATCGGATACAAAGCTTGACTAGAATGGAGTTACGAGTTGACTTAGAGTCGGTCGATTCAACTTAAGCAAGTTGGGATATAAATGTTTTGAAAAAGAAATAACGTGTCACGGCCTTCTTGGTGGTGCGCGATTGTAGGCGAACCCTAGTGGAAATACCAATCTCCAGCTCCGCAAACGAGATCAGGAATCACGGCCCACGCTCTCCTCTCCTCTCCTCCCTCTCTCTCCACCATCCTAAATACTTCACTCCTCCCTCTCCCGCGCAGCCAACCCCTTATTCCCAATGACTTGATTGAAGACGGCGGGTTTCAAAGTTGGTGAGGAGGTGCCGATGAAGGAGGAGGACGAGTTTATGCTTTTAAGAAATTGCTTCCTCGAGACCTCCTCGACATTAATCTCGTTGATGAAAGGTTCTGGTTCGATTGAAGTGATATGGATTGTTGTTATTTTGGTTTGCTCTTCATGGTATTGTTCTGTTATCGAGTGATGAGGGTTTGTTCATTTTTGTTTTCATATCCTCGTTGCCAAGAAAATAGTTCTAAGACAGAGAGAGAGCGCCGACAAACATTTCAATTCGTGTCAAAACCGACGTAGACTAACTTACCAAAAATCGAAAGCTTAAAATAAATTAATTTTTTATAAATAAAATATTAATTTGATTATGTTGTTGTAAGCTCATTTACAAGATGAGTATTTGACCCTAAGGTTTTCTCCTTTGGCAAGTACCAAGAAAAATGGCGACGCACGGACGTGAGGGGATCATTAAAACGCACGGACGGACGTGAGGGGATCATTAAATCGCACGGACGTGAGGGGATCATTAAAACGCACGGACGTGAGGGGATCATTAAAACGCACGTCCGTGCGTCGCCACCAACAGCGAAATAGGAGCGGGCGAGGAACGTGAGGGGATCATTAAAACGCACGGACGTGAGGGGATCATTAAATCGCAACTACAGAGAGAAGCAGTGTAGAACGAGGAGGTCGAGGAGCAGTGACGGCCAGGACCGAAGAGCCAAGTAAGAATCCGCCATTTCCACCGTCTCTCTCTCTCACTCTCCCTGCCTCCGGGGGTGATATGGCGAGGGCGTCTCATGCTTAGTGACGCGGTTGATATCGGATTCGGGGAGTGGCCTCCGGAGCCGTCGGATCCTGGTGGGGTTGCAGCCGCCACCGTTCTCCCTGTAGTTGCGATTTAATGATCCCCTCACGTCCGTGCGTTTTAATGATCCCCTCACGTTCCTCGCCCGCTCCTATTTCGCTGTTGGTGGCGACGCACGGACGTGCGTTTTAATGATCCCCTCACGTCCGTGCGATTTAATGATCCCCTCACGTCCGTCCGTGCGTTTTAATGATCCCCTCACGTCCGTGCGTCACCATTTTGAGCGGAGAACGCACGGACGTGAGGGGATCATTAAAACGCACGGACGTGAGGGGATCATTAAAACGCACGTCCGTGCGTCGCCACCAACAGCGAAATAGGAGCGGGCGAGGAACGTGAGGGGATCATTAAAACGCACGGACGTGAGGGGATCATTAAATCGCAACTACAGGGAGAACGGCGGCGGCTGCAACCCCACCCGGATCCGACGGCTCCGGAGGCCACTCCCCGAATCCGATATCAACCGCGTCACTAAGCATGAGACGCCCTCGCCATATCACCCCCGGAGGCAGGGAGAGTGAGAGAGAGAGACGGTGGGGTTCGGATTGGGTATCGAATCAGCAATAAGGAAGGATGAGTTGTGTCGACTTTAATCGTCCCAACTAGCTAAAAGGTTGAGAAAATTTAAAACTGATCTGAGTCATGTATGAAACTAAGCAAATTAGATTTGGGTTTGGTTTGATTAGACCTGATAAGTTTTGATATATCCCATAGACAAAAATTTAGGACCTTAGTTAAGTCGATTCGAATACCTTCGTTCTAGTTATAAGACATAGTTTTGTTCTGGATTGACTCATCACGGATGACCTTTATTGGCCATCTATATAGATCAGACTGATCCAACACACATGCATATACAAATAAATATTAGGTTTGGGTATCGAATTGAGGTTGAACCCAGATTGGGTCGGTGGGGTTCGGATTGAACCCAACCGCCGCTGCAGCTCTCAGGCTTATGGTCATCCACGTCTCCCATCGACAAGAATCCACGGACGAGGTTCCCTTACCTTTGCATCTTCTATATTGACGAGACCACTCTCATATCAATTTGAGACGCGCAACGCGGTCAATTGGCGTCCACGAGGCTGTCTATAATTATCATTCTTCGGTGTGATACGATGCGCTCGAGATGGGCCATATGAAGATGCAGCCAAAATTTTTTTACCGTTAGATTTACCAATCACACGAATCTCGATGCAATCACGCTGGCTTATACCCACTTCGATAGGATGCGCTCGACCTCACTGTATTGTTCCCTGGAAATACTTTTATGCACTTTAGCCCGGTACCTTACAAGCTACTCGCATTGTTATTGAAATCTTATGAACGGGGCCATTCTGGGTGGGCCATTGATGCGCTGGTATCTGCGCGGGTAACAATTTTGCATTCATGGGAATCGCTACAGATATGCCTCTCTTGTCCTCGTCTGCCTCTCCTTTCTCCGTTTCCATTTACCTCTTTATCTGTTGGTCGGAGAGGGGACCGCGAGATCCGCTTCTTCTCCATCGCCACCGCGAGATCCGCTTCTTCTCCATCGCCGCCGCCGCCTCTCTCCTCTCTCCTCTCTCACGGGGTTTCGTCGTTGCCTTCTAATCTGAGGTAGTTGTCGTGCTTGCCCTCTTGTGTTATTGGGTTTCTTCTACTTGTTTGTCTCAGAGGATGCAACCCTAGGTGTCGAATCGTCCTCGTGTGGTTAGATTCCCTTTATTGGGTTTTTTCTGGCTATGTTCTTGGATTGTTGTTTCTGCTTGCAACATCTTGTTAGTATTTTATTTTCTTGTCCTTGATTATTTGGTTGTTTCTTGGAAATCTAGGTTTTCATTTAATTGTACGCCTTTATAGCTTGCGAGTAGAATTAGCGCATAAGTTTAGGTAATATTGAGCTGAAATTGTCGCTATGCACATGATTGCTTCCAAATCTCCTTAAATGGTATCGTAATATAATACGAGAGATTAAATGGTGTGCAAATTTATATGAAATAAGGGTAATAGTTGGTGAATAATGTTTTTGATTCAATTTGTCTTAATAAATTAATTGATGTGGGATCTTTCAAGCTTATTATTACCTACCTAATTTTCTTTTTATATCTTATTTTTTGTCTGTTAGTTCGTTTCAGAATTTTTTGCCCTGGTACATGCTGTATGAGTGATTATATTACAATGAATTAGAATATCATTGACACCTTTTCAATTTTCCTATCCATCATTTAATTTTTCGACTCTGGAACATTGATGCACCTCATTTCCTTATGCATCGATTCCTTCACAATTTAATTGTTTCTTTTTTGCTGTCTTTAACTTGCTAGAAGGTATGATCCTTTCTAGATTCAAGATTAAATAAAAAAAGCAGCAGCATTAATTTGTTGTCTTTGATTGATAGATATGCACTAGGAACTCATATTTATAATGTTTATCACAAGGGACAAGGCATTTAATTTAGATCGACTAGTAGAGGGACTCATCATAAGAATCGAAGGATATCTGAAGCTGGTCCTTTTTATGATTCAGTACTGTACTGTTAGCTACTTTATATTATTCAGAACTAATGATAATGATACGACTTTATAAGGAACTCCCATGTAATACGATTTATACATTTGTACACATGCAAGTGGATTGCTATGGAAGACGAAATTCCTATTTCGTGATAAGAATTTTTTATGATTGTGACAGATTATACTTTACTTGACAAACACTATAATGATATATATATATATGTATATATATTTATATATATATATATATATATATATATATATATATATATATATATATATATATATATATATATATATATATATATATATATATATATATATATATATATATATATATATATTCACTGTTGAATTAGATGCGGTCATCAAATTTGTGATCAAGATCGTAGGATCATGTGATCCTACGGCCCAGATTGAGATTTGGAGCTGGACCTGACGTTTGAATCGGATACAAAGCTTGACTAGAATGGAGTTACGAGTTGACTTAGAGTCGGTCGATTCAACTTAAGCAAGTTGGGATATAAATGTTTTGAAAAAGAAATAACGTGTCACGGCCTTCTTGGTGGTGCGCGATTGTAGGCGAACCCTAGTGGAAATACCAATCTCCAGCTCCGCAAACGAGATCAGGAATCACGGCCCACGCTCTCCTCTCCTCTCCTCCCTCTCTCTCCACCATCCTAAATACTTCACTCCTCCCTCTCCCGCGCAGCCAACCCCTTATTCCCAATGACTTGATTGAAGACGGCGGGTTTCAAAGTTGGTGAGGAGGTGCCGATGAAGGAGGAGGACGAGTTTATGCTTTTAAGAAATTGCTTCCTCGAGACCTCCTCGACATTAATCTCGTTGATGAAAGGTTCTGGTTCGATTGAAGTGATATGGATTGTTGTTATTTTGGTTTGCTCTTCATGGTATTGTTCTGTTATCGAGTGATGAGGGTTTGTTCATTTTTGTTTTCATATCCTCGTTGCCAAGAAAATAGTTCTAAGACAGAGAGAGAGCGCCGACAAACATTTCAATTCGTGTCAAAACCGACGTAGACTAACTTACCAAAAATCGAAAGCTTAAAATAAATTAATTTTTTATAAATAAAATATTAATTTGATTATGTTGTTGTAAGCTCATTTACAAGATGAGTATTTGACCCTAAGGTTTTCTCCTTTGGCAAGTACCAAGAAAAATGGCGACGCACGGACGTGAGGGGATCATTAAAACGCACGGACGGACGTGAGGGGATCATTAAATCGCACGGACGTGAGGGGATCATTAAAACGCACGGACGTGAGGGGATCATTAAAACGCACGTCCGTGCGTCGCCACCAACAGCGAAATAGGAGCGGGCGAGGAACGTGAGGGGATCATTAAAACGCACGGACGTGAGGGGATCATTAAATCGCAACTACAGAGAGAAGCAGTGTAGAACGAGGAGGTCGAGGAGCAGTGACGGCCAGGACCGAAGAGCCAAGTAAGAATCCGCCATTTCCACCGTCTCTCTCTCTCACTCTCCCTGCCTCCGGGGGTGATATGGCGAGGGCGTCTCATGCTTAGTGACGCGGTTGATATCGGATTCGGGGAGTGGCCTCCGGAGCCGTCGGATCCTGGTGGGGTTGCAGCCGCCACCGTTCTCCCTGTAGTTGCGATTTAATGATCCCCTCACGTCCGTGCGTTTTAATGATCCCCTCACGTTCCTCGCCCGCTCCTATTTCGCTGTTGGTGGCGACGCACGGACGTGCGTTTTAATGATCCCCTCACGTCCGTGCGATTTAATGATCCCCTCACGTCCGTCCGTGCGTTTTAATGATCCCCTCACGTCCGTCCGTGCGTTTTAATGATCCCCTCACGTCCGTGCGTCACCATTTTGAGCGGAGTACGCACGGACGTGAGGGGATCATTAAAACGCACGGACGTGAGGGGATCATTAAAACGCACGTCCGTGCGTCGCCACCAACAGCGAAATAGGAGCGGGCGAGGAACGTGAGGGGATCATTAAAACGCACGGACGTGAGGGGATCATTAAATCGCAACTACAGGGAGAACGGCGGCGGCTGCAACCCCACCCGGATCCGACGGCTCCGGAGGCCACTCCCCGAATCCGATATCAACCGCGTCACTAAGCATGAGACGCCCTCGCCATATCACCCCCGGAGGCAGGGAGAGTGAGAGAGAGAGACGGTGGAAATGGCGGATTCTTACTTGGCTCTTCGGTCCTGGCCGTCACTGCTCCTCGACCTCCTCGTTCTACACTGCTTCTCTCTGTAGTTGCGATTTAATGATCCCCTCACGTCCGTGCGTCGCCACCAACAGCGAAATAGGAGCGGGCGAGGAAGACGAGATCGAGAGACGGAGCTTCACTCGTCCCACCCAGTTGTCCCGCTCGTCGAAAACCCCTACCTTTGCTCCTCAGGCGATCGATCCCGTCGTCGGGCCCTGCCCCCAGGTTTGCCTCCACTCCTTTCTCCTACCCCGTTCCTATTGCGACGCATTGATATGCTCTTGTATCTTTTGCTATGGAGCTCGTCTCGATTTCCGTTTAATTGCTCAGGGTTGTATTTGTTCTGCGTGGATTCTCGGTTCTATTTGGATTACGCCTTTTCTTCTATGTTTCTCGTGAGGTTCATCGTGGCGGATCCTCTTGGGAAATCTCAATTAGGGTTTGGATTGTGGGGGCGTGGGGCTTTAATTTGATTAATTATGTTATTTGGATTGTTGATTGCTCGAATTTGGATGGTGAATCACGGGAAGTGCCATTGTGTAACATTTATTTATGTTTTGTAGATAAGAGTTTTTGGTCCTTCCGCAGCTACTCAAGTGCTCGGCCTATTGTCAGAGCTGGAATGGAGGGCATAAATGGTATATAAACTTGGTCTTGTTTTTCATTGTTTAGCTATAAGTTGTTGTCAACTTGTTGTCAAAGCTTTGGGAGTTGAGATGCATTAAAGAGAGTTTGCAATTTTGTTACAAGCATTGATTGAAAAGGCGCTAGGTGCCAAAAGGTGCTAAGGTCCAAAAACGTCCGAGGTGCTAGGCGTTCGTCTGAGTGAAGCGAGACGCTAAAATATAAAAATATATAATATAATTAATAAATATATTTATTTAAATAAAAATATATCATTTATTCTGAAACCTAATAATAATTTTAAATAAATAAAAATTAATAGTATTAAAATCAAAATAATATATTATTAATCTAATAAATAAAAATACTATTACTAGTATATAGTTAGTAGCAAGGTCTATCATACCGAAGCGTACCATCCGTACCCGGCGGTACGTACCGATCCGATAGGTTACCGGTATGCGGATCGCCCGATACCGCTACAGTGCTACAGTATGAAAAAAGTATAAAATTGTTCGGTACGCCCTGATGTACCGCCCGGTACACCGGTACCGTACCGTACCGTACCGAGCTCGGGTCGAAACGCCTGTACGGTACGGTACGACGAACCTTGGTTAGTAGCATATTGTTAATATATTGATAACAGTATACTATTGAAGTAAGAAGAGTGTGAGTAAGAGGAAGACTGAGGCTACTGACTGAGAGCAGCGGCAGCGGTAGCAACGAGAAGCGATAGTGGCAGCGGCAGCGGTAGCGGCGAGCGATGGCAACGGGAGCGGCGACAGTGGCAACGACAGTGGTAGTAACGAGTAGCGGGAGTAGGAGCGGCGAGCGGCGATAGTGGCAGCAGCAGCAGTAGTAGCGAGCAGAGGCAGCGGGAGCGGCAACAGTGTCAACGGGAGCAGGAGTGGCGAGCGACGATAGTGGCAGCGACAGCAGTAACAGCGAGTAGTGGCAGCGGGAGCGGCGATAGTGGCAGCGGTAGCAGCGAGCAGGGGGGAGCGAGAGCGGGAGCGGCGAGCGACGACAGTGGCAGCGGCAGCGAGAGCAAGAGCGACGAGCGACGATAGTGGCAGCGATAGCGGTAGCAGTGGCAGCGGCAGTGGGAGTGGAAGTGGCGAGCGGGGTTAGAGTTGGGGAAGTCGTGAGAAGAAGGCTGATATCGGTGCTTTAGTTGGTTCGATTGGACCAACTAAAGCACCGGAGATTGAACCAGACCTAAAACGTTGGTTCGGTCGCTGGGTTTAACCCGGGTGCTCGCCCGACGCCTGGGCTCGGGCGAGCGCCCAAGCGACGCGCTTCGGGCCTCCCCTCGCTTAGGAAGATGAACTTGACTTCGATATTTTCTGTTTCTATATCACTTTATTTCAATGCTTGGCAACACTGATATATCTAAGCTTGCATGCTGCTTTACTTCACTTAAGAGGTATATCTTTTAGAAAGCTTTAATCTGATTTTGGATTCCAATTTTAGGCTGCAGTACACTAGAAACTTGTTATGGACTGCTAACAATCTTGACATGTTTATGTTTTATCAATGAAATCAACCATAAAATTGCTTTTATTTTCATATACAACAGTTCTTAACTCTGAAAATAAAAAGTATGTAATGTCAGCAGTAGGTTGACATAAAGGAAAACTTGCATATACCTCCATAGTATAATAGCAAGAAATAATGTGTGAAGAATAGGGTTTCAGTTTCCTCACCTTCTTAACCATTTGCATTTGCAAACATGGGATAATAGTGATGGACTATTCAACTCTACTATGCAACTCTAACAATTGTGACTTGTCTGTATATATTGTGCAATTGTGACTTCACGCAAGATGCACAAGATGACACAGGAGAGTTCAAGAATGAAGATATAAAGATATCTTGATGTATTTTTTTTCGAGATGATGTGGAATTTATAATTGTCTCACTTTGATATTGATTTTTGGATAAAATAAAGATTGTAATGTGAAGTTTCAAATATCAATAATTTTATCTTGAATTTATGAAAAAGTTTTGGTATGATTTTGAAATTATTAAAAATTGATAGGTAATTAATAAAATTATTATTGACAGTATAGTGACACTCAAATAATCCATTACTAATTCTTTTTATATTTTAGTGACAGGTCAAGCCATCACTAAATTATTATTATCTTTTCCATTTAATCAGTAAGAGTTAATTATATTGTCACTAAAATTGTTAGTCAATTCTTTTAGTGACAGAAGTGTTCATAACCAATTGTTGTCACAGAAATATTAATTTATCAATTTATTTATTTTTAGCGATAGAATTTAATGTTTTAGCTACAAATATAAACTATCACTAAAAACTATAATTTAATGACATATGTGTCTTTTTTTGTTACTAAAACTTTTAGCCACGAGATCTATGCTGACGGAAGCTAGTGATGGCTCATTTTGCACTAATTCTTTTAGTGACAACTTTTGTTCATGGTTAATAACTATTTTTCTTATAGTGTAGGGGGCATGTGACCTGTATGTGTGCCAATATCTCAAGGAGCAGAGGAAACCAATGGCCTCGATCGCTTCCTCGACATGGCACCACCCCACCCCCCTATTCCGATCGATTTCGATCCGCGTTGGCTTGGCTGTGTCGACGACCAATCGGGCAACGCTTCTCAACTTTAATCCATGGACCAAAGAGGTCCAGCTCTAAGTGAGAAGACCCAACCTCCCTTAGGGTAATAGAGCCATCTAAATCGGAAGGGGGTTGCTCCACACCCTTTTGGGGGTCGGCCTTGTGAGAAGAGTCCAGAAAAACAAGGGAGGAAGTCAAAGAAGTCATCGAAACTAGAGGGCAAATCCACTTTATGACCCACACAACTATACTTGAAACACACCAAAGGTAAATTCTCATATGAAACAGTTTGGAAAATTCCTTTCTTTAGGTGACCCAGTCATACTGCTTATGGGGTTTTGAAAGATCGATTTCTATACTAACCTTACATATCGACCCCTTTCAAACGAGAAAGAACATTCATCATTCTTTAGGGGACGACCTAGGAGAGAACCAAGATTAATAACACATTCTGTTCCAGTACTCCAAAGGAAGATTGACGAACTACACCTAGATAGGGACAGATGAGATCCTCTCTGTGAGAGGCTGGAAATTAGCTTTCTTGGGCATCAGATACAAAACCTCCCCTCGAATGGTCCATGGTCCCTCGGTGAGGATGCGAACAACCTCCGCTTTAGAAAAAAATTGAAAGAAAAAAAAAACCTTAAGCCAAATTGATCACTTGGGACACCAAAGAACATTTCCATTAGTGAGAAACCACATATTTCAGGAAATCCAAAGTCGAAGTCGGAGGAAATGATTGATCAAACTAGATATTCAAGGTTTTTGCCATTCATGAGGAGTTTTTTCGTCAAATTCGATGAAATCCTTAGAAGCATCATAGATCCGGTTAAACAAAGAAGAAGATAGTAGTGAACTTGCATCTGGCCCATATGAAGGACCAATTAACATCAATGCCTAAGAGATGCTCTTTCCAGTGAAAGGGCCATCCAATTGGCTCTTCTTGGAAGGCGGAGGGGCATTGGAAGGATCCCGATGGAGTGGCCCATTTTTCTTGGTACTTGCCAAAGGAGAAAACCTTAGGGGTCTGGCTTGGCATCACTCCAGGAACCCTAACTGAAGGGATCGACACCACAGAAGAAGATGATGACACCCTAGGGAGGGGAACAACAATGGATGCAAGGAGAGAGCCAAGTAGGGGATGTGAAGCCAGTAGTTGGGGGCGGGGGGGGGTGGGGAAGGGTGTGGTTGGGTCGCATCAAAGGTGGAATTAAGGAGGGAGAAGGCAATGGGGTTGTCCTTATCGCCTTAGAAACCCAGAGCTTCTCTCTCTAAGGAAAGAAGAGAGTTCCCTACTCTCTCACAAATTTATTTAATGCATTACAATCGACCATATCTTGTTCAGAACTTCACGGTTAGCCCCCAATTCCCTTCTCGCACTTTTCTAGTTCGAAAACCCTAAAGAAGATGCAGTGCAAGATTCTTTTCCGCCATCAATCTGGTCCTCATGATTAATCTAGGACTATGTGTTTTTGCTGCTTATCGATCCGATTGATGTGATTCTCCCGATAAGCTCTAACTCTGATGGCTGCCCTCCCTCCGCAAGCGGACAACTTCTAGATCACCCTTGTTCTTTCCCTCAGTGAGCTTTTTTTTTCCTCATAAATTTGATACTTTTGGTCATATTTTTATATGAAAAAGGTTTACTTGGTGGAATTGGTGGCACCTGCTATTTCTATTCTTCTGTTTCTCTTTGGAACAAATTGATTTATTTGTAGGATATGCTTAGATCATCACAAGAGGATGAAGGTAAAAAGTTTGCTATGAGGTTTGTTACCAATACTAGATATTTGCAAAGTTTTTAGCATTGTGGTGAGGCACTGCGGTTATATCTCTGAGACTTATGTGATGGTATATTTAATTTTGAAGTGTTCAATATTGGTTGGCATGTAGGACGAGCAACAACAAATTACTTTCATAGTGGAGGAATAGAAAGAGAAAAGTGAAAGATAATAACTAAAAATAATAAGCAAATGTATAACTATCCAATTGGCTCAAAGATAACACTCCTAGGATAGAAGTCTTGCACCTCCGCATGCCTCACAAGGTGGGAAAGGAAAAAAACTTGATTCATGGATCCTTTTTTTATTCATACATTACAATGTTATAGCCCATTTTTATATGCTCAAGTATAAGAATAAAAAGAAAATTACAGAAATTTAAAAAATTACAATCGCATCAAATCAAATATATGATATCTTGTTCTTCGTTTCTGATTTGATTTGAGAAATAGTCTTCCTCTCTTCATGATATTTTTGATTGATAATCTTTCATCTTTATAGAGATGAATCTTTAAGATATTCAATCAAGATTTGTAATTTTCAATAATATGATTTCTTTTTTGTTGTATTTTTTCTTTCTTTTTCTCCTCGTTGAGTAGATATTTTCATGTTATTACATATGTAAAATATCTCTAAACAAATTAAATTTATTTTATTAATAAATTAATTTAATTGCTCATGCATCATATTGTTTTACTGTTTCTTTTTCATTTCTGCTATTGAGCGAGCATGCACATGTGGAGATTTTGGAATCGAATGAATTGTTCCTTTAAAGTCAGAGACGATTGAATTTGATTGGCCTAGATGCATGCATAGCAATTCATGTGCAGAGTATAGTTTCATCAAAACTAAAATTTTAATTTCATTCTTCCTCAAATTAGTGACTATATTATGGATATATTAGATGACATTTTGGTCTCTTTGGTGTTTATGTAGCATTTACATGATGCCTTTTGTGGAAGTTGTATGATATACTGCCATGGTTGTTTTGACCAAATACAAAGTTTAATATGCTAATGAGTTAGTTTTAGTTCCAGAGCATGCTTCTGATGATTCTTGGTGTGATGATGGGCTTCTGAATGAAATCTCAGATGCTGACTTAAACAGAGAACAGAAGAGGCGTTATGATCAATTTTATACAGTATCCTTGCAATCTATAAATGATATGCATATCCTTTGTCCAAAACTCTTCATAGTAAAACTTTTAGGGCTTTAAACTTGAGGATGTATCATATGGAACCCTTGACAAAAGTTTATATGGGTTATCGAGATGGTATATCTGCAGGAAAGGAAGCTTCTGCCCAAGAGGGCTTCAACATTGGGTTTAAGCAATCTGCAAGCAGTGGTTACAAATGGGGAATTGTTAGAGGCATCACAAGGTGAAAAGTGATAGTATTTACTGATCTCTTTCTGCAGAAGAATTTTGGTATCTTATTTTTCCTACATTATTTCGTAGTGCATTTGTAAACCTCCCAGATCAATTCAAAGAAAAGTTAGTTAAGAAGCTTGAAGACAGATGCACGTTTCAAAGTCTTTACAAGCCCGTTCAAGAGATTTCCACGGACGATGCTCTGAGAATGTATCACTTTCAACTACAACAAGAAAATAAACAATCTCATCAAAGATCAAAAGCGACAGTATCATCGGCAATCGAAGATTTTGACTGCAATAAGTTAGACTTCTTTTTCAAGGAGCTTATGTTACTTGTAAGTGAGTCTTCTGAAATCAAAGCAAGTGTTGATGTTGTAAAAGGAGAGGAAGAAGAATGACCTTGATGTTGAAGTACTTGGAGGGATCGTTCAAATTCACTTACGTCTGAATTTTCTGGACAGATTGTAATTTTTTGATGGCCTCAGATTGCAATGAAAAGAACTGAACCATTGCTCCATTGCAGCATAATATATTTTGAGATTTTGCTTCAGAAAAATAGGTTCCAAATTTCAGAGTATTGACTATTCTTCCACTGGAACTGTGCCGTCATTTTTGGGAACGTTGAAAGCACTCATGGTTTGATAATAATCTCCTTCCGAAATGCAATACTTTTTCATTGTGTTTGATGTTGAGCATGGCCTTTCTTTTTCCTCCTAGTTTTGCACACTGTAAATATAAGCATAAGATGCTTCTCCAACAATAACGATAGAATCTGATGAGAGGTTAATCAAGTAGCACTATATTGAAATGAATGAGATACTATTTTCAAACTAATACAAACAACTCTTACACTTTTTTCTTTCCTTTTTTCTGAATAAATTTCTACTTTCAGAATGCATTTACTTCAGCTTTAAATTAACATCGTATTTCATTAATTAGATTTTTTTTTACACTAAGTTAAAGTCATATGGTTGAGTTTTTCTGATCTTTCTTATGTATTTAGCAAGTCAATTCAATAGCCATAAATTTTTGATTTGCCAAATAAATCAGCAATTACCAACTTAACTCTCTTTGACCTTTAATTAATTGTAATCTTAGATGTCTAAGCATATTACAACTATGTCATGCTCCACAATATAGTATTTGTATAAATTATAAATTATAAAATATAAGTCTCATTAAATGTATTCATGTGTATAATTCTAGATTAATTATATATTATTTTTATAATTAATTATTATTTTTGAATGTGTCGGAGAATATTAAATCATATTGTCTTAGCATCTAGTAAAATCGGAGTCAGAATATCCAATGATCTTCAAATGGTCTGATCTCCCATATGATCTTTTGTTCTCTTTAAATATCTCATGACTCTTTTAGCTACATTCCAATGATTCATTCCATGATTGCTTAAGTATCTATCTAACATTCCAACAATGTACATTATATCTTGACGCGTACAAACCTGTGCATACATTAGACTCCCTAAAGCTAATGCATAGGAAATCTTCTGCATTTCTTAAGTTTCCAGATTTTTTTTAAGGCACTAATTGAGACTGAACTTGTCTCCCTTTGTGATAGGGGTGTCTCCTGGTTTACAATCCTATATGCTAAACCTTTTGAGTACTTTATCGATATAGTTCCTTTGTAATAATCCTAGAATACCTCGCGATCTATCTCGGTGTATCTTGATTCCTAATACAAAAGGGGTATCACCAAGATCTTTCATCTCAAAATTTCTAGATAAAAATCTCTTGGTTTCGTGCAATATGTCTATATCATTAGTGGCAAGCAGAATGTCATCCATATAAAATATTAGTAAAATAAATTTGCTCCCACTGAATTTATGATACATGCAATCATCAACAACATTCATCTTAAAACCAAATGAGATAATTACTTGATGAAATTTGTGATACTACTAAAAGGATGTTTGTTTTGTTAGGATCGAAATCGGCACTAAGAGGGGGGGAGTGTGAATTAGTGCTTACGATAAAAATTACATCGATTCGAAAATTTCGTTCGATAAAATCATATTGGAAATATGTTTAACTCGAAAACGTTCATAAAAATGTAATGAGCAAGTAAAGCAGTTTGCAATAAAGGTAAACAACAAAATATAAATACAAACTAAGTTTTATAGTGGTTCGATCATCGTGACCTGCATCCACTCCTGATTCCTCTTCACTCAAGGCCATCGGCTTTCACTATCGATCTTCTTTCAACGGAGGAAGATCAACTATCCTTTTACACCCATTTTCTCCTTTTCACCGGTTTAGGAGATAACCTTTACAACCTCACCTCTCTCTTAAACTTCATATATAATACTGAGAGCTGGAGACGAGTTTTTATAATATTACTATAGCATTTTTCTTTTCTTTAACTCACAATTGATGTGTTTACTGAGTAAGGATGAGTAGGGCTTTTTTAGGCCCCAAATGAATTCAAATTTAGGGACCAAATGATCTCATCTTGGGTTTTCGGGGTACTAGCAATACCACCGCCTGCTAGTTTGAGACTAGGTGGTACCATCGCCTAACACAGTCTAGGAGATTGTATCTGAGCAATATTATCACCTAAACTGGCAGTGTCACAGCTTGGGCCAACTATGGGTCACTAATTGGGCCTTCCACTTGGCCCAAAATAACCCCAATTCAGGCCGAGTTAACCCATAATTGAGTTGGTCTAATTACATTCTAAACAATCCAATTAGAACTAAAACTACTTCGATCTAGACAAATTATTATAAGTAAGAATTCTAAGTTATCCAACATGTCATTGGTTCATCCGATGCTTCACCCGAACCTTCGGCATATCGTCCTCTCTTATGATGTATTGCCCAATCGACATGTTGATATCCGCAACACCCGATCTCCTTAGTGCAATGTCTGATCCTTTTGGCCCGATGCTCGAACTCATGGCACGAAGCCTTCTGCTGATATGTCGACCATTCCTCCGGTCCGACATCCAATCTTCTGACATGTTCCATTTTAGCCCAACTTTTGATTCCACCGCTTTAATCAATTTATCTTTCCTGATTGAATATAGTCCTACGTCACTTAAATGTACATTAGATCGTAAACTCATTAATTGATTTCATCGTCAAAATCCAAGATTCAATATGTTTTATCTCATAGATAGATTTTATCAATTTACATATTATTTTCTTTAGGTTCTTTTGATACAAAGTATTCTGGTTGTACCATATAAATTATTTCATCAATATTTCCATTGAGAATTGTTATTTTGACATCCATCTAAAAGAGCTCCAAATCAAAATGTGTGGCTAAAGCCATAATTATTCTAAAAGAGTCATTCGTTAAAACCGGAGAGGTTTATTTAAAGTCAATCCCTTCTTTTTGAGTATAGCCCTTTGCCACAAGACGTGCATTATATCTCTCCACATTACCATTAGAATCCCCTTTGGTTTTAAAAATTCATTTACAACCAATAGGTTTCACTCCTTCTAGTAATGGGACAAGTTCTCAAACTTTATTGTCTTGTATGGACTTATACTCTTGATTCATTGCTTTAATCCACTTATCAGAATTGGAATCCTCTATGGCTTGACAGAAGTTGATTGGATCATCTTCCATCATATCACTACTTTTTTCATGTTCCCAGAGAAATACCATATAATCATATGAAATGACACTCCTCCTTACCCTAATGGATCATCACAAAGGTGCTAGCTCTTGTGGCATATGTTCTTATGGATGTTGAGTTTGATCCTCATGAATAATTTTCTTATACTATATGAGAGTTGAAATAACTATATCCTTTTGAGGTATTGAATTTACCACATCAGTGGCAACTATATAAATTGGATTAAATTGAACCAATTCTTCCTCAAACGTAAAGTCTTTAACCTTATTTCTCCCCCCAAACTCAATATCCTTGTAGCAATACTCGTCTCAAAAATATTTATTGATTTGGGATTATAAAATTTGTACCCCTTAGATCGTTCAGAATAATCAATAAAATAATTGCTTATTGTTTGGGGTTCCAATTTCTTTTCGTTAGGCCTGTAAAGCCTTGTCTTAGATAGACAACCTATGAAAGTGTCTTAGACTAGGCTTTCTTCCGGTCCAAAGCTCATAAGGTGTTTTTGTAGTTGCTTTAATTGGTACTCTATAAGAATGTAAGCTATAGTTTTTATTGCTTCTCTTCAGGGTGACTCTGGCAAAGTAGATTAAAAAATCATATTTCTTACTATGTCTTTAAGTATGCAGTTTCGTCTTTCAACTACACCATTCATGTTAGGTGACCTTGGCATTTTATACAGAGGGATAATTCCACACTCCTCTAAGCATAGAGCAAATGGTCCTCGACGTTATTCACTTGAGCCGTCATTTCTGTTGTAATATTCCCCTCCACGGTTAGATCTAATGCTTTATATATATATATATATATATATATTCACTGTTGAATTAGATGCGGTCATCAAATTTGTGATCAAGATCGTAGGATCATGTGATCCTACGGCCCAGATTGAGATTTGGAGCTGGACCTGACGTTTGAATCGGATACAAAGCTTGACTAGAATGGAGTTACGAGTTGACTTAGAGTCGGTCGATTCAACTTAAGCAAGTTGGGATATAAATGTTTTGAAAAAGAAATAACGTGTCACGGCCTTCTTGGTGGTGCGCGATTGTAGGCGAACCCTAGTGGAAATACCAATCTCCAGCTCCGCAAACGAGATCAGGAATCACGGCCCACGCTCTCCTCTCCTCTCCTCCCTCTCTCTCCACCATCCTAAATACTTCACTCCTCCCTCTCCCGCGCAGCCAACCCCTTATTCCCAATGACTTGATTGAAGACGGCGGGTTTCAAAGTTGGTGAGGAGGTGCCGATGAAGGAGGAGGACGAGTTTATGCTTTTAAGAAATTGCTTCCTCGAGACCTCCTCGACATTAATCTCGTTGATGAAAGGTTCTGGTTCGATTCAAGTGATATGGATTGTTGTTATTTTGGTTTGCTCTTCATGGTATTGTTCTGTTATCGAGTGATGAGGGTTTGTTCATTTTTGTTTTCATATCCTCGTTGCCAAGAAAATAGTTCTAAGACAGAGAGAGAGCGCCGACAAACATTTCAATTCGTGTCAAAACCGACGTAGACTAACTTACCAAAAATCGAAAGCTTAAAATAAATTAATTTTTTATAAATAAAATATTAATTTGATTATGTTGTTGTAAGCTCATTTACAAGATGAGTATTTGACCCTAAGGTTTTCTCCTTTGGCAAGTACCAAGAAAAATGGCGACGCACGGACGTGAGGGGATCATTAAAACGCACGGACGGACGTGAGGGGATCATTAAATCGCACAGACGTGAGGGGATCATTAAAACGCACGGACGTGAGGGGATCATTAAAACGCACGTCCGTGCGTCGCCACCAACAGCGAAATAGGAGCGGGCGAGGAACGTGAGGGGATCATTAAAACGCACGGACGTGAGGGGATCATTAAATCGCAACTACAGAGAGAAGCAGTGTAGAACGAGGAGGTCGAGGAGCAGTGACGGCCAGGACCGAAGAGCCAAGTAAGAATCCGCCATTTCCACCGTCTCTCTCTCTCACTCTCCCTGCCTCCGGGGGTGATATGGCGAGGGCGTCTCATGCTTAGTGACGCGGTTGATATCGGATTCGGGGAGTGGCCTCCGGAGCCGTCGGATCCGGGTGGGGTTGCAGCCGCCGCCGTTCTCCCTGTAGTTGCGATTTAATGATCCCCTCACGTCCGTGCGTTTTAATGATCCCCTCACGTTCCTCGCCCGCTCCTATTTCGCTGTTGGTGGCGACGCACGGACGTGCGTTTTAATGATCCCCTCACGTCCGTGCGTTTTAATGATCCCCTCACGTCCGTGCGATTTAATGATCCCCTCACGTCCGTCCGTGCGTTTTAATGATCCCCTCACGTCCATGCGTCGCCATTTTGAGCGGAGAACGCACGGACGTGAGGGGATCATTAAAACGCACGGACGTGAGGGGATCATTAAAACGCACGTCCGTGCGTCGCCACCAACAGCGAAATAGGAGCGGGCGAGGAACGTGAGGGGATCATTAAAACGCACGGACGTGAGGGGATCATTAAATCGCAACTACAGGGAGAACGGCGGCGGCTGCAACCCCACCCGGATCCGACGGCTCCGGAGGCCACTCCCCGAATCCGATATCAACCACGTCACTAAGCATGAGACGCCCTCGCCATATCACCCCCGGAGGCAGGGAGAGTGAGAGAGAGAGACGGTGGAAATGGCGGATTCTTACTTGGCTCTTCGGTCCTGGCCGTCACTGCTCCTCGACCTCCTCGTTCTACACTGCTTCTCTCTGTAGTTGCGATTTAATGATCCCCTCACGTCCGTGCGTCGCCACCAACAGCGAAATAGGAGCGGGCGAGGAAGACGAGATCGAGAGACGGAGCTTCACTCGTCCCACCCAGTTGTCCCGCTCGTCGAAAACCCCTACCTTTGCTCCTCAGGCGATCGATCCCGTCGTCGGGCCCTGCCCCCAGGTTTGCCTCCACTCCTTTCTCCTACCCCGTTCCTATTGCGACGCATTGATATGCTCTTGTTTCTTTTGCTATGGAGCTCGTCTCGATTTCCGTTTAATTGCTCAGGGTTGTATTTGTTCTGCGTGGATTCTCGGTTCTATTTGGATTATGCCTTTTCTTCTATGTTTCTCGTGAGGTTCATCGTGGCGGATCCTCTTGGGAAATCTCAATTAGGGTTTGGATTGTGGGGGCGTGGGGCTTTAATTTGATTAATTATGTTATTTGGATTGTTGATTGCTCGAATTTGGATGGTGAATCACGGGAAGTGCCATTGTGTAACATTTATTTATGTTTTGTAGATAAGAGTTTTTGGTCCTTCCGCAGCTACTCAAGTGCTCGGCCTATTGTCAGAGCTGGAATGGAGGGCATAAATGGTATATAAACTTGGTCTTGTTTTTCATTGTTTAGCTATAAGTTGTTGTCAACTTGTTGTCAAAGCTTTGGGAGTTGAGATGCATTAAAGAGAGTTTGCAATTTTGTTACAAGCATTGATTGAAAAGGCGCTAGGTGCCAAAAGGTGCTAAGGTCCAAAAACGTCCGAGGTGCTAGGCGTTCGTCTGAGTGAAGCGAGACGCTAAAATATAAAAATATATAATATAATTAATAAATATATTTATTTAAATAAAAATATATCATTTATTCTGAAACCTAATAATAATTTTAAATAAATAAAAATTAATAGTATTAAAATCAAAATAATATATTATTAATCTAATAAATAAAAATACTATTACTAGTATATAGTTAGTAGCAAGGTCTATCATACCGAAGCGTACCATCCGTACCCGGCGGTACGTACCGATCCGATAGGTTACCGGTATGCGGATCGCCCGATACCGCTACAGTGCTACAGTATGAAAAAAGTATAAAATTGTTCGGTACGCCCTGATGTACCGCCCGGTACACCGGTACCGTACCGTACCGTACCGAGCTCGGGTCGAAACGCCTGTACGGTACGGTACGACGAACCTTGGTTAGTAGCATATTGTTAATATATTGATAACAGTATACTATTGAAGTAAGAAGAGTGTGAGTAAGAGGAAGACTGAGGCTACTGACTGAGAGCAGCGGCAGCGGTAGCAACGAGAAGCGATAGTGGCAGCGGCAGCGGTAGCGGCGAGCGATGGCAACGGGAGCGGCGACAGTGGCAACGACAGTGGTAGTAACGAGTAGCGGGAGTAGGAGCGGCGAGCGGCGATAGTGGCAGCAGCAGTAGTAGTAGCGAGCAGAAGCAGCGGGAGCGGCAACAGTGTCAACGGGAGCAGGAGTGGCGAGCGACGATAGTGGCAGCGACAGCAGTAACAGCGAGTAGTGGCAGCGGGAGCGGCGATAGTGGCAGCGGTAGCAGCGAGCAGGGGGGAGCGAGAGCGGGAGCGGCGAGCGACGACAGTGGCAGCGGCAGCGAGAGCAAGAGCGACGAGCGACGATAGTGGCAGCGATAGCGGTAGCAGTGGCAGCGGCAGTGGGAGTGGAAGTGGCGAGCGGGGTTAGAGTTGGGGAAGTCGTGAGAAGAAGGCTGATATCGGTGCTTTAGTTGGTTCGATTGGACCAACTAAAGCACCGGAGATTGAACCAGACCTAAAACGCTGGTTCGGTCGCTGGGTTTAACCCGGGTGCTCGCCCGACGCCTGGGCTCGGGCGAGCGCCCAAGCGACGCGCTTCGGGCCTCCCCTCGCTTAGGAAGATGAACTTGACTTCGATATTTTCTGTTTCTATTTCACTTTATTTCATTGCTTGGCAACACTGATATATCTAAGCTTGCATGCTGCTTTACTTCACTTAAGAGGTATATCTTTTAGAAAGCTTTAATCTGATTTTGGATTCCAATTTTAGGCTGCAGTACACTAGAACTTGTTATGGACTGCTAACAATCTTGACATGTTTATGTTTTATCAGTGAAATCAACCATAAAATTGCTTTTATTTTCATATACAACATTTCTTAACTCTGAAAATAAAAAGTATGTAATGTCAGCAGTAGGTTGACATAAAGGAAAACTTGCATATACCTCCATAGTATAATAGCAAGAAATAATGTGTGAAGAATAGGGTTTCAGTTTCCTCACCTTCTTAACCATTTGCATTTGCAAACATGGGATAATAGTGATGGACTATTCAACTCTACTATGCAACTCTAACAATTGTGACTTGTCTGTATATATTGTGCAATTGTGACTTCACGCAAGATGCACAAGATGACACAGGAGAGTTCAAGAATGAAGATATAAAGATATCTTGATGTATTTTTTTTTCGAGATGATGTGGAATTTATAATTGTCTCACTTTGATATTGATTTTTGGATAAAATAAAGATTGTAATGTGAAGTTTCAAATATCAATAATTTTATCTTGAATTTATGAAAAAGTTTTGGTATGATTTTGAAATTATTAAAAATTGATAGGTAATTAATAAAATTATTATTGACAGTATAGTGACACTCAAATAATCCATTACTAATTTTTTTTATATTTTAGTGACAGGTCAAGCCATCACTAAATTATTATTATCTTTTCCATTTAATCAGTAAGAGTTAATTATATTGTCACTAAAATTGTTAGTCAATTCTTTTAGTGACAGAAGTGTTCATAACCAATTGTTGTCACAGAAATATTAATTTATCAATTTATTTATTTTTAGCGATAGAATTTAATGTTTTAGCTACAAATATAAACTATCACTAAAAACTATAATTTAATGACATATGTGTCTTTTTTTGTTACTAAAACTTTTAGCCACGAGATCTATGCTGACGGAAGCTAGTGATGGCTCATTTTGCACTAATTCTTTTAGTGACAACTTTTGTTCATGGTTAATAACTATTTTTCTTATAGTGTAGGGGGCATGTGACCTGTATGTGTGCCAATATCTCAAGGAGCAGAGGAAACCAATGGCCTCGATCGCTTCCTCGACATGGCACCACCCCACCCCCCTATTCCGATCGATTTCGATCAGCGTTGGCTTGGCTGTGCCGACGACCAATCGGGCAACGCTTCTCAACTTTAATCCATGGACCAAAGAGGTCCAGCTCTAAGTGAGAAGACCCAACCTCCCTTAGGGTAATAGAGCCATCTAAATCGGAAGGGGGTTGCTCCACACCCTTTTGGGGGTCGGCCTTGTGAGAAGAGTCCAGAAAAACAAGGGAGGAAGTCAAAGAAGTCATCGAAACTAGAGGGCAAATCCACTTTATGACCCACACAACTATACTTGAAACACACCAAAGGTAAATTCTCATATGAAACAGTTTGGAAAATTCCTTTCTTTAGGTGACCCAGTCATACTGCTTATGGGGTTTTGAAAGATCGATTTCTATACTAACCTTACATATCGACCCCTTTCAAACGAGAAAGAACATTCATCATTCTTTAGGGGACGACCTAGGAGAGAACCAAGATTAATAACACATTCTGTTCCAGTACTCCAAAGGAAGATTGACGAACTACACCTAGATAGGGACAGATGAGATCCTCTCTGTGAGAGGCTGGAAATTAGCTTTCTTGGGCATCAGATACAAAACCTCCCCTCGAATGGTCCATGGTCCCTCGGTGAGGATGCGAACAACCTCCGCTTTAGAAAAAAATTGAAAGCAAATAAAAACCTTAAGCCAAATTGATCACTTGGGACACCAAAGAACATTTCCATTAGTGAGAAACCACATATTTCAGGAAATCCAAAGTCGAAGTCGGAGGAAATGATTGATCAAACTAGATATTCAAGGTTTTTGCCATTCATGAGGAGTTTTTTCGTCAAATTCGATGAAATCCTTAGAAGCATCATAGATCCGGTTAAACAAAGAAGAAGATAGTAGTGAACTTGCATCTGGCCCATATGAAGGACCAATTAACATCAATGCCTAAGAGATGCTCTTTCCAGTGAAAGGGCCATCCAATTGGCTCTTCTTGGAAGGCGGAGGGGCATTGGAAGGATCCCGATGGAGTGGCCCATTTTTCTTGGTACTTGCCAAAGGAGAAAACCTTAGGGGTCTGGCTTGGCATCACTCCAGGAACCCTAACTGAAGGGATCGACACCACAGAAGAAGATGATGACACCCTAGGGAGGGGAACAACAATGGATGCAAGGAGAGAGCCAAGTAGGGGATGTGAAGCCAGTAGTTGGGGGCGGGGGGGGGTGGGGAAGGGTGTGGTTGGGTCGCATCAAAGGTGGAATTAAGGAGGGAGAAGGCAATGGGGTTGTCCTTATCGCCTTAGAAACCCAGAGCTTCTCTCTCTAAGGAAAGAAGAGAGTTCCCTACTCTCTCACAAATTTATTTAATGCATTACAATCGACCATATCTTGTTCAGAACTTCACGGTTAGCCCCCAATTCCCTTCTCGCACTTTTCTAGTTCGAAAACCCTAAAGAAGATGCAGTGCAAGATTCTTTTCCGCCATCAATCTGGTCCTCATGATTAATCTAGGACTATGTGTTTTTGCTGCTTATCGATCCGATTGATGTGATTCTCCCGATAAGCTCTAACTCTGATGGCTGCCCTCCCTCCGCAAGCGGACAACTTCTAGATCACCCTTGTTCTTTCCCTCAGTGAGCTTTTTTTTTCCTCATAAATTTGATACTTTTGGTCATATTTTTATATGAAAAAGGTTTACTTGGTGGAATTGGTGGCACCTGCTATTTCTATTCTTCTGTTTCTCTTTGGAACAAATTGATTTATTTGTAGGACATGCTTAGATCATCACAAGAGGATGAAGGTAAAAAGTTTGCTATGAGGTTTGTTACCAATACTAGATATTTGCAAAGTTTTTAGCATTGTGGTGAGGCACTGCGGTTATATCTCTGAGACTTATGTGATGGTATATTTAATTTTGAAGTGTTCAATATTGGTTGGCATGTAGGACGAGCAACAACAAATTACTTTCATAGTGGAGGAATAGAAAGAGAAAAGTGAAAGATAATAACTAAAAATAATAAGCAAATGTATAACTATCCAATTGGCTCAAAGATAACACTCCTAGGATAGAAGTCTTGCACCTCCGCATGCCTCACAAGGTGGGAAAGGAAAAAAACTTGATTCATGGATCCTTTTTTTATTCATACATTACAATGTTATAGCCCATTTTTATATGCTCAAGTATAAGAATAAAAAGAAAATTACAGAAATTTAAAAAATTACAATCGCATCAAATCAAATATATGATATCTTGTTCTTCGTTTCTGATTTGATTTGAGAAATAGTCTTCCTCTCTTCATGATATTTTTGATTGATAATCTTTCATCTTTATAGAGATGAATCTTTAAGATATTCAATCAAGATTTGTAATTTTCAATAATATGATTTCTTTTTTGTTGTATTTTTTCTTTCTTTTTCTCCTCGTTGAGTAGATATTTTCATGTTATTACATATGTAAAATATCTCTAAACAAATTAAATTTATTTTATTAATAAATTAATTTAATTGCTCATGCATCATATTGTTTTACTGTTTCTTTTTCATTTCTGCTATTGAGCGAGCATGCACATGTGGAGATTTTGGAATCGAATGAATTGTTCCTTTAAAGTCAGAGACGATTGAATTTGATTGGCCTAGATGCATGCATAGCAATTCATGTGCAGAGTATAGTTTCATCAAAACTAAAATTTTAATTTCATTCTTCCTCAAATTAGTGACTATATTATGGATATATTAGATGACATTTTGGTCTCTTTGGTGTTTATGTAGCATTTACATGATGCCTTTTGTGGAAGTTGTATGATATACTGCCATGGTTGTTTTGACCAAATACAAAGTTTAATATGCTAATGAGTTAGTTTTAGTTCCAGAGCATGCTTCTGATGATTCTTGGTGTGATGATGGGCTTCTGAATGAAATCTCAGATGCTGACTTAAACAGAGAACAGAAGAGGCGTTATGATCAATTTTATACAGTATCCTTGCAATCTATAAATGATATGCATATCCTTTGTCCAAAACTCTTCATAGTAAAACTTTTAGGGCTTTAAACTTGAGGATGTATCATATGGAACCCTTGACAAAAGTTTATATGGGTTATCGAGATGGTATATCTGCAGGAAAGGAAGCTTCTGCCCAAGAGGGCTTCAACATTGGGTTTAAGCAATCTGCAAGCAGTGGTTACAAATGGGGAATTGTTAGAGGCATCACAAGGTGAAAAGTGATAGTATTTACTGATCTCTTTCTGCAGAAGAATTTTGGTATCTTATTTTTCCTACATTATTTCGTAGTGCATTTGTAAACCTCCCAGATCAATTCAAAGAAAAGTTAGTTAAGAAGCTTGAAGACAGATGCACGTTTCAAAGTCTTTACAAGCCCGTTCAAGAGATTTCCACGGACGATGCTCTGAGAATGTATCACTTTCAACTACAACAAGAAAATAAACAATCTCATCAAAGATCAAAAGCGACAGTATCATCGGCAATCGAAGATTTTGACTGCAATAAGTTAGACTTCTTTTTCAAGGAGCTTATGTTACTTGTAAGTGAGTCTTCTGAAATCAAAGCAAGTGTTGATGTTGTAAAAGGAGAGGAAGAAGAATGACCTTGATGTTGAAGTACTTGGAGGGATCGTTCAAATTCACTTACGTCTGAATTTTCTGGACAGATTGTAATTTTTTGATGGCCTCAGATTGCAATGAAAAGAACTGAACCATTGCTCCATTGCAGCATAATATATTTTGAGATTTTGCTTCAGAAAAATAGGTTCCAAATTTCAGAGTATTGACTATTCTTCCACTGGAACTGTGCCGTCATTTTTGGGAACGTTGAAAGCACTCATGGTTTGATAATAATCTCCTTCCGAAATGCAATACTTTTTCATTGTGTTTGATGTTGAGCATGGCCTTTCTTTTTCCTCCTAGTTTTGCACACTGTAAATATAAGCATAAGATGCTTCTCCAACAATAACGATAGAATCTGATGAGAGGTTAATCAAGTAGCACTATATTGAAATGAATGAGATACTATTTTCAAACTAATACAAACAACTCTTACACTTTTTTCTTTCCTTTTTTCTGAATAAATTTCTACTTTCAGAATGCATTTACTTCAGCTTTAAATTAACATCGTATTTCATTAATTAGATTTTTTTTTACACTAAGTTAAAGTCATATGGTTGAGTTTTTCTGATCTTTCTTATGTATTTAGCAAGTCAATTCAATAGCCATAAATTTTTGATTTGCCAAATAAATCAGCAATTACCAACTTAACTCTCTTTGACCTTTAATTAATTGTAATCTTAGATGTCTAAGCATATTACAACTATGTCATGCTCCACAATATAGTATTTGTATAAATTATAAATTATAAAATATAAGTCTCATTAAATGTATTCATGTGTATAATTCTAGATTAATTATATATTATTTTTATAATTAATTATTATTTTTGAATGTGTCGGAGAATATTAAATCATATTGTCTTAGCATCTAGTAAAATCGGAGTCAGAATATCCAATGATCTTCAAATGGTCTGATCTCCCATATGATCTTTTGTTCTCTTTAAATATCTCATGACTCTTTTAGCTACATTCCAATGATTCATTCCATGATTGCTTAAGTATCTATCTAACATTCCAACAATGTACATTATATCTTGACGCGTACAAACCTGTGCATACATTAGACTCCCTAAAGCTAATGCATAGGAAATCTTCTGCATTTCTTAAGTTTCCAGATTTTTTTTAAGGCACTAATTGAGACTGAACTTGTCTCCCTTTGTGATAGGGGTGTCTCCTGGTTTACAATCCTATATGCTAAACCTTTTGAGTACTTTATCGATATAGTTCCTTTGTAATAATCCTAGAATACCTCGCGATCTATCTCGGTGTATCTTGATTCCTAATACAAAAGGGGTATCACCAAGATCTTTCATCTCAAAATTTCTAGATAAAAATCTCTTGGTTTCGTGCAATATGTCTATATCATTAGTGGCAAGCAGAATGTCATCCATATAAAATATTAGTAAAATAAATTTGCTCCCACTGAATTTATGATACATGCAATCATCAACAACATTCATCTTAAAACCAAATGAGATAATTACTTGATGAAATTTGTGATACTACTAAAACGATGTTTGTTTTGTTAGGATCGAAATCGGCACTAAGAGGGGGGGAGTGTGAATTAGTGCTTACGATAAAAATTACATCGATTCGAAAATTTCGTTCGATAAAATCATATTGGAAATATGTTTAACTCGAAAACGTTCATAAAAATGTAATGAGCAAGTAAAGCAGTTTGCAATAAAGGTAAACAACAAAATATAAATACAAACTAAGTTTTATAGTGGTTCGATCATCGTGACCTGCATCCACTCCTGATTCCTCTTCACTCAAGGCCATCGGCTTTCACTATCGATCTTCTTTCAACGGAGGAAGATCAACTATCCTTTTACACCCATTTTCTCCTTTTCACCGGTTTAGGAGATAACCTTTACAACCTCACCTCTCTCTTAAACTTCATATATAATACTGAGAGCTGGAGACGAGTTTTTATAATATTACTATAGCATTTTTCTTTTCTTTAACTCACAATTGATGTGTTTACTGAGTAAGGATGAGTAGGGCTTTTTTAGGCCCCAAATGAATTCAAATTTAGGGACCAAATGATCTCATCTTGGGTTTTCGGGGTACTAGCAATACCACCGCCTGCTAGTTTGAGACTAGGTGGTACCATCGCCTAACACAGTCTGGGAGATTGTATCTGAGCAATATTATCACCTAAACTGGCAGTGTCACAGCTTGGGCCAACTATGGGTCACTAATTGGGCCTTCCACTTGGCCCAAAATAACCCCAATTCAGGCCGAGTTAACCCATAATTGAGTTGGTCTAATTACATTCTAAACAATCCAATTAGAACTAAAACTACTTCGATCTAGACAAATTATTATAAGTAAGAATTCTAAGTTATCCAACATGTCATTGGTTCATCCGATGCTTCACCCGAACCTTCGGCATATCGTCCTCTCTTATGATGTATTGCCCAATCGACATGTTGATATCCGCAACACCCGATCTCCTTAGTGCAATGTCTGATCCTTTTGGCCCGATGCTCGAACTCATGGCACGAAGCCTTCTGCTGATATGTCGACCATTCCTCCGGTCCGACATCCAATCTTCTGACATGTTCCATTTTAGCCCAACTTTTGATTCCACCGCTTTAATCAATTTATCTTTCCTGATTGAATATAGTCCTACGTCACTTAAATGTACATTAGATCGTAAACTCATTAATTGATTTCATCGTCAAAATCCAAGATTCAATATGTTTTATCTCATAGATAGATTTTATCAATTTACATATTATTTTCTTTAGGTTCTTTTGATACAAAGTATTCTGGTTGTACCATATAAATTATTTCATCAATATTTCCATTGAGAATTGTTATTTTGACATCCATCTAAAAGAGCTCCAAATCAAAATGTGTGGCTAAAGCCATAATTATTCTAAAAGAGTCATTCGTTAAAACCGGAGAGGTTTATTTAAAGTCAATCCCTTCTTTTTGAGTATAGCCCTTTGCCACAAGACGTGCATTATATCTCTCCACATTACCATTAGAATCCCCTTTGGTTTTAAAAATTCATTTACAACCAATAGGTTTCACTCCTTCTAGTAATGGGACAAGTTCTCAAACTTTATTGTCTTGTATGGACTTATACTCTTGATTCATTGCTTTAATCCACTTATCAGAATTGGAATCCTCTATGGCTTGACAGAAGTTGATTGGATCATCTTCCATCATATCACTACTTTTTTCATGTTCCCAGAGAAATACCATATAATCATATGAAATGACACTCCTCCTTACCCTAATGGATCATCACAAAGGTGCTAGCTCTTGTGGCATATGTTCTTATGGATGTTGAGTTTGATCCTCATGAATAATTTTCTTATACTATATGAGAGTTGAAATAACTATATCCTTTTGAGGTATTGAATTTACCACATCAGTGGCAACTATATAAATTGGATTAAATTGAACCAATTCTTCCTCAAACGTAAAGTCTTTAACCTTATTTCTCCCCCCAAACTCAATATCCTTGTAGCAATACTCGTCTCAAAAATATTTATTGATTTGGGATTATAAAATTTGTACCCCTTAGATCGTTCAGAATAACCAATAAAATAATTGCTTATTGTTTGGGGTTCCAATTTCTTTTCGTTAGGCCTGTAAAGCCTTGTCTTAGATAGACAACCTATGAAAGTGTCTTAGACTAGGCTTTCTTCCGGTCCAAAGCTCATAAGGTGTTTTTGTAGTTGCTTTAATTGGTACTCTATAAGAATGTAAGCTATAGTTTTTATTGCTTCTCTTCAGGGTGACTCTGGCAAAGTAGATTAAAAAATCATATTTCTTACTATGTCTTTAAGTATGCAGTTTCGTCTTTCAACTACACCATTCATGTTAGGTGACCTTGGCATTTTATACAGAGGGATAATTCCACACTCCTCTAAGCATAGAGCAAATGGTCCTCGACGTTATTCACTTGAGCCGTCATTTCTGTTGTAATATTCCCCTCCACGGTTAGATCTAATGCTTTATATATATATATATATATATATATTCACTGTTGAATTAGATGCGGTCATCAAATTTGTGATCAAGATCGTAGGATCATGTGATCCTACGGCCCAGATTGAGATTTGGAGCTGGACCTGACGTTTGAATCGGATACAAAGCTTGACTAGAATGGAGTTACGAGTTGACTTAGAGTCGGTCGATTCAACTTAAGCAAGTTGGGATATAAATGTTTTGAAAAAGAAATAACGTGTCACGGCCTTCTTGGTGGTGCGCGATTGTAGGCGAACCCTAGTGGAAATACCAATCTCCAGCTCCGCAAACGAGATCAGGAATCACGGCCCACGCTCTCCTCTCCTCTCCTCCCTCTCTCTCCACCATCCTAAATACTTCACTCCTCCCTCTCCCGCGCAGCCAACCCCTTATTCCCAATGACTTGATTGAAGACGGCGGGTTTCAAAGTTGGTGAGGAGGTGCCGATGAAGGAGGAGGACGAGTTTATGCTTTTAAGAAATTGCTTCCTCGAGACCTCCTCGACATTAATCTCGTTGATGAAAGGTTCTGGTTCGATTCAAGTGATATGGATTGTTGTTATTTTGGTTTGCTCTTCATGGTATTGTTCTGTTATCGAGTGATGAGGGTTTGTTCATTTTTGTTTTCATATCCTCGTTGCCAAGAAAATAGTTATAAGACAGAGAGAGAGCGCCGACAAACATTTCAATTCGTGTCAAAACCGACGTAGACTAACTTACCAAAAATCGAAAGCTTAAAATAAATTAATTTTTTATAAATAAAATATTAATTTGATTATGTTGTTGTAAGCTCATTTACAAGATGAGTATTTGACCCTAAGGTTTTCTCCTTTGGCAAGTACCAAGAAAAATGGCGACGCACGGACGTGAGGGGATCATTAAAACGCACGGACGTGAGGGGATCATTAAAACGCACGTCCGTGCGTCGCCACCAACAGCGAAATAGGAGCAGGCGAGGAACGTGAGGGGATCATTAAAACGCACGGACGTGAGGGGATCATTAAATCGCAACTACAGAGAGAAGCAGTGTAGAACGAGGAGGTCGAGGAGCAGTGACGGCCAGGACCGAAGAGCCAAGTAAGAATCCGCCATTTCCACCGTCTCTCTCTCTCACTCTCCCTGCCTCCGGGGGTGATATGGCGAGGGCGTCTCATGCTTAGTGACGCGGTTGATATCGGATTCGGGGAGTGGCCTCCGGAGCCGTCGGATCCGGGTGGGGTTGCAGCCGCCGCCGTTCTCCCTGTAGTTGCGATTTAATGATCCCCTCACGTCCGTGCGTTTTAATGATCCCCTCACGTTCCTCGCCCGCTCCTATTTCGCTGTTGGTGGCGACGCACGGACGTGCGTTTTAATGATCCCCTCACGTCCGTGCGTTTTAATGATCCCCTCACGTCCGTGCGATTTAATGATCCCCTCACGTCCGTCCGTGCGTTTTAATGATCCCCTCACGTCCGTGCGTCGCCATTTTGAGCGGAGAACGCACGGACGTGAGGGGATCATTAAAACGCACGGACGTGAGGGGATCATTAAAACGCACGTCCGTGCGTCGCCACCAACAGCGAAATAGGAGCGGGCGAGGAACGTGAGGGGATCATTAAAACGCACGGACGTGAGGGGATCATTAAATCGCAACTACAGGGAGAACGGCGGCGGCTGCAACCCCACCCGGATCCGACGGCTCCGGAGGCCACTCCCCGAATCCGATATCAACCGCGTCACTAAGCATGAGACGCCCTCGCCATATCACCCCCGGAGGCAGGGAGAGTGAGAGAGAGAGACGGTGGAAATGGCGGATTCTTACTTGGCTCTTCGGTCCTGGCCGTCACTGCTCCTCGACCTCCTCGTTCTACACTGCTTCTCTCTGTAGTTGCGATTTAATGATCCCCTCACGTCCGTGCGTCGCCACCAACAGCGAAATAGGAGCGGGCGAGGAAGACGAGATCGAGAGACGGAGCTTCACTCGTCCCACCCAGTTGTCCCGCTCGTCGAAAACCCCTACCTTTGCTCCTCAGGCGATCGATCCCGTCGTCGAGCCCTGCCCCCAGGTTTGCCTCCACTCCTTTCTCCTACCCCGTTCCTATTGCGACGCATTGATATGCTCTTGTTTCTTTTGCTATGGAGCTCGTCTCGATTTCCGTTTAATTGCTCAGGGTTGTATTTGTTCTGCGTGGATTCTCGGTTCTATTTGGATTACGCCTTTTCTTCTATGTTTCTCGTGAGGTTCATCGTGGCGGATCCTCTTGGGAAATCTCAATTAGGGTTTGGATTGTGGGGGCGTGGGGCTTTAATTTGATTAATTATGTTATTTGGATTGTTGATTGCTCGAATTTGGATGGTGAATCACGGGAAGTGCCATTGTGTAACATTTATTTATGTTTTGTAGATAAGAGTTTTTGGTCCTTCCGCAGCTACTCAAGTGCTCGGCCTATTGTCAGAGCTGGAATGGAGGGCATAAATGGTATATAAACTTGGTCTTGTTTTTCATTGTTTAGCTATAAGTTGTTGTCAACTTGTTGTCAAAGCTTTGGGAGTTGAGATGCATTAAAGAGAGTTTGCAATTTTGTTACAAGCATTGATTGAAAAGGCGCTAGGTGCCAAAAGGTGCTAAGGTCCAAAAACGTCCGAGGTGCTAGGCGTTCGTCTGAGTGAAGCGAGACGCTAAAATATAAAAATATATAATATAATTAATAAATATATTTATTTAAATAAAAATATATCATTTATTCTGAAACCTAATAATAATTTTAAATAAATAAAAATTAATAGTATTAAAATCAAAATAATATATTATTAATCTAATAAATAAAAATACTATTACTAGTATATAGTTAGTAGCAAGGTCTATCATACCGAAGCGTACCATCCGTACCCGGCGGTACGTACCGATCCGATAGGTTACCGGTATGCGGATCGCCCGATACCGCTACAGTGCTACAGTATGAAAAAAGTATAAAATTGTTCGGTACGCCCTGATGTACCGCCCGGTACACCGGTACCGTACCGTACCGTACCGAGCTCGGGTCGAAACGCCTGTACGGTACGGTACGACGAACCTTGGTTAGTAGCATATTGTTAATATATTGATAACAGTATACTATTGAAGTAAGAAGAGTGTGAGTAAGAGGAAGACTGAGGCTACTGACTGAGAGCAGCGGCAGCGGTAGCAACGAGAAGCGATAGTGGCAGCGGCAGCGGTAGCGGCGAGCGATGGCAACGGGAGCGGCGACAGTGGCAACGACAGTGGTAGTAACGAGTAGCGGGAGTAGGAGCGGCGAGCGGCGATAGTGGCAGCAGCAGCAGTAGTAGCGAGCAGAGGCAGCGGGAGCGGCAACAGTGTCAACGGGAGCAGGAGTGGCGAGCGACGATAGTGGCAGCGACAGCAGTAACAGCGAGTAGTGGCAGCGGGAGCGGCGATAGTGGCAGCGGTAGCAGCGAGCAGGGGGGAGCGAGAGCGGGAGCGGCGAGCGACGACAGTGGCAGCGGCAGCGAGAGCAAGAGCGACGAGCGACGATAGTGGCAGCGATAGCGGTAGCAGTGGCAGCGGCAGTGGGAGTGGAAGTGGCGAGCGGGGTTAGAGTTGGGGAAGTCGTGAGAAGAAGGCTGATATCGGTGCTTTAGTTGGTTCGATTGGACCAACTAAAGCACCGGAGATTGAACCAGACCTAAAACGCTGGTTCGGTCGCTGGGTTTAACCCGGGTGCTCGCCCGACGCCTGGGCTCGGGCGAGCGCCCAAGCGACGCGCTTCGGGCCTCCCCTCGCTTAGGAAGATGAACTTGACTTCGATATTTTCTGTTTCTATATCACTTTATTTCAATGCTTGGCAACACTGATATATCTAAGCTTGCATGCTGCTTTACTTCACTTAAGAGGTATATCTTTTAGAAAGCTTTAATCTGATTTTGGATTCCAATTTTAGGCTGCAGTACACTAGAAACTTGTTATGGACTGCTAACAATCTTGACATGTTTATGTTTTATCAATGAAATCAACCATAAAATTGCTTTTATTTTCATATACAACAGTTCTTAACTCTGAAAATAAAAAGTATGTAATGTCAGCAGTAGGTTGACATAAAGGAAAACTTGCATATACCTCCATAGTATAATAGCAAGAAATAATGTGTGAAGAATAGGGTTTCAGTTTCCTCACCTTCTTAACCATTTGCATTTGCAAACATGGGATAATAGTGATGGACTATTCAACTCTCTACTATGCAACTCTAACAATTGTGACTTGTCTGTATATATTGTGCAATTGTGACTTCACGCAAGATGCACAAGATGACACAGGAGAGTTCAAGAATGAAGATATAAAGATATCTTGATGTATTTTTTTTCGAGATGATGTGGAATTTATAATTGTCTCACTTTGATATTGATTTTTGGATAAAATAAAGATTGTAATGTGAAGTTTCAAATATCAATAATTTTATCTTGAATTTATGAAAAAGTTTTGGTATGATTTTGAAATTATTAAAAATTGATAGGTAATTAATAAAATTATTATTGACAGTATAGTGACACTCAAATAATCCATTACTAATTTTTTTTATATTTTAGTGACAGGTCAAGCCATCACTAAATTATTATTATCTTTTCCATTTAATCAGTAAGAGTTAATTATATTGTCACTAAAATTGTTAGTCAATTCTTTTAGTGACAGAAGTGTTCATAACCAATTGTTGTCACAGAAATATTAATTTATCAATTTATTTATTTTTAGCGATAGAATTTAATGTTTTAGCTACAAATATAAACTATCACTAAAAACTATAATTTAATGACATATGTGTCTTTTTTTGTTACTAAAACTTTTAGCCACGAGATCTATGCTGACGGAAGCTAGTGATGGCTCATTTTGCACTAATTCTTTTAGTGACAACTTTTGTTCATGGTTAATAACTATTTTTCTTATAGTGTAGGGGGCATGTGACCTGTATGTGTGCCAATATCTCAAGGAGCAGAGGAAACCAATGGCCTCGATCACTTCCTCGACATGGCACCACCCCACCCCCCTATTCCGATCGATTTCGATCAGCGTTGGCTTGGCTGTGCCGACGACCAATCGGGCAACGCTTCTCAACTTTAATCCATGGACCAAAGAGGTCCAGCTCTAAGTGAGAAGACCCAACCTCCCTTAGGGTAATAGAGCCATCTAAATCGGAAGGGGGTTGCTCCACACCCTTTTGGGGGTCGGCCTTGTGAGAAGAGTCCAGAAAAACAAGGGAGGAAGTCAAAGAAGTCATCGAAACTAGAGGGCAAATCCACTTTATGACCCACACAACTATACTTGAAACACACCAAAGGTAAATTCTCATATGAAACAGTTTGGAAAATTCCTTTCTTTAGGTGACCCAGTCATACTGCTTATGGGGTTTTGAAAGATCGATTTCTATACTAACCTTACATATCGACCCCTTTCAAACGAGAAAGAACATTCATCATTCTTTAGGGGACGACCTAGGAGAGAACCAAGATTAATAACACATTCTGTTCCAGTACTCCAAAGGAAGATTGACGAACTACACCTAGATAGGGACAGATGAGATCCTCTCTGTGAGAGGCTGGAAATTAGCTTTCTTGGGCATCAGATACAAAACCTCCCCTCGAATGGTCCATGGTCCCTCGGTGAGGATGCGAACAACCTCCGCTTTAGAAAAAAATTGAAAGCAAATAAAAACCTTAAGCCAAATTGATCACTTGGGACACCAAAGAACATTTCCATTAGTGAGAAACCACATATTTCAGGAAATCCAAAGTCGAAGTCGGAGGAAATGATTGATCAAACTAGATATTCAAGGTTTTTGCCATTCATGAGGAGTTTTTTCGTCAAATTCGATGAAATCCTTAGAAGCATCATAGATCCGGTTAAACAAAGAAGAAGATAGTAGTGAACTTGCATCTGGCCCATATGAAGGACCAATTAACATCAATGCCTAAGAGATGCTCTTTCCAGTGAAAGGGCCATCCAATTGGCTCTTCTTGGAAGGCGGAGGGGCATTGGAAGGATCCCGATGGAGTGGCCCATTTTTCTTGGTACTTGCCAAAGGAGAAAACCTTAGGGGTCTGGCTTGGCATCACTCCAGGAACCCTAACTGAAGGGATCGACACCACAGAAGAAGATGATGACACCCTAGGGAGGGGAACAACAATGGATGCAAGGAGAGAGCCAAGTAGGGGATGTGAAGCCAGTAGTTGGGGGCGGGGGGGGGTGGGGAAGGGTGTGGTTGGGTCGCATCAAAGGTGGAATTAAGGAGGGAGAAGGCAATGGGGTTGTCCTTATCGCCTTAGAAACCCAGAGCTTCTCTCTCTAAGGAAAGAAGAGAGTTCCCTACTCTCTCACAAATTTATTTAATGCATTACAATCGACCATATCTTGTTCAGAACTTCACGGTTAGCCCCCAATTCCCTTCTCGCACTTTTCTAGTTCGAAAACCCTAAAGAAGATGCAGTGCAAGATTCTTTTCCGCCATCAATCTGGTCCTCATGATTAATCTAGGACTATGTGTTTTTGCTGCTTATCGATCCGATTGATGTGATTCTCCCGATAAGCTCTAACTCTGATGGCTGCCCTCCCTCCGCAAGCGGACAACTTCTAGATCACCCTTGTTCTTTCCCTCAGTGAGCTTTTTTTTTCCTCATAAATTTGATACTTTTGGTCATATTTTTATATGAAAAAGGTTTACTTGGTGGAATTGGTGGCACCTGCTATTTCTATTCTTCTGTTTCTCTTTGGAACAAATTGATTTATTTGTAGGACATGCTTAGATCATCACAAGAGGATGAAGGTAAAAAGTTTGCTATGAGGTTTGTTACCAATACTAGATATTTGCAAAGTTTTTAGCATTGTGGTGAGGCACTGCGGTTATATCTCTGAGACTTATGTGATGGTATATTTAATTTTGAAGTGTTCAATATTGGTTGGCATGTAGGACGAGCAACAACAAATTACTTTCATAGTGGAGGAATAGAAAGAGAAAAGTGAAAGATAATAACTAAAAATAATAAGCAAATGTATAACTATCCAATTGGCTCAAAGATAACACTCCTAGGATAGAAGTCTTGCACCTCCGCATGCCTCACAAGGTGGGAAAGGAAAAAAACTTGATTCATGGATCCTTTTTTTATTCATACATTACAATGTTATAGCCCATTTTTATATGCTCAAGTATAAGAATAAAAAGAAAATTACAGAAATTTAAAAAATTACAATCGCATCAAATCAAATATATGATATCTTGTTCTTCGTTTCTGATTTGATTTGAGAAATAGTCTTCCTCTCTTCATGATATTTTTGATTGATAATCTTTCATCTTTATAGAGATGAATCTTTAAGATATTCAATCAAGATTTGTAATTTTCAATAATATGATTTCTTTTTTGTTGTATTTTTTCTTTCTTTTTCTCCTCGTTGAGTAGATATTTTCATGTTATTACATATGTAAAATATCTCTAAACAAATTAAATTTATTTTATTAATAAATTAATTTAATTGCTCATGCATCATATTGTTTTACTGTTTCTTTTTCATTTCTGCTATTGAGCGAGCATGCACATGTGGAGATTTTGGAATCGAATGAATTGTTCCTTTAAAGTCAGAGACGATTGAATTTGATTGGCCTAGATGCATGCATAGCAATTCATGTGCAGAGTATAGTTTCATCAAAACTAAAATTTTAATTTCATTCTTCCTCAAATTAGTGACTATATTATGGATATATTAGATGACATTTTGGTCTCTTTGGTGTTTATGTAGCATTTACATGATGCCTTTTGTGGAAGTTGTATGATATACTGCCATGGTTGTTTTGACCAAATACAAAGTTTAATATGCTAATGAGTTAGTTTTAGTTCCAGAGCATGCTTCTGATGATTCTTGGTGTGATGATGGGCTTCTGAATGAAATCTCAGATGCTGACTTAAACAGAGAACAGAAGAGGCGTTATGATCAATTTTATACAGTATCCTTGCAATCTATAAATGATATGCATATCCTTTGTCCAAAACTCTTCATAGTAAAACTTTTAGGGCTTTAAACTTGAGGATGTATCATATGGAACCCTTGACAAAAGTTTATATGGGTTATCGAGATGGTATATCTGCAGGAAAGGAAGCTTCTGCCCAAGAGGGCTTCAACATTGGGTTTAAGCAATCTGCAAGCAGTGGTTACAAATGGGGAATTGTTAGAGGCATCACAAGGTGAAAAGTGATAGTATTTACTGATCTCTTTCTGCAGAAGAATTTTGGTATCTTATTTTTCCTACATTATTTCGTAGTGCATTTGTAAACCTCCCAGATCAATTCAAAGAAAAGTTAGTTAAGAAGCTTGAAGACAGATGCACGTTTCAAAGTCTTTACAAGCCCGTTCAAGAGATTTCCACGGACGATGCTCTGAGAATGTATCACTTTCAACTACAACAAGAAAATAAACAATCTCATCAAAGATCAAAAGCGACAGTATCATCGGCAATCGAAGATTTTGACTGCAATAAGTTAGACTTCTTTTTCAAGGAGCTTATGTTACTTGTAAGTGAGTCTTCTGAAATCAAAGCAAGTGTTGATGTTGTAAAAGGAGAGGAAGAAGAATGACCTTGATGTTGAAGTACTTGGAGGGATCGTTCAAATTCACTTACGTCTGAATTTTCTGGACAGATTGTAATTTTTTGATGGCCTCAGATTGCAATGAAAAGAACTGAACCATTGCTCCATTGCAGCATAATATATTTTGAGATTTTGCTTCAGAAAAATAGGTTCCAAATTTCAGAGTATTGACTATTCTTCCACTGGAACTGTGCCGTCATTTTTGGGAACGTTGAAAGCACTCATGGTTTGATAATAATCTCCTTCCGAAATGCAATACTTTTTCATTGTGTTTGATGTTGAGCATGGCCTTTCTTTTTCCTCCTAGTTTTGCACACTGTAAATATAAGCATAAGATGCTTCTCCAACAATAACGATAGAATCTGATGAGAGGTTAATCAAGTAGCACTATATTGAAATGAATGAGATACTATTTTCAAACTAATACAAACAACTCTTACACTTTTTTCTTTCCTTTTTTCTGAATAAATTTCTACTTTCAGAATGCATTTACTTCAGCTTTAAATTAACATCGTATTTCATTAATTAGATTTTTTTTTACACTAAGTTAAAGTCATATGGTTGAGTTTTTCTGATCTTTCTTATGTATTTAGCAAGTCAATTCAATAGCCATAAATTTTTGATTTGCCAAATAAATCAGCAATTACCAACTTAACTCTCTTTGACCTTTAATTAATTGTAATCTTAGATGTCTAAGCATATTACAACTATGTCATGCTCCACAATATAGTATTTGTATAAATTATAAATTATAAAATATAAGTCTCATTAAATGTATTCATGTGTATAATTCTAGATTAATTATATATTATTTTTATAATTAATTATTATTTTTGAATGTGTCGGAGAATATTAAATCATATTGTCTTAGCATCTAGTAAAATCGGAGTCAGAATATCCAATGATCTTCAAATGGTCTGATCTCCCATATGATCTTTTGTTCTCTTTAAATATCTCATGACTCTTTTAGCTACATTCCAATGATTCATTCCATGATTGCTTAAGTATCTATCTAACATTCCATCAATGTACATTATATCATGACGCGTACAAACCTGTGCATACATTAGACTCCCTAAAGCTAATGCATAGGAAATCTTCTGCATTTCTTAAGTTTCCAGATTTTTTTTAAGGCACTAATTGAGACTGAACTTGTCTCCCTTTGTGATAGGGGTGTCTCCTGGTTTACAATCCTATATGCTAAACCTTTTGAGTACTTTATCGATATAGTTCCTTTGTAATAATCCTAGAATACCTCGCGATCTATCTCGGTGTATCTGGATTCCTAATACAAAAGGGGCATCACCAAGATCTTTCATCTCAAAATTTCTAGATAAAAATCTCTTGGTTTCGTGCAATATGCCTATATCATTAGTGGCAAGCAGAATGTCATCCATATAAAATATTAGTAAAATAAATTTGCTCCCACTGAATTTATGATACATGCAATCATCAACAACATTCATCTTAAAACCAAATGAGATAATTACTTGATGAAATTTGTGATACTACTAAAAGGATGTTTGTTTTGTTAGGATCGAAATCGGCACTAAGAGGGGGGGAGTGTGAATTAGTGCTTACGATAAAAATTACATCGATTCGAAAATTTCGTTCGATAAAATCATATTGGAAATATGTTTAACTCGAAAACGTTCATAAAAATGTAATGAGCAAGTAAAGCAGTTTGCAATAAAGGTAAAAAACAAAATATAAATACAAACTAAGTTTTATAGTAGTTCGATCATCGTGACCTGCATCCACTCCTGATTCCTCTTCACTCAAGGCCATCGGCTTTCACTATCGATCTTCTTTCAACGGAGGAAGATCAACTATCCTTTTACACCCATTTTCTCCTTTTCACCGGTTTAGGAGATAACCTTTACAACCTCACCTCTCTCTTAAACTTCATATATAATACTGAGAGCTTGAGACGAGTTTTTATAATATTACTATAGCATTTTTCTTTTCTTTAACTCACAATTGATGTGTTTACTGAGTAAGGATGAGTAGGGCTTTTTTAGGCCCCAAATGAATTCAAATTTAGGGACCAAATGATCTCATCTTGGGTTTTCGGGGTACTAGCAATACCACCGCCTGCTAGTTTGAGACTAGGTGGTACCATCGCCTAACACAGTCTGGGAGATTGTATCTGAGCAATATTATCACCTAAACTGGCAGTGTCACAGCTTGGGCCAACTATGGGTCACTAATTGGGCCTTCCACTTGGCCCAAAATAACCCCAATTCAGGCCGAGTTAACCCATAATTGAGTTGGTCTAATTACATTCTAAACAATCCAATTAGAACTAAAACTACTTCGATCTAGACAAATTATTATAAGTAAGAATTCTAAGTTATCCAACATGTCATTGGTTCATCCGATGCTTCACCCGAACCTTCGGCATATCGTCCTCTCTTATGATGTATTGCCCAATCGACATGTTGATATCCGCAACACCCGATCTCCTTAGTGCAATGTCTGATCCTTTTGGCCCGATGCTCGAACTCATGGCACGAAGCCTTCTGCTGATATGTCGACCATTCCTCCGGTCCGACATCCAATCTTCTGACATGTTCCATTTTAGCCCAACTTTTGATTCCACCGCTTTAATCAATTTATCTTTCCTGATTGAATATAGTCCTACGTCACTTAAATGTACATTAGATCGTAAACTCATTAATTGATTTCATCGTCAAAATCCAAGATTCAATATGTTTTATCTCATAGATAGATTTTATCAATTTACATATTATTTTCTTTAGGTTCTTTTGATACAAAGTATTCTGGTTGTACCATATAAATTATTTCATCAATATTTCCATTGAGAATTGTTATTTTGACATCCATCTAAAAGAGCTCCAAATCAAAATGTGTGGCTAAAGCCATAATTATTCTAAAAGAGTCATTCGTTAAAACCGGAGAGGTTTATTTAAAGTCAATCCCTTCTTTTTGAGTATAGCCCTTTGCCACAAGACGTGCATTATATCTCTCCACATTACCATTAGAATCCCCTTTGGTTTTAAAAATTCATTTACAACCAATAGGTTTCACTCCTTCTAGTAATGGGACAAGTTCTCAAACTTTATTGTCTTGTATGGACTTATACTCTTGATTCATTGCTTTAATCCACTTATCAGAATTGGAATCCTCTATGGCTTGACAGAAGTTGATTGGATCATCTTCCATCATATCACTACTTTTTTCATGTTCCCAGAGAAATACCATATAATCATATGAAATGACACTCCTCCTTACCCTAATGGATCATCACAAAGGTGCTAGCTCTTGTGGCATATGTTCTTATGGATGTTGAGTTTGATCCTCATGAATAATTTTCTTATACTATATGAGAGTTGAAATAACTATATCCTTTTGAGGTATTGAATTTACCACATCAGTGGCAACTATATAAATTGGATTAAATTGAACCAATTCTTCCTCAAACGTAAAGTCTTTAACCTTATTTCTCCCCCCAAACTCAATATCCTTGTAGCAATACTCGTCTCAAAAATATTTATTGATTTGGGATTATAAAATTTGTACCCCTTAGATCGTTCAGAATAACCAATAAAATAATTGCTTATTGTTTGGGGTTCCAATTTCTTTTCGTTAGGCCTGTAAAGCCTTGTCTTAGATAGACAACCTATGAAAGTGTCTTAGACTAGGCTTTCTTCCGGTCCAAAGCTCATAAGGTGTTTTTGTAGTTGCTTTAATTGGTACTCTATAAGAATGTAAGCTATAGTTTTTATTGCTTCTCTTCAGGGTGACTCTGGCAAAGTAGATTAAAAAATCATATTTCTTACTATGTCTTTAAGTATGCAGTTTCGTCTTTCAACTACACCATTCATGTTAGGTGACCTTGGCATTTTATACAGAGGGATAATTCCACACTCCTCTAAGCATAGAGCAAATGGTCCTCGACGTTACTCACTTGAGCCGTCATTTCTGTTGTAATATTCCCCTCCACGGTTACATCTAATGCTTTATATATATATATATATATATTCACTGTTGAATTAGATGCGGTCATCAAATTTGTGATCAAGATCGTAGGATCATGTGATCCTACGGCCCAGATTGAGATTTGGAGCTGGACCTGACGTTTGAATCGGATACAAAGCTTGACTAGAATGGAGTTACGAGTTGACTTAGAGTCGGTCGATTCAACTTAAGCAAGTTGGGATATAAATGTTTTGAAAAAGAAATAACGTGTCACGGCCTTCTTGGTGGTGCGCGATTGTAGGCGAACCCTAGTGGAAATACCAATCTCCAGCTCCGCAAACGAGATCAGGAATCACGGCCCACGCTCTCCTCTCCTCTCCTCCCTCTCTCTCCACCATCCTAAATACTTCACTCCTCCCTCTCCCGCGCAGCCAACCCCTTATTCCCAATGACTTGATTGAAGACGGCGGGTTTCAAAGTTGGTGAGGAGGTGCCGATGAAGGAGGAGGACGAGTTTATGCTTTTAAGAAATTGCTTCCTCGAGACCTCCTCGACATTAATCTCGTTGATGAAAGGTTCTGGTTCGATTCAAGTGATATGGATTGTTGTTATTTTGGTTTGCTCTTCATGGTATTGTTCTGTTATCGAGTGATGAGGGTTTGTTCATTTTTGTTTTCATATCCTCGTTGCCAAGAAAATAGTTCTAAGACAGAGAGAGAGCGCCGACAAACATTTCAATTCGTGTCAAAACCGACGTAGACTAACTTACCAAAAATCGAAAGCTTAAAATAAATTAATTTTTTATAAATAAAATATTAATTTGATTATGTTGTTGTAAGCTCATTTACAAGATGAGTATTTGACCCTAAGGTTTTCTCCTTTGGCAAGTACCAAGAAAAATGGCGACGCACGGACGTGAGGGGATCATTAAAACGCACGGACGGACGTGAGGGGATCATTAAATCGCACGGACGTGAGGGGATCATTAAAACGCACGGACGTGAGGGGATCATTAAAACGCACGTCCGTGCGTCGCCACCAACAGCGAAATAGGAGCGGGCGAGGAACGTGAGGGGATCATTAAAACGCACGGACGTGAGGGGATCATTAAATCGCAACTACAGAGAGAAGCAGTGTAGAACGAGGAGGTCGAGGAGCAGTGACGGCCAGGACCGAAGAGCCAAGTAAGAATCCGCCATTTCCACCGTCTCTCTCTCTCACTCTCCCTGCCTCCGGGGGTGATATGGCGAGGGCGTCTCATGCTTAGTGACGCGGTTGATATCGGATTCGGGGAGTGGCCTCTGGAGCCGTCGGATCCGGGTGGGGTTGCAGCCGCCGCCGTTCTCCCTGTAGTTGCGATTTAATGATCCCCTCACGTCCGTGCGTTTTAATGATCCCCTCACGTTCCTCGCCCGCTCCTATTTCGCTGTTGGTGGCGACGCACGGACGTGCGTTTTAATGATCCCCTCACGTCCGTGCGTTTTAATGATCCCCTCACGTCCGTGCGATTTAATGATCCCCTCACGTCCGTCCGTGCGTTTTAATGATCCCCTCACGTCCGTGCGTCGCCATTTTGAGCGGAGAACGCACGGACGTGAGGGGATCATTAAAACGCACGGACGTGAGGGGATCATTAAAACGCACGTCCGTGCGTCGCCACCAACAGCGAAATAGGAGCGGGCGAGGAACGTGAGGGGATAATTAAAACGCACGGACGTGAGGGGATCATTAAATCGCAACTACAGGGAGAACGGCGGCGGCTGCAACCCCACCCGGATCCGACGGCTCCGGAGGCCACTCCCCGAATCCGATATCAACCGCGTCACTAAGCATGAGACGCCCTCGCCATATCACCCCCGGAGGCAGGGAGAGTGAGAGAGAGAGACGGTGGAAATGGCGGATTCTTACTTGGCTCTTCGGTCCTGGCCGTCACTGCTCCTCGACCTCCTCGTTCTACACTGCTTCTCTCTGTAGTTGCGATTTAATGATCCCCTCACGTCCGTGCGTCGCCACCAACAGCGAAATAGGAGCGGGCGAGGAAGACGAGATCGAGAGACGGAGCTTCACTCGTCCCACCCAGTTGTCCCGCTCGTCGAAAACCCCTACCTTTGCTCCTCAGGCGATCGATCCCGTCGTCGGGCCCTGCCCCCAGGTTTGCCTCCACTCCTTTCTCCTACCCCGTTCCTATTGCGACGCATTGATATGCTCTTGTTTCTTTTGCTATGGAGCTCGTCTCGATTTCCGTTTAATTGCTCAGGGTTGTATTTGTTCTGCGTGGATTCTCGGTTCTATTTGGATTACGCCTTTTCTTCTATGTTTCTCGTGAGGTTCATCGTGGCGGATCCTCTTGGGAAATCTCAATTAGGGTTTGGATTGTGGGGGCGTGGGGCTTTAATTTGATTAATTATGTTATTTGGATTGTTGATTGCTCGAATTTGGATGGTGAATCACGGGAAGTGCCATTGTGTAACATTTATTTATGTTTTGTAGATAAGAGTTTTTGGTCCTTCCGCAGCTACTCAAGTGCTCGGCCTATTGTCAGAGCTGGAATGGAGGGCATAAATGGTATATAAACTTGGTCTTGTTTTTCATTGTTTAGCTATAAGTTGTTGTCAACTTGTTGTCAAAGCTTTGGGAGTTGAGATGCATTAAAGAGAGTTTGCAATTTTGTTACAAGCATTGATTGAAAAGGCGCTAGGTGCCAAAAGGTGCTAAGGTCCAAAAACATCCGAGGTGCTAGGCGTTCGTCTGAGTGAAGCGAGACGCTAAAATATAAAAATATATAATATAATTAATAAATATATTTATTTAAATAAAAATATATCATTTATTCTGAAACCTAATAATAATTTTAAATAAATAAAAATTAATAGTATTAAAATCAAAATAATATATTATTAATCTAATAAATAAAAATACTATTACTAGTATATAGTTAGTAGCAAGGTCTATCATACCGAAGCGTACCATCCGTACCCGGCGGTACGTACCGATCCGATAGGTTACCGGTATGCGGATCGCCCGATACCGCTACAGTGCTACAATATGAAAAAAGTATAAAATTGTTCGGTACGCCCTGATGTACCGCCCGGTACACCGGTACCGTACCGTACCGTACCGAGCTCGGGTCGAAACGCCTGTACGGTACGGTACGACGAACCTTGGTTAGTAGCATATTGTTAATATATTGATAACAGTATACTATTGAAGTAAGAAGAGTGTGAGTAAGAGGAAGACTGAGGCTACTGACTGAGAGCAGCGGCAGCGGTAGCAACGAGAAGCGATAGTGGCAGCGGCAGCGGTAGCGGCGAGCGATGGCAACGGGAGCGGCGACAGTGGCAACGACAGTGGTAGTAACGAGTAGCGGGAGTAGGAGCGGCGAGCGGCGATAGTGGCAGCAGCAGCAGTAGTAGCGAGCAGAGGCAGCGGGAGCGGCAACAGTGTCAACGGGAGCAGGAGTGGCGAGCGACGATAGTGGCAGCGACAGTAGTAACAGCGAGTAGTGGCAGCGGGAGCGGCGATAGTGGCAGCGGTAGCAGCGAGCAGGGGGGAGCGAGAGCGGGAGCGGCGAGCGACGACAGTGGCAGCGGCAGCGAGAGCAAGAGCGACGAGCGACGATAGTGGCAGCGATAGCGGTAGCAGTGGCAGCGGCAGTGGGAGTGGAAGTGGCGAGCGGGGTTAGAGTTGGGGAAGTCGTGAGAAGAAGGCTGATATCGGTGCTTTAGTTGGTTCGATTGGACCAACTAAAGCACCGGAGATTGAACCAGACCTAAAACGCTGGTTCGGTCGCTGGGTTTAACCCGGGTGCTCGCCCGACGCCTGGGCTCGGGCGAGCGCCCAAGCGACGCGCTTCGGGCCTCCCCTCGCTTAGGAAGATGAACTTGACTTCGATATTTTCTGTTTCTATTTCACTTTATTTCAATGCTTGGCAACACTGATATATCTAAGCTTGCATGCTGCTTTACTTCACTTAAGAGGTATATCTTTTAGAAAGCTTTAATCTGATTTTGGATTCCAATTTTAGGCTGCAGTACACTAGAACTTGTTATGGACTGCTAACAATCTTGACATGTTTATGTTTTATCAATGAAATCAACCATAAAATTGCTTTTATTTTCATATACAACAGTTCTTAACTCTGAAAATAAAAAGTATGTAATGTCAGCAGTAGGTTGACATAAAGGAAAACTTGCATATACCTCCATAGTATAATAGCAAGAAATAATGTGTGAAGAATAGGGTTTCAGTTTCCTCACCTTCTTAACCATTTGCATTTGCAAACATGGGATAATAGTGATGGACTATTCAACTCTACTATGCAACTCTAACAATTGTGACTTGTCTGTATATATTGTGCAATTGTGACTTCACGCAAGATGCACAAGATGACACAGGAGAGTTCAAGAATGAAGATATAAAGATATCTTGATGTATTTTTTTTCGAGATGATGTGGAATTTATAATTGTCTCACTTTGATATTGATTTTTGGATAAAATAAAGATTGTAATGTGAAGTTTCAAATATCAATAATTTTATCTTGAATTTATGAAAAAGTTTTGGTATGATTTTGAAATTATTAAAAATTGATAGGTAATTAATAAAATTATTATTGACAGTATAGTGACACTCAAATAATCCATTACTAATTTTTTTTATATTTTAGTGACAGGTCAAGCCATCACTAAATTATTATTATCTTTTCCATTTAATCAGTAAGAGTTAATTATATTGTCACTAAAATTGTTAGTCAATTCTTTTAGTGACAGAAGTGTTCATAACCAATTGTTGTCACAGAAATATTAATTTATCAATTTATTTATTTTTAGCGATAGAATTTAATGTTTTAGCTACAAATATAAACTATCACTAAAAACTATAATTTAATGACATATGTGTCTTTTTTTGTTACTAAAACTTTTAGCCACGAGATCTATGCTGACGGAAGCTAGTGATGGCTCATTTTGCACTAATTCTTTTAGTGACAACTTTTGTTCATGGTTAATAACTATTTTTCTTATAGTGTAGGGGGCATGTGACCTGTATGTGTGCCAATATCTCAAGGAGCAGAGGAAACCAATGGCCTCGATCGCTTCCACGACATGGCACCACCCCACCCCCCTATTCCGATCGATTTCGATCAGCGTTGGCTTGGCTGTGCCGACGACCAATCGGGCAACGCTTCTCAACTTTAATCCATGGACCAAAGAGGTCCAGCTCTAAGTGAGAAGACCCAACCTCCCTTAGGGTAATAGAGCCATCTAAATCGGAAGGGGGTTGCTCCACACCCTTTTGGGGGTCGGCCTTGTGAGAAGAGTCCAGAAAAACAAGGGAGGAAGTCAAAGAAGTCATCGAAACTAGAGGGCAAATCCACTTTATGACCCACACAACTATACTTGAAACACACCAAAGGTAAATTCTCATATGAAACAGTTTGGAAAATTCCTTTCTTTAGGTGACCCAGTCATACTGCTTATGGGGTTTTGAAAGATCGATTTCTATACTAACCTTACATATCGACCCCTTTCAAACGAGAAAGAACATTCATCATTCTTTAGGGGACGACCTAGGAGAGAACCAAGATTAATAACACATTCTGTTCCAGTACTCCAAAGGAAGATTGACGAACTACACCTAGATAGGGACAGATGAGATCCTCTCTGTGAGAGGCTGGAAATTAGCTTTCTTGGGCATCAGATACAAAACCTCCCCTCGAATGGTCCATGGTCCCTCGGTGAGGATGCGAACAACCTCCGCTTTAGAAAAAAATTGAAAGCAAATAAAAACCTTAAGCCAAATTGATCACTTGGGACACCAAAGAACATTTCCATTAGTGAGAAACCACATATTTCAGGAAATCCAAAGTCGAAGTCGGAGGAAATGATTGATCAAACTAGATATTCAAGGTTTTTGCCATTCATGAGGAGTTTTTTCGTCAAATTCGATGAAATCCTTAGAAGCATCATAGATCCGGTTAAACAAAGAAGAAGATAGTAGTGAACTTGCATCTGGCCCATATGAAGGACCAATTAACATCAATGCCTAAGAGATGCTCTTTCCAGTGAAAGGGCCATCCAATTGGCTCTTCTTGGAAGGCGGAGGGGCATTGGAAGGATCCCGATGGAGTGGCCCATTTTTCTTGGTACTTGCCAAAGGAGAAAACCTTAGGGGTCTGGCTTGGCATCACTCCAGGAACCCTAACTGAAGGGATCGACACCACAGAAGAAGATGATGACACCCTAGGGAGGGGAACAACAATGGATGCAAGGAGAGAGCCAAGTAGGGGATGTGAAGCCAGTAGTTGGGGGCGGGGGGGGGTGGGGAAGGGTGTGGTTGGGTCGCATCAAAGGTGGAATTAAGGAGGGAGAAGGCAATGGGGTTGTCCTTATCGCCTTAGAAACCCAGAGCTTCTCTCTCTAAGGAAAGAAGAGAGTTCCCTACTCTCTCACAAATTTATTTAATGCATTACAATCGACCATATCTTGTTCAGAACTTCACGGTTAGCCCCCAATTCCCTTCTCGCACTTTTCTAGTTCGAAAACCCTAAAGAAGATGCAGTGCAAGATTCTTTTCCGCCATCAATCTGGTCCTCATGATTAATCTAGGACTATGTGTTTTTGCTGCTTATCGATCCGATTGATGTGATTCTCCCGATAAGCTCTAACTCTGATGGCTGCCCTCCCTCCGCAAGCGGACAACTTCTAGATCACCCTTGTTCTTTCCCTCAGTGAGCTTTTTTTTTCCTCATAAATTTGATACTTTTGGTCATATTTTTATATGAAAAAGGTTTACTTGGTGGAATTGGTGGCACCTGCTATTTCTATTCTTCTGTTTCTCTTTGGAACAAATTGATTTATTTGTAGGACATGCTTAGATCATCACAAGAGGATGAAGGTAAAAAGTTTGCTATGAGGTTTGTTACCAATACTAGATATTTGCAAAGTTTTTAGCATTGTGGTGAGGCACTGCGGTTATATCTCTGAGACTTATGTGATGGTATATTTAATTTTGAAGTGTTCAATATTGGTTGGCATGTAGGACGAGCAACAACAAATTACTTTCATAGTGGAGGAATAGAAAGAGAAAAGTGAAAGATAATAACTAAAAATAATAAGCAAATGTATAACTATCCAATTGGCTCAAAGATAACACTCCTAGGATAGAAGTCTTGCACCTCCGCATGCCTCACAAGGTGGGAAAGGAAAAAAACTTGATTCATGGATCCTTTTTTTATTCATACATTACAATGTTATAGCCCATTTTTATATGCTCAAGTATAAGAATAAAAAGAAAATTACAGAAATTTAAAAAATTACAATCGCATCAAATCAAATATATGATATCTTGTTCTTCGTTTCTGATTTGATTTGAGAAATAGTCTTCCTCTCTTCATGATATTTTTGATTGATAATCTTTCATCTTTATAGAGATGAATCTTTAAGATATTCAATCAAGATTTGTAATTTTCAATAATATGATTTCTTTTTTGTTGTATTTTTTCTTTCTTTTTCTCCTCGTTGAGTAGATATTTTCATGTTATTACATATGTAAAATATCTCTAAACAAATTAAATTTATTTTATTAATAAATTAATTTAATTGCTCATGCATCATATTGTTTTACTGTTTCTTTTTCATTTCTGCTATTGAGCGAGCATGCACATGTGGAGATTTTGGAATCGAATGAATTGTTCCTTTAAAGTCAGAGACGATTGAATTTGATTGGCCTAGATGCATGCATAGCAATTCATGTGCAGAGTATAGTTTCATCAAAACTAAAATTTTAATTTCATTCTTCCTCAAATTAGTGACTATATTATGGATATATTAGATGACATTTTGGTCTCTTTGGTGTTTATGTAGCATTTACATGATGCCTTTTGTGGAAGTTGTATGATATACTGCCATGGTTGTTTTGACCAAATACAAAGTTTAATATGCTAATGAGTTAGTTTTAGTTCCAGAGCATGCTTCTGATGATTCTTGGTGTGATGATGGGCTTCTGAATGAAATCTCAGATGCTGACTTAAACAGAGAACAGAAGAGGCGTTATGATCAATTTTATACAGTATCCTTGCAATCTATAAATGATATGCATATCCTTTGTCCAAAACTCTTCATAGTAAAACTTTTAGGGCTTTAAACTTGAGGATGTATCATATGGAACCCTTGACAAAAGTTTATATGGGTTATCGAGATGGTATATCTGCAGGAAAGGAAGCTTCTGCCCAAGAGGGCTTCAACATTGGGTTTAAGCAATCTGCAAGCAGTGGTTACAAATGGGGAATTGTTAGAGGCATCACAAGGTGAAAAGTGATAGTATTTACTGATCTCTTTCTGCAGAAGAATTTTGGTATCTTATTTTTCCTACATTATTTCGTAGTGCATTTGTAAACCTCCCAGATCAATTCAAAGAAAAGTTAGTTAAGAAGCTTGAAGACAGATGCACGTTTCAAAGTCTTTACAAGCCCGTTCAAGAGATTTCCACGGACGATGCTCTGAGAATGTATCACTTTCAACTACAACAAGAAAATAAACAATCTCATCAAAGATCAAAAGCGACAGTATCATCGGCAATCGAAGATTTTGACTGCAATAAGTTAGACTTCTTTTTCAAGGAGCTTATGTTACTTGTAAGTGAGTCTTCTGAAATCAAAGCAAGTGTTGATGTTGTAAAAGGAGAGGAAGAAGAATGACCTTGATGTTGAAGTACTTGGAGGGATCGTTCAAATTCACTTACGTCTGAATTTTCTGGACAGATTGTAATTTTTTGATGGCCTCAGATTGCAATGAAAAGAACTGAACCATTGCTCCATTGCAGCATAATATATTTTGAGATTTTGCTTCAGAAAAATAGGTTCCAAATTTCAGAGTATTGACTATTCTTCCACTGGAACTGTGCCGTCATTTTTGGGAACGTTGAAAGCACTCATGGTTTGATAATAATCTCCTTCCGAAATGCAATACTTTTTCATTGTGTTTGATGTTGAGCATGGCCTTTCTTTTTCCTCCTAGTTTTGCACACTGTAAATATAAGCATAAGATGCTTCTCCAACAATAACGATAGAATCTGATGAGAGGTTAATCAAGTAGCACTATATTGAAATGAATGAGATACTATTTTCAAACTAATACAAACAACTCTTACACTTTTTTCTTTCCTTTTTTCTGAATAAATTTCTACTTTCAGAATGCATTTACTTCAGCTTTAAATTAACATCGTATTTCATTAATTAGATTTTTTTTTACACTAAGTTAAAGTCATATGGTTGAGTTTTTCTGATCTTTCTTATGTATTTAGCAAGTCAATTCAATAGCCATAAATTTTTGATTTGCCAAATAAATCAGCAATTACCAACTTAACTCTCTTTGACCTTTAATTAATTGTAATCTTAGATGTCTAAGCATATTACAACTATGTCATGCTCCACAATATAGTATTTGTATAAATTATAAATTATAAAATATAAGTCTCATTAAATGTATTCATGTGTATAATTCTAGATTAATTATATATTATTTTTATAATTAATTATTATTTTTGAATGTGTCGGAGAATATTAAATCATATTGTCTTAGCATCTAGTAAAATCGGAGTCAGAATATCCAATGATCTTCAAATGGTCTGATCTCCCATATGATCTTTTGTTCTCTTTAAATATCTCATGACTCTTTTAGCTACATTCCAATGATTCATTCCATGATTGCTTAAGTATCTATCTAACATTCCAACAATGTACATTATATCATGACGCGTACAAACCTGTGCATACATTAGACTCCCTAAAGCTAATGCATAGGAAATCTTCTGCATTTCTTAAGTTTCCAGATTTTTTTTAAGGCACTAATTGAGACTGAACTTGTCTCCCTTTGTGATAGGGGTGTCTCCTGGTTTACAATCCTATATGCTAAACCTTTTGAGTACTTTATCGATATAGTTCCTTTGTAATAATCCTAGAATACCTCGCGATCTATCTCGGTGTATCTGGATTCCTAATACAAAAGGGGCATCACCAAGATCTTTCATCTCAAAATTTCTAGATAAAAATCTCTTGGTTTCGTGCAATATGCCTATATCATTAGTGGCAAGCAGAATGTCATCCATATAAAATATTAGTAAAATAAATTTGCTCCCACTGAATTTATGATACATGCAATCATCAACAACATTCATCTTAAAACCAAATGAGATAATTACTTGATGAAATTTGTGATACTACTAAAAGGATGTTTGTTTTGTTAGGATCGAAATCGGCACTAAGAGGGGGGGAGTGTGAATTAGTGCTTACGATAAAAATTACATCGATTCGAAAATTTCGTTCGATAAAATCATATTGGAAATATGTTTAACTCGAAAACGTTCATAAAAATGTAATGAGCAAGTAAAGCAGTTTGCAATAAAGGTAAAAAACAAAATATAAATACAAACTAAGTTTTATAGTAGTTCGATCATCGTGACCTGCATCCACTCCTGATTCCTCTTCACTCAAGGCTATCGGCTTTCACTATCGATCTTCTTTCAACGGAGGAAGATCAACTATCCTTTTACACCCATTTTCTCCTTTTCACCGGTTTAGGAGATAACCTTTACAACCTCACCTCTCTCTTAAACTTCATATATAATACTGAGAGCTTGAGACGAGTTTTTATAATATTACTATAGCATTTTTCTTTTCTTTAACTCACAATTGATGTGTTTACTGAGTAAGGATGAGTAGGGCTTTTTTAGGCCCCAAATGAATTCAAATTTAGGGACCAAATGATCTCATCTTGGGTTTTCGGGGTACTAGCAATACCACCGCCTGCTAGTTTGAGACTAGGTGGTACCATCGCCTAACACAGTCTGGGAGATTGTATCTGAGCAATATTATCACCTAAACTGGCAGTGTCACAGCTTGGGCCAACTATGGGTCACTAATTGGGCCTTCCACTTGGCCCAAAATAACCCCAATTCAGGCCGAGTTAACCCATAATTGAGTTGGTCTAATTACATTCTAAACAATCCAATTAGAACTAAAACTACTTCGATCTAGACAAATTATTATAAGTAAGAATTCTAAGTTATCCAACATGTCATTGGTTCATCCGATGCTTCACCCGAACCTTCGGCATATCGTCCTCTCTTATGATGTATTGCCCAATCGACATGTTGATATCCGCAACACCCGATCTCCTTAGTGCAATGTCTGATCCTTTTGGCCCGATGCTCGAACTCATGGCACGAAGCCTTCTGCTGATATGTCGACCATTCCTCCGGTCCGACATCCAATCTTCTGACATGTTCCATTTTAGCCCAACTTTTGATTCCACCGCTTTAATCAATTTATCTTTCCTGATTGAATATAGTCCTACGTCACTTAAATGTACATTAGATCGTAAACTCATTAATTGATTTCATCGTCAAAATCCAAGATTCAATATGTTTTATCTCATAGATAGATTTTATCAATTTACATATTATTTTCTTTAGGTTCTTTTGATACAAAGTATTCTGGTTGTACCATATAAATTATTTCATCAATATTTCCATTGAGAATTGTTATTTTGACATCCATCTAAAAGAGCTCCAAATCAAAATGTGTGGCTAAAGCCATAATTATTCTAAAAGAGTCATTCGTTAAAACCGGAGAGGTTTATTTAAAGTCAATCCCTTCTTTTTGAGTATAGCCCTTTGCCACAAGACGTGCATTATATCTCTCCACATTACCATTAGAATCCCCTTTGGTTTTAAAAATTCATTTACAACCAATAGGTTTCACTCCTTCTAGTAATGGGACAAGTTCTCAAACTTTATTGTCTTGTATGGACTTATACTCTTGATTCATTGCTTTAATCCACTTATCAGAATTGGAATCCTCTATGGCTTGACAGAAGTTGATTGGATCATCTTCCATCATATCACTACTTTTTTCATGTTCCCAGAGAAATACCATATAATCATATGAAATGACACTCCTCCTTACCCTAATGGATCATCACAAAGGTGCTAGCTCTTGTGGCATATGTTCTTATGGATGTTGAGTTTGATCCTCATGAATAATTTTCTTATACTATATGAGAGTTGAAATAACTATATCCTTTTGAGGTATTGAATTTACCACATCAGTGGCAACTATATAAATTGGATTAAATTGAACCAATTCTTCCTCAAACGTAAAGTCTTTAACCTTATTTCTCCCCCCAAACTCAATATCCTTGTAGCAATACTCGTCTCAAAAATATTTATTGATTTGGGATTATAAAATTTGTACCCCTTAGATCGTTCAGAATAACCAATAAAATAATTGCTTATTGTTTGGGGTTCCAATTTCTTTTCGTTAGGCCTGTAAAGCCTTGTCTTAGATAGACAACCTATGAAAGTGTCTTAGACTAGGCTTTCTTCCGGTCCAAAGCTCATAAGGTGTTTTTGTAGTTGCTTTAATTGGTACTCTATAAGAATGTAAGCTATAGTTTTTATTGCTTCTCTTCAGGGTGACTCTGGCAAAGTAGATTAAAAAATCATATTTCTTACTATGTCTTTAAGTATGCAGTTTCGTCTTTCAACTACACCATTCATGTTAGGTGACCTTGGCATTTTATACAGAGGGATAATTCCACACTCCTCTAAGCATAGAGCAAATGGTCCTCGACGTTACTCACTTGAGCCGTCATTTCTGTTGTAATATTCCCCTCCACGGTTACATCTAATGCTTTATATATATATATATATATTCACTGTTGAATTAGATGCGGTCATCAAATTTGTGATCAAGATCGTAGGATCATGTGATCCTACGGCCCAGATTGAGATTTGGAGCTGGACCTGACGTTTGAATCGGATACAAAGCTTGACTAGAATGGAGTTACGAGTTGACTTAGAGTCGGTCGATTCAACTTAAGCAAGTTGGGATATAAATGTTTTGAAAAAGAAATAACGTGTCACGGCCTTCTTGGTGGTGCGCGATTGTAGGCGAACCCTAGTGGAAATACCAATCTCCAGCTCCGCAAACGAGATCAGGAATCACGGCCCACGCTCTCCTCTCCTCTCCTCCCTCTCTCTCCACCATCCTAAATACTTCACTCCTCCCTCTCCCGCGCAGCCAACCCCTTATTCCCAATGACTTGATTGAAGACGGCGGGTTTCAAAGTTGGTGAGGAGGTGCCGATGAAGGAGGAGGACGAGTTTATGCTTTTAAGAAATTGCTTCCTCGAGACCTCCTCGACATTAATCTCGTTGATGAAAGGTTCTGGTTCGATTCAAGTGATATGGATTGTTGTTATTTTGGTTTGCTCTTCATGGTATTGTTCTGTTATCGAGTGATGAGGGTTTGTTCATTTTTGTTTTCATATCCTCGTTGCCAAGAAAATAGTTCTAAGACAGAGAGAGAGCGCCGACAAACATTTCAATTCGTGTCAAAACCGACGTAGACTAACTTACCAAAAATCGAAAGCTTAAAATAAATTAATTTTTTATAAATAAAATATTAATTTGATTATGTTGTTGTAAGCTCATTTACAAGATGAGTATTTGACCCTAAGGTTTTCTCCTTTGGCAAGTACCAAGAAAAATGGCGACGCACGGACGTGAGGGGATCATTAAAACGCACGGACGGACGTGAGGGGATCATTAAATCGCACGGACGTGAGGGGATCATTAAAACGCACGGACGTGAGGGGATCATTAAAACGCACGTCCGTGCGTCGCCACCAACAGCGAAATAGGAGCGGGCGAGGAACGTGAGGGGATCATTAAAACGCACGGACGTGAGGGGATCATTAAATCGCAACTACAGAGAGAAGCAGTGTAGAACGAGGAGGTCGAGGAGCAGTGACGGCCAGGACCGAAGAGCCAAGTAAGAATCCGCCATTTCCACCGTCTCTCTCTCTCACTCTCCCTGCCTCCGGGGGTGATATGGCGAGGGCGTCTCATGCTTAGTGACGCGGTTGATATCGGATTCGGGGAGTGGCCTCTGGAGCCGTCGGATCCGGGTGGGGTTGCAGCCGCCGCCGTTCTCCCTGTAGTTGCGATTTAATGATCCCCTCACGTCCGTGCGTTTTAATGATCCCCTCACGTTCCTCGCCCGCTCCTATTTCGCTGTTGGTGGCGACGCACGGACGTGCGTTTTAATGATCCCCTCACGTCCGTGCGTTTTAATGATCCCCTCACGTCCGTGCGATTTAATGATCCCCTCACGTCCGTCCGTGCGTTTTAATGATCCCCTCACGTCCGTGCGTCGCCATTTTGAGCGGAGAACGCACGGACGTGAGGGGATCATTAAAACGCACGGACGTGAGGGGATCATTAAAACGCACGTCCGTGCGTCGCCACCAACAGCGAAATAGGAGCGGGCGAGGAACGTGAGGGGATCATTAAAACGCACGGACGTGAGGGGATCATTAAATCGCAACTACAGGGAGAACGGCGGCGGCTGCAACCCCACCCGGATCCGACGGCTCCGGAGGCCACTCCCCGAATCCGATATCAACCGCGTCACTAAGCATGAGACGCCCTCGCCATATCACCCCCGGAGGCAGGGAGAGTGAGAGAGAGAGACGGTGGAAATGGCGGATTCTTACTTGGCTCTTCGGTCCTGGCCGTCACTGCTCCTCGACCTCCTCGTTCTACACTGCTTCTCTCTGTAGTTGCGATTTAATGATCCCCTCACGTCCGTGCGTCGCCACCAACAGCGAAATAGGAGCGGGCGAGGAAGACGAGATCGAGAGACGGAGCTTCACTCGTCCCACCCAGTTGTCCCGCTCGTCGAAAACCCCTACCTTTGCTCCTCAGGCGATCGATCCCGTCGTCGGGCCCTGCCCCCAGGTTTGCCTCCACTCCTTTCTCCTACCCCGTTCCTATTGCGACGCATTGATATGCTCTTGTTTCTTTTGCTATGGAGCTCGTCTCGATTTCCGTTTAATTGCTCAGGGTTGTATTTGTTCTGCGTGGATTCTCGGTTCTATTTGGATTACGCCTTTTCTTCTATGTTTCTCGTGAGGTTCATCGTGGCGGATCCTCTTGGGAAATCTCAATTAGGGTTTGGATTGTGGGGGCGTGGGGCTTTAATTTGATTAATTATGTTATTTGGATTGTTGATTGCTCGAATTTGGATGGTGAATCACGGGAAGTGCCATTGTGTAACATTTATTTATGTTTTGTAGATAAGAGTTTTTGGTCCTTCCGCAGCTACTCAAGTGCTCGGCCTATTGTCAGAGCTGGAATGGAGGGCATAAATGGTATATAAACTTGGTCTTGTTTTTCATTGTTTAGCTATAAGTTGTTGTCAACTTGTTGTCAAAGCTTTGGGAGTTGAGATGCATTAAAGAGAGTTTGCAATTTTGTTACAAGCATTGATTGAAAAGGCGCTAGGTGCCAAAAGGTGCTAAGGTCCAAAAACGTCCGAGGTGCTAGGCGTTCGTCTGAGTGAAGCGAGACGCTAAAATATAAAAATATATAATATAATTAATAAATATATTTATTTAAATAAAAATATATCATTTATTCTGAAACCTAATAATAATTTTAAATAAATAAAAATTAATAGTATTAAAATCAAAATAATATATTATTAATCTAATAAATAAAAATACTATTACTAGTATATAGTTAGTAGCAAGGTCTATCATACCGAAGCGTACCATCCGTACCCGGCGGTACGTACCGATCCGATAGGTTACCGGTATGCGGATCGCCCGATACCGCTACAGTGCTACAATATGAAAAAAGTATAAAATTGTTCGGTACGCCCTGATGTACCGCCCGGTACACCGGTACCGTACCGTACCGTACCGAGCTCGGGTCGAAACGCCTGTACGGTACGGTACGACGAACCTTGGTTAGTAGCATATTGTTAATATATTGATAACAGTATACTATTGAAGTAAGAAGAGTGTGAGTAAGAGGAAGACTGAGGCTACTGACTGAGAGCAGCGGCAGCGGTAGCAACGAGAAGCGATAGTGGCAGCGGCAGCGGTAGCGGCGAGCGATGGCAACGGGAGCGGCGACAGTGGCAACGACAGTGGTAGTAACGAGTAGCGGGAGTAGGAGCGGCGAGCGGCGATAGTGGCAGCAGCAGCAGTAGTAGCGAGCAGAGGCAGCGGGAGCGGCAACAGTGTCAACGGGAGCAGGAGTGGCGAGCGACGATAGTGGCAGCGACAGTAGTAACAGCGAGTAGTGGCAGCGGGAGCGGCGATAGTGGCAGCGGTAGCAGCGAGCAGGGGGGAGCGAGAGCGGGAGCGGCGAGCGACGACAGTGGCAACGGCAGCGAGAGCAAGAGCGACGAGCGACGATAGTGGCAGCGATAGCGGTAGCAGTGGCAGCGGCAGTGGGAGTGGAAGTGGCGAGCGGGGTTAGAGTTGGGGAAGTCGTGAGAAGAAGGCTGATATCGGTGCTTTAGTTGGTTCGATTGGACCAACTAAAGCACCGGAGATTGAACCAGACCTAAAACGCTGGTTCGGTCGCTGGGTTTAACCCGGGTGCTCGCCCGACGCCTGGGCTCGGGCGAGCGCCCAAGCGACGCGCTTCGGGCCTCCCCTCGCTTAGGAAGATGAACTTGACTTCGATATTTTCTGTTTCTATTTCACTTTATTTCAATGCTTGGCAACACTGATATATCTAAGCTTGCATGCTGCTTTACTTCACTTAAGAGGTATATCTTTTAGAAAGCTTTAATCTGATTTTGGATTCCAATTTTAGGCTGCAGTACACTAGAACTTGTTATGGACTGCTAACAATCTTGACATGTTTATGTTTTATCAATGAAATCAACCATAAAATTGCTTTTATTTTCATATACAACAGTTCTTAACTCTGAAAATAAAAAGTATGTAATGTCAGCAGTAGGTTGACATAAAGGAAAACTTGCATATACCTCCATAGTATAATAGCAAGAAATAATGTGTGAAGAATAGGGTTTCAGTTTCCTCACCTTCTTAACCATTTGCATTTGCAAACATGGGATAATAGTGATGGACTATTCAACTCTACTATGCAACTCTAACAATTGTGACTTGTCTGTATATATTGTGCAATTGTGACTTCACGCAAGATGCACAAGATGACACAGGAGAGTTCAAGAATGAAGATATAAAGATATCTTGATGTATTTTTTTTCGAGATGATGTGGAATTTATAATTGTCTCACTTTGATATTGATTTTTGGATAAAATAAAGATTGTAATGTGAAGTTTCAAATATCAATAATTTTATCTTGAATTTATGAAAAAGTTTTGGTATGATTTTGAAATTATTAAAAATTGATAGGTAATTAATAAAATTATTATTGACAGTATAGTGACACTCAAATAATCCATTACTAATTTTTTTTATATTTTAGTGACAGGTCAAGCCATCACTAAATTATTATTATCTTTTCCATTTAATCAGTAAGAGTTAATTATATTGTCACTAAAATTGTTAGTCAATTCTTTTAGTGACAGAAGTGTTCATAACCAATTGTTGTCACAGAAATATTAATTTATCAATTTATTTATTTTTAGCGATAGAATTTAATGTTTTAGCTACAAATATAAACTATCACTAAAAACTATAATTTAATGACATATGTGTCTTTTTTTGTTACTAAAACTTTTAGCCACGAGATCTATGCTGACGGAAGCTAGTGATGGCTCATTTTGCACTAATTCTTTTAGTGACAACTTTTGTTCATGGTTAATAACTATTTTTCTTATAGTGTAGGGGGCATGTGACCTGTATGTGTGCCAATATCTCAAGGAGCAGAGGAAACCAATGGCCTCGATCGCTTCCTCGACATGGCACCACCCCACCCCCCTATTCCGATCGATTTCGATCAGCGTTGGCTTGGCTGTGCCGACGACCAATCGGGCAACGCTTCTCAACTTTAATCCATGGACCAAAGAGGTCCAGCTCTAAGTGAGAAGACCCAACCTCCCTTAGGGTAATAGAGCCATCTAAATCGGAAGGGGGTTGCTCCACACCCTTTTGGGGGTCGGCCTTGTGAGAAGAGTCCAGAAAAACAAGGGAGGAAGTCAAAGAAGTCATCGAAACTAGAGGGCAAATCCACTTTATGACCCACACAACTATACTTGAAACACACCAAAGGTAAATTCTCATATGAAACAGTTTGGAAAATTCCTTTCTTTAGGTGACCCAGTCATACTGCTTATGGGGTTTTGAAAGATCGATTTCTATACTAACCTTACATATCGACCCCTTTCAAACGAGAAAGAACATTCATCATTCTTTAGGGGACGACCTAGGAGAGAACCAAGATTAATAACACATTCTGTTCCAGTACTCCAAAGGAAGATTGACGAACTACACCTAGATAGGGACAGATGAGATCCTCTCTGTGAGAGGCTGGAAATTAGCTTTCTTGGGCATCAGATACAAAACCTCCCCTCGAATGGTCCATGGTCCCTCGGTGAGGATGCGAACAACCTCCGCTTTAGAAAAAAATTGAAAGCAAATAAAAACCTTAAGCCAAATTGATCACTTGGGACACCAAAGAACATTTCCATTAGTGAGAAACCACATATTTCAGGAAATCCAAAGTCGAAGTCGGAGGAAATGATTGATCAAACTAGATATTCAAGGTTTTTGCCATTCATGAGGAGTTTTTTCGTCAAATTCGATGAAATCCTTAGAAGCATCATAGATCCGGTTAAACAAAGAAGAAGATAGTAGTGAACTTGCATCTGGCCCATATGAAGGACCAATTAACATCAATGCCTAAGAGATGCTCTTTCCAGTGAAAGGGCCATCCAATTGGCTCTTCTTGGAAGGCGGAGGGGCATTGGAAGGATCCCGATGGAGTGGCCCATTTTTCTTGGTACTTGCCAAAGGAGAAAACCTTAGGGGTCTGGCTTGGCATCACTCCAGGAACCCTAACTGAAGGGATCGACACCACAGAAGAAGATGATGACACCCTAGGGAGGGGAACAACAATGGATGCAAGGAGAGAGCCAAGTAGGGGATGTGAAGCCAGTAGTTGGGGGCGGGGGGGGGTGGGGAAGGGTGTGGTTGGGTCGCATCAAAGGTGGAATTAAGGAGGGAGAAGGCAATGGGGTTGTCCTTATCGCCTTAGAAACCTAGAGCTTCTCTCTCTAAGGAAAGAAGAGAGTTCCCTACTCTCTCACAAATTTATTTAATGCATTACAATCGACCATATCTTGTTCAGAACTTCACGGTTAGCCCCCAATTCCCTTCTCGCACTTTTCTAGTTCGAAAACCCTAAAGAAGATGCAGTGCAAGATTCTTTTCCGCCATCAATCTGGTCCTCATGATTAATCTAGGACTATGTGTTTTTGCTGCTTATCGATCCGATTGATGTGATTCTCCCGATAAGCTCTAACTCTGATGGCTGCCCTCCCTCCGCAAGCGGACAACTTCTAGATCACCCTTGTTCTTTCCCTCAGTGAGCTTTTTTTTTCCTCATAAATTTGATACTTTTGGTCATATTTTTATATGAAAAAGGTTTACTTGGTGGAATTGGTGGCACCTGCTATTTCTATTCTTCTGTTTCTCTTTGGAACAAATTGATTTATTTGTAGGACATGCTTAGATCATCACAAGAGGATGAAGGTAAAAAGTTTGCTATGAGGTTTGTTACCAATACTAGATATTTGCAAAGTTTTTAGCATTGTGGTGAGGCACTGCGGTTATATCTCTGAGACTTATGTGATGGTATATTTAATTTTGAAGTGTTCAATATTGGTTGGCATGTAGGACGAGCAACAACAAATTACTTTCATAGTGGAGGAATAGAAAGAGAAAAGTGAAAGATAATAACTAAAAATAATAAGCAAATGTATAACTATCCAATTGGCTCAAAGATAACACTCCTAGGATAGAAGTCTTGCACCTCCGCATGCCTCACAAGGTGGGAAAGGAAAAAAACTTGATTCATGGATCCTTTTTTTATTCATACATTACAATGTTATAGCCCATTTTTATATGCTCAAGTATAAGAATAAAAAGAAAATTACAGAAATTTAAAAAATTACAATCGCATCAAATCAAATATATGATATCTTGTTCTTCGTTTCTGATTTGATTTGAGAAATAGTCTTCCTCTCTTCATGATATTTTTGATTGATAATCTTTCATCTTTATAGAGATGAATCTTTAAGATATTCAATCAAGATTTGTAATTTTCAATAATATGATTTCTTTTTTGTTGTATTTTTTCTTTCTTTTTCTCCTCGTTGAGTAGATATTTTCATGTTATTACATATGTAAAATATCTCTAAACAAATTAAATTTATTTTATTAATAAATTAATTTAATTGCTCATGCATCATATTGTTTTACTGTTTCTTTTTCATTTCTGCTATTGAGCGAGCATGCACATGTGGAGATTTTGGAATCGAATGAATTGTTCCTTTAAAGTCAGAGACGATTGAATTTGATTGGCCTAGATGCATGCATAGCAATTCATGTGCAGAGTATAGTTTCATCAAAACTAAAATTTTAATTTCATTCTTCCTCAAATTAGTGACTATATTATGGATATATTAGATGACATTTTGGTCTCTTTGGTGTTTATGTAGCATTTACATGATGCCTTTTGTGGAAGTTGTATGATATACTGCCATGGTTGTTTTGACCAAATACAAAGTTTAATATGCTAATGAGTTAGTTTTAGTTCCAGAGCATGCTTCTGATGATTCTTGGTGTGATGATGGGCTTCTGAATGAAATCTCAGATGCTGACTTAAACAGAGAACAGAAGAGGCGTTATGATCAATTTTATACAGTATCCTTGCAATCTATAAATGATATGCATATCCTTTGTCCAAAACTCTTCATAGTAAAACTTTTAGGGCTTTAAACTTGAGGATGTATCATATGGAACCCTTGACAAAAGTTTATAAGGGTTATCGAGATGGTATATCTGCAGGAAAGGAAGCTTCTGCCCAAGAGGGCTTCAACATTGGGTTTAAGCAATCTGCAAGCAGTGGTTACAAATGGGGAATTGTTAGAGGCATCACAAGGTGAAAAGTGATAGTATTTACTGATCTCTTTCTGCAGAAGAATTTTGGTATCTTATTTTTCCTACATTATTTCGTAGTGCATTTGTAAACCTCCCAGATCAATTCAAAGAAAAGTTAGTTAAGAAGCTTGAAGACAGATGCACGTTTCAAAGTCTTTACAAGCCCGTTCAAGAGATTTCCACGGACGATGCTCTGAGAATGTATCACTTTCAACTACAACAAGAAAATAAACAATCTCATCAAAGATCAAAAGCGACAGTATCATCGGCAATCGAAGATTTTGACTGCAATAAGTTAGACTTCTTTTTCAAGGAGCTTATGTTACTTGTAAGTGAGTCTTCTGAAATCAAAGCAAGTGTTGATGTTGTAAAAGGAGAGGAAGAAGAATGACCTTGATGTTGAAGTACTTGGAGGGATCGTTCAAATTCACTTACGTCTGAATTTTCTGGACAGATTGTAATTTTTTGATGGCCTCAGATTGCAATGAAAAGAACTGAACCATTGCTCCATTGCAGCATAATATATTTTGAGATTTTGCTTCAGAAAAATAGGTTCCAAATTTCAGAGTATTGACTATTCTTCCACTGGAACTGTGCCGTCATTTTTGGGAACGTTGAAAGCACTCATGGTTTGATAATAATCTCCTTCCGAAATGCAATACTTTTTCATTGTGTTTGATGTTGAGCATGGCCTTTCTTTTTCCTCCTAGTTTTGCACACTGTAAATATAAGCATAAGATGCTTCTCCAACAATAACGATAGAATCTGATGAGAGGTTAATCAAGTAGCACTATATTGAAATGAATGAGATACTATTTTCAAACTAATACAAACAACTCTTACACTTTTTTCTTTCCTTTTTTCTGAATAAATTTCTACTTTCAGAATGCATTTACTTCAGCTTTAAATTAACATCGTATTTCATTAATTAGATTTTTTTTTACACTAAGTTAAAGTCATATGGTTGAGTTTTTCTGATCTTTCTTATGTATTTAGCAAGTCAATTCAATAGCCATAAATTTTTGATTTGCCAAATAAATCAGCAATTACCAACTTAACTCTCTTTGACCTTTAATTAATTGTAATCTTAGATGTCTAAGCATATTACAACTATGTCATGCTCCACAATATAGTATTTGTATAAATTATAAATTATAAATTATAAACTATAAGTCTCATTAAATGTATTCATGTGTATAATTCTAGATTAATTATATATTATTTTTATAATTAATTATTATTTTTGAATGTGTCGGAGAATATTAAATCATATTGTCTTAGCATCTAGTAAAATCGGAGTCAGAATATCCAATGATCTTCAAATGGTCTGATCTCCCATATGATCTTTTGTTCTCTTTAAATATCTCATGACTCTTTTAGCTACATTCCAATGATTCATTCCATGATTGCTTAAGTATCTATCTAACATTCCAACAATGTACATTATATCTTGACGCGTACAAACCTGTGCATACATTAGACTCCCTAAAGCTAATGCATAGGAAATCTTCTGCATTTCTTAAGTTTCCAGATTTTTTTTAAGGCACTAATTGAGACTGAACTTGTCTCTCTTTGTGATAGGGGTGTCTCCTGGTTTACAATCCTATATGCTAAACCTTTTGAGTACTTTATCGATATAGTTCCTTTGTAATAATCCTAGAATACCTCGCGATCTATCTCGGTGTATCTGGATTCCTAATACAAAAGGGGCATCACCAAGATCTTTCATCTCAAAATTTCTAGATAAAAATCTCTTGGTTTCGTGCAATATGTCTATATCATTAGTGGCAAGCAGAATGTCATCCATATAAAATATTAGTAAAATAAATTTGCTCCCACTGAATTTATGATACATGCAATCATCAACAACATTCATCTTAAAACCAAATGAGATAATTACTTGATGAAATTTGTGATACTACTAAAAGGATGTTTGTTTTGTTAGGATCGAAATCGGCACTAAGAGGGGGGGAGTGTGAATTAGTGCTTACGATAAAAATTACATCGATTCGAAAATTTCGTTCGATAAAATCATATTGGAAATATGTTTAACTCGAAAACGTTCATAAAAATGTAATGAGCAAGTAAAGCAGTTTGCAATAAAGGTAAAAAACAAAATATAAATACAAACTAAGTTTTATAGTGGTTCGATCATCGTGACCTGCATCCACTCCTGATTCCTCTTCACTCAAGGCCATCGGCTTTCACTATCGATCTTCTTTCAACGGAGGAAGATCAACTATCCTTTTACACCCATTTTCTCCTTTTCACCGGTTTAGGAGATAACCTTTACAACCTCACCTCTCTCTTAAACTTCATATATAATACTGAGAGCTTGAGACGAGTTTTTATAATATTACTATAGCATTTTTCTTTTCTTTAACTCACAATTGATGTGTTTACTGAGTAAGGATGAGTAGGGCTTTTTTAGGCCCCAAATGAATTCAAATTTAGGGACCAAATGATCTCATCTTGGGTTTTCGGGGTACTAGCAATACCACCGCCTGCTAGTTTGAGACTAGGTGGTACCATCGCCTAACACAGTCTGGGAGATTGTATCTGAGCAATATTATCACCTAAACTGGCAGTGTCACAGCTTGGGCCAACTATGGGTCACTAATTGGGCCTTCCACTTGGCCCAAAATAACCCCAATTCAGGCCGAGTTAACCCATAATTGAGTTGGTCTAATTACATTCTAAACAATCCAATTAGAACTAAAACTACTTCGATCTAGACAAATTATTATAAGTAAGAATTCTAAGTTATCCAACATGTCATTGGTTCATCCGATGCTTCACCCGAACCTTCGGCATATCGTCCTCTCTTATGATGTATTGCCCAATCGACATGTTGATATCCGCAACACCCGATCTCCTTAGTGCAATGTCTGATCCTTTTGGCCCGATGCTCGAACTCATGGCACGAAGCCTTCTGCTGATATGTCGACCATTCCTCCGGTCCGACATCCAATCTTCTGACATGTTCCATTTTAGCCCAACTTTTGATTCCACCGCTTTAATCAATTTATCTTTCCTGATTGAATATAGTCCTACGTCACTTAAATGTACATTAGATCGTAAACTCATTAATTGATTTCATCGTCAAAATCCAAGATTCAATATGTTTTATCTCATAGATAGATTTTATCAATTTACATATTATTTTCTTTAGGTTCTTTTGATACAAAGTATTCTGGTTGTACCATATAAATTATTTCATCAATATTTCCATTGAGAATTGTTATTTTGACATCCATCTAAAAGAGCTCCAAATCAAAATGTGTGGCTAAAGCCATAATTATTCTAAAAGAGTCATTCGTTAAAACCGGAGAGGTTTATTTAAAGTCAATCCCTTCTTTTTGAGTATAGCCCTTTGCCACAAGACGTGCATTATATCTCTCCACATTACCATTAGAATCCCCTTTGGTTTTAAAAATTCATTTACAACCAATAGGTTTCACTCCTTCTAGTAATGGGACAAGTTCTCAAACTTTATTGTCTTGTATGGACTTATACTCTTGATTCATTGCTTTAATCCACTTATCAGAATTGGAATCCTCTATGGCTTGACAGAAGTTGATTGGATCATCTTCCATCATATCACTACTTTTTTCATGTTCCCAGAGAAATACCATATAATCATATGAAATGACACTCCTCCTTACCCTAATGGATCATCACAAAGGTGCTAGCTCTTGTGGCATATGTTCTTATGGATGTTGAGTTTGATCCTCATGAATAATTTTCTTATACTATATGAGAGTTGAAATAACTATATCCTTTTGAGGTATTGAATTTACCACATCAGTGGCAACTATATAAATTGGATTAAATTGAACCAATTCTTCCACAAACATAAAGTCTTTAACCTTATTTCTCCCCCCAAACTCAATATCCTTGTAGCAATACTCGTCTCAAAAATATTTATTGATTTGGGATTATAAAATTTGTACCCCTTAGATCGTTCAGAATAACCAATAAAATAATTGCTTATTGTTTGGGGTTCCAATTTCTTTTCGTTAGGCCTGTAAAGCCTTGTCTTAGATAGACAACCTATGAAAGTGTCTTAGACTAGGCTTTCTTCCGGTCCAAAGCTCATAAGGTGTTTTTGTAGTTGCTTTAATTGGTACTCTATAAGAATGTAAGCTATAGTTTTTATTGCTTCTCTTCAGGGTGACTCTGGCAAAGTAGATTAAAAAATCATATTTCTTACTATGTCTTTAAGTATGCAGTTTCGTCTTTCAACTACACCATTCATGTTAGGTGACCTTGGCATTTTATACAGAGGGATAATTCCACACTCCTCTAAGCATAGAGCAAATGGTCCTCGACGTTATTCACTTGAGCCGTCATTTCTGTTGTAATATTCCCCTCCACGGTTAGATCTAATGCTTTATATATATATATATATATATATATATTCACTGTTGAATTAGATGCGGTCATCAAATTTGTGATCAAGATCGTAGGATCATGTGATCCTACGGCCCAGATTGAGATTTGGAGCTGGACCTGACGTTTGAATCGGATACAAAGCTTGACTAGAATGGAGTTACGAGTTGACTTAGAGTCGGTCGATTCAACTTAAGCAAGTTGGGATATAAATGTTTTGAAAAAGAAATAACGTGTCACGGCCTTCTTGGTGGTGCGCGATTGTAGGCGAACCCTAGTGGAAATACCAATCTCCAGCTCCGCAAACGAGATCAGGAATCACGGCCCACGCTCTCCTCTCCTCTCCTCCCTCTCTCTCCACCATCCTAAATACTTCACTCCTCCCTCTCCCGCGCAGCCAACCCCTTATTCCCAATGACTTGATTGAAGACGGCGGGTTTCAAAGTTGGTGAGGAGGTGCCGATGAAGGAGGAGGACGAGTTTATGCTTTTAAGAAATTGCTTCCTCGAGACCTCCTCGACATTAATCTCGTTGATAAAAGGTTCTGGTTCGATTCAAGTGATATGGATTGTTGTTATTTTGGTTTGCTCTTCATGGTATTGTTCTGTTATCGAGTGATGAGGGTTTGTTCATTTTTGTTTTCATATCCTCGTTGCCAAGAAAATAGTTCTAAGACAGAGAGAGAGCGCCGACAAACATTTCAATTCGTGTCAAAACCGACGTAGACTAACTTACCAAAAATCGAAAGCTTAAAATAAATTAATTTTTTATAAATAAAATATTAATTTGATTATGTTGTTGTAAGCTCATTTACAAGATGAGTATTTGACCCTAAGGTTTTCTCCTTTGGCAAGTACCAAGAAAAATGGCGACGCACGGACGTGAGGGGATCATTAAAACGCACGGACGGACGTGAGGGGATCATTAAATCGCACGGACGTGAGGGGATCATTAAAACGCACGGACGTGAGGGGATCATTAAAACGCACGTCCGTGCGTCGCCACCAACAGCGAAATAGGAGCGGGCGAGGAACGTGAGGGGATCATTAAAACGCACGGACGTGAGGGGATCATTAAATCGCAACTACAGAGAGAAGCAGTGTAGAACGAGGAGGTCGAGGAGCAGTGACGGCCAGGACCGAAGAGCCAAGTAAGAATCCGCCATTTCCACCGTCTCTCTCTCTCACTCTCCCTGCCTCCGGGGGTGATATGGCGAGGGCGTCTCATGCTTAGTGACGCGGTTGATATCGGATTCGGGGAGTGGCCTCCGGAGCCGTCGGATCCGGGTGGGGTTGCAGCCGCCGCCGATCTCCCTGTAGTTGCGATTTAATGATCCCCTCACGTCCGTGCGTTTTAATGATCCCCTCACGTTCCTCGCCCGCTCCTATTTCGCTGTTGGTGGCGACGCACGGACGTGCGTTTTAATGATCCCCTCACGTCCGTGCGTTTTAATGATCCCCTCACGTCCGTGCGATTTAATGATCCCCTCACGTCCGTCCGTGCGTTTTAATGATCCCCTCACGTCCGTGCGTCGCCATTTTGAGCGGAGAACGCACGGACGTGAGGGGATCATTAAAACGCACGGACGTGAGGGGATCATTAAAACGCACGTCCGTGCGTCGCCACCAACAGCGAAATAGGAGCGGGCGAGGAACGTGAGGGGATCATTAAAACGCTACGGACGTGAGGGGATCATTAAATCGCAACTACAGGGAGAACGGCGGCGGCTGCAACCCCACCCGAATCCGACGGCTCCGGAGGCCACTCCCCGAATCCGATATCAATCGCGTCACTAAGCATGAGACGCCCTCGCCATATCACCCCCGGAGGCAGGGAGAGTGAGAGAGAGAGACGGTGGAAATGGCGGATTCTTACTTGGCTCTTCGGTCCTGGCCGTCACTGCTCCTCGACCTCCTCGTTCTACACTGCTTCTCTCTGTAGTTGCGATTTAATGATCCCCTCACGTCCGTGCGTCGCCACCAACAGCGAAATAGGAGCGGGCGAGGAAGACGAGATCGAGAGACGGAGCTTCACTCGTCCCACCCAGTTGTCCTGCTCGTCGAAAACCCCTACCTTTGCTCCTCAGGCGATCGATCCCGTCGTCGGGCCCTGCCCCCAGGTTTGCCTCCACTCCTTTCTCCTACCCCGTTCCTATTGCGACGCATTGATATGCTCTTGTTTCTTTTGCTATGGAGCTCGTCTCGATTTCCGTTTAATTGCTCAGGGTTGTATTTGTTCTGCGTGGATTCTCGGTTCTATTTGGATTACGCCTTTTCTTCTATGTTTCTCGTGAGGTTCATCGTGGCGGATCCTCTTGGGAAATCTCAATTAGGGTTTGGATTGTGGGGGCGTGGGGCTTTAATTTGATTAATTATGTTATTTGGATTGTTGATTGCTCGAATTTGGATGGTGAATCACGGGAAGTGCCATTGTGTAACATTTATTTATGTTTTGTAGATAAGAGTTTTTGGTCCTTCCGCAGCTACTCAAGTGCTCGGCCTATTGTCAGAGCTGGAATGGAGGGCATAAATGGTATATAAACTTGGTCTTGTTTTTCATTGTTTAGCTATAAGTTGTTGTCAACTTGTTGTCAAAGCTTTGGGAGTTGAGATGCATTAAAGAGAGTTTGCAATTTTGTTACAAGCATTGATTGAAAAGGCGCTAGGTGCCAAAAGGTGCTAAGGTCCAAAAACGTCCGAGGTGCTAGGCGTTCGTCTAAGTGAAGCGAGACGCTAAAATATAAAAATATATAATATAATTAATAAATATATTTATTTAAATAAAAATATATCATTTATTCTGAAACCTAATAATAATTTTAAATAAATAAAAATTAATAGTATTAAAATCAAAATAATATATTATTAATCTAATAAATAAAAATACTATTACTAGTATATAGTTAGTAGCAAGGTCTATCATACCGAAGCGTACCATCCGTACCCGGCGGTACGTACCGATCCGATAGGTTACCGGTATGCGGATCGCCCGATACCGCTACAGTGCTACAGTATGAAAAAAGTATAAAATTGTTCGGTACGCCCTGATGTACCGCCCGGTACACCGGTACCGTACCGTACCGTACCGAGCTCGGGTCGAAACGCCTGTACGGTACGGTACGACGAACCTTGGTTAGTAGCATATTGTTAATATATTGATAACAGTATACTATTGAAGTAAGAAGAGTGTGAGTAAGAGGAAGACTGAGGCTACTGACTGAGAGCAGCGGCAGCGGTAGCAACGAGAAGCGATAGTGGCAGCGGCAGCGGTAGCGGCGAGCGATGGCAACGGGAGCGGCGACAGTGGCAACGACAGTGGTAGTAACGAGTAGCGGGAGTAGGAGCGGCGAGCGGCGATAGTGGCAGCAGCAGCAGTAGTAGCGAGCAGAGGCAGCGGGAGCGGCAACAGTGTCAACGGGAGCAGGAGTGGCGAGCGACGATAGTGGCAGCGACAGCAGTAACAGCGAGTAGTGGCAGCGGGAGCGGCGATAGTGGCAGCGGTAGCAGCGAGCAGGGGGGAGCGAGAGCGGGAGCGGCGAGCGACGACAGTGGCAGCGGCAGCGAGAGCAAGAGCGACGAGCGACGATAGTGGCAGCGATAGCGGTAGCAGTGGCAGCGGCAGTGGGAGTGGAAGTGGCGAGCGGGGTTAGAGTTGGGGAAGTCGTGAGAAGAAGGCTGATATCGGTGCTTTAGTTGGTTCGATTGGACCAACTAAAGCACCGGAGATTGAACCAGACCTAAAACGCTGGTTCGGTCGCTGGGTTTAACCCGGGTGCTCGCCCGACGCCTGGGCTCGGGCGAGCGCCCAAGCGACGCGCTTCGGGCCTCCCCTCGCTTAGGAAGATGAACTTGACTTCGATATTTTCTGTTTCTATATCACTTTATTTCAATGCTTGGCAACACTGATATATCTAAGCTTGCATGCTGCTTTACTTCACTTAAGAGGTATATCTTTTAGAAAGCTTTAATCTGATTTTGGATTCCAATTTTAGGCTGCAGTACACTAGAAACTTGTTATGGACTGCTAACAATCTTGACATGTTTATGTTTTATCAATGAAATCAACCATAAAATTGCTTTTATTTTCATATACAACAGTTCTTAACTCTGAAAATAAAAAGTATGTAATGTCAGCAGTAGGTTGACATAAAGGAAAACTTGCATATACCTCCATAGTATAATAGCAAGAAATAATGTGTGAAGAATAGGGTTTCAGTTTCCTCACCTTCTTAACCATTTGCATTTGCAAACATGGGATAATAGTGATGGACTATTCAACTCTACTATGCAACTCTAACAATTGTGACTTGTCTGTATATATTGTGCAATTGTGACTTCACGCAAGATGCACAAGATGACACAGGAGAGTTCAAGAATGAAGATATAAAGATATCTTGATGTATTTTTTTTCGAGATGATGTGGAATTTATAATTGTCTCACTTTGATATTGATTTTTGGATAAAATAAAGATTGTAATGTGAAGTTTTAAATATCAATAATTTTATCTTGAATTTATGAAAAAGTTTTGGTATGATTTTGAAATTATTAAAAATTGATAGGTAATTAATAAAATTATTATTGACAGTATAGTGACACTCAAATAATCCATTACTAATTTTTTTTATATTTTAGTGACAGGTCAAGCCATCACTAAATTATTATTATCTTATCCATTTAATCAGTAAGAGTTAATTATATTGTCACTAAAATTGTTAGTCAATTCTTTTAGTGACAGAAGTGTTCATAACCAATTGTTGTCACAGAAATATTAATTTATCAATTTATTTATTTTTAGCGATAGAATTTAATGTTTTAGCTACAAATATAAACTATCACTAAAAACTATAATTTAATGACATATGTGTCTTTTTTTGTTACTAAAACTTTTAGCCACGAGATCTATGCTGACGGAAGCTAGTGATGGCTCATTTTGCACTAATTCTTTTAGTGACAACTTTTGTTCATGGTTAATAACTATTTTTCTTATAGTGTAGGGGGCATGTGACCTGTATGTGTGCCAATATCTCAAGGAGCAGAGGAAACCAATGGCCTCGATCGCTTCCTCGACATGGCACCACCCCACCCCCCTATTCCGATCGATTTCGATCAGCGTTGGCTTGGCTGTGTCGACGACCAATCGGGCAACGCTTCTCAACTTTAATCCATGGACCAAAGAGGTCCAGCTCTAAGTGAGAAGACCCAACCTCCCTTAGGGTAATAGAGCCATCTCAATCGGAAGGGGGTTGCTCCACACCCTTTTGGGGGTCGGCCTTGTGAGAAGAGTCCAGAAAAACAAGGGAGGAAGTCAAAGAAGTCATCGAAACTAGTGGGCAAATCCACTTTATGACCCACACAACTATACTTGAAACACACCAAAGGTAAATTCTCATATGAAACAGTTTGGAAAATTCCTTTCTTTAGGTGACCCAGTCATACTGCTTATGGGGTTTTGAAAGATCGATTTCTATACTAACCTTACATATCGACCCCTTTCAAACGAGAAAGAACATTCATCATTCTTTAGGGGACGACCTAGGAGAGAACCAAGATTAATAACACATTCTGTTCCAGTACTCCAAAGGAAGATTGACGAACTACACCTAGATAGGGACAGATGAGATCCTCTCTGTGAGAGGCTGGAAATTAGCTTTCTTGGGCATCAGATACAAAACCTCCCCTCGAATGGTCCATGGTCCCTCGGTGAGGATGCGAACAACCTCCGCTTTAGAAAAAAATTGAAAGCAAATAAAAACCTTAAGCCAAATTGATCACTTGGGACACCAAAGAACATTTCCATTAGTGAGAAACCACATATTTCAGGAAATCCAAAGTCGAAGTCGGAGGAAATGATTGATCAAACTAGATATTCAAGGTTTTTGCCATTCATGAGGAGTTTTTTCGTCAAATTCGATGAAATCCTTAGAAGCATCATAGATCCGGTTAAACAAAGAAGAAGATAGTAGTGAACTTGCATCTGGCCCATATGAAGGACCAATTAACATCAATGCCTAAGAGATGCTCTTTCCAGTGAAAGGGCCATCCAATTGGCTCTTCTTGGAAGGCGGAGGGGCATTGGAAGGATCCCGATGGAGTGGCCCATTTTTCTTGGTACTTGCCAAAGGAGAAAACCTTAGGGGTCTGGCTTGGCATCACTCCAGGAACCCTAACTGAAGGGATCGACACCACAGAAGAAGATGATGACACCCTAGGGAGGGGAACAACAATGGATGCAAGGAGAGAGCCAAGTAGGGGATGTGAAGCCAGTAGTTGGGGGCGGGGGGGGGTGGGGAAGGGTGTGGTTGGGTCGCATCAAAGGTGGAATTAAGGAGGGAGAAGGCAATGGGGTTGTCCTTATCGCCTTAGAAACCCAGAGCTTCTCTCTCTAAGGAAAGAAGAGAGTTCCCTACTCTCTCACAAATTTATTTAATGCATTACAATCGACCATATCTTGTTCAGAACTTCACGGTTAGCCCCCAATTCCCTTCTCGCACTTTTCTAGTTCGAAAACCCTAAAGAAGATGCAGTGCAAGATTCTTTTCCGCCATCAATCTGGTCCTCATGATTAATCTAGGACTATGTGTTTTTGCTGCTTATCGATCCGATTGATGTGATTCTCCCGATAAGCTCTAACTCTGATGGCTGCCCTCCCTCCGCAAGCGGACAACTTCTAGATCACCCTTGTTCTTTCCCTCAGTGAGCTTTTTTTTTCCTCATAAATTTGATACTTTTGGTCATATTTTTATATGAAAAAGGTTTACTTGGTGGAATTGGTGGCACCTGCTATTTCTATTCTTCTGTTTCTCTTTGGAACAAATTGATTTATTTGTAGGACATGCTTAGATCATCACAAGAGGATGAAGGTAAAAAGTTTGCTATGAGGTTTGTTACCAATACTAGATATTTGCAAAGTTTTTAGCATTGTGGTGAGGCACTGCGGTTATATCTCTGAGACTTATGTGATGGTATATTTAATTTTGAAGTGTTCAATATTGGTTGGCATGTAGGACGAGCAACAACAAATTACTTTCATAGTGGAGGAATAGAAAGAGAAAAGTGAAAGATAATAACTAAAAATAATAAGCAAATGTATAACTATCCAATTGGCTCAAAGATAACACTCCTAGGATAGAAGTCTTGCACCTCCGCATGCCTCACAAGGTGGGAAAGGAAAAAAACTTGATTCATGGATCCTTTTTTTATTCATACATTACAATGTTATAGCCCATTTTTATATGCTCAAGTATAAGAATAAAAAGAAAATTACAGAAATTTAAAAAATTACAATCGCATCAAATCAAATATATGATATCTTGTTCTTCGTTTCTGATTTGATTTGAGAAATAGTCTTCCTCTCTTCATGATATTTTTGATTGATAATCTTTCATCTTTATAGAGATGAATCTTTAAGATATTCAATCAAGATTTGTAATTTTCAATAATATGATTTCTTTTTTGTTGTATTTTTTCTTTCTTTTTCTCCTCGTTGAGTAGATATTTTCATGTTATTACATATGTAAAATATCTCTAAACAAATTAAATTTAATTTATTAATAAATTAATTTAATTGCTCATGCATCATATTGTTTTACTGTTTCTTTTTCATTTCTGCTATTGAGCGAGCATGCACATGTGGAGATTTTGGAATCGAATGAATTGTTCCTTTAAAGTCAGAGACGATTGAATTTGATTGGCCTAGATGCATGCATAGCAATTCATGTGCAGAGTATAGTTTCATCAAAACTAAAATTTTAATTTCATTCTTCCTCAAATTAGTGACTATATTATGGATATATTAGATGACATTTTGGTCTCTTTGGTGTTTATGTAGCATTTACATGATGCCTTTTGTGGAAGTTGTATGATATACTGCCATGGTTGTTTTGACCAAATACAAAGTTTAATATGCTAATGAGTTAGTTTTAGTTCCAGAGCATGCTTCTGATGATTCTTGGTGTGATGATGGGCTTCTGAATGAAATCTCAGATGCTGACTTAAACAGAGAACAGAAGAGGCGTTATGATCAATTTTATACAGTATCCTTGCAATCTATAAATGATATGCATATCCTTTGTCCAAAACTCTTCATAGTAAAACTTTTAGGGCTTTAAACTTGAGGATGTATCATATGGAACCCTTGACAAAAGTTTATATGGGTTATCGAGATGGTATATCTGCAGGAAAGGAAGCTTCTGCCCAAGAGGGCTTCAACATTGGGTTTAAGCAATCTGCAAGCAGTGGTTACAAATGGGGAATTGTTAGAGGCATCACAAGGTGAAAAGTGATAGTATTTACTGATCTCTTTCTGCAGAAGAATTTTGGTATCTTATTTTTCCTACATTATTTCGTAGTGCATTTGTAAACCTCCCAGATCAATTCAAAGAAAAGTTAGTTAAGAAGCTTGAAGACAGATGCACGTTTCAAAGTCTTTACAAGCCCGTTCAAGAGATTTCCACGGACGATGCTCTGAGAATGTATCACTTTCAACTACAACAAGAAAATAAACAATCTCATCAAAGATCAAAAGCGACAGTATCATCGGCAATCGAAGATTTTGACTGCAATAAGTTAGACTTCTTTTTCAAGGAGCTTATGTTACTTGTAAGTGAGTCTTCTGAAATCAAAGCAAGTGTTGATGTTGTAAAAGGAGAGGAAGAAGAATGACCTTGATGTTGAAGTACTTGGAGGGATCGTTCAAATTCACTTACGTCTGAATTTTCTGGACAGATTGTAATTTTTTGATGGCCTCAGATTGCAATGAAAAGAACTGAACCATTGCTCCATTGCAGCATAATATATTTTGAGATTTTGCTTCAGAAAAATAGGTTCCAAATTTCAGAGTATTGACTATTCTTCCACTGGAACTGTGCCGTCATTTTTGGGAACGTTGAAAGCACTCATGGTTTGATAATAATCTCCTTCCGAAATGCAATACTTTTTCATTGTGTTTGATGTTGAGCATGGCCTTTCTTTTTCCTCCTAGTTTTGCACACTGTAAATATAAGCATAAGATGCTTCTCCAACAATAACGATAGAATCTGATGAGAGGTTAATCAAGTAGCACTATATTGAAATGAATGAGATACTATTTTCAAACTAATACAAACAACTCTTACACTTTTTTCTTTCCTTTTTTCTGAATAAATTTCTACTTTCAGAATGCATTTACTTCAGCTTTAAATTAACATCGTATTTCATTAATTAGATTTTTTTTTACACTAAGTTAAAGTCATATGGTTGAGTTTTTCTGATCTTTCTTATGTATTTAGCAAGTCAATTCAATAGCCATAAATTTTTGATTTGCCAAATAAATCAGCAATTACCAACTTAACTCTCTTTGACCTTTAATTAATTGTAATCTTAGATGTCTAAGCATATTACAACTATGTCATGCTCCACAATATAGTATTTGTATAAATTATAAATTATAAATTATAAACTATAAGTCTCATTAAATGTATTCATGTGTATAATTCTAGATTAATTATATATTATTTTTATAATTAATTATTATTTTTGAATGTGTCGGAGAATATTAAATCATATTGTCTTAGCATCTAGTAAAATCGGAGTCAGAATATCCAATGATCTTCAAATGGTCTGATCTCCCATATGATCTTTTGTTCTCTTTAAATATCTCATGACTCTTTTAGCTACATTCCAATGATTCATTCCATGATTGCTTAAGTATCTATCTAACATTCCAACAATGTACATTATATCTTGACGCGTACAAACCTGTGCATACATTAGACTCCCTAAAGCTAATGCATAGGAAATCTTCTGCATTTCTTAAGTTTCCAGATTTTTTTTAAGGCACTAATTGAGACTGAACTTGTCTCTCTTTGTGATAGGGGTGTCTCCTGGTTTACAATCCTATATGCTAAACCTTTTGAGTAATTTATCGATATAGTTCCTTTGTAATAATCCTAGAATACCTCGCGATCTATCTCGGTGTATCTGGATTCCTAATACAAAAGGGGCATCACCAAGATCTTTCATCTCAAAATTTCTAGATAAAAATCTCTTGGTTTCGTGCAATATGTCTATATCATTAGTGGCAAGCAGAATGTCATCCATATAAAATATTAGTAAAATAAATTTGCTCCCACTGAATTTATGATACATGCAATCATCAACAACATTCATCTTAAAACCAAATGAGATAATTACTTGATGAAATTTGTGATACTACTAAAAGGATGTTTGTTTTGTTAGGATCGAAATCGGCACTAAGAGGGGGGGAGTGTGAATTAGTGCTTACGATAAAAATTACATCGATTCGAAAATTTCGTTCGATAAAATCATATTGGAAATATGTTTAACTCGAAAACGTTCATAAAAATGTAATGAGCAAGTAAAGCAGTTTGCAATAAAGGTAAAAAACAAAATATAAATACAAACTAAGTTTTATAGTGGTTCGATCATCGTGACCTGCATCCACTCCTGATTCCTCTTCACTCAAGGCCATCGGCTTTCACTATCGATCTTCTTTCAACGGAGGAAGATCAACTATCCTTTTACACCCATTTTCTCCTTTTCACCGGTTTAGGAGATAACCTTTACAACCTCACCTCTCTCTTAAACTTCATATATAATACTGAGAGCTTGAGACGAGTTTTTATAATATTACTATAGCATTTTTCTTTTCTTTAACTCACAATTGATGTGTTTACTGAGTAAGGATGAGTAGGGCTTTTTTAGGCCCCAAATGAATTCAAATTTAGGGACCAAATGATCTCATCTTGGGTTTTCGGGGTACTAGCAATACCACCGCCTGCTAGTTTGAGACTAGGTGGTACCATCGCCTAACACAGTCTGGGAGATTGTATCTGAGCAATATTATCACCTAAACTGGCAGTGTCACAGCTTGGGCCAACTATGGGTCACTAATTGGGCCTTCCACTTGGCCCAAAATAACCCCAATTCAGGCCGAGTTAACCCATAATTGAGTTGGTCTAATTACATTCTAAACAATCCAATTAGAACTAAAACTACTTCGATCTAGACAAATTATTATAAGTAAGAATTCTAAGTTATCCAACATGTCATTGGTTCATCCGATGCTTCACCCGAACCTTCGGCATATCGTCCTCTCTTATGATGTATTGCCCAATCGACATGTTGATATCCGCAACACCCGATCTCCTTAGTGCAATGTCTGATCCTTTTGGCCCGATGCTCGAACTCATGGCACGAAGCCTTCTACTGATATGTCGACCATTCCTCCGGTCCGACATCCAATCTTCTGACATGTTCCATTTTAGCCCAACTTTTGATTCCACCGCTTTAATCAATTTATCTTTCCTGATTGAATATAGTCCTACGTCACTTAAATGTACATTAGATCGTAAACTCATTAATTGATTTCATCGTCAAAATCCAAGATTCAATATGTTTTATCTCATAGATAGATTTTATCAATTTACATATTATTTTCTTTAGGTTCTTTTGATACAAAGTATTCTGGTTGTACCATATAAATTATTTCATCAATATTTCCATTGAGAATTGTTATTTTGACATCCATCTAAAAGAGCTCCAAATCAAAATGTGTGGCTAAAGCCATAATTATTCTAAAAGAGTCATTCGTTAAAACCGGAGAGGTTTATTTAAAGTCAATCCCTTCTTTTTGAGTATAGCCCTTTGCCACAAGACGTGCATTATATCTCTCCACATTACCATTAGAATCCCCTTTGGTTTTAAAAATTCATTTACAACCAATAGGTTTCACTCCTTCTAGTAATGGGACAAGTTCTCAAACTTTATTGTCTTGTATGGACTTATACTCTTGATTCATTGCTTTAATCCACTTATCAGAATTGGAATCCTCTATGGCTTGACAGAAGTTGATTGGATCATCTTCCATCATATCACTACTTTTTTCATGTTCCCAGAGAAATACCATATAATCATATGAAATGACACTCCTCCTTACCCTAATGGATCATCACAAAGGTGCTAGCTCTTGTGGCATATGTTCTTATGGATGTTGAGTTTGATCCTCATGAATAATTTTCTTATACTATATGAGAGTTGAAATAACTATATCCTTTTGAGGTATTGAATTTACCACATCAGTGGCAACTATATAAATTGGATTAAATTGAACCAATTCTTCCTCAAACGTAAAGTCTTTAACCTTATTTCTCCCCCCAAACTCAATATCCTTGTAGCAATACTCGTCTCAAAAATATTTATTGATTTGGGATTATAAAATTTGTACCCCTTAGATCGTTCAGAATAACCAATAAAATAATTGCTTATTGTTTGGGGTTCCAATTTCTTTTCGTTAGGCCTGTAAAGCCTTGTCTTAGATAGACAACCTATGAAAGTGTCTTAGACTAGGCTTTCTTCCGGTCCAAAGCTCATAAGGTGTTTTTGTAGTTGCTTTAATTGGTACTCTATAAGAATGTAAGCTATAGTTTTTATTGCTTCTCTTCAGGGTGACTCTGGCAAAGTAGATTAAAAAATCATATTTCTTACTATGTCTTTAAGTATGCAGTTTCGTCTTTCAACTACACCATTCATGTTAGGTGACCTTGGCATTTTATACAGAGGGATAATTCCACACTCCTCTAAGCATAGAGCAAATGGTCCTCGACGTTATTCACTTGAGCCGTCATTTCTGTTGTAATATTCCCCTCCACGGTTAGATCTAATGCTTTATATATATATATATATATATATATATTCACTGTTGAATTAGATGCGGTCATCAAATTTGTGATCAAGATCGTAGGATCATGTGATCCTACGGCCCAGATTGAGATTTGGAGCTGGACCTGACGTTTGAATCGGATACAAAGCTTGACTAGAATGGAGTTACGAGTTGACTTAGAGTCGGTCGATTCAACTTAAGCAAGTTGGGATATAAATGTTTTGAAAAAGAAATAACGTGTCACGGCCTTCTTGGTGGTGCGCGATTGTAGGCGAACCCTAGTGGAAATACCAATCTCCAGCTCCGCAAACGAGATCAGGAATCACGGCCCACGCTCTCCTCTCCTCTCCTCCCTCTCTCTCCACCATCCTAAATACTTCACTCCTCCCTCTCCCGCGCAGCCAACCCCTTATTCCCAATGACTTGATTGAAGACGGCGGGTTTCAAAGTTGGTGAGGAGGTGCCGATGAAGGAGGAGGACGAGTTTATGCTTTTAAGAAATTGCTTCCTCGAGACCTCCTCGACATTAATCTCGTTGATAAAAGGTTCTGGTTCGATTCAAGTGATATGGATTGTTGTTATTTTGGTTTGCTCTTCATGGTATTGTTCTGTTATCGAGTGATGAGGGTTTGTTCATTTTTGTTTTCATATCCTCGTTGCCAAGAAAATAGTTCTAAGACAGAGAGAGAGCGCCGACAAACATTTCAATTCGTGTCAAAACCGACGTAGACTAACTTACCAAAAATCGAAAGCTTAAAATAAATTAATTTTTTATAAATAAAATATTAATTTGATTATGTTGTTGTAAGCTCATTTACAAGATGAGTATTTGACCCTAAGGTTTTCTCCTTTGGCAAGTACCAAGAAAAATGGCGACGCACGGACGTGAGGGGATCATTAAAACGCACGGACGGACGTGAGGGGATCATTAAATCGCACGGACGTGAGGGGATCATTAAAACGCACGGACGTGAGGGGATCATTAAAACGCACGTCCGTGCGTCGCCACCAACAGCGAAATAGGAGCGGGCGAGGAACGTGAGGGGATCATTAAAACGCACGGACGTGAGGGGATCATTAAATCGCAACTACAGAGAGAAGCAGTGTAGAACGAGGAGGTCGAGGAGCAGTGACGGCCAGGACCGAAGAGCCAAGTAAGAATCCGCCATTTCCACCGTCTCTCTCTCTCACTCTCCCTGCCTCCGGGGGTGATATGGCGAGGGCGTCTCATGCTTAGTGACGCGGTTGATATCGGATTCGGGGAGTGGCCTCCGGAGCCGTCGGATCCTGGTGGGGTTGCAGCCGCCGCCGTTCTCCCTGTAGTTGCGATTTAATGATCCCCTCACGTCCGTGCGTTTTAATGATCCCCTCACGTTCCTCGCCCGCTCCTATTTCGCTGTTGGTGGCGACGCACGGACGTGCGTTTTAATGATCCCCTCACGTCCGTGCGTTTTAATGATCCCCTCACGTCCGTGCGATTTAATGATCCCCTCACGTCCGTCCGTGCGTTTTAATGATCCCCTCACGTCCGTGCGTCACCATTTTGAGCGGAGAACGCACGGACGTGAGGGGATCATTAAAACGCACGTCCGTGCGTCGCCACCAACAGCGAAATAGGAGCGGGCGAGGAACGTGAGGGGATCATTAAAACGCACGGACGTGAGGGGATCATTAAATCGCAACTACAGGGAGAACGGCGGCGGCTGCAACCCCACCCGGATCCGACGGCTCCGGAGGCCACTCCCCGAATCCGATATCAACCGCGTCACTAAGCATGAGACGCCCTCGCCATATCACCCCCGGAGGCAGGGAGAGTGAGAGAGAGAGACGGTGGGGTTCGGATTGGGTATCGAATCGGCAATAAGGAAGGATGAGTTGTGTCGACTTTAATCGTCCCAACTAGCTAAAAGGTTGAGAAAATTTAAAACTGATCTGAGTCATGTATGAAACTAAGCAAATTAGATTTGGGTTTGGTTTGATTAGACCTGATAAGTTTTGATATATCCCATAGACAAAAATTTAGGACCTTAGTTAAGTCGATTCGAATACCTTCGTTCTAGTTATAAGACATAGTTTTGTTCTGGATTGACTCATCACGGATGACCTTTATTGGCCATCTATATAGATCAGACTGATCCAACACACATGCATATACAAATAAATATTAGGTTTGGGTATCGAATTGAGGTTGAACCCAGATTGGGTCGGTGGGGTTCGGATTGAACCCAACCGCCGCTGCAGCTCTCAGGCTTATGGTCATCCACGTCTCCCATCGACAAGAATCCACGGACGAGGTTCCCTTACCTTTGCATCTTCTATATTGACGAGACCACTCTCATATCAATTTGAGACGCGCAACGCGGTCAATTGGCGTCCACGAGGCTGTCTATAATTATCATTCTTCGGTGTGATACGATGCGCTCGAGATGGGCCATATGAAGATGCAGCCAAAATTTTTTTACCGTTAGATTTACCAATCACACGAATCTCGATGCAATCACGCTGGCTTATACCCACTTCGATAGGATGCGCTCGACCTCACTGTATTGTTCCCTGGAAATACTTTTATGCACTTTAGCCCGGTACCTTACAAGCTACTCGCATTGTTATTGAAATCTTATGAACGGGGCCATTCTGGGTGGGCCATTGATGCGCTGGTATCTGCGCGGGTAACAATTTTGCATTCATGGGAATCGCTACAGATATGCCTCTCTTGTCCTCGTCTGCCTCTCCTTTCTCCGTTTCCATTTACCTCTTTATCTGTTGGTCGGAGAGGGGACCGCGAGATCCGCTTCTTCTCCATCGCCACCGCGAGATCCGCTTCTTCTCCATCGCCGCCGCCGCCTCTCTCCTCTCTCCTCTCTCACGGGGTTTCGTCGTTGCCTTCTAATCTGAGGTAGTTGTCGTGCTTGCCCTCTTGTGTTATTGGGTTTCTTCTACTTGTTTGTCTCAGAGGATGCAACCCTAGGTGTTGAATCGTCCTCGTGTGGTTAGATTCCCTTTATTGGGTTTTTTCTGGCTATGTTCTTGGATTGTTGTTTCTGCTTGCAACATCTTGTTAGTATTTTATTTTCTTGTCCTTGATTATTTGGTTGTTTCTTGGAAATCTAGGTTTTCATTTAATTGTACGCCTTTATAGCTTGCGAGTAGAATTAGCGCATAAGTTTAGGTAATATTGAGCTGAAATTGTCGCTATGCACATGATTGCTTCCAAATCTCCTTAAATGGTATCGTAATATAATACGAGAGATTAAATGGTGTGCAAATTTATATGAAATAAGGGTAATAGTTGGTGAATAATGTTTTTGATTCAATTTGTCTTAATAAATTAATTGATGTGGGATCTTTCAAGCTTATTATTACCTACCTAATTTTCTTTTTATATCTTATTTTTTGTCTGTTAGTTCGTTTCAGAATTTTTTGCCCTGGTACATGCTGTATGAGTGATTATATTACAATGAATTAGAATATCATTGACACCTTTTCAATTTTCCTATCCATCATTTAATTTTTCGACTCTGGAACATTGATGCACCTCATTTCCTTATGCATCGATTCCTTCACAATTTAATTGTTTCTTTTTTGCTGTCTTTAACTTGCTAGAAGGTATGATCCTTTCTAGATTCAAGATTAAATAAAAAAAGCAGCAGCATTAATTTGTTGTCTTTGATTGATAGATATGCACTAGGAACTCATATTTATAATGTTTATCACAAGGGACAAGACATTTAATTTAGATCGACTAGTAGAGGGACTCATCATAAGAATCGAAGGATATCTGAAGCTGGTCCTTTTTATGATTCAGTACTGTACTGTTAGCTACTTTATATTATTCAGAACTATTGATAATGATACGACTTTATAAGGAACTCCCATGTAATACGATTTATACATTTGTACACATGCAAGTGGATTGCTATGGAAGACGAAATTCCTATTTCGTGATAAGAATTTTTTATGATTGTGACAGATTATACTTTACTGGACAAACACTATAATGATATATATATATATGTATATATATATATATATATATATATATATATATATATATATATATATATATATATATATATATATATATATATATATATATATATATATATATATATATATATATATATATATATATATATATTCACTGTTGAATTAGATGCGGTCATCAAATTTGTGATCAAGATCGTAGGATCATGTGATCCTACGGCCCAGATTGAGATTTGGAGCTGGACCTGACGTTTGAATCGGATACAAAGCTTGACTAGAATGGAGTTACGAGTTGACTTAGAGTCGGTCGATTCAACTTAAGCAAGTTGGGATATAAATGTTTTGAAAAAGAAATAACGTGTCACGGCCTTCTTGGTGGTGCGCGATTGTAGGCGAACCCTAGTGGAAATACCAATCTCCAGCTCCGCAAACGAGATCAGGAATCACGGCCCACGCTCTCCTCTCCTCTCCTCCCTCTCTCTCCACCATCCTAAATACTTCACTCCTCCCTCTCCCGCGCAGCCAACCCCTTATTCCCAATGACTTGATTGAAGACGGCGGGTTTCAAAGTTGGTGAGGAGGTGCCGATGAAGGAGGAGGACGAGTTTATGCTTTTAAGAAATTGCTTCCTTGAGACCTCCTCGACATTAATCTCGTTGATGAAAGGTTCTGGTTCTTTTCAAGTGATATGGATTGTTGTTATTTTGGTTTGCTCTTCATGGTATTGTTCTGTTATCGAGTGATGAGGGTTTGTTCATTTTTGTTTTCATATCCTCGTTGCCAAGAAAATAGTTATAAGACAGAGAGAGAGCGCCGACAAACATTTCAATTCGTGTCAAAACCGACGTAGACTAACTTACCAAAAATCGAAAGCTTAAAATAAATTAATTTTTTATAAATAAAATATTAATTTGATTATGTTGTTGTAAGCTCATTTACAAGATGAGTATTTGACCCTAAGGTTTTCTCCTTTGGCAAGTACCAAGAAAAATGGCGACGCACGGACGTGAGGGGATCATTAAAACGCACGGACGGACGTGAGGGGATCATTAAATCGCACGGACGTGAGGGGATCATTAAAACGCACGGACGTGAGGGGATCATTAAAACGCACGTCCGTGCGTCGCCACCAACAGCGAAATAGGAGCGGGCGAGGAACGTGAGGGGATCATTAAAACGCACGGACGTGAGGGGATCATTAAATCGCAACTACAGAGAGAAGCAGTGTAGAACGAGGAGGTCGAGGAGCAGTGACGGCCAGGACCGAAGAGCCAAGTAAGAATCCGCCATTTCCACCGTCTCTCTCTCTCACTCTCCCTGCCTCCGGGGGTGATATGGCGAGGGCGTCTCATGCTTAGTGACGCGGTTGATATCGGATTCGGGGAGTGGCCTCCGGAGCCGTCGGATCCTGGTGGGGTTGCAGCCGCCGCCGTTCTCCCTGTAGTTGCGATTTAATGATCCCCTCACGTCCGTGCGTTTTAATGATCCCCTCACGTTCCTCGCCCGCTCCTATTTCGCTGTTGGTGGCGACGCACGGACGTGCGTTTTAATGATCCCCTCACGTCCGTGCGTTTTAATGATCCCCTCACGTCCGTGCGATTTAATGATCCCCTCACGTCCGTCCGTGCGTTTTAATGATCCCCTCACGTCCGTGCGTCACCATTTTGAGCGGAGAACGCACGGACGTGAGGGGATCATTAAAACGCACGGACGTGAGGGGATCATTAAAACGCACGTCCGTGCGTCGCCACCAACAGCGAAATAGGAGAGGGCGAGGAACGTGAGGGGATAATTAAAACGCACGGACGTGAGGGGATCATTAAATCGCAACTACAGGGAGAACGGCGGCGGCTGCAACCCCACCCGGATCCGACGGCTCCGGAGGCCACTCCCCGAATCCGATATCAACCGCGTCACTAAGCATGAGACGCCCTCGCCATATCACCCCCGGAGGCAGGGAGAGTGAGAGAGAGAGACGGTGGAAATGGCGGATTCTTACTTGGCTCTTCGGTCCTGGCCGTCACTGCTCCTCGACCTCCTCGTTCTACACTGCTTCTCTCTGTAGTTGCGATTTAATGATCCCCTCACGTCCGTGCGTCGCCACCAACAGCGAAATAGGAGCGGGCGAGGAAGACGAGATCGAGAGACGGAGCTTCACTCGTCCCACCCAGTTGTCCCGCTCGTCGAAAACCCCTACCTTTGCTCCTCAGGCGATCGATCCCGTCGTCGGGCCCTGCCCCCAGGTTTGCCTCCACTCCTTTCTCCTACCCCGTTCCTATTGCGACGCATTGATATGCTCTTGTTTCTTTTGCTATGGAGCTCGTCTCGATTTCCGTTTAATTGCTCAGGGTTGTATTTGTTCTGCGTGGATTCTCGGTTCTATTTGGATTACGCCTTTTCTTCTATGTTTCTCGTGAGGTTCATCGTGGCGGATCCTCTTGGGAAATCTCAATTAGGGTTTGGATTGTGGGGGCGTGGGGCTTTAATTTGATTAATTATGTTATTTGGATTGTTGATTGCTCGAATTTGGATGGTGAATCACGGGAAGTGCCATTGTGTAACATTTATTTATGTTTTGTAGATAAGAGTTTTTGGTCCTTCCGCAGCTACTCAAGTGCTCGGCCTATTGTCAGAGCTGGAATGGAGGGCATAAATGGTATATAAACTTGGTCTTGTTTTTCATTGTTTAGCTATAAGTTGTTGTCAACTTGTTGTCAAAGCTTTGGGAGTTGAGATGCATTAAAGAGAGTTTGCAATTTTGTTACAAGCATTGATTGAAAAGGCGCTAGGTGCCAAAAGGTGCTAAGGTCCAAAAACGTCCGAGGTGCTAGGCGTTCGTCTGAGTGAAGCGAGACGCTAAAATATAAAAATATATAATATAATTAATAAATATATTTATTTAAATAAAAATATATCATTTATTCTGAAACCTAATAATAATTTTAAATAAATAAAAATTAATAGTATTAAAATCAAAATAATATATTATTAATCTAATAAATAAAAATACTATTACTAGTATATAGTTAGTAGCAAGGTCTATCATACCGAAGCGTACCATCCGTACCCGGCGGTACGTACCGATCCGATAGGTTACCGGTATGCGGATCGCCCGATACCGCTACAGTGCTACAGTATGAAAAAAGTATAAAATTGTTCGGTACGCCCTGATGTACCGCCCGGTACACCGGTACCGTACCGTACCGTACCGAGCTCGGGTCGAAACGCCTGTACGGTACGGTACGACGAACCTTGGTTAGTAGCATATTGTTAATATATTGATAACAGTATACTATTGAAGTAAGAAGAGTGTGAGTAAGAGGAAGACTGAGGCTACTGACTGAGAGCAGCGGCAGCGGTAGCAACGAGAAGCGATAGTGGCAGCGGCAGCGGTAGCGGCGAGCGATGGCAACGGGAGCGGCGACAGTGGCAACGACAGTGGTAGTAACGAGTAGCGGGAGTAGGAGCGGCGAGCGGCGATAGTGGCAGCAGCAGCAGTAGTAGCGAGCAGAGGCAGCGGGAGCGGCAACAGTGTCAACGGGAGCAGGAGTGGCGAGCGACGATAGTGGCAGCGACAGCAGTAACAGCGAGTAGTGGCAGCGGGAGCGGCGATAGTGGCAGCGGTAGCAGCGAGCAGGGGGGAGCGAGAGCGGGAGCGGCGAGCGACGACAGTGGCAGCGGCAGCGAGAGCAAGAGCGACGAGCGACGATAGTGGCAGCGATAGCGGTAGCAGTGGCAGCGGCAGTGGGAGTGGAAGTGGCGAGCGGGGTTAGAGTTGGGGAAGTCGTGAGAAGAAGGCTGATATCGGTGCTTTAGTTGGTTCGATTGGACCAACTAAAGCACCGGAGATTGAACCAGACCTAAAACGTTGGTTCGGTCGCTGGGTTTAACCCGGGTGCTCGCCCGACGCCTGGGCTCGGGCGAGCGCCCAAGCGACGCGCTTCGGGCCTCCCCTCGCTTAGGAAGATGAACTTGACTTCGATATTTTCTGTTTCTATATCACTTTATTTCAATGCTTGGCAACACTAATATATCTAAGCTTGCATGCTGCTTTACTTCACTTAAGAGGTATATCTTTTAGAAAGCTTTAATCTGATTTTGGATTCCAATTTTAGGCTGCAGTACACTAGAAACTTGTTATGGACTGCTAACAATCTTGACATGTTTATGTTTTATCAATGAAATCAACCATAAAATTGCTTTTATTTTCATATACAACAGTTCTTAACTCTGAAAATAAAAAGTATGTAATGTCAGCAGTAGGTTGACATAAAGGAAAACTTGCATATACCTCCATAGTATAATAGCAAGAAATAATGTGTGAAGAATAGGGTTTCAGTTTCCTCACCTTCTTAACCATTTGCATTTGCAAACATGGGATAATAGTGATGGACTATTCAACTCTACTATGCAACTCTAACAATTGTGACTTGTCTGTATATATTGTGCAATTGTGACTTCACGCAAGATGCACAAGATGACACAGGAGAGTTCAAGAATGAAGATATAAAGATATCTTGATGTATTTTTTTTCGAGATGATGTGGAATTTATAATTGTCTCACTTTGATATTGATTTTTGGATAAAATAAAGATTGTAATGTGAAGTTTCAAATATCAATAATTTTATCTTGAATTTATGAAAAAGTTTTGGTATGATTTTGAAATTATTAAAAATTGATAGGTAATTAATAAAATTATTATTGACAGTATAGTGACACTCAAATAATCCATTACTAATTTTTTTTATATTTTAGTGACAGGTCAAGCCATCACTAAATTATTATTATCTTTTCCATTTAATCAGTAAGAGTTAATTATATTGTCACTAAAATTGTTAGTCAATTCTTTTAGTGACAGAAGTGTTCATAACCAATTGTTGTCACAGAAATATTAATTTATCAATTTATTTATTTTTAGCGATAGAATTTAATGTTTTAGCTACAAATATAAACTATCACTAAAAACTATAATTTAATGACATATGTGTCTTTTTTTGTTACTAAAACTTTTAGCCACGAGATCTATGCTGACGGAAGCTAGTGATGGCTCATTTTGCACTAATTCTTTTAGTGACAACTTTTGTTCATGGTTAATAACTATTTTTCTTATAGTGTAGGGGGCATGTGACCTGTATGTGTGCCAATATCTCAAGGAGCAGAGGAAACCAATGGCCTCGATCGCTTCCTCGACATGGCACCACCCCACCCCCCTATTCCGATCGATTTCGATCAGCGTTGGCTTGGCTGTGCCGACGACCAATCGGGCAACGCTTCTCAACTTTAATCCATGGACCAAAGAGGTCCAGCTCTAAGTGAGAAGACCCAACCTCCCTTAGGGTAATAGAGCCATCTAAATCGGAAGGGGGTTGCTCCACACCCTTTTGGGGGTCGGCCTTGTGAGAAGAGTCCAGAAAAACAAGGGAGGAAGTCAAAGAAGTCATCGAAACTAGAGGGCAAATCCACTTTATGACCCACACAACTATACTTGAAACACACCAAAGGTAAATTCTCATATGAAACAGTTTGGAAAATTCCTTTCTTTAGGTGACCCAGTCATACTGCTTATGGGGTTTTGAAAGATCGATTTCTATACTAACCTTACATATCGACCCCTTTCAAACGAGAAAGAACATTCATCATTCTTTAGGGGACGACCTAGGAGAGAACCAAGATTAATAACACATTCTGTTCCAGTACTCCAAAGGAAGATTGACGAACTACACCTAGATAGGGACAGATGAGATCCTCTCTGTGAGAGGCTGGAAATTAGCTTTCTTGGGCATCAGATACAAAACCTCCCCTCGAATGGTCCATGGTCCCTCGGTGAGGATGCGAACAACCTCCGCTTTAGAAAAAAATTGAAAGCAAAAAAAAACCTTAAGCCAAATTGATCACTTGGGACACCAAAGAACATTTCCATTAGTGAGAAACCACATATTTCAGGAAATCCAAAGTCGAAGTCGGAGGAAATGATTGATCAAACTAGATATTCAAGGTTTTTGCCATTCATGAGGAGTTTTTTCGTCAAATTCGATGAAATCCTTAGAAGCATCATAGATCCGGTTAAACAAAGAAGAAGATAGTAGTGAACTTGCATCTGGCCCATATGAAGGACCAATTAACATCAATGCCTAAGAGATGCTCTTTCCAGTGAAAGGGCCATCCAATTGGCTCTTCTTGGAAGGCGGAGGGGCATTGGAAGGATCCCGATGGAGTGGCCCATTTTTCTTGGTACTTGCCAAAGGAGAAAACCTTAGGGGTCTGGCTTGGCATCACTCCAGGAACCCTAACTGAAGGGATCGACACCACAGAAGAAGATGATGACACCCTAGGGAGGGGAACAACAATGGATGCAAGGAGAGAGCCAAGTAGGGGATGTGAAGCCAGTAGTTGGGGGCGGGGGGGGGGTGGGGAAGGGTGTGGTTGGGTCGCATCAAAGGTGGAATTAAGGAGGGAGAAGGCAATGGGGTTGTCCTTATCGCCTTAGAAACCCAGAGCTTCTCTCTCTAAGGAAAGAAGAGAGTTCCCTACTCTCTCACAAATTTATTTAATGCATTACAATCGACCATATCTTGTTCAGAACTTCACGGTTAGCCCCCAATTCCCTTCTCGCACTTTTCTAGTTCGAAAACCCTAAAGAAGATGCAGTGCAAGATTCTTTTCCGCCATCAATCTGGTCCTCATGATTAATCTAGGACTATGTGTTTTTGCTGCTTATCGATCCGATTGATGTGATTCTCCCGATAAGCTCTAACTCTGATGGCTGCCCTCCCTCCGCAAGCGGACAACTTCTAGATCACCCTTGTTCTTTCCCTCAGTGAGCTTTTTTTTTCCTCATAAATTTGATACTTTTGGTCATATTTTTATATGAAAAAGGTTTACTTGGTGGAATTGGTGGCACCTGCTATTTCTATTCTTCTGTTTCTCTTTGGAACAAATTGATTTATTTGTAGGACATGCTTAGATCATCACAAGAGGATGAAGGTAAAAAGTTTGCTATGAGGTTTGTTACCAATACTAGATATTTGCAAAGTTTTTAGCATTGTGGTGAGGCACTGCGGTTATATCTCTGAGACTTATGTGATGGTATATTTAATTTTGAAGTGTTCAATATTGGTTGGCATGTAGGACGAGCAACAACAAATTACTTTCATAGTGGAGGAATAGAAAGAGAAAAGTGAAAGATAATAACTAAAAATAATAAGCAAATGTATAACTATCCAATTGGCTCAAAGATAACACTCCTAGGATAGAAGTCTTGCACCTCCGCATGCCTCACAAGGTGGGAAAGGAAAAAAACTTGATTCATGGATCCTTTTTTTATTCATACATTACAATGTTATAGCCCATTTTTATATGCTCAAGTATAAGAATAAAAAGAAAATTACAGAAATTTAAAAAATTACAATCGCATCAAATCAAATATATGATATCTTGTTCTTCGTTTCTGATTTGATTTGAGAAATAGTCTTCCTCTCTTCATGATATTTTTGATTGATAATCTTTCATCTTTATAGAGATGAATCTTTAAGATATTCAATCAAGATTTGTAATTTTCAATAATATGATTTCTTTTTTGTTGTATTTTTTCTTTCTTTTTCTCCTCGTTGAGTAGATATTTTCATGTTATTACATATGTAAAATATCTCTAAACAAATTAAATTTAATTTATTAATAAATTAATTTAATTGCTCATGCATCATATTGTTTTACTGTTTCTTTTTCATTTCTGCTATTGAGCGAGCATGCACATGTGGAGATTTTGGAATCGAATGAATTGTTCCTTTAAAGTCAGAGACGATTGAATTTGATTGGCCTAGATGCATGCATAGCAATTCATGTGCAGAGTATAGTTTCATCAAAACTAAAATTTTAATTTCATTCTTCCTCAAATTAGTGACTATATTATGGATATATTAGATGACATTTTGGTCTCTTTGGTGTTTATGTAGCATTTACATGATGCCTTTTGTGGAAGTTGTATGATATACTGCCATGGTTGTTTTGACCAAATACAAAGTTTAATATGCTAATGAGTTAGTTTTAGTTCCAGAGCATGCTTCTGATGATTCTTGGTGTGATGATGGGCTTCTGAATGAAATCTCAGATGCTGACTTAAACAGAGAACAGAAGAGGCGTTATGATCAATTTTATACAGTATCCTTGCAATCTATAAATGATATGCATATCCTTTGTCCAAAACTCTTCATAGTAAAACTTTTAGGGCTTTAAACTTGAGGATGTATCATATGGAACCCTTGACAAAAGTTTATATGGGTTATCGAGATGGTATATCTGCAGGAAAGGAAGCTTCTGCCCAAGAGGGCTTCAACATTGGGTTTAAGCAATCTGCAAGCAGTGGTTACAAATGGGGAATTGTTAGAGGCATCACAAGGTGAAAAGTGATAGTATTTACTGATCTCTTTCTGCAGAAGAATTTTGGTATCTTATTTTTCCTACATTATTTCGTAGTGCATTTGTAAACCTCCCAGATCAATTCAAAGAAAAGTTAGTTAAGAAGCTTGAAGACAGATGCACGTTTCAAAGTCTTTACAAGCCCGTTCAAGAGATTTCCACGGACGATGCTCTGAGAATGTATCACTTTCAACTACAACAAGAAAATAAACAATCTCATCAAAGATCAAAAGCGACAGTATCATCGGCAATCGAAGATTTTGACTGCAATAAGTTAGACTTCTTTTTCAAGGAGCTTATGTTACTTGTAAGTGAGTCTTCTGAAATCAAAGCAAGTGTTGATGTTGTAAAAGGAGAGGAAGAAGAATGACCTTGATGTTGAAGTACTTGGAGGGATCGTTCAAATTCACTTACGTCTGAATTTTCTGGACAGATTGTAATTTTTTGATGGCCTCAGATTGCAATGAAAAGAACTGAACCATTGCTCCATTGCAGCATAATATATTTTGAGATTTTGCTTCAGAAAAATAGGTTCCAAATTTCAGAGTATTGACTATTCTTCCACTGGAACTGTGCCGTCATTTTTGGGAACGTTGAAAGCACTCATGGTTTGATAATAATCTCCTTCCGAAATGCAATACTTTTTCATTGTGTTTGATGTTGAGCATGGCCTTTCTTTTTCCTCCTAGTTTTGCACACTGTAAATATAAGCATAAGATGCTTCTCCAACAATAACGATAGAATCTGATGAGAGGTTAATCAAGTAGCACTATATTGAAATGAATGAGATACTATTTTCAAACTAATACAAACAACTCTTACACTTTTTTCTTTCCTTTTTTCTGAATAAATTTCTACTTTCAGAATGCATTTACTTCAGCTTTAAATTAACATCGTATTTCATTAATTAGATTTTTTTTTACACTAAGTTAAAGTCATATGGTTGAGTTTTTCTGATCTTTCTTATGTATTTAGCAAGTCAATTCAATAGCCATAAATTTTTGATTTGCCAAATAAATCAGCAATTACCAACTTAACTCTCTTTGACCTTTAATTAATTGTAATCTTAGATGTCTAAGCATATTACAACTATGTCATGCTCCACAATATAGTATTTGTATAAATTATAAATTATAAATTATAAACTATAAGTCTCATTAAATGTATTCATGTGTATAATTCTAGATTAATTATATATTATTTTTATAATTAATTATTATTTTTGAATGTGTCGGAGAATATTAAATCATATTGTCTTAGCATCTAGTAAAATCGGAGTCAGAATATCCAATGATCTTCAAATGGTCTGATCTCCCATATGATCTTTTGTTCTCTTTAAATATCTCATGACTCTTTTAGCTACATTCCAATGATTCATTCCATGATTGCTTAAGTATCTATCTAACATTCCAACAATGTACATTATATCTTGACGCGTACAAACCTGTGCATACATTAGACTCCCTAAAGCTAATGCATAGGAAATCTTCTGCATTTCTTAAGTTTCCAGATTTTTTTTAAGGCACTAATTGAGACTGAACTTGTCTCTCTTTGTGATAGGGGTGTCTCCTGGTTTACAATCCTATATGCTAAACCTTTTGAGTAATTTATCGATATAGTTCCTTTGTAATAATCCTAGAATACCTCGCGATCTATCTCGGTGTATCTGGATTCCTAATACAAAAGGGGCATCACCAAGATCTTTCATCTCAAAATTTCTAGATAAAAATCTCTTGGTTTCGTGCAATATGTCTATATCATTAGTGGCAAGCAGAATGTCATCCATATAAAATATTAGTAAAATAAATTTGCTCCCACTGAATTTATGATACATGCAATCATCAACAACATTCATCTTAAAACCAAATGAGATAATTACTTGATGAAATTTGTGATACTACTAAAAGGATGTTTGTTTTGTTAGGATCGAAATCGGCACTAAGAGGGGGGGAGTGTGAATTAGTGCTTACGATAAAAATTACATCGATTCGAAAATTTCGTTCGATAAAATCATATTGGAAATATGTTTAACTCGAAAACGTTCATAAAAATGTAATGAGCAAGTAAAGCAGTTTGCAATAAAGGTAAAAAACAAAATATAAATACAAACTAAGTTTTATAGTGGTTCGATCATCGTGACCTGCATCCACTCCTGATTCCTCTTCACTCAAGGCCATCGGCTTTCACTATCGATCTTCTTTCAACGGAGGAAGATCAACTATCCTTTTACACCCATTTTCTCCTTTTCACCGGTTTAGGAGATAACCTTTACAACCTCACCTCTCTCTTAAACTTCATATATAATACTGAGAGCTTGAGACGAGTTTTTATAATATTACTATAGCATTTTTCTTTTCTTTAACTCACAATTGATGTGTTTACTGAGTAAGGATGAGTAGGGCTTTTTTAGGCCCCAAATGAATTCAAATTTAGGGACCAAATGATCTCATCTTGGGTTTTCGGGGTACTAGCAATACCACCGCCTGCTAGTTTGAGACTAGGTGGTACCATCGCCTAACACAGTCTGGGAGATTGTATCTGAGCAATATTATCACCTAAACTGGCAGTGTCACAGCTTGGGCCAACTATGGGTCACTAATTGGGCCTTCCACTTGGCCCAAAATAACCCCAATTCAGGCCGAGTTAACCCATAATTGAGTTGGTCTAATTACATTCTAAACAATCCAATTAGAACTAAAACTACTTCGATCTAGACAAATTATTATAAGTAAGAATTCTAAGTTATCCAACATGTCATTGGTTCATCCGATGCTTCACCCGAACCTTCGGCATATCGTCCTCTCTTATGATGTATTGCCCAATCGACATGTTGATATCCGCAACACCCGATCTCCTTAGTGCAATGTCTGATCCTTTTGGCCCGATGCTCGAACTCATGGCACGAAGCCTTCTGCTGATATGTCGACCATTCCTCCGGTCCGACATCCAATCTTCTGACATGTTCCATTTTAGCCCAACTTTTGATTCCACCGCTTTAATCAATTTATCTTTCCTGATTGAATATAGTCCTACGTCACTTAAATGTACATTAGATCGTAAACTCATTAATTGATTTCATCGTCAAAATCCAAGATTCAATATGTTTTATCTCATAGATAGATTTTATCAATTTACATATTATTTTCTTTAGGTTCTTTTGATACAAAGTATTCTGGTTGTACCATATAAATTATTTCATCAATATTTCCATTGAGAATTGTTATTTTGACATCCATCTAAAAGAGCTCCAAATCAAAATGTGTGGCTAAAGCCATAATTATTCTAAAAGAGTCATTCGTTAAAACCGGAGAGGTTTATTTAAAGTCAATCCCTTCTTTTTGAGTATAGCCCTTTGCCACAAGACGTGCATTATATCTCTCCACATTACCATTAGAATCCCCTTTGGTTTTAAAAATTCATTTACAACCAATAGGTTTCACTCCTTCTAGTAATGGGACAAGTTCTCAAACTTTATTGTCTTGTATGGACTTATACTCTTGATTCATTGCTTTAATCCACTTATCAGAATTGGAATCCTCTATGGCTTGACAGAAGTTGATTGGATCATCTTCCATCATATCACTACTTTTTTCATGTTCCCAGAGAAATACCATATAATCATATGAAATGACACTCCTCCTTACCCTAATGGATCATCACAAAGGTGCTAGCTCTTGTGGCATATGTTCTTATGGATGTTGAGTTTGATCCTCATGAATAATTTTCTTATACTATATGAGAGTTGAAATAACTATATCCTTTTGAGGTATTGAATTTACCACATCAGTGGCAACTATATAAATTGGATTAAATTGAACCAATTCTTCCTCAAACGTAAAGTCTTTAACCTTATTTCTCCCCCCAAACTCAATATCCTTGTAGCAATACTCGTCTCAAAAATATTTATTGATTTGGGATTATAAAATTTGTACCCCTTAGATCGTTCAGAATAACCAATAAAATAATTGCTTATTGTTTGGGGTTCCAATTTCTTTTCGTTAGGCCTGTAAAGCCTTGTCTTAGATAGACAACCTATGAAAGTGTCTTAGACTAGGCTTTCTTCCGGTCCAAAGCTCATAAGGTGTTTTTGTAGTTGCTTTAATTGGTACTCTATAAGAATGTAAGCTATAGTTTTTATTGCTTCTCTTCAGGGTGACTCTGGCAAAGTAGATTAAAAAATCATATTTCTTACTATGTCTTTAAGTATGCAGTTTCGTCTTTCAACTACACCATTCATGTTAGGTGACCTTGGCATTTTATACAGAGGGATAATTCCACACTCCTCTAAGCATAGAGCAAATGGTCCTCGACGTTATTCACTTGAGCCGTCATTTCTGTTGTAATATTCCCCTCCACGGTTAGATCTAATGCTTTATATATATATATATATATATATTCACTGTTGAATTAGATGCGGTCATCAAATTTGTGATCAAGATCGTAGGATCATGTGATCCTACGGCCCAGATTGAGATTTGGAGCTGGACCTGACGTTTGAATCGGATACAAAGCTTGACTAGAATGGAGTTACGAGTTGACTTAGAGTCGGTCGATTCAACTTAAGCAAGTTGGGATATAAATGTTTTGAAAAAGAAATAACGTGTCACGGCCTTCTTGGTGGTGCGCGATTGTAGGCGAACCCTAGTGGAAATACCAATCTCCAGCTCCGCAAACGAGATCAGGAATCACGGCCCACGCTCTCCTCTCCTCTCCTCCCTCTCTCTCCACCATCCTAAATACTTCACTCCTCCCTCTCCCGCGCAGCCAACCCCTTATTCCCAATGACTTGATTGAAGACGGCGGGTTTCAAAGTTGGTGAGGAGGTGCCGATGAAGGAGGAGGACGAGTTTATGCTTTTAAGAAATTGCTTCCTCGAGACCTCCTCGACATTAATCTCGTTGATGAAAGGTTCTGGTTCGATTCAAGTGATATGGATTGTTTTTATTTTGGTTTGCTCTTCATGGTATTGTTCTGTTATCGAGTGATGAGGGTTTGTTCATTTTTGTTTTCATATCCTCGTTGCCAAGAAAATAGTTCTAAGACAGAGAGAGAGCGCCGACAAACATTTCAATTCGTGTCAAAACCGACGTAGACTAACTTACCAAAAATCGAAAGCTTAAAATAAATTAATTTTTTATAAATAAAATATTAATTTGATTATGTTGTTGTAAGCTCATTTACAAGATGAGTATTTGACCCTAAGGTTTTCTCCTTTGGCAAGTACCAAGAAAAATGGCGACGCACGGACGTGAGGGGATCATTAAAACGCACGGACGGACGTGAGGGGATCATTAAATCGCACGGACGTGAGGGGATCATTAAAATGCACGGACGTGAGGGGATCATTAAAACGCACGTCCGTGCGTCGCCACCAACAGCGAAATAGGAGCGGGCGAGGAACGTGAGGGGATCATTAAAACGCACGGACGTGAGGGGATCATTAAATCGCAACTACAGAGAGAAGCAGTGTAGAACGAGGAGGTCGAGGAGCAGTGACGGCCAGGACCGAAGAGCCAAGTAAGAATCCGCCATTTCCACCGTCTCTCTCTCTCACTCTCCCTGCCTCCGGGGGTGATATGGCGAGGGCGTCTCATGCTTAGTGACGCGGTTGATATCGGATTCGGGGAGTGGCCTCCGGAGCCGTCGGATCCGGGTGGGGTTGCAGCCGCCGCCGTTCTCCCTGTAGTTGCGATTTAATGATCCCCTCACATCCGTGCGTTTTAATGATCCCCTCACGTTCCTCGCCCGCTCCTATTTCGCTGTTGGTGGCGACGCACGGACGTGCGTTTTAATGATCCCCTCACGTCCGTGCGTTTTAATGATCCCCTCACGTCCGTGCGATTTAATGATCCCCTCACGTCCGTCCGTGCGTTTTAATGATCCCCTCACGTCCGTGCGTCGCCATTTTGAGCGGAGAACGCACGGACGTGAGGGGATCATTAAAACGCACGGACGTGAGGGGATCATTAAAACGCACGTCCGTGCGTCGCCACCAACAGCGAAATAGGAGCGGGCGAGGAACGTGAGGGGATCATTAAAACGCACGGACGTGAGGGGATCATTAAATCGCAACTACAGGGAGAACGGCGGCGGCTGCAACCCCACCCGGATCCGACGGCTCCGGAGGCCACTCCCCGAATCCGATATCAACCGCGTCACTAAGCATGAGACGCCCTCGCCATATCACCCCCGGAGGCAGGGAGAGTGAGAGAGAGAGACGGTGGAAATGGCGGATTCTTACTTGGCTCTTCGGTCCTGGCCGTCACTGCTCCTCGACCTCCTCGTTCTACACTGCTTCTCTCTGTAGTTGCGATTTAATGATCCCCTCACGTCCGTGCGTCGCCACCAACAGCGAAATAGGAGCGGGCGAGGGAGACGAGATCGAGAGACGGAGCTTCACTCGTCCCACCCAGTTGTCCCGCTGGTCGAAAACCCCTACCTTTGCTCCTCAGGCGATCGATCCCGTCGTCGGGCCCTGCCCCCAGGTTTGCCTCCACTCCTTTCTCCTACCCCGTTCCTATTGCGACGCATTGATATGCTCTTGTTTCTTTTGCTATGGAGCTCGTCTCGATTTCCGTTTAATTGCTCAGGGTTGTATTTGTTCTGCGTGGATTCTCGGTTCTATTTGGATTACGCCTTTTCTTCTATGTTTCTCGTGAGGTTCATCGTGGCGGATCCTCTTGGGAAATCTCAATTAGGGTTTGGATTGTGGGGGCGTGGGGCTTTAATTTGATTAATTATGTTATTTGGATTGTTGATTGCTCGAATTTGGATGGTGAATCACGGGAAGTGCCATTGTGTAACATTTATTTATGTTTTGTAGATAAGAGTTTTTGGTCCTTCCGCAGCTACTCAAGTGCTCGGCCTATTGTCAGAGCTGGAATGGAGGGCATAAATGGTATATAAACTTGGTCTTGTTTTTCATTGTTTAGCTATAAGTTGTTGTCAACTTGTTGTCAAAGCTTTGGGAGTTGAGATGCATTAAAGAGAGTTTGCAATTTTGTTACAAGCATTGATTGAAAAGGCGCTAGGTGCCAAAAGGTGCTAAGGTCCAAAAACGTCCGAGGTGCTAGGCGTTCGTCTGAGTGAAGCGAGACGCTAAAATATAAAAATATATAATATAATTAATAAATATATTTATTTAAATAAAAATATATCATTTATTCTGAAACCTAATAATAATTTTAAATAAATAAAAATTAATAGTATTAAAATCAAAATAATATATTATTAATCTAATAAATAAAAATACTATTACTAGTATATAGTTAGTAGCAAGGTCTATCATACCGAAGCGTACCATCCGTACCCGGCGGTACGTACCGATCCGATAGGTTACCGGTATGCGGATCGCCCGATACCGCTACAGTGCTACAGTATGAAAAAAGTATAAAATTGTTCGGTACGCCCTGATGTACCGCCCGGTACACCGGTACCGTACCGTACCGTACCGAGCTCGGGTCGAAACGCCTGTACGGTACGGTACGACGAACCTTGGTTAGTAGCATATTGTTAATATATTGATAACAGTATACTATTGAAGTAAGAAGAGTGTGAGTAAGAGGAAGACTGAGGCTACTGACTGAGAGCAGCGGCAGCGGTAGCAACGAGAAGCGATAGTGGCAGCGGCAGCGGTAGCGGCGAGCGATGGCAACGGGAGCGGCGACAGTGGCAACGACAGTGGTAGTAACGAGTAGCGGGAGTAGGAGCGGCGAGCGGCGATAGTGGCAGCAGCAGTAGTAGTAGCGAGCAGAAGCAGCGGGAGCGGCAACAGTGTCAACGGGAGCAGGAGTGGCGAGCGACGATAGTGGCAGCGACAGCAGTAACAGCGAGTAGTGGCAGCGGGAGCGGCGATAGTGGCAGCGGTAGCAGCGAGCAGGGGGGAGCGAGAGCGGGAGCGGCGAGCGACGACAGTGGCAGCGGCAGCGAGAGCAAGAGCGACGAGCGACGATAGTGGCAGCGATAGCGGTAGCAGTGGCAGCGGCAGTGGGAGTGGAAGTGGCGAGCGGGGTTAGAGTTGGGGAAGTCGTGAGAAGAAGGCTGATATCGGTGCTTTAGTTGGTTCGATTGGACCAACTAAAGCACCGGAGATTGAACCAGACCTAAAACGCTGGTTCGGTCGCTAGGTTTAACCCGGGTGCTCGCCCGACGCCTGGGCTCGGGCGAGCGCCCAAGCGACGCGCTTCGGGCCTCCCCTCGCTTAGGAAGATGAACTTGACTTCGATATTTTCTGTTTCTATTTCACTTTATTTCATTGCTTGGCAACACTAATATATCTAAGCTTCCATGCTGCTTTACTTCACTTAAGAGGTATATCTTTTAGAAAGCTTTAATCTGATTTTGGATTCCAATTTTAGGTTGCAGTACACTAGAACTTGTTATGGACTGCTAACAATCTTGACATGTTTATGTTTTATCAGTGAAATCAACCATAAAATTGCTTTTATTTTCATATACAACATTTCTTAACTCTGAAAATAAAAAGTATGTAATGTCAGCAGTAGGTTGACATAAAGGAAAACTTCATATACCTCCATAGTATAATAGCAAGAAATAATGTGTGAAGAATAGGGTTTCAGTTTCCTCACCTTCTTAACCATTTGCATTTGCAAACATGGGATAATAGTGATGGACTATTCAACTCTACTATGCAACTCTAACAATTGTGACTTGTCTGTATATATTGTGCAATTGTGACTTCACTCAAGATGCACAAGATGACACAGGAGAGTTCAAGAATGAAGATATAAAGATATCTTGATGTATTTTTTTTCGAGATGATGTGGAATTTATAATTGTCTCACTTTGATATTGATTTTTGGATAAAATAAAGATTGTAATGTGAAGTTTCAAATATCAATAATTTTATCTTGAATTTATGAAAAAGTTTTGGTATGATTTTGAAATTATTAAAAATTGATAGGTAATTAATAAAATTATTATTGACAGTATAGTGACACTCAAATAATCCATTACTAATTTTTTTTATATTTTAGTGACAGGTCAAGCCATCACTAAATTATTATTATCTTTTCCATTTAATCAGTAAGAGTTAATTATATTGTCACTAAAATTGTTAGTCAATTCTTTTAGTGACAGAAGTGTTCATAACCAATTGTTGTCACAGAAATATTAATTTATCAATTTATTTATTTTTAGCGATAGAATTTAATGTTTTAGCTACAAATATAAACTATCACTAAAAACTATAATTTAATGACATATGTGTCTTTTTTTGTTACTAAAACTTTTAGCCACGAGATCTATGCTGACGGAAGCTAGTGATGGCTCATTTTGCACTAATTCTTTTAGTGACAACTTTTGTTCATGGTTAATAACTATTTTTCTTATAGTGTAGGGGGCATGTGACCTGTATGTGTGCCAATATCTCAAGGAGCAGAGGAAACCAATGGCCTCGATCGCTTCCTCGACATGG